>NC_136409.1:184622500-185330000 GCF_051521515.1 Lactuca serriola | reverse complement strand
TTAAACCATAAATAATAAAAATATTCTTGAACCTATTTGTTGATCATGACTTTAAAAACTTCTTGTAGAATAACAAATTCTTGAAGAATTAATTGAAAAATAAAAACAAAAAATACATTATTTGTTATAGAATACGGGTAACAATTGTTAAGAATTACATTTATTGTTAAAGAATAAAACTAAAAAAATTTTCAAAACCAGAAAGAAAACATCAAAATCTAACAACGACACTACTACATTCTAAAAGAATAATTTTGCTTAGAATCACTTTCAATTTTGCGGTCCGTTCTTCAAGCGTCAACTTCTGTGAAAATAAAACCAAATTGTAGTTTAGATTCCAATAGAATTGGAATTCATGATTCCATTCCAACAGAATTGGAATTTATGATTCCTTTTATCTTCTTCATGCCAATCTCAAGAATCGTACCACACGTTTATCTTCTTCATGATTCCTAAAACTGTATAGCACCCTAAGTAATTTAACAATTTCCAAGAAGAATTAGCAATTCAAATAACTGAACAAAGCAACACCAAACTGTAACATATTTTAAGAGACAATAACATATATGCAATACCCTATGGACAAAAATACCCTTCCAACAATACATTGAGACAATTTCAATTGGATTGATCAGCTAAATACTAATTAATGACTGTTCAAATTCTTTTTCGTTTGCAGAAGAAGCAAATTCAACAATATTCAAGTAGGCTTTTCCGATTAAAGGAACCTTATTCTTTAGCCCTGTGTTTGATCCCTGGATTAAAGCAAAAAATATGATATCTTAGTAAAAGCATATGATAATTCCGAATATATTATTCAATTAAATATAATCTGATTGAAATTCAATGCATATACATGAAAAGAAGATTCAGAACAATGTTAAATAATTATTAAAAATAATTTAAAAGGGGATAAAATAAAGAACTCGCAATTGTAAATCCAATCTCCCATGGAAGAAAGTCATTTTCTTTATACCCAGAAAAGGTACAAACTGAATTGAATTCTTGATCCCAGAATACATCATCGTTCGGATCAACGATTCCCCCTTCTCTTGTGAAATCCCTCTTAGCTGTTCTTCTAGCTGAACCCAAAGTGATCTTGGGTCCTTTCCACTTGATTTCCACAACCCTACGATTATCCTTCTCTAGGTCAGAATGTTGAGGATCACAATTCGCACCCTCCATCTTCATGAATTTTATCGACATTCATCATTGGTGGAGATTATCTTCGGCTTCGATGTGTTGACAGAATAACACATGAACATGGAAGGGTTTGGTGGTAGTCGTCGGCAACAGTGGCTATAAGGAAGGAAAAGCGTCGATACCCTCTAGGATGCTAGGGCTTTATCTGGTGGGAGATTGAGGAAGACACATGTATTTATTTAGTCAATACCATGATTATAGGGATTATTTTTGGAATTTACTAAACAAATTATTAAATTACCCTTATTTATTTATTTAATTATTTAATTATTTATTTAAAATTGATTGGCCCACATTTATACATACAATAACACAATACTTAGTTAAAACATTTGAACCTAACTCTCTCTCTCTCTCTCTCTCTATATATATATATATATATATATATATATATATATATATATATATATATATATATATATATATATATATATATATAATCATATTTGAATGAATTATACATTTCTCATTGTTTTCTTCAGTTATCCTCTGTTTTTCTGCTGGCGCACTCTCATTTTTCCATTTTTCTCTTTTTGTTTAGGATCTTCTAAGATATTAAAATACATATATAATCAGTAAATCACAAAGTCAATTTTAATCATATGTGATTAAATATCTTTTGTGTATATATAATGTTAATAACAGATAATAATCACATGTTATTGAATTTGTTTGGGTGTATATAAGATATCAATCATATGTGATTATTAACAGTATTTTTTTTATAATCATTTATGATTGAAATATACATTTTTCAACTATCTTTGTTGATGAAATATACATTATACACTTAAAATATATGAATCACAACTGATTATTGAATGATTGAAGTATTACCATTTGTAGTTGGTCTTTTTGCTGTAGCTTTTGTAAAAATTTTAGTACTAATTTCTTTAGGTATTGGCACCTATTTATTGTTTTCTGAAATGTACAAATACATGTATTATAAGAAAATCATATATAATCCAAGTCATGATAAATAAATAATAAATGGTTTATATAGATTGTGATCACATGTGATTCAATCTTTGTTGTATGTATAAATGTAATATCATATGATTCAATCCTTTTGGAGATTATAACATCAACAAATCATATATGATTGCACATGGTCATTATAAGTAAGAATTCATCAGCAAATCATATATGATTGAACACAAACATGAACAAATCATATATAAGAATTTATCATCAAATCATATATAAGAATTTATCATCAAATCACATGTAATTATAACATGTGTAAATCATATATGATTTAGTTTCTGTAAAACCTTTTGCAGATTATAACATCATCAAATCATATATGATTGAATACAATCATAGAACACAGAAGATTTATCACCTTCATTCACAGTTTTAGGATCTTTCTTCTTTCTTGAATATTTTATTTGAAACGTTTTAGTAACTTCTGCAAGTTGAAACATACTTTATTTACTTAATACATGAATAACATAATACTAAATCGAGAAAATAATCGTTGATAGTCGTAAAATCGAGTGTTATTAAACAGAAAACCTAATAACTTGTTCAACATCGAAAACTAGTGTTTTAGTGCAAAACGACTTTTGAATAAATGCATATTTTGTGTATATTGATCTAATAAACAGTAGAAAAACTTGATATAGTTGTAAAATTGAGTATTATCAAACAGAAAACCTTCAATAACTTGATCGACATAAAAAAACTAGGATTTTCGTTCAAAAAAACATTAGAATAATATAGATTAGTGTTTATTAACCAAAGTTACAATTGAAAAACTCGATAATCATGAAAATCGAGTGACATTGATGACAAACACATCAGTATAGGTTTTGATACCTTTAGATGAAGGTTTTGACGATGAGTTCGCTGTTTTTGACGACATTTCAAGTGTTTTCGTGATTGATTCGATGAAAATCAATGAAAATGTTTGTGTATTCGTTGAAAATCTGTTGAAATGTGACAGAGGAACGAGGGTTTGCGTTTGCGTTTTCGTTGAAAATCCGATGAAAAATGAGAGAGAAATGAGGGTTTTTGGTTGATACAGAAAGAGGGTTTTAAATTTTGTTAATTGAGGATACGTGATATAGGCACACAATATAGCAGTTGGTTACAATAGTTACGATACTACCCCCATTGTTTTTTAAATGTTGCATGTTTGCATCTAATGTTTAAATTGATTACAAAAATGTCACCTTGTAAATTTAAAGGTGATTTTTGTTCTCAATTGTTCACACAAAAAAATTGTTCTCGATTGAACATCCCTATATATATATATATATATATATATATATATATATATATATATATATATATATATATATATATATATATATATATAGAGAGAGAGAGAGAGAGAGAGAGAGAGAGAGCTAGGTTCAAGTATTCTAACTAATTATTGTGCGGATATTGCATGCTATGAGAATTACTAAGAGAATAAGTTGTTTAGTAATGCGAATACGTTCAATCTTACAAAAATATCGTCATTTTCATGCATTCTTGCTAATTATTATTTATTTAATTTTGTTCTCACATATCGTTTTTCACTCATTTTCAATCTGACAAAATACGACTCAATAAACATTCTGATAGAAATGAGAATAATAATAATATGTGTATAATAACCTTATAGACGATTTAATTAGTGAGAATGTGTGTTAATGACAATAGTTATGTAAGATTGAATGTATTTATATTATCAAACAATATATTTTCTTTATCATTCTTATAGTATACGATATCCGCATAATAATTAGTTAGAATAAAATAACCTAAAGAGAAAAAATATATATACATAGAATATATATATATATATATATATATATATATATATATATATATATATATATATATATACTTGTGTAGATGTGTATGTATATATATTTTTTCTCTTTTCTAAACATGTACATACGCACGAATATACGTATCAAATATGTATTTTTTCAAAGAAATAAAGTAAATTAGAAGACGTTTGATAAGAAAAATATGCAAAAAGTAGATTATGTAAAATGAAGATGTGCATATGTACATCAACCTGTGCATATAGGCGGTGCAAATAATATTTATCATCCATCTAAACTTATTATTTTTTTTTAAAGTTGAATATTTCCTACATATGGACATAAATTTAAGTATATACACAAGTTTAAAAAAAACATTCCAATTGCTTGAAGATATCATCAATCTAAAACATTCCACTCCTCTCCTACCCTAAATGATGTATTTTCGAGTTGATATTCTTAAACTCGACACAGTTAACCGTGTATTTGTTGGTTTGCCTTTTTTAAGTTGTGATTGCATGTACATGCACCATCAACATTCAATAGTTTGGATTTTGGTGCAATGTCTCTTTTGATCATACGCAAAACTTATTATTGCTCGTAGTGACTCTTACTACCCCATCACCTTACTATCTTTAAATTTTGTACTTTTTAAATAAACGTCACTTTTATATTAGGGTAAATTTCAGAAAGTCCCTATATATATGTTGTCCAGTGAATCTAGCAAATTTTGGTTCAAGTTTTCTATTTTTTATTTTTTATTTTTTATTACATGGATGGTTTTTATGAATTTATTTTTTTGTCAATTTGCTCTTTTATGTCGTTAAGTCTAACGGTAGAGGCGTTAGTTTTTCTAAAATACTTTTTGTTAAACTTTATTTATTTATTTATTATTGAAAGGGGGCCACCCATTTTATAAGCAACTCCAACTTTGCTATTGACCCTCCGAACCCTTGTCCTGAGTTATCTCAATCTAATGTAATGCCCCTCCCACCCGAAAAGAATATGTTGCTCTGTCCGTCTGTCCCTTTCTTTTCCGTCAAAGCAAAATGCTATTTTTTTTTTTTTTTTTTTTTTTTTTTTTTTTTTTTTTAATAACAAATTAATGAAATTATTCCTATCGCTTTATCAAAATTTCGTGTTTGGTCTCTATCTTTTGTTTTGCACTCGGACCACCCCTAAGTTTTGGTTTTGTTACGTTGTGAGTTTCTGCCTAATAAGAAATGACTATAACGCCCTTAGTATTTATTTTCCATTTTTGAAACCTATGAGAACGATTTCAACAGAGATAGAATGTAGGAAGACGAGACGTAGATGCAAGGAAAGAAATGGGTGGGTGATGTAGGTTTTCGGTGAAGAGAGGTGAGTGAGAAGGAACAACTACTTGGTGGTTGTGGTAGCCTCCGGCCTCTAGTCTGACAGAAGAAAATTTTCAAACATTTTACTCCTCCTTTCTAGCTTTTCTGGTGATTGGTGTTGGTGTTAGTGACGGGGGCTTAGGAGTGTGTGTTTGCTCCCAGTTTGCTTCAAATTTTCATGTACCTCACGGGAAAAGCAATGATCGGGTGGCATCTTAATATGGGGATGAGATGTGCATGATGAATAAATTGGTCCTTAACATTCTTATGTTACAAATTAAAATAAATTAAGAGTTTTAAAGATGTTAGAAAACATCATGAAGAGCAATATAGTATTTTCCTCTCTAGGGACGAAATTCGCAACAAAACGAAACCATAGGGGCGGTCCGAATGCAAAAGAATATTAAAGAACAAACACCAAATTTTAGCAAACCACGTGGACGATTTCAATAATTTATTTATTTTTCATGTTCAACGTATCATCCTTCATGATTTAATTGATGGGTCTTTTCACGTCTCATCGTTCTCTTTGCAGAAACCAAGCAAATCCTATTATACTTGCACATGATCTCATCGGTCCCCATGTTGTTAATGGAGGTTAATTTGTTGTATGATAGTTTCTTTTGCTTGTTCCTTGACAACGACCTCTTTGGATACCCAACCACGAAATGAAAAAAAGAAAAAAAAAGCAATATCAGTGTACACAGGTTATTTTGACCGAATTTAATGTGTCAGATACAAATCTTCACATTTATTATTGTAAAGATTTAGAGGTTACTCGTCTCCTGCATAAGAAAGATTATATTGTAATGTTGAAGAGATGAGAATATTATCATAAAAAGTTTCTCCGGATGTAGGTTCTCTTTATTCGTTTGCTAGACAACATCTAGCTTTTATCGCTTTCATATTGCATGATACGCGGCGGTTTGCAAAACCCGTCCTTCGTCAGGTGGTATCAAAGTTCATTAGTATAACGTGACATCTCCAATTTTCATGTCCAAAAAAGACATTTTTATTTATGTTTATTTTAAATCAGAGTGATCATTCTAAATACATAATTTGTCCCATAAAAAAGTATTTCCGAAGAATTTTTTATTGATTATTGAAATTTTGGGATGTCATAACCGATACAAAACATAAGCATAAATGTAATCATTACATGTCTTACAGTAATTTATTGTACTAATGGCCTAAAATCCTCGAATCTCTTAGTGGACTGTACATTCATACCGCTACCTGAGATACAAAGAAACTGAGTGGGTCAGACTTGGAAGCCTAGTGAGCACATCTGGTTTTCAACGACAATATTGTAATCATATATCTTTCACAATAAATACATAATCCCGATTACCCATTACTGTTATTCTTACTCTCTAATCTCTAATGCTAATCTTAAGAGACCTGCCCTACAAGATCTTTGTGAGTAGACAACACCGCTACGGGGAATCCATAGCAATATGTGTCAACAAGGCAGCCCTTAGGGGGATAGAGTACCCAAATGAACAACTTTCATTTTCCCTGAATAGTATGATCGTAAACTCCTACAAGTGGCGAACATGCTAGTGTTCCATTGAATTACCTAGAATAGTCAGTGGTTGTCACCTATATTGTAACACCCGCAAGATAGGCTAGATGATTAAAAAATAATAAGATAATTATTCATCATGACAATAAATAGATGTTTTTATAGAAGATTATTTAGGATAAATATCTAAACAAAAGTCGTAGTAGCCGTAAAAGTGAACTTATGCATATAGAGAACGTTCAAATCTTCCTTCATATGAGGAAGTTATGATTTTTCGAAGTTCATCGCAACAATGTGTGACATAGAAACTGAAATAGAAATCGGATAATTGTTAATCGAAACAATCTAAACGACAATTGAATATCTTGTAAATACAATTCCGTTGATTTAAAGACAGTCGAAAACGGATGTCATAGGAAGAGTTATGATTTAGACACAGACTTTAACAGTCTAAGCTTATTAAAAATATAACCTAAAAAATAAAGTAAGAATTAGCTTACAGAATCTAAATGAAAGTTGTAGATCTTGTCGATAGCTAATTGTGGATATAAAGAACGTCAAAAATGGAGTTCATATGAAGAAGATGCGATTTTTCAGAGTTTTTAAATTTTAAGCACGCCTGAGCACGTGTCACGCACTGACAAGCGGATGTGGCCCATAAGATTTTCGGCACATGTTACCAGGTGAGAGGAACGATGTGGCTAGAGTGTGTGGCGTGCACATCTAAACGCACAGTGTGCAAACTCAAAATCTGCCATATAAATAGAGCAACATCCCTCATTCGCTCCTTACTCCACCATAATCCTCTCTGGCTATATCTCTCTGAAAGTTACAAAATTTCTTAGATTTTAGGGTTCTAGCTAGACTGTAGAGGATCAGAGTATCTGGAAAATAGAAGATCTCAAGTCAGAACTCTGCCAGTGCAATTTCCATACTTTTGTTAGGAAAATCTATGTAAGTTAAGCTACACTTATATTGCTTTCAGTGTAACTTATATTTATATTCATAGTCTTTATTATGAACCTATAAATAAGATTTATCAAAATACTAATTTATCTACTTATGGGAATGGTGACAAGGCTAGATTTAGTGAGGTGTTTAAAGTGAGATTTCTAAATAATATACTTTGTATACCAAACGGACCCTACCTCCGATATGTTCTTACCTGGTTGTTCCTTACTTGATAGATCTTGATGTATACAATGGGATTATTGAGGAATCTAGACTATCATTAGTCACTAGGAATATAAGACTAAGACTTAGTGATATGAACCTAGGTCACATCAAAGGAAAAGCTAAGTACTGAAGTGAAGCGCTGCCCAACTTTTCTAGTCATCCACTTTTAAAAAGTGAGTGCATCATTACTTTCATCTTACACATAAACATGAAGTATTTAGATAATTGAATGTTATATGTGCTTATGTGCAAAGGTGTTATGTGTTAGATGAAATATTATGAAGATAAGTTTTATATGACTTATGTTGTATAGGTATTTTCATGAATATAATACAATGGGCAATGAAGGGTAATGACATATTAGAATTATAAGATGCCATAGTATGATGAGAATTGAGATGCCATAGTATGATGCAAGGTTCAAAAAAGGTGTGAGGCGTGATGTGGCAACCAGGTTAAGCCTCAAGCTTAACGAGCCATGCCGTTTTTCAAGGCATGATGTAAGGTGCCGATTTTTTTTATTAATTTATAATTATATTACCACATAAATATAGATTTATATCACATATAACAAGTTTTTAGAAGTGTTATATCAACAACTAATAACAAAAAGTTAACAAAAAACACAATACTTGTATGTCCATTTAGAAAAGGCATAAAAAAAGAGTAAAAAACATGTCTCAAATGAAGAAACACACAACATAACATGCCATGGCACACAATATCATGCCTTGCCACACGCCACGTCTAACAATAACATTATGAGGATTTTCATAATGGCGAAGCCACGCCTCACGCCATGGCACGACTTGGCGTGCGCCATGACACGTGTTTTAGAACACTGGTATGATGAGAGATGAAAATGACAATAATATGTCATGACTTGAATAGTATTAGTGTACTAACGATGTAGAAATGGTGCTAGTATGCTAATGATGTAAAAATGTTACTAGTGTACTAATGATGTAGAAATGGTACTAGTATACTAACGATGTAGAATGGTACTAGTATGCTAACGACGTAGGAATGGTACTAGTGTACTAACGATGAAGGAATGGTACTAGTATATACTAACTATGTAGTCATTTAATAGAGTACAGGTGACGACCACCGGACTATTCAAGACAATCCCATGCAACACAGACATGTTTACAACATGTAGGTGATGGACTTTGTGCCCATTTGATGTACTCTACTTCCTACTAACACGTATAGTAGAGAAATCCTTGAAACAATACTGTCAGCAATGATGGTTAAGAAGATCCTTGGACAGATCCTTAGGAATGAATATAGAAAGAAACATGCTGACATGTATTGTGAAGAAATCCCTGAAACAATACTGTCAGCAACAATGACTATGATGACCCTTAGGATAGATCCTTAGGGATGAATAAAGAAGAAAACAGGGATGCGTAATCGGGATAAATGTTTGCTAATTAAACATATTAAGTACATTATTGTGGGATGAAAATCGTATATATTCACTAGGTCTCCCAACCTGAACCACTCAGTTTATTTGTATCATATGTATCGATACGAAGGTATTTGATGTCCGGATCTGATAAAAGATTCAAGGAAATAGGCCATTAGTTGTGTAAGACCAGTAATGATTACATTTATGCTTATGTTTCTTGTATAAGTTATGATATCCCAAGTTTTAATGAATCAATGGAAAAAAACTCTTTGACAATACTTTTTATGGGAAAAATTTCATATTTATAAATAAACTCTGTTTTAAAATAAGCATAAGTAAAAAGGTCTTTTCTGACCATAAAAATGGGGATGTTACATGTATGTTGTTAGATGACTAGTCTCAGTAATACAATGTGTGACCTCTTGCCATTATTTTATTTTCCCCAAAACCCTTTACTACCCAACCGTTATTTTATATTTTCCCAAACCCTTCATTACCCAATGCGAATATGATTAAGTAGTTTATATAAATAAGATCATATCATAGTATAGCACAATTATCAAGTATACAGATAGCAAACACATATAACATCAAATAAATATTTCATATTTATATGTAAGCTGAAAGTAACTATGCACTCACTTGTTAAAAGTGGATGCCTTAGAATTTGAGCAATGTTTCTCCTTAGTACTTTGACGTTTTCCCTTGACGTGACCTAGGTATGATTATTAATTAGTGTTAGTTTGATATTCCTTCTGACTAATGATAGTATAGATTCCTCAACAATCCCAATGTCTACATCAATATCTATCAAGTAATGAATAACTTAGTAGGATCAAATTTAATCATAATCCAAACTCTTCTAATTTTCGAAAATAGTGTTGGGTTTATCAGGTTTTAATCATTCGTATTTTAAGGATTTTAAAATAATAATTAAGGAAACAAGATAGAACCCTGAAAAGGCTGCACCATTTTCAAAATAGGATTAGGGAGGCTAGGGTTTCAAGAAACCCTAGCCATGTCAAAAATCATGGCCATTAGGGTTTAATTTCCATAAACCCTAATTTTGATTTATTCACTATTATGCACAATCAGATAGAAAACCTATAGCTCAGATACCACTAATTGGTTTGGTAGGTTATATTAAAAATCATGTGGTGGAAAAACTTAACCCTTAAGTTCACATGCAACCTATTTGGATCTAAGTTTTCTCTATTGATAACTATAATTTATGAAAATCAAAGAACCCTAGGAAACCCCTATTATTATTTAAATTCAAAAAAGGGATTAGGGTTTACATACCTTTTGATTATTGTTGTAAATAATCAATAAAATCCTTCTTGAACATTACGTGCCTCTGATGGCTCACACACAAAACCTTAGAAACCCTAGAATGAAGAGAAGAGAGAGGGATGAGAAGGAAGTTTCGTTCCTAATACTCTTAGGAATGTCATGAACGAAAATTGATGGCCTTGGGGGTCCTATTTATAATTTAGGTAACTTGAAAGCAAAGCAAAATCTAAATTGATTAAATAATAGATTTAATCATAATTCAAATCCTTTCCATTTATGCAACCAAGAGACTTTCAGAAACCCAAAGGAACCTTTAGAACCGTCCATGTCATGGAGGTTTCTAGAGTTGCTTCTTTTGTTCAACTATTGAATAATTAAAATTCACCCTTTGCACCTTTTATTAATTACAATTAATCCCAAATTAATTTGGGATTAATTCTGATTAGTAATTAATTAATTCTAATTGATTTCTTATTAATTTATTAACCATATAAACTAACAACTCAATTAACTATCGATTGCTTGTTAATTTATTAATCACATAACAAATTAACATATCAATTATCTATTCTCAATTAATATATTAATCACATAATATATATTAACAAAACATTTCTCTTTCTATCTATCTATCTATCTATCTATCTATCTATCTATCTCTCTCTCTCTCTCTCTCTCTCCTAATATCATTCATAACTATTTCTGGTTATGAGGGCAACTCAAAAGGACTTTACTTCTATTTTCAAGTTTATACTAATTTAGTGATAAGCTTAGACACCTTAATCCAACTGTCTCCACTTGGACAAGTCTATAACTAGAATTGCAAGTATAACCAAATAGCAAATAGTGCTTTCCAAAGCCATTTCCGAACTCTGATTTAATAAGAAATTGGCTCTAAGACAAGTGAACAAGTATTCCTTCGTTCTACAAGATATCATATGGACATGAGACATGGATTAGATTAATCTCATAGTCCAATATTTTGTTTCTCGATTTCCTGATTTATGATGACTGAATTTAGACTACTAATTAAACACATCAATTCAGTCCGGGCTCGACCAAGAACTTCAAATGTCGACAACAAATCATTAAGGGGCCCAAAGGTATCACTTTTCTCGTGTGGGAAAAAGGAACGAATAAGCTTCAACTTATATGCTTGTATCTTTTACTCATCAAATCATGCATGATGTTATGTTTTATAACATCATGTAACTGATGCATTTTCGTAACACCAATACACAACTGACTTGTAAATTACAACTCATATATCTCCATTTCAAGAATATAAGATATTATCATCTCACAATTACTCGTGGTATAATCCATGAAGTAATTCTCTGAGCATGGGTTTATCCAATACTCAAAATCTCCATTTTCTAAGTACTCATCAATATTGTAGCAACGATTGAAACGTCTAATCTCCATAAACAATCTACAATTCAATTCATGATAGTCTCAATTTACTACTTACTTTCAAAAGTATGAGCAACTATAGAATTTTGAATAATCACATCATCTAGGAAGTAAAACATGCAAAGTGAAACACAATAATAAACTAATTAACTATGGTCTCAAAACTATTAAATATAAATAATCTCTATTATTTAATTACCAAAATAATTATGATTTTATTCATTGTATAATGTTTTGAGTCATCAACTAACCACTTGAATCAAACATCAGTCATACCATGCGTATTATGCCTCTCTATGGTCCTTCCTTTGTGAATAGATCAAATGGACATTATTCTAATGATGATAATTTCATAATTCCAAATTCTTATCAATATCCAAGATGTGATGGAATTCCAACTTAACATGAATTAATCACATGTGATATCAAGATTCCAAAGTATCAAAGACGGAGTCTTCGATATTACAGAATATCATGTTGGAACTTTGTCACTAGAAACAATTCCATGGTAATAAAGGTTCAAATCCAAGGTACACTCCTTGAACAGTTCTCTTGCATTAAAGTTTCTAGCTAACTCACATTTAGACTTCTTAACCATCTCCCATTATGAAAACATTTCCATGTGAGCATCAATTCTGATCAAGAACCATCTTAATACATAATCATGTTACTATGGTCCATACAAATTAATATCATACTTCTAACTGTCCACAAGCAACCAGTCTTTTGGTATAACCTTAGAATGTTCTTGGCGGTTGTTTAACAAATTTAGTCACAGAAAGTTCTAGTCCTTTTTCTCATAATGCTCTAAGCATTTGAAAAATTAGAATAAATGAATATTATAGCATATATAATCGATCCTATATCCGAAGCATACGAGAGTCGACTCATTATATCTTATACAAGGATCTGATATTTGTTCAATCTCTTGCTATAATATTTCCATGAAGGTTGTAAAAATCCTGACTAGGTCCCGATTAATCCCTAGGCTCTACCATACCGATTAGAGGGTGTCTAGTGATTAATCACTGCCTACAAAATCAATGAAGCAGTAGAAAACAATGAAGAAGTTTTATCTCCAGAGAAACCATTTAAGGAATGATTAGTGTTGTATTAATCATATTAACCTATTTTATTATAACATTAATGATATTTAAGAAAATTGTTATGATATAGACATATAATTTTTGAAAATTCATCGAATTAGCAATTAATGGTTCCCAATTAATCCCCCGATTAATTTCCGTCTAGCCGATTAATCCATTAACCCCAGTCTACCAACTAGCTAACATCGAGCGTGTTTTACAACTTTAATTTCCATATATTAAATTTCCTATGTTGAACCATTTCAACATGATATTCATATATGTCTATGACTAAGTTCTATTAAAATATACAATATAAACCTTTAGATTCGAAAATAAATATGAGTGACCTCTCCCTTAAGTCTACTATAGCGAAACAATTCCCAAACTTGACACTTTGCAAATTGCAAAGTTTGCAATTCCTAAAAAATTATAATGAAACAATTCCCAAACTTTGCAATTTGCAAATTGGAAACATCGTTCCCTACGAACAATATTATCAATATGCAATACTAGCATAACAATTATGCTCCTACTAGCTTTGACATATACCTAGAAAATAACTGGACTTCTAGAAATCAATACTCTTGACTTTCTTACTGAAGTACAAATTTATGTTATGCGATGCTTTGATAAGCTTCCAACTACACTTCTTAAGCTTATACATCTTCACTGGATAACATATATGTGTGTGTGTGTGTTTAAATCCTTTTAGTACTTGTAGCTATATGTCATGAAAGTTCGAACAATTCCTTTCCATTCCTCACAATTTGAAATATGAAGAGGGATGTCATAATCATATTGTAAATTTGAGAATGTAATTAACACAACCAACATCCATATTGATCTTTATCAGATCTTATAATCTATCAATGAAGGTATTTCCTTACAATCATTCTCATGAATTAGAGTGAAACCTTTGCCACTTAGATTTTATGGTGCATACATTCCCAACCATGTGAATCTATCATTTCCAACCTACAATCATAAGACAAGGTTTAGGACAAAACCAAATTCAAATTTAGCTTTCCTTTATCCACTAAACTTTGCTATTCTAAATTTTTTGCCTTGTGGTAGCTCAAGGGCCTACCAGTGCTTCCATGCTGTTAGGAAGTCACCCATATTAATCAAGGCACTTTCACTGACCAACGCACTTTGCTTTTGTAGTTAAATGAAAACCACAAAAATCATCAGCATTGCCAACTCAACTAGAAGTACACAGAAATAAGAATGTGTCAACCATACACGATACGATATCTACCTTTGGTCGCATGCTAGTGATAACTAAAAGGTTTATTATCGGTTGACTCTTGAAGCTCTCAAGATCAATACTAATCCCATCGAATTCTTCACATATGAGCTTTCTCTCAAGGAACATTCCTTGACTAGCTAAAGAAAATATTCATAATGTAACATCCCAAAAATTCAACAAATTTAAAACTTTTCAAAACAACTCTTTTGTCTAATAGAAGTGTTACAAAACCATTGTTTCAAAACATTATTTAAAATAAGAGTCTCCCAAGATCTAATTAGTTGTAAAACCAAGGATATGTACGGTCACACCTTCGCCTTGCCACGGTCCACTGAAGTACCTAAAACCATAAACCAAAACTGTAAGCATGAAGCTTAGTGAGTTCCCCCAAAATGCCAACACACAAATAAATAACATATTCAAATAATAGCATGTATTGGGTCTGCAGCTAAAAGACTGGATTACCCCTGAGCCCAAAGTATGAGTCTAGCTTTCCTATCGGGCCCACAACTCATATACGGCTTGCTCCCTAGTGTTTTCAAGTGTTGTCATCTACTCTGGTCGATGACCCAGACATACTTGTCAGTTGTTTGATATGGAACCACCATTTCTGGTCGTCCAAGAAAAAGGAGAAACACTCCGCTATGATCTCACACACTCTACCCCAGTCCTGGGAACTATTCGATGTCAAGCTTAATCTGAACTAAGCAACCTTTACATGTCTTATTATTAAACCTAAGGTACGACTTATAACTAAGGGCAATCGGTTTCAGCTACGATTTCCAATCCAATAGTATTATCCTAATTACACAAATAACATATAACACAGATAGCACCAGAAAGCATTTAATGTTTCATATAATGCTTTTATTTTAGATTATGATCTTGATAATAACTACGAAATCACCTGACAACGTGTCTGGTGATTGGTGAATCAGGTAGAGCTTCGCCTTACACCTTTCCAAAAGACCTAGATGTACATAACCTAAGTCTTAGCCTAATTTCATGATTTATGAACTATTATCCTAAGGGTTTAGATTCCTCAACATTCCCAAATTCTACTTCAATATTTAAATAAGGAATAACCAGGTAGGATCATTTCGGAGGTAGGGTCTATTTGGTATAAAGAGTATATTGTTTGGAAATCCCACTTTAAACACCTCACTAAATCCAGCCTAGACGTCACTCCCACAAGTAGATCAATCAGTATAACGACTTAAAATCACTGATAAATCTTAATTATAGATTCATAATAATGACTATGACTGTAATTAAAAGTTACACTTAACATAAACTAAGTGTAGCTTAACGTACATGCTTTCTTGATGAAAACCGGGATCTAAATGGGCAAAATACTGAGTCGGGATCTCCTACTCGATGGCTACTACTCAGATGAGTAATTAGGCACATCGCAAGGCTTCACCATAGGCTAGAAACAAGGGAAAAAGGGCTTAAAGTAGAGCAAAATTCGAGAGAATATCTTTAACACCCATAAAAATCATGAAAAAATTTAATCTTTTAAAACCAATTCCAAAATCATGAATTTTTTACAACATAATTTTCAAAACATGTTCCATATTCGAATTTCCCAAAATCATAAGCCAAAACATGAGGATGTGTACGGTCACGCCTTTGCCTTCCTGCGATCGTCTGAAGTACCTGAAACATAACCCAAAACTGTAAGCCCAACGCTTAGTGAGTTTCCGCCAAACTACCAACACAACACATAATCATAATAATACCAACAAACATCATGCACACAGAGCCTTCAACCTGACTGGACCGCCTGACAAGCCTATAGACTATCTGGACTGCTCATAGAACCTTCAACATGACTGGACCGCCTCACCGGGCCTTCAGTCTATCTGGACTGTTCTCCGGCCTTTCGGCCTGACCGATGCGCCCCTTTGGCCTGCAGTCTATCCAGGCCGCCCTGGGTCTCTTGGCCTTCAGCACACAGCAAGACCGCCTCAACCCAACAAAACATCACATATTAACATATACCATATCAAACCTAGCTAGCATATATAGACAGCCATACATATCTAACAGATCACTAAGCATAACATCATCCTATATACCAGGATACATATCTAATAGATCACTACAACATAACATCATCCTATATACCAGGATACAAATCTAACAGATCACTACAACATACAATCATGTGACAAATCAGGATAACATTCCAAAGGACCGACCTTGGTGCCTTCGACCCAAAAGTACAGTGAGGAAAAATCAAATTGCAAACTGAACAGAAGCTGATGAGGTCACGACTCCGAATCTCAGCTCTTTAACCAACACTTATTCCCACCAATTGACCAATTCCATCAAAATACCAATATACCCTCAAGGTCAAATTTGGTCAAAGTCAAAGTCAACTATCCTCACATCGTAGCCAGGCCTTGGTCACGTCATGACATCGAACCCGATCTAATTCCCACTCGACTCGACCCAAATTGGTCAACTCAGTGAAAGAAACCACCTGAACTGTCATCACGACATGAGCACCCATTCTCACGGCGTGACCTCTAAGGGTCCTAACAGAAACGGGACTGTTCCGTTTCTCACATTGTGGGATCTCACACCCTATGTCGTGAGCGTTGTCTGAGGCTAAAACCCACCATTTAAGTCCTTATTCCAGTAAGTATTTGAGTTCACTTCTTCCAGAAGCTAAAGGGGACCCCTAAGGTCCATAAAAATGTTTCCTTTATGGCCATGCATGCACCAAACATGATCATCCATTTTCTAGGTCAAAAAAGGAAGAAATAGGCTTCAAACTTGCATGCATACCTCAAATCTATACCAATTTCCAAATCTAAACACTATGAGGTTATTGTGACTCTTAGAATCCATAAAGTTGCCAACTTTATGGATCTACTCCACTCAATCAAGCAATAACATCAATAAAATGGACAAAACTCAAAATTTGCCCATGCTAAGCAATAAAGTTGGAGCCTTTGATACTTATAAGGGTCCAAAAGTAAGAAAATATGATGATAATGTTGATTCTTTGCCCACACCAATACTAGAGTACATCCTTTTTCTTCTTTCCTTCTTCCCACAAGCTAGAAATGCACCCGAATGACAAAGGATCTTAAGGAGAGGTAAGATTAGGGTTTCTAGAGGCTTAAAGGGTGATAGAAGGCTGAGGGTGAGAAACGCTAGCCATCTCATTCCCTTAAATACTGAAAACTTAGGGTTTTTGGTTGTCAACCGCCTTCACGTCATGAGCACTATACTGCTCATGTTGTGGACTTTTAAATGATGCACGCGTCCGGATCAATCCTTATGACGTGAAAAGGAAATCATCACGTCGTGAGCAGGGCAATTTCTAAAACTTATAACTTCACACTATTAAAGATAATATGTACCTAATTCGGTTGTTACAACTCTCCCCCACTTAAAGTAGATTTTGTCCTCGAGATCATTCCTTACCATCCCTAGCACGCCAAACAACCTAAGCAATACGACCACAACCCCGAGCATACCACGACCTTCCGAAGGAAACTGAAACCAACCCTAGTAAGGCCCTCCAACGCGAAGATGGACGAATCCTTTTTAGCCTCAAACAATGCCATGCAAAATAACTACGTCTACTCAATTTGAAATCTAAAGTCTCAAATTGGTCTGACTCCCTGACAGACCGCGTATATTGTATCGTTGCTAATTCCATACTACATTCCCCCGAAACGACTACTCAACTTCTGATAACCGGAAGTATCCACTAGAAAACAGATTCACAAACCATACATTGTTGCTGAAAACCTTTCACTTGACCAAAGGGACAAATATTCCTTCTAGGGAAAACTCATCTTGATGACAACAACTTCCCAGGAATATAATGAACAACGGGAGATAAACCTTCAAGTGCTGAACAAGACTCTGCTTCCTTTAACTCCCGAACCAATATACCGTTGCTGGAATTCTAAAACCCGATACTTGCCTAACCCTTACAGAGATAGAACCAAACCAAACCTCAATCACAAGAATCTGATCTGACATCAAAACTGAAACCATCCTTTAGCCATGAACCCTTTAACTGATACCCTTGGCATATATATTCCTTAATTCACTCTCCTGAAATGAAGACCTTGCACATAAACACCTGTGATTCCCAATGCGAGTTCCCACCAAAACCAACTCGGTACTTAACTCATATCCCGAGATCCAAGGACCTACACTTGCATTTCACCCGAAATCTTCTGATTCACGGCAACCCCTCACTAAATATGGATATAAATATTTCCCCCCAACCATCGTTGAGACTACCAGTCTCACACCTGGTCCATCCACCAGGTTCCTAATAGCCCAAAAGACAAGGATATCCTAACCTAAGCATCCTTCTGCGCCACTTACTAACCACACACTCAATCATGCAACCCAATATCCAAAACCTTTTACAGGCCGCTTCCCTAAACACCCCTTATAGACCGGCTTCGTGAATGAGGCCTACTAATGGTAAGACTAACCTTTCTTATACATATATATAATATATTAAACTTTTAATTTTATATAGTATAAGGGTGTATTTTAAACTTATAAAATACTAAGTGGTTTAATCCTTTAATAAATTAAACTTTTAATTTATTTATATTTAAACCGTATATGGATTTATCAATTCTCTTTCAATTAAACACATAATTAATATTATTGATAAAATCCATGAGGGTGTATTTTTAAACTATTCAAAATACCAAGGTTCTAAAATTTAAGATTTCAAAATTAAAAACTATTTAATTAAATTTTAAATTATAAAAGTAAAGGGTGTATTTTAAAACTTTTCAAAATACTAGGTTAAATTTAAATTAATCATATAATCTTATCATAATCCACAAATTCAACCAAATCTTTTTGATAAGGATATCATGTTATCTTTCAGAAAATTCGATTTTAGGCTTTAAAAACGAATTATGGCAATTATCCTAATCAAAATCTAATCTGAAAATCAAAAAAATCGGAAACTGACGAGTCAACTTGTCGAGTTGGTGAAGGAACTTGTCAAGTTCATCCTCCAGACAACAAAAATCAATTTCCATGTTCTTTGGACAGTTCACTATTGCATCAATTCAATTGAAAAACATCCTAGGCTTTGATACCACTGATGGGTTATGAGCATATCCACATTCCTATGTGATCATGCAACCCTAATTGCTTTGGATCTAAGTTTTTCACAAATTTAACATACAAATAGAACACCAAAGCAAGAACCCTAGAAACTAGCATAGGTTTTCGAAATTCACAAAGAAAATAAGGTTAGAAGATTGCCTCACTTGTTATATAGTAATAGCAAGAGTTCCATGAAAATCCTTGACTCTTGAAAGCTTAGTGCCCCATGTGTTGCACGTCTAATGGAGTCACAAACACCCAATACAAAGGATGAGAATGAGAGACAAGGAAATCGGCCAGGGTTTCAATCTAGAGTGCATGAGCCAATTTTCTTAGGGTTTAGAGGGTTTATATATGTCTAGGTTGCTTAGTCTAGAAGCTCGACTTGAATAAAGAAACCCTAATTCTTACCTTAAGCCCAAAGCAACCCATGGACCTTCTCTTATTGCCCTTGGACGAAATCTGATGGAGTTACCCATAAATTCATCCAATCCACTCTATAAAGTCCTAAGCCTGGTTTCACAACTATCAATGATTTGCAAAACAACCTCTCCGTTATTAATTGTTCTTTTAACCCCAAAATTAATATCAAATCAATTTCTGATTAATCACCAATTAATAATATGATTTCCAAATAATAGATTAATCTTGTAATATATTAATAAAATCATTTGAGTACCAATTTATTATTTCACATAATAAATTCTACTCTCTCTCCACTAGTCATACTGTCAAGTTCGATGAGTGAAGGCAACCTGAAAGGACCATGCTACATATCAAATCAAGTACATACTAATTATAGTTATGGGATTAGACACCAAATCCAACAATGCACATCACTTGGATTTGCCTTTCCAATAGTTCAACTTTTCTTCCTTTCTTGGCCATCTTGCTTTGTCACCAAGATCTTGCATGGCGAATATTAGACCTGAAGCATCCACAGAGAAGCAATAATCAATAATTTTAGGATATTCTTCTTCTTCTCCTTCATCATCGAGGGAAATAACACTGTGATGATCGGTTTTGGAATACGGTCTTGACTTATAGGATCTTTAGGCTGAGGATTCAGCCTTCCTATTGTAATTGTCATAGGAACTTGGTGTGTTGGCCCTCTTTTGTATTTCTTTGTTTTTGACCAATCTGATGAACCTTAGTACTTGGTTTTTGATTTCATCCATATGTTTGCATGGATTCATCACAAGGTATTCGTAAAATGGGGAATCCATCTTCAAACCTATCTTAAAGGCCTCCACGGCAGTGGCGATGTCGATGTTTGGTATGTTTAGGGCTTCCCTACCAATCCTGCTTACAAAGTCCCTTAAGGATTCTTTGGGATCCTGGATCACCCGATAGAGATCACTAGTGATCCTTTCAAATATTCTACTGCAAGAAAACTGATTATTGAAAAGATTAACTAAATGAGCAAAAGAGGTAATAGAATAAGGAGGAACATTAAGAAGCCATATTAAGGTTGATCAAGTAAGGATCGATCTGAAGCCTTTGCATAAACAGACTTCTTTCAAGTGTGGTGTGATGAGAATATAATTCTCTTAGATCAATAGATTCAAGCAGATAATAAATAAGAACGACAGGAATGGAAAACGATGAGCACAATGATGAATTAAACAAGTGTCGAATGATTAATATGCTCTATCTCAGAAGAGTTCGATGTGAATTGCTACTGTATGGATAGGCTAGGGTTACAATACGATAAGCAAAGTAATTATGAAAAGCATTAACAATATAATGCATGAATGCACTATATATACAAAACCCTAAACAAATCACTGCTAGACAGGCCCAAACCAAGAGTACTTAATGGACCGAACTGCAAAGCCCAATGACGCAATCTTCTTGGACTCAACAATCTCCCCCTTTGCGTCAATTGAGGCAAGAGTTCACTTTGATTGAGCAATGGTGTTTTTCTTCACGGTCTTGAATAGCTTCGGTATGAGTGCAAGTAGAGTTTGTCTGAAGTTGATATACCACCGAAGCATATCTGATAACAACTTCCTGTCTGCATCACTATTCTGGTCGCACCTGTAAATAATCTCAAGTATATGCTCCAAGCAAGCGGTGGAGAACAAGTGTTTGTCAGCAAGAGTGAACAGACATTCGCTTGCCTTCCCAATGGGTTTGATAGTGGGCTTCTTTCTCCGGGCAGAGGCGGTCTCCTGATTCATTTTTCTGACTTCAAGAATATAAAACACCAACATTCGCTTGATATGGTCAATGATAGGCTCATATACTTGTTGATTGGTCAGCAAGATGTTGTTCAAGAGCATCCAGTCATGAGGATTCAGATTCGGCAAATCAACAAAGGAAATCATATGGACCGAACCATCTAACCCTCGAGTTACCTTGAACTTGATGTTGATAAACTTCCCTGTCGAAGTGGGTTTCAACACCTTGACTGTTGTGATTTTCTGATTACTCCAAGTCAGGTATTGGGGTTGAGAGAAAGTAGGATAGTACTCATGTAAGTATCGATCAACCTTCGGACCAGGTGAAGGAACAACAACATTTGAATCAAAACAGTGAAATATAAATGCCTTTCGGGTGATTAGCATGTTGAACTGAGAATCCTTGGAGTTATCAAGACTGAACGAAAGGAATGGTTCGAGCCATTGTGTGCTTGGAGACTCGATTACCTCCTTTAAAAGCTTTTCCATCGTCCATAAAAGGAACATGGATTTCCTTCTTTCCATAGCTTCATTCATTTTTTTTCCTTCTTCTCTCTTTCAGTTTCCTCACTTTCCCTACGAAGCTTTTCCTCAAGCTCTCGTTCATTTTGCTTGACTTTGAGATTTTCAGTTTTGGAGGCTTTTCATTCGCTTTCGATCACATCTTCGATTTCAACAACAACATCTTCACCAATTTTCTTCTTTCTTTTGTCCTTCATACTGCCCGAAGCTTCATTATCCTTCAGTCCAGCAGTGACTTTTGATTGTAGTATGAGTTTGCTTGTTGGAGGTGGTTGAGATTCACCTTTGCTAACATTTTCTCCCCCTTGTTTCGGAAAGACCACAGGCTCTGGAACACCGTCAATCCTACTTAGAATGTCTAGAGCATGTCTCAAATTCTCAGCCAAGTGGCGTCAAACCGATATGGTAAGAACCGAATCATGTGCTTCCAGAAGATGTAGAAGGATGGAATGCACATCACCAACAAAGCTTTTAACAACTGCACGCTCAAACTTAAGTTCGTCAATTTCTTTTTTTCACCATCTTGAGTTTCAAATTCTGAGTTTTGAGCTGAGCAGTACGACGATCCAGATCATCCATGATCTTTCTTTCAACAGCAAGTTCGACTTCAAGTTGAGTGAGACGGGCATCAACGAATGTGTGAAGCTCAGTGTTTGTAACGCCCGTAGATCAGGGCTAGTCAATTTAGAGATGATAAGCGTCAAAAATGACTTTTTAATAGAAGATTATTTAGGATGAATAATCTTAACTAAGTTGTAGTAAATGCTACAAGGATTCCGTACATATAAAGAATGCCGAAATCCGAGTTATAACGAAGAAGTTATGACCTGTCGAAGTTTCGCGACAGAACCGGCACGACGCTGAATGACGTAAAAAGTGAATTTACGTTAGAGTGATATTTAGCCTTAGCGATCTAAACGAAAGTCGTAGAGTTCGTTAAACCATGAGCGTGCATAAAAAGAACGCCCAAATCTGACTTCGTATGAGGAAGTTATGATTTTTCGAAGTTTCCACTTAGTGGTATGCAACCCGAATACTCGATTTGAGACCGAGCGGTTTTAGCCGAAAAAATCTAAATGAGAATCGAAGATCTCATTAATTGTAGTAAAACGATAAAAAGATAGGCGAAAACGGACGTCGGATGAAGAAGTTATGATTTTATAACGGAGTTTTCTTGTCCCGGCCTACTAAAAATAAATAATAAAAATAAAGTCAAAATTAGCCGACGGAGTCTGAACGAAAGTTGTAGAGCGTAGTCTCACCAACGCGGAGCTATAAAGAACGTCAAAACCGGAGGTCGTATGAGGAAGATATAAAATTTTGAAGTTTATTAAATATTTTCAAAATTAAATTTAAATATAAACTTTCGCTATTATCCAAGGGGGGAGTCACCGGGCTTATCCAGGTTACGCCCAGCGTAACCTACGATTACGCCCAGCGTAAATCGAAGTTCCAGACCCTATAAAAGGGAGTCGATTGCATCCGATTCATTTGCTCATTTCTCTTCTTTCTCTCGTGTTTTTGCATCGTTTTTCGTGCAAGAAATATCCCGAAGCCCCGGTATCATTCCCGAGCCCCGAAGCAAGTCCCGAGCCCCGAAGATCCTAAGAAGTGAAATTCCCGAGCCAAAGCTCTACCCGCGAGGAGCCCGGTTTTTGTGAAGATCTTCCAGATCTACCGAAGAATACTATTTCTACAAGCCGTAGTGCTGTCCGATCATCTTCTAATCAAGTGAGTGTGTAGTTACTTTCTTCTAACACATAAATATGAAGTATTTGCTATGAAATACGTGCTATGTGTTTATATGTTATTTGTCTATTTGAGATGGGCGTGGAATTAATGTTTTATACAAGTGTTAAATGATTTAAACTGTGTAAGTATTTATATCTACGAAAATGTTGGGTAGAACTTTGGTAGATGGGATAGTTGGTGACTATGGAGTTAGCGCCTATTGATAAACCTTGGCGACGATGTGACTTCGTGCCTATTTGATGAACCTTGGCGACTATGGAGTTAGCGCACGTTGAGTAAACCTTGGCGACTATGGAGTTAGCGCTTGTTGAGTAAGCCTTGGCGACTATGGAGTTAGCGCTTGTTAAGTGAACCTTGGTGACTATGGAGTTAGCACCTGATAGCTATGGATTTAGTACTTGATAAATAAACTTTGGCAGCAATGGATTTCGTGCCAATTCCTTAGGAATAAATGAATGAAGGATAGTTGGTTCTTAGGGTAAAACCTTAAGAAGATAATGGGGATGGGTAATTGGGTTGCTTGTTTGCCGATTAAGTATAATAATTATATTATTGTGGGTTGAAAACCCTATATGCTCACCAGGCTCCCAAGCCTGACCCACTCAATTTTCTTTTCATTACAGGTAATGGCACAAGGGTATAAGTTGGTGGACTTGACGATAGATTTTGGATTATAGATCAGTAGTTAAATAACTATTGTAAGGTCTATTTTATATTGTTTATGCTTTTGGTCTGTATCGAACATGACATCCCAAGGTTTTATTATTTAATGAAAATACATTCTCTTTGAGAAATGTTTGGATAAATGGTTATCATATTTTTGTTTTTGGGAACAAATTCCACAACAGTTTTCTTTAAACGATTACTCTGATTTTAAAAACAAAGCATAAACAAATCGGTGTTTTCTGGCCGTGAAATTGGGGATGTTACAGTTGGTATCAGAGCGTTAGTTAAAGCGAACTAGGAATATGGATTTATTTCTAGACTTAAACTTAGAATGCTAAGCAATGATTGTGAGTTGAGTGTGTCCATTATATTTTAGGTAGTACACCTAAATTGACACAGGCACTAGTTTATTTTAGGAAAATTGCTTAAAATGCTATTATGTGCTAATTGTTATATGTTTGCCATATATGATGTTAATTGTTCGGATCTATGGTCTGTTGCCGACCGGATCTGGAAACCTTACGTGTTTAGGATTCTAAGCGTGCGTCTACGATATTAGAACTAGCATGTAAACGTTTCGGAGTGATAAGGATGATTTGAATATCTGTCGTGAATAAGGATCTAATTTCACCTTATTTGGTGTATAGATCAAAAATGGTGAGAACGAGGAGTGGAGTTGGAAATGCTGATGAAAACAGGAATCAAATACCAGTGATTGAACAAATACCTGTTGTAGCAGCAGCACCTGAACCAATGACAATGGCCGGAGTTCAAGTGATGATCCAGACAATGTTGGATAATCAGATGGAAGAAACCAGACGTCTGATTAGGCAGAATCGCGAAGAATTGTCAATTCAAGTTGAAGAGCCCGAAGTAAATGGAGGGCAGTCTGAAGGAGGAAACTACAGTGGGACCGTTGATCAAGCCAAACCACCAATAGTTCTCCAAAACAACCAAGATGGAGGAAATGATGGACGTGGATGCAAGTACAAGGATTTCATGGCATCCAAACCACCATGTCTTTCTGGGAGCCCGACACCGGTGCAAGTCATGGACTGGATCTCCTAAATGGAGACAAAGTTTGAAAGTTGCGAGTGTAGCAACAGACAGAAGACCGCTCTTGCAATCCCTCTGTTAAAATCTGGAGTACTGAGCAGGTGGAAGTTACTGGCTGGTTCGATGCCCAAGGGGGAAGCTAGCAAGATGTCTTGGGAAGAGTTCGTGGTGCAACTGAAATGCAATACTGCTCTGAGCAAGATCTTCTGGAAATCAACAATGAGTTCCAGAATCTGAAGAAAGGAAAATTGAGCGTCACTGAATACGCTACGAGCTTTACGGAGAAGATGAAGCTTATTCCATACCTAATTCCAACTGAACTTTCCAAGGTCAACAAGTTTGCCAATGGATTACCAACGGACTTTGGTCCGATAGTCAAGCAAGCAACCACTCTGAAAGCCGCCATCTGGGCAGCCAAGAATGTTGAGACCCAAATAAGGGAAAAGGGTCTAGAGAGAGTTGAAGTTGGAAGGAAAAGGAAACAAGAGGGATCTTCAATGATCGACAAAGAAACCAAAATCTCGAAATCCGGAGGAAAAGATGAAACCAAGTGGTGTGAAAAGTGCAAGAAGAAGCACTTCGGAAGATGCGATGGAGAAGTGACCTGCTATAAGTGTGGTAGGACCGGTCACTATTCCAGAGATTGTACGTTCGAAAATAGGAAGTGTTACGAATGTGGAGATGGTGGTCATATTTCGAAGAACTGCCCAAAGAAGGACAAAGCTGCAAAGAAAAACGTACTGCCACAGCCAAGGGCATTCCACATGATCCTCGACGTAGCGAATCAAGGATGAGGATTTTATATCCAACGATCAAGTTATGAAGTAACAGTGCGAATAGTAACTTATGATGTAGCCTATTAGAGGCATAGTATAGGGTGAACTTGAACTTTTGTGTAATAGTTTCAAGAATTAATATAAACCCTGGTTTTGTTATCTGATGTGTTGAATGATTATATGACTTATGTATGGTGACTTGGTTAACTGCGAGACAATACTTGGGACAAGTATGAGTAGGTGTGAATGGTAGTAGAGATCTATACTACCGGAAGCACATGACTCGCACTTGGATCAGGGAAAGTGGCAAGGTTACCAAGAAGCTAGAAATTGTTTCCGTTTTATTCAAGCGTGTCATTACCATTGTTTCGGTAATGACTAGTAGGATGATGGTTATTCCGACCCTAGTGGTCATATTAAATTGAGTCCGACTACGATGAGAGGTCATCGGGACACGACCCATCGGTTAGTTACAATAGATAAATGAATGTATTTATCCTAAGAAGAAGAAGGAGTCCACAATAAGGATTTATTTTGTAACTTGAAGGTTACGATTTAAAGTCCAACATAGTAAGAAGAGCAGATGCAGGATTGAGCATCAAGGTTATTACTTAGGATGGAGAGATAACTTATGGAGTCAGTATACGAATCCTATTTCGTTGATGATTCCGGGACGTAATCATCCTAAGGGGGAGATAATTGTAACACCCGTAGATCAGGGCTAGTCAATTTAGAGACGATAAGCGTCAAAAATGACTTTTTAATAGAAGATTATTTAGGATGAATAATCTTAACTAAGTTGTAGTATATGTTACAAGGGTTCCGTACATATAAAGAATGCCGAAATCCGAGTTATAACGAAGAAGTTATGACTTGTCGAAGTTTCGCGACAGAACCGGCACGACGCTGAATGACGTAAAAAGTGAATTTACGTTAGAGTGATATTTAGCCTTAGCGATCTAAACGAAAGTCGTAGAGTTCGTTAAACCTTGAGCGTGCATAAAAGAACGCCCAAATCTGACTTCGTATGAGGAAGTTATGATTTTTCGAAGTTTCGACTTAGCGGTATGCAGCCCGAATACTCGATTTGAGACCGAGCGGTTTTAGCCGAAACAATCTAAATGAGAATCGAAGATCTCATTAATTGTAGTAAAACGATAAAAAGATAGGCGAAAACAGACGTCGGATGAAGAAGTTATGATTTTATAACGGAGTTTTCTTGTTCCGGCCTACTAAAAATAAATAATAAAAATAAAGTCAAAATTACCCGACGGAGTCTGAACGAAAGTTGTAGAGCGTAGTCTCACCTACGCGGAGCTATAAAGAACGTCAAAACCGGAGGTCGTATGAGGAAGATATAAAATTTTGAAGTTTATTAAATATTTTCGAAATTAAATTTAAATATAAATTTTCGCTATTATCCAAGGGGGGAGTCACTGGGCTTATCCAGGTTACGCCCAGCGTAACCTACGATTACGCCCAGCGTAAGTCGAAGTTCCAGACCCTATAAAAGGGAGTCGAGTGCATCCGATTCATTTGCTCATTTCTCTTCTTTCTCTCGTGTTTTTGCATCGTTTTTCGTGCAAGAAATATCCCGAAGCCCCGGTATCATTCCCGAGCCCCGAAGCAAGTCCTGAGCCCCGAAGATCCTGAGAAGTGAAATTCCCGAGCCAAAGCTCTGCCCACGAGGAGCCCGTTTTTTGTGAAGATCTTCCAGATCTACCGAAGAATACTACTTCTACAAGCCGTAGTGCTGTCCGATCATCTTTTAATCAAGTGAGTGTGTAGTTACTTTCTTCTAACACATAAATATGAAGTATTTGCTATGAAATACGTGCTATGTGTTTATATGTTATTTGTCTATTTGAGATGGGCGTGGAATTGATGTTTTATACAAGTGTTAAATGATTTAAACTGTGTAAGTATTTATATCTACGAAAATGTTGGGTAGAACTTTGGTAGATGGGATAGTTGGTGACTATGGAGTTAGCGCCTATTGTATAAACCTTGGCGACGATGTGACTTCGTGCCTATTTGATGAACCTTGGCGACTATGGAGTTAGCGCACGTTGAGTAAACCTTGGCGACTATGGAGTTAGCGCTTGTTGAGTAAGCCTTGGCGACTATGGAGTTAGCGCTTGTTAAGTGAACCTTGGTGACTATGGAGTTAGCACCTGATAGCTATGGATTTAGTACTTGATAAATAAACTTTGGCAGCAATGGATTTCGTGCCAATTCCTTAGGAATAAATGAATGAAGGATAGTTGGTTCTTAGGGTAAAACCTTAAGAAGATAATGGGGATGGGTAATTGGGTTGCTTGTTTGCCGATTAAGTATAATAATTATATTATTGTGGGTTGAAAACCCTATATGCTCACCAGGCTCCCAAGCCTGACCCACTCAATTTTCTTTTCATTACAGGTAATGGCACAAGGGTATAAGTTGGTGGACTTGACGATAGATTTTGGATTATAGATCAGTAGTTAAATAACTATTGTAAGGTCTATTTTATATTGTTTATGCTTTTGGTCTGTATCGAACATGACATCCCAAGGTTTTATTATTTAATGAAAATACATTCTCTTTGAGAAATGTTTGGATAAATGGTTATCATATTTTTGTTTTTGGGAACAAATTCCACAACAGTTTTCTTTAAACGATTACTCTGATTTTAAAAACAAAGCATAAACAAATCGGTGTTTTCTGGCCGTGAAATTGGGGATGTCACGGTGTTGGCAGTCTAAATTGCTTTGCGTGTTTCCTCAAAATGCTTCTTTCAGCCTGAAGCGAGCTGGTGAGAGTATCAACAGAAGCATTCACCATCTGAGCGTTCTTCTATGTTGTTGCTTGAAGGGAATCAAGGAAGATTTGAGCATCAGAAACTAGTTTTTCGATGTTTGCGGTTGCTTGCTTGCAATCTTTGGTTGAATCTTCCACAGCAATAGAAGCTTTCTGACATGTGGAAGTTGAAGCATCAATAGCTTTAACAACATTAGTAATCGAAGTGTCATGCTCTTTAACAAGGGTTGCAAACAGAGCCTTGAGAGCAGCTTCAGAGTATGCATTACTAGAAGTAGAATAGGAAGCAAGCAATCGGTCAAGCTTGTCATTCATATTCTTTAAGTTTGCTTCGTGACAGGAGCGTCATCATCATCATCACTCAGTACTCGATATGACTGAAATAAGTAGAATCAAATTCCATTTCTTCTCCTCCAAGAATTGTATCAGACTCATGTGAAGGAGGTGGAGATAAAGGTTTGAAGATAACTGGGGGTTCAGATTCAATATTAGGTGCCCCCATATCAGATACGTTGACACGAACCTGAGGATCGGTTGGAGTAGAAGTAGTTGTGGTTGTTGTAACCTCAGTGAATAAAGGAGTTGGAATTGGAATTGAGGTTGTAGTAGTAGAAGAAACGAGAGGAGGACAAGGAGCAATAGTAATGGGAAATGATTGGGTAGGTGAAGGAGGAGGTGAGTTTTGGTTACCTTCATGAGTTGGTGATGGTGGAGGCGAATTACCTCGAGATGGACTTTCGTACTGAGAGACATCATCATCACCAGATTCGGGTTCAGGTTGAGGATCAGAAGGAATGTACTCTGAGTCACTGGATGAAGGATATCGAGGCTTGTGCGCCTTCTTCTTGGTCTTTCATTTCTTCGGAGCCGAAGGAGCGGCTTGCTCAGACTTTTGTTTCTTGGGAGTAGAAACTCTAGAGGATTGACCTTCCTTCTCCCCTTTCTTTTCAGGCTTCTTCCCTCTCTACGCTGGTTTTTCTACTGCGTCCAGCGAACTCTGCATTTCAAGAGCAAGTTGTCTTGGGCTTGTAGGAGGAAGCTTCTTGTACTCATTGATCAATTTGCTTTCAGGCGAGAGACACCGATACATTGATTACGGAACCGAACCAATAAATAAGAACTTTGATGGATCAGAGACGATGATCTTCGTCGTACAAAAAAGTAGCAATCGATGACATTAAGGAGTCTGCCATGGTTGGAACATGAAATTTCTCCATTGCCCAGTGAGTGACTCGGTCCAAAACCTAGCACAAGAGATTTTAGAATAACGAGATGCAGAGCTGAGACTTTGAACCAGTTGCATCCATAAGATGGATCTAAATTCCAGGTGAACTCCATGGTACTGACCATAAAGAAGGGTCATAAACGCCTTGCTCGCCCCATCGGAACCAACAACCCTCTCCGATAAGCCCTTGAAGAGGAGGGTAAAAAGTCCATTCCACTTAGGAGGAAGACACGACTTCTTGTACTTTGTAACAGTAGTAAGAACCTCCGTATACTTCATATCATAAAACATGGTGAAGAGTTGAGAAGTCAAAACAGTATCAGGGTTGATCAAGGAGTCATCGACAGCCATCCTTAGTAACAGGCATAATCGATTTTTGGAAATTGACGCCTTGTGACTGAAGATCTCAAAGAAGTTCTGCTCCTTAACCTTGTCGTATACAACAGTTGAGTAGACTTGCAAGAGCAATGACATTGGAACATACTCCACCTTGGATAGCGCAACGACGAGCGGTGAATATTTGAGACATTCGACCACTTGCAGCTTTTGGATTAGTGTCTAATTCCATAACTATTTTGGTATGTACTTGACCCGATTATGAGCATGGTCCTTTTGGGTTGCCTTCACCATAGCAATATGTAGGATGAATTAAGGAGAGAAAGGTTTAATTATGATTCATTAATATATTATGAGAATAATATATTAAATGAGAAATCATATTGTTTAATTAATATTAGTCAAGAATTAATTTTGTGGCTAAAAGAGATTAATTAAACTTAAGGGACTTATTATGTAATTATAAGATAATTACATAGATGGGCTAATGGACTCCATAGAAGTTGGAGTGGACGAATTCTATGGGGAAACCCATTAGAAATCGTCCAAGGCTTCTAAAGAGGGAGTCCATGGGCTGCTTAGGCTTAAGCAGTCAGATTAGGGTATTCTAGCTGTAAACCCTAATAGCCAGCATATATAAGGAACCCTTATGGCCCCAAAAACATGGTGAATACTTCCTTTAGGGTTTCCAGCCGTTTTTGGTGCCTCCTCTCTCCCCCCTCTTCATCCAAGTTGCTTAGTGGTGTTTGTAACTCCATTAGAGGTGCAATACTTGAGGCACTATGCTTTCAGAAGCCAAGGATTGAGTGTTATTGCTGTATAACAATCAAATGTAAGATCTAAACCCTAATTTCAATTATAGTTTATTAGATCTAGGGTTTATGGCTTTGGATTATCAATTGCATGTTCATTAGACAAACTAGATCTAAAGCTATTAGGGTTTGCATGTACACCGTAGGATTGATGTATTGCTCAAAACCCATCAGTGGTATCAGAGACTAGGGCTGTTTGTTAGTGAATTTGATGCTTATTTGATCGAATTTTGGCTGAAAATCGAATTTTTTTTGAGGTTTTTCGACTTGACTCGCTGAGTCAACAGGGTGACTCACCGAGTCCATAGTGAACTCGACGATTCCAAGCCTGACTCGACGAGTCAGAGAGTCAGATGGAGCAGACTTTGGGATTTTGACCTGTTTTGGCTATGGATAATTACCTAAAACGTTTTTTTATTAATAAAATCCGAATTTTATCAATATTTGGAGATTATCCTTGCCAAAATAGAAGATAATTGTCAACATTTAGATAATATTTTGTTTTATTAGATAAGGATTGATTATTTGTAATTTAGATTTGAATTATCTTGTGAAAAAGTTTCATTTTTCCCCTTTAGGTTTTATAGCTTAAATTTGAACTTAAAAGTTTAGTTTTTTGAAATTTAAATAGCTAAACTTTAATGTTTTGAAAAGTTTGAAAACTTACCCTCAAGTTTTGAAATTTAAAATTTTGATTAATAGTTTAATTATGTAATATTTAAATTCTAAAACCCTAGTATTTTGAAAAGTTCAAATTGCACCCACATGGTTTCGTTAAGTTAATTAAAAGAGAAAGTTAATAAAACCACCTAGTATTTTAAAAGTGTAAAATACACCATATACTATATATATATATATATATATATATATATATATATATATATATATATATATAACATTAGAAGTCTAATATTATATATATATATATATATATATATATATATATATATATATATGTATGAGTAAAGAGTTAGTCTTACCGTTAGTAGGCCTCATTCACGAAGCTGGTCTATAAGGGGTGTTTGAAGAAATTGCCTATAAAATGGCGATTGAATGGGTATCCACTCTTACCCACCGCACTCTTGACTAGTGGAGGGTCGTTAGCTGAACGGGTAGGATATGATAGAAACCTTCCATTATAAGTATAATGAAGTACAAAGTAACTACATGCTTTTACAAGTTCCCAAATCATAGTTACTTTAGAAAAAATGTGAAATTATATGCTAATCCATGAAATTACACTTTGTACCCTTGTCAAAACGTTAGTGGAGCGTGCGTGGTTAACCGGCACACTAATTTGGGATTGACATTGGTTGCGAAGGGTGATTCGATGTCTGTCATATATCAATGGAGCGTGTGTGATTAACTGGCACATTGATTAGGTGAGCATGACATTGAGTGCACCATGTACATTCGCATGGTTATTCACACCTTGTTTGTGATCCTCGGCATCCCCCGGTCGCAAACTTGAAGGGAATAATCGAGATTAAACATGCCATTGAAAAGTTCAATGAATCTCAAAAGATCTAGGAGTTTCAATTCATTTAAAACTTAAATTTCTTTTTCGTTTTTCATGGTGTTAATTGGTAAATCGTCATTTACATACCTTCAAATATTCTGCAACTAGATTACAGCGTCCCTCTTCTAGGTTGTAGAGTATTATGTTGGATCGTAGCCTTGATTTTCATTTGGGTGTTACATCAAGGATTTTAATCAACTTGACTTGAATTTCTCCCGTTTTGTAGATGTCTGAATCTAACAATGGTCTTCCTAAATTCCATGGAACAAGTTTTCCAAATGGAGATGATATTCCACGATATGATCAAGGAACCAGAGATGATGCTTCACTTCCTCCACCTCCTCCAATTATTCTCCTTGACCCACAAGTTCGAAGGCTTGAAAAGTTCAAGCTAACTCAAGCCCTTTTGGCAAGTAAACATGAAGATGGGAAACCTGTGTGTGCACACGTCTTATAGATGAAGTCACATATTGATAGGTTAAGGATGATGGGTGTCGATATCTCAGAGATGTTGGCTGTTGACTAGGTTCTCCAGTCGCTTCCCGAATCATATAGTGAGTTCGTTAGAGAGTACTATATGATGGACCATGACGTGAACCTCATTGATCTCACCTATTTGCTTATAGCTGCTGAATCAACAATGATTTGGCGTGCTGGTCAAGCAAATTTTTCTGGTGAATCAAACTCTCAAACTTCAATGGACACTGGCAACATTGGAAGTCTAGAAAGGACTAAGTATGAGATTGTCCCATGTGCTATGCCAAAGGAGTCCATTTGCTTTTATTACCAAGAGAAGGGGCATTGGAGACGAATTTTCCCATACTACCTGAGAGATCTAAGAGATGGGAGAGTCAAGACGTATGGCTCTACTTTAGGTAAAATCCAATAACTAACTCTATAAGTTCCTATTCTTTGATTTTCAATACATGATGTGATAAGATTACATTTTGATGTTTTGTAGGATCGAAGAAAAGAGAGGAAGCTTAAGGGAAGAAGTAAGTTGAATCTGATCGTGAAGAAATGGATTTCGATCGCACTGCTTGAAGATCAGATTTTTGAGCTACTACTTTAGAGTTAGGATAGATTGCTAAGAAATATGTAATAGCATAGTTTTCAGTTGAAATACATTGTAAGGACAAATTTTTCCGCAATAAAATAAATTTTGATTTTATCTTATTTATTTGTCCTTGGAATGGTGTGTATGAAAAATTGATGTTTAATTGTTTCTTTTATTAGCAATAATGGATTTGATTCTTAATTATGTTATTTGTGGAAATGTCGAGAATTTGCCGAATAAGGAAAGATTCTCATCGCCCAAGTTTCAATTGGACAGAAACTTGGAATCATACAACCTGGTTGCATGATGAATGAGAAACTTCATATTTGGAAATTAGACTAATTCTTTGACAAAGTGTCAAATGAAGGACTAGGAGATCGAGTACACTAGGTTGTGCGTTGATCAAGTCCACCACAAGAGTGATAGAGATATTCGTCATGATTTTCTAAAGTTTAGTAAATATGATTATACTTATAAGATTAGGTGTAATTCTGAGTTGATTGAAAAGGTTTCAATAAATAGCAGAACGAATGAGAAGAATCAAATAGGCAGAAAGATAAAATTTTCTCTATTATAAGAAGAAAGGAGAGTACCTTTTATTGTGTTTTATGATAAGCCTTAATGATTAAGAACCATATCTCAATTGATCCTCTAAGTGAGTCTTAGTACATTTGTATGTCTAAGAAGAGGAATCGTGAATTATGGAAATGGTTAAATCAAGAAGTCAATCATACTTCGTTCCAATATCGAATCTTAGAGTCATACTCCAAGATTGTGAATTGAGTGACAAGTCTTAAGTAGGTTTATAACACTCATCAAATGTGGAATTTGGAAAAGTTTTCTTTTTTTAAATTGGTAAGTTGTGATGTCTTGGATAAGACAAAGACCAACTAGGACCAATTTTGTGAAGTCTTTTGTCTTGATAATAACTACACTAACTCTTGAATATTTGTTTGTCAAGAAATGTTTCTTGACAAGAGAACCTTATATGTCAAGGAGTCAGTGGGAGTCTTAATGGTCTTGAAAAAGTTTCAAGAACAAATCAAGAATAAACCTTGGTCATCATCACTAGCACACGACTTGAGATTGGTGACCTATCGTGTTGACATATTTTTGTTTCTGTGCCATTTCAGATTAAGTCAACTATGCAATATGAGTTCTTAATTGGATTGCATAAAAGCAAGCCACCCTGATCAATGGAAAGTACATTGATAAGGTAAGGGTGAGCTTGTTAACAACCTGGAAGCAATGGTGGGCATTCATGCTGCCATAAGGTGAGCATTCAAGATTGAACAAGTTCATTCCATATGAGTTGGATTTGTCGCAATCATTGTCTTATGATTGTTGTTATGACAAATTCACATGGATAGGAACACATACACATTGAAATCTAAGTGTTATAAGGTTTATCTCCTTCATGAAATGATTGTGATGAAATGCTTTCACTAAGAGAGATTTTAAGAAGATTACAATTATGAAAATTGTATTTTGAAATTTGATTATGATTACAAGATCCCTTTTCATAGTCCGAATTGTGAGATTTGGCAATTGGTCTGAACATTTGGGACTTAGTAACATAAGTTCTGAATTTCTTTAGACACACATGTGAGCTTTCTAAGGCTAAGGTGTATGAGTTTAAGAAGCTTAGATAAAGGCTTATCAAAGCATCAAGTATTTAGAAATATGAACTTAAGGAATTCAATAAGCATTGTTTTCTAGAAGTTCAGATGTTTTCTGAATATATGTCAAAGCTAGTGGGAGCATAAGTGTTATGCTTGTATGGTAATAATCATCGTGTTAGTGGGAGCATGATTATTATGTCAAGTATTGCAAGTTAGCAATATTAGTTATAGAAAACAAAGATTCACTTTGCAGAGATGTAGGGGTTCAAAAGTTGTTTTGCTATAATTAAGGGAGAGAATATTATACTTCATTTCAAATCTAAAGGCTTAGATTGTGGAATTTTAATCAAATTTAGTCAAATATATATAAATGTTGTGTTGGAATGGTTCAACATGAGGAAATTCTATATATGGAAAGGTTAACTGCATTCTCAAAATCTGTTTATGATTACGGCATCCCTTTTCATAATCAAAATTGTGAGAACATGGCAATTAGAAATATTATAGCAAAAGACTGGTAAAGTATCAAGTCTTTATGTAAGACATTATGAATCGTGTCCCATATGCTTCGGGTATAGGATCGATTGCATATACTATAATGTTTGATCTTTCTAAAATTTTCCAAATGCTTAGCGCATTAAGAAGGAAAACGGACTAGAACGGTTTTTGACTAAAATAATTAAACAACTATCAAAGAACGATCTAAGGTTCGCCAAGGTTTTGTTGCTTGTGAGTAGTTGGAAGTATAGTGTTGGATGGACCATATCGACATTATTATGAATAGATAAGATTCTATTTAGAATGAGTTGTCGTATGGCAAATATGGAAATGTTTCCATTTTGGGAGTTGGAAATTAAGAATTTATGTCTAGATTAGAAAATTTTATGCAAAAAGAATGTTCAAAGGAATGTACTTTGAGTGAGAGACATCACATCTATGGAATTGTCTTGTAACAATTTCCGATAGAATACCTTGGAATTTCATTAGCCGAATCTTGGTGACTTTTGTGCTATGACATTACGAAAGGATCATTGCATAAAATGTTAGAATCTAACATATTCTATTAGTGGCAAGAATGTTGTGATCTTACACTAATGATAAGGATTGGGAATTGTGAAATGAGTTTCATTGGAAAAGCTTTCAATTGATCTATTTCACAAAGCATGGACCATAGGAAACATAGTGTGCATGCTCGGAGCATGGGACAACTAATGTTGTAATTCAAGTAATAAATTGATTTTCTGAAACAGTAAGCAACGAATAATGAGTAATCAATATGGTGTTTAAATAAAACTATTTTATTTACGCTCAAAAGTTTTGGGGCCATATAGGATTAATATTATTATTGCGTTTCACTTTGCATGTTTTGACTTCCAGAATAACTGGGTTATTCTAACGTCCACAGTCGGTCATACGTTAGAAGTAGGTATGAAAGAAGACTGTCATGAATCTGTTTGTAGATTGTCTAAAGTGTTTATACATAGCACAAGTTTGCTGCAGAGTTCATGAGTGCTTTAATAAGATTAGAGTATTGGATGAAACCCACGCTCACTTGGAACACTTCATGGATTTATCACAGGTGATTAGTGAGACGATAATATTGTATATTCTTGAAACCGAGACGTGTGGGTTGTTATTTGCTAGGCGGTTGCACATTGATGATAACTAAACGCACCAGTAACTTGGTGTTATATAACTTATTGTTGTGTGTGATTCGATCAGTAGGTGCAAGCGAGCATTTGAGTCAAAGTTTATCCATTCCTTTTACCCAAAGTGGGATAAAAGCGATATCTGTGGGCCCCTAGATGATTTTGTGATGACACCCTAAGCGCTTGGCCAAGCCGGGACTAAGTTGATGTGTTCAATTGTAGTTTGTTGTCAGTCGTCATAAATCGGAAGTCGGGAAACAATATAGAGAGAATGATCAAATTCATGTCTCGTGTCTATACGATATCTTGAGAATGGAGGAATATATAATTCCTTATCTAAAGGACACGCTATCTGATAAGATCAGAGTTGACAGTGGCTTTTGAAAGCTACGATTGCTGATCAGGTTCTGAAGTTATGCAAAATAAGATATTAGACTTATCCAAGTGGGAGACTATTGGATTAGTGTCTAAGTCCATAACTATTTTGGTATGTACTTGACCCGATTATGAGCATGGTCCTTTGGGGTGCCTTCACCATAACAATATGTAGGATGAATTAAGGAGAGAAAGGTTTTATTATGATTTATTTATATATTATGAGAATAATATATTAAAGGAGAAATCATCTTGTTTAATTAATATTAGTCAAGAATTAATTAAGAATTAATTTTGTGGCTAAAAGAGGTTAATTAAACTTAAGGGAATTATTGTGTAATTATAAGATAATTACATAGATGGGCTAATGGACTCCATAGAAGTTGGAGTGGACCAATTCTATGGGGAAACCCATTAGAAATCGTTCAAGGCTTTTAAAGAGGGAGTCCATATGCTGCTTAGGGCTTAAGCAGTCAGATTAGGGTTTCCTAGCTGTAAACCCTAATAGCCAGCATATATAAGGAACTTTTATGGCCCCATTAGAGGTGCAACACTTGAGACACTAAGCTTTCAGAATCCAAGGATTGATTGTTATTGTTATATAACAATCAAAGGTAAGATCTAAACCCTCATTTCAGTTATAGTTTGTTAGATCTAGGGTTTATGGCTTTCGATTATCAATTGCATGTTCATTAGACAAACTAGATCCAAAGCTATTAGGGTTTGCATGTACACCATAGGATTGATGTATTGCTCAAAACCCATCAACAACATGTATGGATCATAATGGAACGGTGACAGATCAACAATGAGATTTTGATTAGGTTTGATTGTAAGAAGAGAGGACTGAGCAGTCTGTTCATGAACTAAAGAAGAATCCGCCATTGATGATCTTGAGGAAGAAGATGAACAGTAAAGAGATAATACGCCGAATAGCTGTTGTGAGAATTTGGAAGTGGTAAAGTAGTACAAGAGTGTGAGAAACCCTTATATACCATTCCTAGGAGAGAGAAAGTATCAACATTAATGATGATACGATCTTCTGAACCGGCATCTGAAAAAGCGCGATTTGACAGCTGTATATCCCAAGGAATACGTCATTAGGCGTGATGTCAAGAACCGTTTCAAATGCACGCGCACTTTTCAATTCTTATCCATTGACTCGGTTTAAAATCTTATCTTCTTACCACCTCTTAAACTTCAAAAATGTTTGAAATTCTTTTGCCAACTGTGACTCACCCTTTCGCTTCATATAAGGTTAGTAATGTTCGCGTCTGAGCATTAAATCTGAAAATTTTCCATCAGTACCAAGAATAAGAATTGGGAAAATCATAAAGATCTTCGTGCAAGAGTGTGCCAATAAATAAGAAATAAAGCAAATTATTTGTGGGAATTAAGTGATGTCCATATAGACACGAAACTACAGATCCCGGGCACGAATTGCTTCCTTCAAAGTCAAGAGAGACTTAGAAGTGTCTGTGTGGTTTCCCGTCGAAATACGATCAAATGTTTGTTAAGAAACATTGAAAGGCATCTTTTCAAATTTAAGATATAAAGGGTGGCTTAGCTTCAACTGAACTTCGATACTTGACATAAGACCGAAATTTGGATGAAGTACTTGTGAGACTAGTGTAGCCTTTTAAACAAGTTGGTTAGAAGATAAATTCAGTGACTTGGTGATAGCTATAGAAATCTCAAAAACAAAAGTAAACGGGATCTTATGGGAAGAAACGCCTTGGTGTTAGACAATTTCATAAAGATCATACAAAAATTAAAAGAGACTTCTGGGTACCTTCCACTAAAGTGCTTTCGTTTAAAACATGGGTGAAAACTAGAATAGTTAATTGTTCACCGTCAATTCGTTATTGGTGTTGGATTTTGGGTTTCACTTAGCATGTGGTGAGACAAAACTAAGATCATCAACACAGATGTTGTGTAACCATAAACCTCAATTGTAAATGCTGAGAGTCTCAAGGTTTATTATTATGAGACGAAATAAGATGGAGAAAGAATAAGAGGTTATTAAAGAACCGAAAGTACCTCTGCTATTAAAATAGACTAAGTAGATAACTCTTAACTCGATATGAGAAGAGTAAGGTAGCTCATGACTTGAGGGATATTAGCAGCCTAATTGGGAAGAAACGATTGGTATATATCGAATCATTAAGGCTTCACTCAAAGTCTTGGAGGCTTCGGTTGACATGCGGCAACATGCTTCTAGGGACACTTAGCTAGTACATAGATAGAAAATTTATACCTGACTCAACTCCATAATGAGATTACATCTGTAATACAGAATTATAAAAAGAAAATATTTTTGAATTTTATGAATTTTTTGAAAAAGAAATAAAAATAAAACAGAAAATATTTTTGTATTTTATGAATTTGAAGACATAAGGAAAAAGATATAGATAATATACAAAGGATATGTAAGTTCCAAACCAGAAGATGAAACAATCGCTCGCTTTAAAGAAAAATTATAATAGGCAAAATAGACCTAGCCTTCAGTTCATTTCGGTTCTCGAAAAATTAGGAGCCAAAATAGACCGAGTGTTCAAATCATTTCAATTGTTAAAAAAAACTTAAAGAAAGCGAAAGCGAAAGTTATACTCAATGAAATGAGTGTGGTTTTGGAACTGAATCAATTTCCATCGTTCCTAAACCTTGTAGTATTCTATTAAATGATGCTTCAGGCAAGGCCTTAGTAAAGATGTCAGCCAATTGATCAGAGGACCGAACGAAGTGAATTTCAACATTCCCGTCTTCTATATGATCCTTGATAAAGTAATATCTCAGTGCTATGTGTTTCGTCTTGGAATGCTGCACTGGATTATGACAGATCCTAATGGCGCTTTCAGAGTCGTAGTAAAGAGGAATCCTCTTCATGTTAAGGCCATAATCTCTTAGTTGGCTTTGGATCCAAATGACCTGAGAAGTGCAAGATGCTGCAACGATATATTCAGCTTTGGCTGTAGAGAGAGAAACACATGTTTGTTTCTTGGACTCCCAGCTGACAAGTTTACCATCGAGAAATTGACATCCGCCCGTAGTGCTCTTTCGGTCCAAACCGCATCCTCCAAGATCAGCATCAGAGAATGCTTGTACGAAAAATCCTGATTTTGCATGATACCACAGACCGAGAGAAGAGGTTCGCTTCAAATATCTGAAGATGTTCTTAACAGCCACCATATGAGGTTCGCATAGATTAGCTTGGAACCTAGCACAATAACAGACAGAAAACATTATGTTTGGCTGACTAGCTGTTAGATACATTAGAGACCCTATCATTTGTTGATAAAGAGTCATATCAATAGCCGGTTTCTCCAAAGATGGTGTTAACTTCGTTCCAAACGCCATAGGAACCTTTACTTTGGAATCACCCATCATGCCAAACTTCGCTAGCAGTGTCTTCGTGTAGGCCTTCTAATTGATAAATATGCCTTCAGGTCCCTGTCTAATATTCAAGCCAAGAAAAAAGTTAATTTACCCATTGAGCTCATCTCAAACTTAGTCTCCATCAACTTCCTGAATTTAGCTGTTAGGCTGGGATTCATGGAACCGAAGATGATGTCATCGACGTAAATTTGGACGATCATTAAGTGTTCACCCTCTTTCTTATGAAAGAAGGTTGGGTCAACCGAACCTTGTTTAAACTTTGACATTTTTCAAAATCGAGTAAGGGTTTCATACCAGGTTCTAGGAGCTTGCTTCAACCCATAGACGACTTTATAGCAGTGATTAGGGAACCTTTCGTTCACAAAACCTGGTGGTTGCTCACCATATACGGTCTCCTCTAGTTCACCATTCAGGAATGCACACTTGACATCCATTTGAAACACTTCAAAGTTTTTGTGTGCCGCATATGCCAGAAAGATTGTCACAGATTCTAACCTTGCCACTGGAGCGAAGGTTTCTTCATAGTCGTTACCTTCTTCCTGACAATATCCCTTCATAACCATCCTCGCTTTATTACGAATCACATTCCCTTCTTTGTCCATTTTATTTCTGAAAACCCATTTTAGGCCAACGACAGATGCATCCATTGGTGTGGGAATTAGTCTCCAAACTCATGGAGTTCGTCTTGCATCGCCTATACCCAATCAGAGTGATCGAGTGCAATGTTAACCGTTTTTGGTTCTATTTTTGAGACGAATGAGTTAAACATGCAAAATTCTACTTGAGAGAACAGAGCAGTTTGCTTCACTTTTATTTGAGACCGAGTAAGGACTCCTTCAGACGCTTCACCAATTACTTGAGTTTTTGGATGATCTCTTGTCCATTTTGCGAGAGGAGGGTAGTTTGGATCAAGAGTTGGATCCAATTCGGCATTGATTTCCTCTTCCAATTCTGAATGAAAATCCGAATCATCATTTGTATTATGATTCTCCCCCTCGAATGATGATACGATTTCAACATTAGGATCAGAATGCTCCCCCTCGAAAGAGACGTCTTGAGTCTTTGTTGGTGATGGATTTTCCTCTTGGAAAGATGATTCAGGGTTATCTAATGTCAATGAACCCTCCGCATGGAATATAGAACATTCTTTTGGAGGTTTGCTTGGACCTGGCTGTTCGGTTGGTTCGTGATGTTCACTTTCCATCTCTTTTGCTGCTTCATCTATAACTTTCTTCAAGATGTCGATTTTGTTGTCAGCTGCCTTTATCTCAGAATTTATTGCTTTCTCTAGTTCATCAAAGAGCAATATGAATTCTTCAAATAGATTGGAAATAGGAACCGAGAATCGACCTGAAGCTAGAAAGATTTCCCCTATCGGTCCTTTGTTGGATTGAAGTTTCTTTACATAATCATCATCAAAGGTGACATAATAGGTTTCTTCAATTTTCTTTGAATGCTTATTCAGAACCCTATATGCCTTTGAGGTTAGTGAGTAACCAAGGAAGATCCCTTCATCTGCCTTTACGTCGAACTTGTTTCGGTTCTCTTTGGAATTCAAAATAAAGCACCTTGAACCGAACACATGGAAGAACTTGACATTCGGTTTGCGATTATTCAAGATCTCATACGGAGTGATGGAAAACCGCTTGTTGAGGAAGGATCGGTTATGGGTATAGCAAGTAACAACTATAGCATCAGCCTAGAAATACAGGGTTAAGGAAGCGAAGCTAAGCATGGTCCGGGATGCTTCACATAAAGAGTGATTTCGCCTTTCAACAACTCTGTTCTGTTGTGGAGTGTAGGGAGCTGAGAAATTGTGAGTTACTCCCTTATCAACCATAAATTCTTCAAATTCTTTATTCTTGAATCCCAACCCATTATCGGTCTTGATGTTTCTAACCATCTTTCGCAGTTGAAGCTCCACTTGCTTTATGAACGCTTTGAGCTTAGGAGTCGCCTCTGATTTCTGTTTAAGAAAGAAAACCCAAGTGAAACGTGAAAATTCATCTACAATAACCAAGATGTACATACTACCACCGATGCTTTCAATTGTCGAAGGACCGCACAGGTCGATGTGTAGAAGTTCAAGTGGTTCAACAATCTTTGTGTTAACGCGTGTGGGATGACTCTTTCAGCTTTTCTTTCCTATTTCGCATGCAGCGCACATGTGTTCCTTATCAAATTTAAAAAGAAGAAGTCCTCTTACATGATCACCGATAACTAACTTATTGATATCCTTAAAGTTGAGACGTGAGAGCCTTTGGTGCCAGAGCCAACTGTCGTCAGAGTTCGCTTTTGAAAGAAGACATACGGCTGGCTTTCCTCGAATAGGGTTAAGATTTAAAGGATACATCTCTCATTTTCACTTGGATTTCAACAGGACAGTCTCCATCTTCTTTTTGACAATCTCATAACCTTCATCATTGAATGAAACTTTTAATCTAGTTCCCACGACTAGTTAAGAAACGCTGATGAGATTCTGTTGTAGCCCTTTAACGCATGCAACCTTCCTGATTGAGAATTCTCCATTTGTGATCATTCCATAGCCTTTGATCGTGTCATATGAATTATTCATGTATTTGACACATCCAACATCCTTAAGGGACTGAAACTCCCTTAGATCTTCCTTCCTTCCTGTTATGTGACGTGAGCAGCCACTATCAATGTACCATTCGTCATCGAACTGCTCGTCACTTATAACCTACAAAAATTATGCAGATTTAGAAACCCAAAGTTTCTTGGGTCCTTGTGAGCCTTTTACTGGACAAGGAATTACAATAGAAAGATCAACCATATATGTTCTTTTTATTAACATGGTTTCATCTTTTTGTTTAATGGTAAAAACTTTGATTTTGTTATTTTCTTGATTTGATTTACCTAAAACTGACTTTTTGTTTTTGCATAGATTTTCAGTTGAGCTTATCTTTAGATTCCTAGGGTTAGCTAATGTCTTATTAACATGAAATTTTAGATGCGATACTAGCTTTCCCTTTCCTTTGATATCCTTGACTTGATTTGGCTTCGGTTGTTGGTTGAATTTAGGACCGAAGCAGGGTTTTCGATTCATATCCCTGCTTGATTCAGCATCGAAACTGTCTCTTCGGTTTGTTGGTCTGCAAGACTGACAGTGAGTGCATGGAGCTTTGTTCGTCTGAGGGCTTGCTTTTGCGTGTGGATTCAATACTTTGGGAATGTAATTAGCATTTTGGGAATTCCATAACTGTTTTCTCTCTTTGAGATTCTTCTGATACCTTCTGTTCCTTTGACGTGCTTGCTCAGCAAGTTGCTTTTGAGATTTGTGAATACTTGCCCTTGGTTTCGGTTTATCTTCACAAGCTTCGCTTGAAGATAATTCTCCAGATGCTTTTTCCGTTTCACCTGGAATCTCTTTAGTGTCACTCTTACTTGGCTTATCAAAGCTTGAAGGCTTGTTGAGAGGTTCAACCAAATATCTACCCTTGACTCTCCACAAGGTTTGCTTTGACAGACCTACTGTTTCGTATGCATTATTAATGGGAGCTGACCAAAAAAAGTTATCACAACCATCAACATTGTCTTCATCAACCAAAGAAGTCTTCTTGGTAACTCCTATGGTGGTATAAACTTGATTGGGTATCGCTTGCATGTTTTTGAATACCACAACCTTTTCTTTAAGGACTTTTGACTTGTCCTTTGACATACGAGCGAAAGCAACTGAGTTTTCAGATATGAGAGGTTTTGCTGGTTTGGGTTCGCTTTTGAGTAATTCAGAGCAGTCAACCTCATGCTCTACATAAATTTCACTCATATCAGTGTCCTCATCAAATTCAGAAGAATTTTCCACATTCGTCCTATTTTTTGAACTTAACTTGGTACTCAATGAGTCAAATTTTTGCATGGTTTCGGTCTTTATGTTCAATTTGTCATTTTCGTCCAACAATTTCCTAAGCATGTCCTTATGGTCTTTGGACTTTATAAAAGACTCAAATTTGTCCAGACTTATCATGTAAGCATCTGAAACCTCATCTGACACAATTGATTCACAATTGTAGCAATCTACATCCACTTCATCCTCTTTAAATTCAAGAAATGGCAAGATCATTTTGTGAACCTTTTTGCCAATATCACAATTTAAGTACAACTGGGTAATATTAAGTAAAGACGTTTAGTTATTAAACAAAAAATATTCCATTGTTTTAAAAACTTCAAATTGTCTCGCTATAAATAAATTAGCTCATCTCTCGTCCTAACTAACTCTAACTCCGTCTTCTCGATCCACTTCCTTTGCTCCTCACTCTTGGATGTCGCCCTGCTAAGTTGATTGGTTAAGTTAGCATTTGTGAGGCGAGTTTGCATTAGGCTTCCATTTAAACTAGAAAACTTAAATTTTAATTCGTTTAGTTCCTTTTCATAGTTTGTTATAGGTATTTTAAGTGATTCGAGAATAGATTGTACCTTCTTGATCAATTGATCACAGTCATTGATCCTTTCACTCACAGGCTTGGCCGCGAAACACTTATCCTCCTTCTGATTCGCCTCGTCATGCTCACCTTCGGTTGTATATCCCCTCATCCGTGACACTTCAGCTGCCACCATCAAGCATCTCCCAGTGAACTTAGTGCTACCCTCTTTTGCCACAAACGCCGTACCATGTGAGGGTTTACGTACTTCCTCGTCTTCTGAGTCTGTAGACCAGACCTCCACGCCACCAAATTCATCATCCAATACATTCTCCTACACAATCAAAGTATTCATCGAATTGTTAGTAGCTTTCTTCTTCTTTATCTCCTCCAGCTTTCGCATATGATATGCCTCATCATCTTCACCCTCCTTCATCTCCGACAACTTTCTTAACATGCAGTCTTTGGCAAAGTGGTTTTTGCCATGGCAGAAATTGCAATCATATCCGAAGTCTCCCACCAGTTTGCTCTCCTTTTTCTTTTCTTCTTTCAGAGGACTGCTTTTGTTATCCTCTTTCGCCTTATCTGAGTTGTAGCTTCCCTGCCAGTTTCGGTTCTTGGCAACAGGGAACTTTTTGCGAGCAAACCTCTTTGGATTGGAAACCATCATAGCATATTCTTCGCTTGTCAAATCGCATTCTGACATCTCTGATTCCTCTTCATCTTCTGCCACATTCTTCACCTTAGATAGAAGGGCCAAGGATCCCATACCAGACACCACTTTCGCTTCTTTTGAAACAACACTTTCATGGGACTTGAGAATACCCACCATCTTTGCCAATGAATAGGACCTAAACTGCTCATGAGCCTTCACAGTTAACGCCACAACCATCCATTCTGGTGTTAACCCATCCAAAAATGTGACCTTCTATTCGATCACTTCTCTTCCAATGTCATGCTTGATCATTTTGCTCAGAAGATGGTTGAAATGATCGAAAGCTTGAATGAGTTTTTCATCCGGATTTTGTTGGATGGTACAGAACTTTGAAAGCAATAGTGTTTGGATGGAGTGTTCCAGGTCTTCATCATTTGAATATAACTCTTTGAGTCTATCTCAGATCTCCTTTGATGTGGTGCATGGGCTAACAAGACGAAAGGTATCTGACTACAAAGAAAATCTTATCATTCTCATGGCTTTAATGTTGCACAACAAATTTCCTTTTTCGTCTTGAGGAATCTTCTCCACATCGGTCAAGAGTTGGTTGTACTCCTTTTGGGTCTTTATGGTTATATTTGTTCCAGAATGAACAAAAGGACCCAATGTTATTGCTTCCCATATATGACAGACATTGTCTTCAGATCCAACGACGTAGTGTTCAAAGTGATGTGTCCAAACTTCATAATCTTTAGTGTAAAGAATAGGGATTCTAGTTGTGGATCCAATGTTGTTGGAGATATTGATCGGATTGGTTTGTGAATCTTTGAGAGACATAACGAACTTTTTCAAATATCTGCTAAGAATCAGACTTGTAAAAATTGAATTAGGGTTTTATCAAAATCAAGAAACAACGTCAATGAAGATATGACGGCTCCTATAGATTCGATAAAAGCGGAAACCCTAGAATCGTTCTTCCAACAGAAGAGATGCGTATTTATTACAAAGTCTCCTGCTCTGATACCAATTGATGACAATATAATTCTCTTAGATCGATAGATTCAAGCAGATAATAAATAAGAACGATAGGAATGGAAAATGATGAACACAATGATGAATCAAACGAGCGTCGAATGATTAATATGCTCTATCTCAGAAGAATTCGATGTGAATTGTTACTATAGAGATAGGTTAGGGTTACAATACGATAAGCAAAGTAATTATTAAAAGCGTTAACAATATAATGCATGCATGCACTATATATACAAAACCCTAAACAAATCACGGCTGGACAGGCCCAAACCGAGAGTACTTAATGGACCGAACTGCAAAGCCCAATGACGCAATCTTCTTGGACTCAACATGGTGGACTGGGAGCGATCTCCATTCTCTCCCTACATTATGCGATATGTTCTTCAGGATACTTGGTTCCATTGTAAGGCTTCATGCTAGGAGTTTGGAAGCGCTTAGTAACTTCGGTATCGGCTATTGAAGCGATAAATCTTGAGATCCTATAACTGGTGAGGGATGCTTCCGGTATAGGCTAGACCACCCCTAGTATGCTTAATATCATATATCTTAGTTGTTGGAGTTCTTTGGCCACAATTAGACTTGTTCCTGCATCAAGATCCACAGAGTTAGTATTGATAGTGTTACTATTAAAAAAGTTACCAATATTTATGTTATTAGGAGTATTGAATGTCTCATCAAGATCCTGGGCCACATGAGTTTGGATGTTTGGGGTTGCTCTCCATGTTCAGGTAGCAACGTATTTTGGAGCTATTGATTTCGGACGTTTCCCTAAGGATCCTGAATTGTCGAAATTTAGGATCCTCGGTTGTAAGATTGAAGGTTTTGCCTCCTGAGGTTTGCAGATCTTTGCCCTTATCCGTTCCATTTCCTTAAGCAGCGTTCTATTGCCTTCCTGTTGCTGATCCACCTGTTGTGTCAATGTCTTCATCATGATGAAGAGTTCGTTATTCGAGACATAGGCGGGAGGATCCTGGGATCCCACGGGTCCTGGAGAAACCGGATGAGTGTTCTTAATCGGTACATCAGAAATCTTCTTCTAAACAGGGGGTCCGCTTGGAGGAAGTGGAAGATTTTTCGAAGGAATAGAGGGAATAACGGAAGAACAGAAGGTTGGTTGGGTATACATGATTTTCAAGGATTATGAACACCATGACCCCATGGTGGGCGCCAAATTCTTTTGGTTAAAAATATTCTGAGTAGATCTTAACCAATTTGTATAAGAGGTTGTGGTGTTATTTGTAAAGTAATTATCAAAACTAGAACAAGATTGCACAAGTGGTTTACAAGGAAAGCCCTTGATCCTTTCTAGGATCTTCGGCACAAAATCGTAGGAGGTGATGATGATCACCTACCTTGTTTAATTGTATTAATTGAATGATTGATTACAGAAATGAAAGTAAGTAAGTGAGACAAGTATTGCAGTGAGTCTAGGTGTGTGCAGTGTGTGAAATACATGTGTATTTATAGTCTAGGCTAAGTAACAATAAGTCTGATATTCACAGGATCCTCTCGAATAAAAATGAACACGTTTGACTTGGTATTCCCATGTCTTTTCCTGATTTAAACGTTTCTTCATTGAGCATGAGTCGTATGTCGACTAGTTCTACACATGTGACAAAAAGACTAGAAATATATTTGTTCGAAATGTTAGGAAATAATAGTGATAATAATGGTCAGGATCTTGAGATATGTTCGGGATCTTGAAAGTTCTTGAAGATCCAGGATCCTAAATAGGGTTGAGGATCTTGGCCATAACAAACATAACATTTTTATAAATCCCAACTCTAGTTACTTTAAGACAAAAAATGTGAAGTGTATGCTAATCCATTAAAACACACATCACTCTTTATAAGTCGTTAGCGGATCGTACGTTGTTTACTAGCACACTAATTTGGGACTATAAAGTTGAGTTATGGACAAATAAAAAATTATCATTGTTGATGGAGCGTGTGTTGTTTATCGGAACGTCAATTCGAGATGATAAATGACCTCGAGTCTGTCAAGCGGGTTTGCATGGTTATTCACATCTTATTTGTGATCCTCGACATTCCAGTAACAAATTGAAGAGCATAATCTGAGATTAAACATGTCATTGATAAGATTCAATGAATCTCAGTTGACCTAGGTATTTCATATTAGATTGAAATTAGTAAATGTGTATTACCTACCTTGATAAGTTCACAATTAGATTACAACATCCCTCTTCTTTATTGTGAAATGTAATTTGGATCCTAGCCTTGAATAATTATTTTGGGTTAAAATATGAAGGATTTATATCACTAATTAAAACTATGTCTCTTTATAGATGTCTAGAACTAGTGATCTCGCTCCTAAAAAATCTGCCACTCCTTAAAGCTATAACTTCACTCTTCTCTCGATTTTGACAAAATAGAATCTCACTGGTCCAAAGTATATAGAATGGATGAAAAATCTGAAGATGACTCTTCGATACGAGAACAAGGAATATGTTCACGAAAAACCTCTTGTTGAAATCGATGAATCTACTACTAATCATGAAGAAATAGTTGCTTACAATAAGCATTTTGATGACACCAAAAAGTTTGCTTGCATCATGGTTGTTAGGGCCAGGCTCCTCAAGCCTTCAGGATCCTCAAACCTTATAAGATATTCAGGATCCTCAACTATCGCATGATCCCGACTATTACCGTTATTATTATTTACAAACATTTATAACGGTTATATTTCGCTCTTAACTAACACATGTGCAGAAATAGTCAAGAGAAGACTTATTCTAAACAGAATTTTGTCTCAACTATGCTAAAGACCTGGAATACCTAGTCAATCAACATTCACAAAGATGGTTATAGAGGATCCATGGAATATTGGACATCTTGTTAGCCAGTTTAGACTATAAATTGACACATGTATCTCGCACATGATACACACTGCTTACTCTTAGCTTACTCTATGAACTTTTTCACTTGTTCTTACTGAAATACTCTTTGTAATCATCAATTTATATTAATAAAATCTTCAAGGCAGGTGATCATTATCACCTCCCAAGGTTTTGTGCCGGAGATTCTAGCAAGTATCAAGGGATTTCCTTGTAAACACTTGTGTCCTTCTCTTTTTCTTTCTCTATTGCATAATTCGAACATCACAGCCTCTCATTCAATTTGGTTGATTTATACTTGTGTAAATTTTGACCAAAACAATTTGGCGCCCACCGTGGGGTTGTGGTGTTCAAAATCCTCGAAAGATCATGTCTATGCAACTGATCCTTTCTCCATCCTCTGCTCTTTCCATTCCAACCAAAAACCTACCACCTACTCCAAATGGACCCGCTGGTCAGAGGAAAGCACCCGATACTTCCAAGAGAAACACCCCTCCAGGCACTAACCAAGGAAGTTTGGTATCTTCTGGATCCAAGACCCGACTGCTCCGGTAACTATTGTTGAACTCTTTGCTGTGATGATGAAAATAACGTAATAGATGACTCGGTGACAAGACAACAATAGAACACTAATTAGACAAGTGGAGAGGATGAAGGAGGAATTTTAGAAATCCCAGGAAACGATGCGTATAGTTTTACAACCAAGGATCCTGAACTTCGATGATGCGGGATCCTCAGCAAATCAACAGGGGAACACAACTCATACTATTGCTGCATCACCCTGGAGAACGACTACAAAAAATCGAGCAGCTATAATCAATGATCTCAATGAGCATTTCAGTACTCCTAGAAACCTTGATTGTAGTAACTTCTTAAACAACAATACTATCAATACTAACTCTACAAATGTTGATGCGGGAATAAGTCCAAACATGGCTAGGGAACTTCAACAGTTGAGACAGATGATCTCAAGCGTACCCGGGGTAGTTCAACCCATACCATAAGCATCTCCAACAACTCACAGGATCTCGATATTTGCTCCTGCGATAGTTGATACCGAAGTTCTTAAGAGCTTCCAGACTCCTAGCATGAAGCTTTACAATGGAACTACAGATCCTGAACAGCACGTAGCACAATACCGAGAAATTATGGAGATCATTCCCATCCTAGTGCACTTGAAGGAAGCTTGCCGATGCAAAGGCTTTGGTTCAACCCTCACGGGATCAGCTCTTAAATAGCTGCTAAACGTTCCTCCCTATTCTATCACTTCATTTGCACACTTAGTCAATATTTTCAATAACCAGTTTTCTTGTAGCAGAACCTTCGAGAAGATCACTAGTGATCTCTATCGGGTGGTTCAGGATCCTATGGAACGACTTAGGGATTTTGTTAACAGGTTTGGCAGGGAAGCTATGAGCATCCCGAACATTGATATGGTGATTGCTGTGGAGGCCTTCAAGATGGGTCTAAGGAAGGATTCACCCTTCTACGAAAATCTCGTGATGACTCCATGCAAGAGATTGGATGAAGTTAGGTGTCGAGCATTGAGGTTCATAAGGCTTGAAGAGGATAAAGAAGTCCAAATGAGGAGAAACCACTCAAAGTCAATACGAGAATCCCAATAGGAAGACTGAATCCTCATCTCCAAGATCCTACTAATCGAAGCCCTATTCCAAACCAGATAATCACAAGGTTAATACCCTCAAAGATGAAGGAGATGAAGGGGAACCCCCTAAGCTCACTTACTATTGTTTTTTCTAAGGATGTTTCAAGTTTAATCCATGTTATGCAGGATGTTAGAGACAAAGCAAGGTGGATAAAGAAGGATAACAAATCTACCAATTGGAAAGACAAGTCCAAATGGTGTGCTTACCAGGAAGATTTTGGTCACATGATGGAGGACTGCATAGCCCTAAGAAAGGAGATCAACTACCTCCTTAGCAAAGGCCATCTTAAATAGATCCTCAGAATAAAGAAGGAAAAGTCCAAGGAAAACAACCATGATGGTCGCAAGATCCTAGAGAAACCAGGATCTCCACCTGTGACATCCCCAATTTCATGGCCAGAAAAGACCGATTTGTTTAAGCTTTGTTTTCTAAAATCAAAATGATCTTTTAAAGAAAACAGTTGTGGAATTTTGACCCAAAACAAAATATGATAAGAATTTATCAAAGCATCTCTTTAAAGAAATGTGTTTTCATTATATAACAAAATCTCGGCATGTCATGTTCAATACAGACCAAAAGCATAAACATAACAAAATAGACCTTACAACAGTTATTCATAACTACTGGCCTATAATCCAAAATCTCTCGTTATATCAGCCCACTTATGCTCTCGTTCCATAACATGTAATACAAAGAAAACTGAGAGGGTCATGCTTGGGAGCCAGGTGAGCATATAGGGTTTTCATCCCACAATGTTATATATATATATATATATATATATATATATATATATATATATATATATATATATATATATTCAATCAACAAACGATCATTCCAATTACGCATCCCCATTATCTTCCTTAATCTTAAGGGTCTACCCTAAGAGTCATCTATTCGTTCACTCCGTAATAGGCACTAAGACAATAACTGCCAGGATTCTTTATTAGGCACTAAGACAATAGCTGCAATGATTCTTTATTTGGCACTAAGACAATAGCTGCCAAGGTTCCTTCGTAAAGCACTAATTCCATAGCTGCTATGGTTCATTCATCGGGTACTAAATCCATGGCTACCAACGTTTATCTAACAGTACTAAATCCATAGCTACCAACGTTTATCTAACAGTACTAAATCCATAGCTACCATCGTCTATCTAACAGTACTAAATCCATAGCTACCAATGGTCGTCTACACGGTACTAAATCCATAGATACTAAGGTTCGTGTTTCGTCTCATCCTCAAACTCATCCGTCATCACACACCAACTAATTAGTCTACCCATGTTCTACCCAACATATTTGTAGATATAACATACATATACAGTTTAACTCATTTAAAACCTATATAAAACATCCATTCCACGCTTATCTCAAATAAACAACAATATATAAACACATATCACGTATTACGTAGCAAATACTTAATAATTATGTGTTAGAAGAAAGTAACTATACACTCACACATAACATAAATGTAATACATTCAACCGATACTTGTATTAAAATTGTGTTTATGAAAGGGACTATACACTCACTTGATCAGAAGATGATCGGACAACACTACAGCTTGTAGAAGTAGTATTCTTCGGTGAAACCGGGAGATCTTCACAAAAACCGGGCTTCTCGGGGGTAGAGCTTCGGCTCGGGAATTTTACTTCTTGGGATCTTCAGGGCTTCGGGACTTGCTTCTAGTCTCGAGATTGATACCAGGGCTACGGGATATTTCTTGCACGAAAAACGAGGTAAACGGGAGAGAGATAAGAGAAAATGAGCAACAAGGCCGACTGCCCTCGCACCTTTTTTATAGGGTCTGATTCCTCGCGTTACGTTGGGCGTAATGTTCTGGTACGCGGGGCATAGTCTGGATCAAACCGGAGTCGTCATCGCTTACGAACGCGGAACACTCGAGTGGTTCATGCATCGGGGTACGTTGGGCGTACAGCACTACCTTGGGCGTAGTTTGGATCGGATCGATGACTCCTCCCCTCCTTCGGATAATATCCGAATTTATATTAAAATTTAATATCTTAGTTATATAATAAACTTCAAAAATTCATATCTTCCTCATACGAACTCCGTTTTCGACGTTCTTTATATTCTCGCGTAGGTGAGACTACGCTCTACAACTTTTGTTTAGACTCCGTAGGCTAATTCTGAATTTATTTTAATTATTTATTTTTAGTAGGCCGAGACAGGAAAACTCCGTTATAAATTCATAACTTCTTCACCTGACGTCCGTTTTCGTCTATATTTTTATCGTTGCACTACTAATGACGAGATCTTCGATTCTCATTTAGATTGCTTCGGCTAGAAATCACACGATCTCGTATTCGATCTTCGGGTTGCATACTGCTATGCTGAAACTTAGAAAAATCATAACTTCCTCATTCGAAGTCAGATTTAGGCATTCTTTTTATGCACGCTCTCGGTTTAACGAACTCTAAGAGTTTCGTTTTGATCACTAAGGCTAAATATCGCTCTAACATAAATTCAATTTTTACGTCATTTAACGTTGTGTCGGTTTTGTCGCCAAACTTCGACAGGTCATAACTTCTTCGTTATAATTCGGATTTCGGCGTTCTTTATGTAACATCCCGAAATTCAGGTAAAGCTATTTAACCCTTCTCCTTTCCCAAGCTGTCAAGTTAAGTCATTTAAGTATGTGTTAGGCTTGTGTGTACGCTGGGTGTACTGAGGAGTACGCTACGCGTACTTGCACATTTATTTTGGACGCGGACTCGCCTGGGTACGCTGGGCGTACCCAGGTTACGCCGGGCGTAATGTGTCCAGATGTAAACCCTAATTTGGGGCTTGAGCACTATATAAGGAATGCTACGGCTGCAACCTCAGCCTCCATTCTAAAGAGAAAAACCCTAATAGAGAGAGTCCCTTCGTTTTTAGCAAGTGTGTTAGTGTTCTAAGCTCCTAGTGTCATTTCAAGGTGGTGGAAGGAAAGGAGAGGTCATTTTGGAGGCTAGAGGCTTGTGGGAAAGAGTAGATCTGAGCTTTTCAGAGGTTGGAGGTTCTTCCTGAGGTAAAAAGCTCAAACCTTGCCTTGTTATTTGAGTTATGTGCTTCTTGGACCAATTGCTAGGGTTTTTGGTCCCAAGATGGAGACTTTATGAGCAATTGGTCTCCGTTGGCCTAGATCTATCATATTTCTGGTCTATATGTGTTGTATGTTCATAAAAATGCAAACTTAGACGTAAAGATGGAGCCATGCATGAGATCTAGACCTTTGGAGGGAAAAAGGAAAGTGGTTTGAGGGTGTATGGAACTTTACAGCCATGCAAAGGCTTAAAGGTTCTAACTTTATGGATTAAGAGATTGTAAGAGAGTCAGATCTGGAAGTTGAAGGAGTGTCTTAATCGTTTAAGACCAAAATCTAAGAAATGGCTGAACTGGGAGTTACGTTGGGCGTAACTCCCAGTACGCGCAACATAAGGGGTTGAAGCCTCGATTGTGGTTCGTTGGCGTACTCCCCGCGTATAGAGAAGGTACGCGCCCCGTACTTCCTTCTGTTGACTTTTAGGGTTTTGGTCAACCTTTGGACTTTTGGGTCAGGGAGGGGTAAAATGGTCTTTTACCCTTCTGTGGAAGTTATATAGTGGATTTGATCTAGCCTTTGAGAGCCATTATTTTTTTATGAGTATTGTTATGTGTTAAGACGAGGGCTAGACCAGTGTGACCGAGTACGAGGTTATCCGAGATACCGAGGTGAGTCTTCTCACTATACTGTACCTGGAAGGGCACCTATGTGTGACCGGAAGGTCTTGTATGCTATGATATGTATGTGTTATATGTTATGTGATATGTATGTGCTATATATGTTATGTATGGTATGGACCGGAAGGTCAAGATGATATGGACCGGAAGGTCAAGAGGTTACGGACCGGAAGGTCGATACGGGTAGGACCAAAAGGTCTACCAGAGTTCGGGACGGAAGTCCCCTGATACACTCGGATCGGAAGATCCCATAGAGTTATGGCCTGGAAAGGCGTATGTGTGGTATGTGGTATTCTGGGGAACTCACTAAGCATTTATGCTTACAGTGTTGTGTGATGTGTTTCAGGTACTAGTGATGACTGCGGGAAGGCGGCGGCATGATCAGTACACACACGAGGAGTTTTACATGTTATGATCTTGGGATGTAATGTTAAGGGTTGTTATGTGTCACAATGATATTTTTATAACTATTATGAATGAAAGTATGTTTTTAAAATGTGAAAAATTGTTTCGAAAATTTATGTCGTTACACTATATATGTACGGAATCCTTGTAGCATATACCACGACTTAGTTAAGATTATTCATCCTAAATAATATTCTATCAAAAAGTCATTTTTGACGCTTATCGTCTCTAAATTAACTAGCCCTGATCTACGGGCGTTACAATTATCTCCCCCTTACGATGATTAGGTCCCGGAATCATCAACAAAATAGTACTTGCATAATGATTCCACACGTTATTTCCTCATCCTAGGTAATAACCGTAACTTCTATGTTTCCTCAAAAGAGTATTTAACTCTATGGCTTTCTTGACCGCAGACGATGCCCAACCTTGCATCTGCTTATTGTATTATGTTGTACTTTCAACCGCAACCTTCGAGTTACCAAATAAATCCTTATTGTGGACTCCTTCCTCTTTTTAGGATAAATACTTTCCTTTTTCTATTGCAACAGACCGATGGGTTGTGCTCTAATGACCTCTCGTCGCATGATGCAATGCTTAGACTCAGTCCTTTAGAGTTAAATTCCAAAATGGAATATACCTTCTTTCATATTCTAATGTGATATAATCACATTTCAGCATGTAGCATTTCTACCTGCAAACTTCTTTTAACAACGAGCGCGATACTATCGATCGCATTAATTTCAACCTTCTGACTTAAGTCAGAGTTACATCTAACTTGGTTGTCCGAACCACGTAACAAACTCATCGTAGTCAGACTCAATTTATATGACCACTAGGGTCTGAATAACAACCATCTCACTAGTCATTACCGAAACAAGGGTAATGACATACTCGAATAAAACGGAATCAATCACCAGCTTCTTGGTAACCTTGTGACTTTCCCTGATCCAAGTGCGAGTCCTGTGCTTCCAGTAGTATATGCATCTACTACCTTTCACACCTACTCATACTCGTCCCAAGTATTGTCCCACAGTCGACCAAGTCACCATACAAGAAAATCACACAATCATACAACACATCAGATGGCAAAACTAGGGTTTATATTATTTCTTGAAACGATTACACAAAGTTCAAGCTCACCCTATACTACGCCTCTAATAGGCTACACTTCCTGATACAAACTTTATATATATATATATATATATATATATATATATATATATATATATATATATATATATATATGAAGTCTTCATCCTTGAATCTTCACGTTGTTTTCTGCTTCATCAAGGATCATGTGGAATGCCCTTGGCTTTGGTGGTGCTTCTAGCCTTGCTGCTTCATTTTTCATTGGGCAGTCTCTAGACATGTGCCCCTTGCCTCCGCATCCGTAGCACACCTTATCATTGTGTGTATAGTTCTTGGAATAGTGGCCAATCCTTCCATATTTGTAACAGGTTACTTCTTTGTTGCATGTTCCAAATTGCTTTTTCTTGCACTTTTCACACCACTTGGGTCCATACCTTTGGTCATCTAGGTTAGAATTTGCGAACTTTCCCTTATTATCAGGTCTTGAGGATCCTTCAAACTTCCTCTTTTCTCCAACTTCAACCTTCTCTAGACCCTTCTCTCTTATCTGAATATCGACATTCTTAGCAGCTCTAACGACTGCCTTCAACGTACTTGTCATTTTGACCGTTGGGCCAAAGTCTGATGGAAATCCGTTAGCAAATTTTTCGATCTTGGCGAGCTCAGTCGGCACCAAGTATGGAAATAATTTCATCTTTTCGATAAACGTAGTAGCATAATCATCAATGCTCATTTTCCCCTTTTTCAAGTTCTGGAACTCATTGTTCAGATCAATCAGATCTATCTCTGAGTGGTACTGCATCTTTAACTGTTCCAGGAATGATTCCCAAGACATCCTCAGGGCTTCCCCTCGAGGCATCATATATGCTAGTAACTTCCACCATCTCAAGACTCCGGTCTTCTGTTATCTAACTGCAAAGACAGTCTTCTGTTTGTTGCTATAGTCACCACTCTCAAACACCATCTCCATTTCAAAGATCCAGTCCATAATCTCAATAGGCTTTGTGCTTCCAGAAAGACTCGGCAGCTTGGCGCCCAAGAAATTTTTATACATACGCCCATCCCTGTTTCTTTCCCTTTCCGGGTCATTCCTTTCTGCCACTAGGGGTTCTACTTGTCTAACAGTCCCACTGTAGTTACCTCCCTCCGAATGCCCTCTATTCACTCCGGGCTCTTCCACTTGAAGTGACAGTTCCTCACGATTCTGTTGGAATAATCTCTTTGTCTTTTCCATTTGGCGATCCAACATCATCTGCATCATCACTTGCACCCCAGCCATCGTTATTGGCTCTGGTGCTGCTGCTACAACAGGTGCTTGCTCAATGACTGGTGGTTGAGGCTGTTGATTCCTGCTTTTGTTTGCATTTCCAACTCCGCTTCTTGTTCTTGCCATTTTGATCTATACACCGAATAAGGTGAAATTGTATCCTCCTTCACGATAGATATTACGATCTTCCATATCACTCCGAAATGTTTACATGCTAGTTCTAATATCGTAGTCATACGCTTAGAATCCTAAACATATAAGGTTTCCAGATCCGGTCGGCCACAGACCATAGATCCGAACAAATAATAGCATCAATATAGCAATTACACAAAAGATTTAGCACATAAAAGCATTTTAGGCATCATTCCAAAAATAAACTAGTGCTTGTGTCAATTTAGGTGTACTACCTAAAATATTTTAGACACACTTCTCACAATCATTACTTAGCATTCTAAGTTTAAGTCTAGAAATTTCCTACAAATTCCTAGCTGGTTTAAACTAATGCTCTGATACTGTAACGCCTGTGTTTCTGGGCTTGCCATTTTTTTAGCAATGTAATAGTCTAGGTTAACCTTTGTAACCCAATTTGAAATAATAAGAATGTATTATTTGTGAATTATGTGTTTATTTTCTTAATTATTATAATTTAATGAATTAAGAATAAAATAAGTGTCAAAATTAAAGTGTGAGATATGCGCGATATCTTTGCATGAAGATGTAGTGGTTGAAACAAGGATTCCGGAGATTTAATGAATGCCGAAATCCGAGTTATAACGACGAAGTTATGCCCTGTCGAAGTTTCGCGACAAAATTGGTGTGGCACAGCGTGACGTAAATAGTGAATTTACGAATGAGTGATATTTAGCCTTAGTGATCAACACGAAAGATGTAGATAATGTTGAACCGAGAGCATGCATAAAAAGAACGCCTAAATCTGACTTCGTATGAGGAAGTTATGATTTTTCGAAGTTTCAGCTTAGCAGTAGACAACCCAAAAGTTCGAATTGAAATCGAGCGAGTTTTAGCCGAAACTTTCTAAACGAGAATCGAAGATCTCATCAATGGTAGTGCAATGACAGAAAGAGGGACGAAAACGGACATCAGACGAAGAAGTTATGAATTTCTAACGAAGTTTTTCTGTCCTGGCCTACTAAAAATAAATAATAAAAAATAAAGTCAAAACTAGCCGACAGAGTCTAAATGAAAGTTGTAGAGTATGGTCTGACCTATGCATGGATATAAAGAACATCGAAAACGGAGCCCGTATGCGAAAGTTACACAATTTAGAAGTTTGACGAGTCAAATTACGCCGAGCGTAATTTGAGTACGCCCAGCATACTCAGAGGAGTGCAAGTTGTCTGACCAATACTTGAGTGCCACCAAATGACGCATGCAGTGACGTCGAAGTACGCCCAACGTAACCAAATTATGCCTAGCGTACTGAGTACGCCCAACGTACTTGGAAATTACGCCTAGCGTACTGAGTACGTCCAGCGTAATCCCAGACCCAACAGCCTATAAATAGAACTCGAGATCAGCCATTTTCCTTGCGATTTTTGTTCCTCTCTCTAAGTTTTGCATCGTTTTGCGTGCCAATCATATCCCGAAGACCCGATATCATTCCCGAGCCCCGAAGCAAGTTCCGAAGCCCTGAGGATCCCGACAAGTGAGATTTCCGAGCTGAAGCCATGCCCGCGAGGAGCCCGGTTTTTGTGAAGATCTTCTAGATCTACCGAAGAATACTACTTCTGCAAGTCGTAGTGTTGTCTGATCATCTTCTGATCAAGTGAGTGTATAGTCCCTTTCAATACACGATATTATACAAGTAATCGTTGAATGTATTTAAGAATACGGGTTGTGTGAGGGTATTATTATTACCTTCTAACACATAGACTTATATGACTCTCCTTGAAATGTCTTGTTATGTGTTTACATATTACTTGCTATTTGGATGGAGTATTGAAAGAGCATGCTATACAGCTTTTCTTTTAAAAATTATGTATAAAACATGTATATTTTTATCTACTAATATGTTGGGTAGAACATGGGTAGACAGTTGGTGTGCAAAGAAATAAATTGATGAGAGGCCTCATTGTTGGTGTTATTCTAGTCATTTAGCAGAGTATGGATGATGACCACGGACTATTCTAGACAGTCATGTGGAACGCTAGCAGGCTCATAACCTGTAGGTGTTGTGAACGATGTGTTCACCAGTGTACTCTATCCCCCACATGGTTGCCTTTAGGACACTTATTGTTGAGGAAGCCCCTCTGCAGTAATGTCCGTCCCGATGAAAATCCTAAATTAAGTTCCTAATAATAGATGTTGTTCTTAGGAACGTAAATTGAGGATAACGGGAATGGGTAATCGGGTTATTGTTGATTGTTGAAATTTAATATAATTATTTATTGTGGGTTGAAAACCCTAGATGCTCATTAGGCCCCCAAGGCTGACCTACTCAGTTTATTTGTATTACAAGAAGTGGCGCAAGGGCATAAGATGGATGAATCATCAAGTTGTTTTGTTTACAAGTCTGTATATGTATATATTTGTTGAATGACTTGTAATGTTATCGTTTATGCTTTACGGTCTGTATCGGAACATGACATCCCGGTTTTTGATTATGAAATGAAATTATATTTCTTTATGAAATGTTTTGATAAAAATCTATTTTATCATGTTTTGTTTTTGGGAACAAGTTCTGCATCTCTTTTAAAATCAAAAGGATTTACTCTGAAAATGTTTAAAAAGCATAAATGAAACCGGTCTTATCTGGCCGAGATTTTGGGGATGTCACAGATACCAACTGTGACATCCCCAATTTCACGGCCAGAAAAGACCGATTTGTTTATGTTTTGTTTTTTAAAATCAGAGTAATCTTTTAAAGAAAACACTTGAGGAATTTGTACCCAAAACAAAATATGATAAGAATTTATCAAAGCATTTCTTTAAAGAAATGTATTTTTATTATATAACAAAATCTCGGGATGTCATGTTCAGTACAGACCAAAAGCATAAATAGAACAAAAAAGACCTTACAATAGTTATTCATAACTACTGGCCTATAATCCAAAATCTCTCGTTATATCAACCAACTTATGCTCTCGTGCCATAACCTGTAATACAAAGAAAACTGAGAGGGTCAGGCTTGGAAGCCTGGTGAGCATAGAGGGTTTTCATCCCACAATGTTATATCTTATATATATATATATATATATATATATATATATATATATATATATATATATATATATATATATATATATTCAATCATCAAATGATCATTCCAATTACACATCCCCATTATCTTCCTTACTCTTAAGGGTCTACCCTAAGAGTCATCTATTCGTTCACTCGGTATTAAGCACTAAGACAATAGCTGCCGGTATTCTTTATTAGGCACTAAGACAATAGCTGCCAAGATTCTTTATTTGGAACTAAGACAATAGCTGCCAGGATTCTTTATTTGGCACTAAGACAATAGTTGCCAAGGTTCCTTCGTAAAGCACTGATTCCATAGTTGCTATGGTTCATTCATCGGGTACTAAATTCATAGCTACTAGTGTAGGTACTAAGTCCATAGCTACCAACGTGTATCTAACAATACTAAATCCATAGCTACCATCGTCTATCTAATAGTACTAAATCCATAGATACCAACGTTCGTCTATACGGTACTAAATCCATAGCTACCAAGATTCATCTTTCGTCTCATCCTCAAACTCATCTGTCATCATACATCAACTAATTTGTCTACCCATGCTCCACCTAACATATTTGTAGATATAACATACATATACAGTTTAACTCATTTAAAACCGATATAAAACATCCATTCCACGCTTATCTCAAATAAACAACAATATATATAAACACATATCACGTATTTCGTAGCAAATACTTAATACTTATGTGTTAGAAGAAAGTAACTATACACTCACACATAACATAGATGTAATACCTTCAACCGATACTTGTATTAAAGATGTGTTTATGAAAGGGACTATGCACTCACTTGATTAGAAGATGATCGGACAGCACTACGGCTTGTAGAAGTAGTATTCTTCGGTGAAACCGGGAGATCTTCACAAAAACTGGGCTTCTCGCAGGCAGAGCTTCGGCTCGAGAATTTTACATCTCAAGATCTTCGGGGCTTCGGGACTTGATTCGGGTCTCGGGATTGATACCGGGGCTTCGGGGTATTTATTGCATGAAAAACGAGGTAAAACGGGAGAGAGAGAAGAGAAAATGAGCAACAAGGCCGTCTGCCCTCGCACCCTTTTTATAGGGTCTGATTCCTCGCGTTACGTTAGGCGTAATGCTCCAGTACGTGGGGCATAGTCCAGATTAGACTGGAGTCATCATCACTTACAAACGCGAAACACTCGAGTGGTTCATTCATCGGGGTACACTGGGCGTAGTTCGGATCGGATCGATGACTCCTCCCCTCCTTCGGATAATATCCGAATTTATATAAAAATTTAATATCTTAATTATTTAATAAACTTCAAAAATTCATATCTTCCTCATACGAACTCCGTTTTCGACGTTCTTTATATCCACACGTAGGTGACACTACGCTCTACAACTTTCAATTAGTCTTTGTCGGCTAATTTTGAATTTATTTTTATTATTTATTTTTAGTAGGTCGGGAGAGGAAAACTCCGTTATGAATTTATAACTTCTTCATCTGACTTCCGTTTCCGTCTGTCTTTTTATCGTTGCACTACTAATGACGAGATATTCGATTCTCGTTTAGATTGCTTCGGCTAGAAATCACACGATCTCATATTCGAACTTCAGGCTGCATACTGCTGAGCTGAAACTTAGAAAAATCATAACTTCCTTATTCGAAGTCAGATTTGGGCAATCTTTTTATGCACGCTCTCGGTTTAACGAACTCTACGAATTTCGTTTAGATCACTAAGGCTAAATATCGCTCTAACGTAAATTCACGTTTTACGTCATTCAGCGTCGTGTTGGTTCTGTCGTGAAACTTCGACAGGTCATAACTTCTTCGTTATAACTCGGATTTCGGCGTTCTTTATATGTAAGGAATCCTTGTAACATATACCACAACTTAGTTAAGATTATTCATCCTAAATAATTTTCTATCAAAAAGTCATTTTTGACGCTTATCGTCTCTAAATTGACTAGCCCTGATCTATGGGCGTTACACCACCCCCAAACGCCAAGATAATTAACGTTATCTCAGGCGGATCTAAAATTTGTGGTACTTCTTATTCTCAAGCTAAAAGACACAACAAGGTCTCTAAAATAGAAAAGCAGGACAGACCACGAAAGAATACCTTGGTTAGCAATGAAAAGGAAATCACGTTTGACGAGATGGACATGGAAGGGATCCAGGATCCGCATCATGACGGACTCGTGATAACACTGTACATTGCCAACCACTTCGTCAGAAGGATCCTTGTTGATGGAGGATCCTCGGTCAACATTGTACTCTTGGACGCACTAAAGAGGATGAACATCCTGAAATCGGAGATAATCAAAAGATCCTCGGTCCTCATAGGATTTAGCGGAGAAACGAAACACACCATTAGGGAGATAAAGCTACCAATATACATAGACGGAGTAAACTTTATACAAAATTTATGTGTCATTGACACTTTATCTTCTTATATTATGATATTAGTTAGACCATGGATCCACAAGATGAAAGCGGTTCCATCAACATATCATCAGTGTGTAAAGATGCCTACTCTTTGGGGAACAGTGAAGATTATGGGAGATCAACAAGAGTCAAAGGAATGTTATAAAACCTCTATGAAGCCTACAATGAAACCCCATAGAGCATAGCAATTAAGGCAGGGGGCATGACATGTTCTAGATACAAGGGAGCAAGACATGAAGGAAGTGCCCTTGAGCAGCGAGGATCCTGAAGCCAAAGTCATCATAGGATCCTCAATACCTGAGCAAATCGAGCAAGACCTATTGAACTTCCTTCAAACCAGAAGAAGAATGTTCGCATGGAAACATGAAGATATGACAGGTATAGACAAGAGTATTATCACTCACAAACTTAATATTGATCCTTCTTTCAGACCGATACACCAAAAGAGAAGGAAGTTTGCACCCCGAAAGGAATCAGATCATCCAAGAAGAAGTGGAAAAGCTCCTCAAGACAGGTATAATCAAGGAAGTGGAGTTCCAGAGATGGCTAGATAATGTAGTTGTCATACAGAAGAAGAACAGGAAGTGGCGAGTATATGTAGACAACACGAATTTTAACAAGGCTTGTCCTAAGGATCCTTTCCCACTACCACACATTGACTCCATGATAGATGCAACGGCTGGCCACGAACTTCTAACCTTCATGGATGCTTCAGCAGGATTCCAAAAAATCTAGATGGAAGCATCTGATCAAGAAGATATAGCATTTATAACACCAACAAGTATGTATTGTTACACTGCAATGCCTTTTGGTCTTAAAAATGCAGGTGCAACATATCAAAGACAGGTGAACCGGATGTTTAAAGATAAGCTAGGGGACACCATGGAGGTCTACATTGAAGACATGGAGGTGATGTCCATGAAAGCTAAAGATCATCTTAGGGATCTCAAAGAAGCCTTCGATATTGTAGACAACTACAACGTGAAGTTGAATCCGTTTAAATGCCACTTTGTGATGAAATCAGGAAAGTTCCTTGGGTATATGGTAACCAAGAGAGGAATAGAAGCAAGCCCAGAGCATATCAAAGAAATCATCAAGCTAAAATCTCCATCTTCAACAAAAGACATCCAAAGGCTAACCGAAAGAGTGACGGAACTCAACAGGTTCATTTCAAGATCCTCAGAAAAGTGTAAGCCCTTCTATGATATCTTGAAGAAGAACAAGAAGTTTGAATGGAATGAAGAACACGAAGAAGCTTTTCAGGAACTCAAAAGATACTTAAGTTTTGTGCCAATGCTGGTGAAGCCTATAGATGGAGAAGCACTTCTCCTCTACCTCTCGGTATCCTCAGGTGCAATAAGTGTTGTCCTAGCCAAGGATCTTAATGGAGACCAACATCCTATCTACTATGTAAGTAAAAGTCTTCTAGATCCTGAAACCAGGTATTCTCATCTCAAAAAATTAATTCTTGCATTAGTAACTGCTTTTACTAAGTTACGACATTATTTTGAGATACATACTTTAAATGTGAAAACTAATTACCCTATTAAGAATGTGATGAGAAAACCAGAGATGTCAGGAAGGATGGAAAAATGGTCAGTGAAGTTAAGCATGTTTGACATCAAATATGAGCCAAGATCCGCCATAAAGTCACAAGCATTAGCAGACGTTGTGGCTGACTTTAGTGATGATCTACAAAATGAAGTAGACATTAAAGCTAAATAACTCATAGAAGACGGACACCTAGGACAATGGACACTATTCATAGATGGAGCTTCAAACCAAAAAGGAATCGGGCTAGGGATCATACTAAAATCGCCACAGTGGGACATCCTACCCCAGGCAGTTAGTTGCAAATTCAACGTAACCAAAAACGAAGCGGAATACGAAGCACTCATCATGGGACTACAATTGGCTAAGGATCTTCAAATCAAGGATCTTCAGGTATTTGTTGATTCTGTATTATTAACCAGTCACTTCAATGGATCTTATGTAGTGAAAGGTGAAAGATTAGCATTATACCTCGAGATCCTCAAAAAATTACCCTCTGAATTTGGAAATTTTAGCCTAACCCAAGTTCCCAAAGAAGAAAACACAAAAGCAGACACATTAGCCAACTTAGGATCCTCCCTAAGGATCCCACCAGAAATGAAGATCCCTATATCCCACCTAAGAAGTCCAGCTATAGAAGCCCTTTCCGACAAACCCAATGACCCTGAACAACCAATAAGTGTAGCAGCCATCGGAGATCCTGACCCTCAGATCCCTCCCCAAAGGGATCTCGACGATCAGGATCCTTGAAGTAGTCCATGTTCATGGACCTAACCCATTATGGAGTATCTCCAAAATGGTACGATCTCGGTAGAAGAAAAAAAAGCAAAAGAGCATTCAGAACAAGAGTTTCAATATTCATAATAATCCAAGCTAAACTCTATAAAAAGTCTACGGCAAGTCCATATCTCTGATGCTTGAAAGATCCTGAAGCTGTGGAAGTCTTGAAGGACATACGTGAAGGAGACTGCGACAATCACGTTGGGGGCAGATCCTTATGCTCCAAGGTATTGAGAACAGGATACTACTGGCCAACCATGAAGAGAGATTGTTTTCTACATGCTCAAAAGTGTGATGTTTGCCAAAGACACACCATCCTACATCAACCGGCAGAACCTCTACATCCTAATATCTCTCCATGGACATTCATGAAATGGGGAATGGATATAGTAGGAAAATTACCAATAGCTCCAGGAGGAAAAGTCTTCATGTTGGTGATGACTGATTACTTCTTGAAGTGGATTAAAGTTGAAGCCTTTGTTCAAGTTAAAGACAAAGAGGTAGTCTCATTTATTAAACATAATATCTTGACCAGGTTCAGGATCCCAGCTGAAATCATATGCAACAATGGATCCCAACTCATAAACAAGAGGACAAGAGTCTTTTGCATGAATTGGGGAATCAAAATGATAATGTCCACTCATGTTCCTCCCCAAGCTAATTGTCAAGCATAAGCTAGCAATAAGATCATAGTAAACAACTAAAAGAAAAGGCTAGATAAAAAGAAAGGAAGATGGGCAGAAGAGCTTCCTTTCGTCCTATGGGCAGATAAGACTACTTCCAAAGTAGCCACATGACATACCCCCTACTCTTTGGTGTTTGGGACAGAAGCAATGATCCCTACCGAAGTAATGATCTCGACAGCAAGATACTTGCTCCAAAATCAAGAAAACAATGAGAGGATCCTAGCCCAGGATCTTGACACTGTTGATGAACTCAGAGATCTTGCCAAGATACACATTGTTGCTTATCAACAAAGGATCACCAAGAATTGTAACAAGAACATAAAAGTTAGAAGATTCCAAATAGGAGACTTGGTATTAAGGAAAACATTCCAAAACACTAAGGATCCTAGTGCAGGTAAATTAGATCCTAAGTGGGAAGGACCATATCTCATAAATGTTGAAGAAGACAAATGAGCATATTGGCTTGCAACACTCGAAGGAGACATTTTACCAAGATCCTGAAATGCTATAAATCTCAAAGCATACTACATGCAAACAAGATTGATTGATCTTCAAAAAAATCAAGGTGCACATATTCTTTACCTTAAACTTTTTGTCATCACTTATTTTCTCCTCGAATAAAGCACTAAATTAAGCATCGGAGGGGCATTAGCTAGACTAACTCCCACCCCTAGCTAAAGTTTGCTATGTAGAACAAAGTACAACTAAGGATCTCCATATGTAATGATCCTGAAACATAAGGATCCTCAAGGTTGAAGATCTTGAAACATAAGGATCTTGACACACGAAGATCTCAACATCTTAACACTTGAACAATTCCATTATATCAACGGTATGATCTTTAAGCTATCATATACCCAAGCTAAAGACTAATCATCTCTCCTAGGCTTAAGGTTACTTAATCCCCTCTAAGGTTTAAAGAGCTAATTACCTCTTTCACATGAACTAAGGTTTATACACCTCGCTTGAACGCACGATATCTAACTATGGGATAGAAATAAGGGGATCATTTCATGATGCAGTGGCTTGGAAACCCTCTTATATTTGAACACAAGTTAAGATCCTTAAGGTTTATAACATTTTCATGTTATCTGAAATTGGGATCTTACCCCAGAAATTACATAAGGTTTATAACATCTTCATGTTATAACATGTTGGGACTTTCCCCAGAAAATACACACAAATCATAACATTTTCATGTTATCATAGGTAGTGATCTTTCCCGTGAAATATTTCACAAGTTGGGATCCTCCCCAGTACATAACATTAACATGTTATCAATTGAACTTATGATGTTACCAAAGAATTTTGTCAAGGTTTTTAACCTAACCATGTTATCCTAAGAAGGGAATTCCCCGTATGATCTAATGATTAAGGATCCTCATCCTTAAGGATCCTCATCATTAAGGATCCTCATCATTAAGGATCCTCATCCTTAAGGATCCTCATTGGTATGGATCCTCATCAGTAAGAATCTTATCATCAGAAGTCAATAGCAATCCTAAGTTGATATTTATCCTCAGTAAATTGTAAGATTGAAAAGCTTATTAAGCTTAAGGAAGAACTTGAAGACAATCAGGTTCCATCTATCCTTATTCTCGAAAAACTCTAAGTAAAGTTTAAGGATCCTGAATTTTCTAGGATCCTACAAAAAACCATTTGGTTATCAGAATTCAAGTATACTAAAAATGATATAATAAAAGAATTTTGTCTCAGGATTGTTTGCAGGAACCAAGTTTTCTGGGATCCTGATCATTTAAGGATCCTAGTATCGTAACAATCATGCAGAAAAATCAAGAGAGAGATATACAAAGAAAACACAACCATTGCATTCAAAAGGGGTTGCGCACCAACCCAACCAAAAGATTAATTGCTTTACATTACTGATGAAAAAAAACTACCTACACTAACTTCTTGCAGGCCTAGACGTTAGCCTAGTCATCATTGGCCGCATCCTTCTTCTCCCTTCCCTCGGCTAGCCGCTATACAGGGTACTGATTGGCGATAGAAGGCTTGCCAGTCAATTTGGCCAGTGCCTCACGCCAACCGTCCACATCCTAGGAACTTGTATTCTCTAGATCCTTCGCAAGACGGATCTTGGCCTCCCAAACAGCCACCGCAACAGTGACCTTCACAACATAGATCACTTCCTCCATATCGAGGAAGTGCTCATCCTCTTTTTCAGCCTTCTCCTTGCTGAGTAGTTCCACTCTCCTTAACAGATCCTCGTTGGTCGCTTTCCACATCCTTTCCTGTCCCTGAAGGGCTTGTTCAGCCCTCTCCATTCAGATCCTTAGATTCGTGGAAACATGATTAGAGACCTAAAACAAAGACACAATGGGTTAGAAAAAGGTAGAATAAAAGATAGAACGAGAATAAAACCAACACTTACAACTTGGGAGAAAGAGACCAGTTTCTAGAGTGGTTCCTCAACCCCAAGGCTTTCCAAAGATAGACCTGCAAACTCAACAGTTTTCCTTTTCCTGGATCTCGGGGTATTCACTATTAAGTCAATGGTAGATCTTTTGGGAGGAAGAGAAGATGAGCTCATCTCCTTTTTCACTGTCGGTTGATCCTTCGACATGGCTGTGTCAAGATCAGCAAGTTTGAAGTAAGCACTGGAGCGAGTGACTTTGGATCCTATATAAAAGACTATTAAAAACCTTCATCACAAATGAAAGGAATGAAGGGTCCTTAGTTGTCGACATGAGGTCAGTGGCAGAAGAGCTTTCTTGCAGAGTGACTTGATCAAATCGAAAAGATCTCTCAACTTTAGACAGGGCCAAGAACTTCTTGGTCTTCTCTTCAGATTCCTCAACAACAGGTACAAGCTCTTCGAATTTGAAAGCTGCAAAATAGAAAACAAAATAAGAAGGTGTGAATTCTAGGATCCTTATATTAATATAAAAGAATCTTACCCTTCTTGAACCAGACATCCGGCAGGAGATCCCCACTAAGAACAGAGTTACGTCTCATAAAAGGGTATTTTTCTTTCCAAGCTTTGTCATTATGTTTGGTTTTTAGGACTAAAGGAGATCTATGGGTTTTGACTTTGATGAGAAAGCAAGAATTACCGAAGGTTGTGAGATCATACATGCAGGCCAGTTCAGGAAGATTTATATCAAGGCCTTTGACTGATTTACTTGGTCAATCCAATATAGGATCCTCTAAAAGAATCGCCATGATCTGAATATATAAGACCCCAGTCACCCTGAAGAATTCAGAGACAATCCCAGGGAAAGGGTATTTCAAACCCAAGGATAAGGGGTATTCAAGGAAGCACATCGAGGTTGGAGAAACAAAGTAAGGTTGGATGAGAGGGTCGAAGGGCCTAAAAACGACTTTAAGAGGAAAGTCCCCATTGAGTCTCAAAGACTCAATATCATCATTGCCAAAGGAACACGTCTACTCGTATGAGAAAATCCCTTGGTCGATGAAGTCATCCTCAGGGAGAGCTAAGATGTTTTTGCGAGAAACGGCCATTTTTCTAACCATGATAGAAGAAGTAAAAACGTAGAAGAAAAAGAGATAATTACCTTCTAATAAATCGTTGGTAATTGAAAGATAGCAAGGGAGAGAAAATAAAATAATGAGACAAACCATATCTATTTATACTAGACCAACAGCTGATTTGACCTCTTGATAACGACTAGTAATCCATCCGTTAGAATTTGAATTTTTCTAGCCGTTAAGGGTTAAAATTTAAAAATTACTGTTATCTCTTTTCATTTACTTACTTTAAGTTATTCCTTTAATGTTATCGAAACTAACTCACTTATTTTCAGGAATAACTTTGGGGCAATTGTTAGGGCCAGATCCTCAAAACATTCAGGATCCTCAAACCTCATTAGATATTCAGGATCCTCAACTATCTCAGGATCTCAATTATTACCGTTATTATTATTTACTAACATTTATAACGGTTGTATTTTGGTCTTAATTAACACATGTGCAGAAATAGTCAAGAGGAGACTTATACTCAATAGAGTTTCGTCTCAACTATGATAAAGACCCGGAATACCTAGTCAATCAATGTTCACAAAACTGGTCTTAGAGAATCTTGGGAACATCAGACATCTTGCTAGCTAGTTTAGACTATAAATTGACACATGTATCTCGCACACGATACACACTGCTTACTCTTAGCTTTCTCTACATACTTTTTCACTCGTTCTTACTGAAATACTCTCTGTAATCATCAATTTATATTAATAAAATCATCAAGTAAGGTGATCATTATCACCTCCCAAGGTTTTGTGCCGATAATCCTATCAAGGATCAGGGGCTTTCCTTGTAAACAATAATGTCATTCTCTTTACCGTTATCTATTGTATAATTTGAACATCACAACCTCTCATTCAATTTGGTTGATTTATACTTGTGTAATTTTCGACCAAAACAATGGTCGCTACCATGACGCCAAAACTCCACAATTTCTTTGAGGACTATTGGCCATACGAGATGTGTCTCGACCTTGCTGGAAAGTTCCACAAGAAGACTACGCAAAAATGCTAAAGTTGTCAAGTCTCTCATGGCGTGCAAGCTAAAGGAAGGATAATATGTTTGCGGTCATGTGCAAAGGATGCAGAGATACGTGGAGCATTTGGAAAATCTCAATGTGTCGTTTGACAAAGAGTTAGTCATTGATATGGTCCTTAACTCTTTGACTCCTAGTTATGATCAGTTTATATTGACTTATCATTTGAACAATAAAATGACAACATTGACCGAACTCCATAACTTGTTGCAGACTGTTGATCGGGGATGAAAAAGAATCAAGTCCATTCTAATACAAGTGCTCTTGTCCTGGCCATTAGATATGGAAAAGGGAAAAAGAGAAAAGATCCTTCTTAATCTAAATGGAAAGGGAAGGCCCATGCTGGAGGGTGTGGTAGTGGGTCTAAGTTGAAGCCCAACTTTGATGTTCCTGATGTTAGTATCCCAAAGGAGGTCACCTGCTTTCATTGTGGTGAAAAGGATCATTGGAGAAGAAGTTGCCCTAAATACTTGTAGGACTTGAAAGATGGAAAGATCAAGGCGTCCAGTTCAGGCATTTACACAATTCACATTAATAACACACAATATTCTCATTCTTGGGTCCTTAACATAGGATGTGTTTCCATATTTGTTATGATTTGCAGGAACTAAGAGAACGCAAGGAAGTGGAACATGGAAGCTTGAACCTGGTCATGGGCAATAGTATGACTTCACGTGTTACCAAGATTAGGACTTACAGTCTTATGCTTAGTAGTGGTGTTAGAATTGATCTATTAAATTGCTGTTATTCATTGGATATAACACAAAAAATTATTTCATTTCATGCGTTGTTTAGACAAGGTTTTAAATATTCATTTAATAATGATATTTAATATATTTCTGCTTATAAAAATGGTGTTTTTATATTTGAAGCTTTACCTTGTAATGGTGTGTATGAAACTATGATTTGTGTTGATAACCTAGGCAATAGTGTGTTTCATATTCATTCTTTTAATGGTGTAGACAAGGCATGTATATGGCATTATTTTCTTGGGCACATAAATAATAAAATGCATCCCCAACACCAAAAGGATGGAGTGTTGGAATCATTTGATCTTAGGACAGATGATGAATGTGAATCTTGTTTACTAGGCAAGATGACTAAAGCACCTTACAATGGAACATTTGAAAGAGGTGAATGATTGTTGGACCTCATCCATATATATGTGTATGGTCCATTCAGATCCACCACAAGAGATTCTAATCAATATTATGTGATGTTTATGGATTATTATAGTAGATATGGTTATATCTACTTGATCAAACATAAATTGAAAACCTTTGAAAAGTTCAAAGAGTTTAAACACGAAGTCGAGAATCATTTGGGCAGGAAGATAAAGATACTCAGATCTGACAGAGGTGGTGAGTATCTTAGTATCGAGTTCAACAACTATCTTAGGGAATGTGGAATTGTTTCACAATTGACTCCTCTCAGAACACCACAACTTAACGGTGTGGCTGAAAGGCGTAATCAAACCTTACTAGATATGGTTTGTTCCATGATGATTTGAGCTTCACTTCCAATTCATTTCTATAGATATGCTTTAGAAACGGCTGCTCATATCTTGAATCTTGTCCCAACTAAGAAGGTTGCGAAAACACCTCATGAGATGTGGATAGGGAAGGTACCCTCACTCCTACATATCAAGGTCTGGGGTTGTGAAGCTCTCGTAAGACGAGAGACTCATGACAAACTTGAACCTAGAGCCGAGAAGTGTTATTTCATTGGCTACCCACAAAAGTCCTTTGGATACTTGTTATACAAACCTAGTGCGAATGTGGTCTTTGTAGCTCGAAGAGGAGTCTTTCGCAAGAGAGAGAGAGAGAGAGAGAGATCATATTCAAAGAGGACAGTGGGAGTTCTATTGATCTTGAAGAAATTCAAGACTTATCCAATAAAGGAACCTCAAACAATACTAGTACTCAACACGAGGAATAAATTCTGGTTGAGCCAGTTGACAGCTCATTACCTCGTCGTTGATCCAATAGAGTTAGCATGCCACCTGAGTTTTATGGTTTCCATCTTACTACAGATGGTGATATGTTTGTTAGTGATCATACCCTGGTAAATTTTGATGAACCTGGTAACTACAAGGGAGCAATAACAATCCCTAAAGTTGGTAACGGAAAGAGGAAATGGAGAGTGAGATTCAATTCATGTATGATAACCAAGTATGTAACTTGGTTGATTGTGTACCTGGTTGAAAGACAATCGGGTGAAATGGATATTTAAGAAGAAGACCAACATGGATGGGAAAGTAGTCTAGTTACTAAGGGCTTTCTCAAACCCAATGGATTAACTATGATGAGACTTTTTCACCAGTAGCTAAGATAAAATCAATCAGAATAATGCTTTCTATAGTTTCATTTTATGATTATGAAATATGGCAAATGGATGTTAAAATCGCTTTCCTTAATGGGAAGTTATCTGAGGACGTCTACTTGAGTTAGCTAGAGGGTTTTGTACATGCCAAGTTTCATAATAGAGTGTGTTAGCTTTAGAAATCCATTTATGGATTGAAACAAGCATCTCGCAGCTCGAATCTTTGCTTCTATGAGAAGGTCAAAGGGTTTGGGTTCTCTAGAAGTGAATATGGGTCCTGCATATATGTCAAAGCTAATGGGAGTAGAGTGACCTTCCTAGTTTTCTATCGTGATGCCATAATTCTTACAGGAAATGACATTCCAACTTTACAAGAAGTTGAGTATTGTCTTGGAAAGTGTTTCACTATTAAGGATCTAGGGGAAGCGGCCTATATTCTTGGAATAAGAATTCATCATGATAGAAAGAATCATCTTATTTGTCTTAGTCAAAGTACATATTTGGATAAAATACCGAAATGTTTCAGTATATAGAATTTAAAGGAAGGTGAATTACATATTCATAGTACTATTAAGTTGAGTAATACTCAAACTCCCAATACTGATGAAGAGAAAACTGACATTAGTCGAGTCCTATATGCTTCAACTGTAGGATCGATCATGTATGAAATGACATGTACTCGCCCTGATGTGTCTTATGCTTTGAGCATGGTTAGTCGATTTCATGGAAATCCTAACAGAGCCCATTAGATAGCAGTGAAGAATATTCTTAAGTATCTACGAAGAACAAATAACATGTTCCTAGATCTTGGTGAGAGTGATACATTAAGAGTAAGTAGTTGTAGTGACGTCAGTTTTCAAACTGACCAGACAACTTTTGTTTGTAGTCTGGTTGGGTATTCTTATTGAATAGGGGAGCAGTTACTTGGAAGAGTTCCAAGCAAGACACGATAGTTGATTCCACCTGTGATTCATGGTACATTGTAACGAGCGAAGCATCAAAGGAAGTAGTTTGGCTGAAGAATTTTACTAGAGATCTTGGAGTCGTTCCAACTATTAAGGTACAAATAGAACTGTTATGTGATAATGAAGGCGTGGTTGCTTTGACAAGAGAACTAAAGGGTCATGTTATATCCAAGCATATCGATAGAAAGTACCATTACATTCGACATCGGGTTGAAAAGGACACCTTCTGGTGAACAGAGTATCATCAGAAGATAACGTTGTAGATCCTCTTACAAAGGCTATGAGAAGATTCAAACACTACCAACATGCCAGGAGCATAGGTTTAAGAGACAATGTTACTTTTAGTGGTTAGATGATATTTTTAAACTTGTAACAAAATAAATGTAACTAATTTGGTGGATGAATAATAAAGAATTATTTGAGTATCGTACTACCTTATTCAATTATTTATTCTTGTGCTTCATTTTGCATGTTTTACTTCCTGAGTAATTGGAATTATTCAAAATTCCACAATCATTTATACTTTTGGAAGTAATTAATGAATTAAGACTGTCATGAATTGATTATAGATTGTCAATTGAGGTTAAGACATTGCAATTAGAGTTGCTAAAATATTCATGAGTACTTTGAAAATAGAGATTTTAAGTATTAGATAAACCCACGCTTAGAGATTACTTCATGGATCTAATCTAGAGTAATTCTAAGACTATAATATATATTATTCTTCAAACAAAGATACATAAGTTGTAATTTACAAATCTAGTGTATCTTGATGTTGCGTAAACACATCAGTAACTTGATGTTATACAACGTAGCATCATATCTAATTTGGTGAGTGAAGGTTACAATTATGTAGTCAAAGTTTATTCGTTCCTTTTGCCCTAATAGGAAAAGCGATATCATTGGGACCCTCGATGATTTAATGTTGACTATATAGTGTTGGCCCAGCCAGGACTAATTTATGTGTTGAATTTGAAGTCCAATAAAGTCTTTACAAATTAGGAAATCGGGAAACAAAATCTTGGACAAGGAGATTGACTATGCCCATGTCTCATGTCCATACGATATCATGAAGAACGAAGGGATAACTGATCACTTATCTTAGGACCAATAGTTGATTTATATCAGAGTTCGGCAGTTGCTTTAGAAAGCACTCTTTGATGTTTACTTCAATGTCTATACTTTCAATTGTAGTTACAGAATTATCCAAGTGGGGGACTGTTGGATTAAGTTGTCTAAGCCAATAACTAAATTGGTATATTCTTGAATTAGAAGCAAAGTTCTTTTTGGGTTGCCTTCATAACCAGTAACAGAATAGTTAATTAGAACTAATGAGAAATTAATTGGAATTAATTTCGGGTTAATTAGAGTTAATTGAAAGTGTAAGAGCTAAGATGTAACTATTCAATAGTTAAACAAGAAAGGTTCCAGAACCTTCCCTAGAAGGGGACAGTTTTAGGAAGCCTCTTAATGTTTCTAGAATGATTCCTTATTGATAAATTAGGAGTTGAATAATTACCATATTTAAAATATTATTATAATATTCAATTAGGTTATCTATGGTTTTCCTACCTTAGGTTCCTTATTTTCGTGCACTCTTCATTACTCCCGTAGAGCTGAAAATTTGCTCTCCATCTCCCCCCTCGTCAAGTCTTCTATTTGCTAGAGTTTTGGGTACAAGCCATTAGAGACATTTAAGTTTTTAGTGCTTGCTTTCCAAGGAACTCAATAGGATTTTGATTTGATTATTTTATATAATAATCAAAAGGTACGTATCTATACTCGTACATGAATTTTTCCGCTCATATGATTTTTTTATAACCTAGAAAACCCATCAATAATATCAATAATATTTCAACCGAAAACGCCTACTCCAAGAACTTGAGGACGAGTACTTTTCAAGTGAGGGAGAATGATAAGAGACCAATAAAACAACTCGCCAGTTCGATCACTAGGAGCGTGGAAAGAATGTGAAATTCAAGTCACGTATTCTTCAATTTAAAATTATATTATATATTTTAGTTCCATAGTTTGATTTTATTAGAGATTTTTAATTTTTTATACCCTAAAATAAAAGTAGTAATAACCTCATTTATTATTAAGTATGTTACTTTCTATTTAGTATCGATATTAATGTGTATGTTATTCTAACCGAATTTAATGTGTCGGTTATAAATCATCACATTTATATTGCAATGACACCTTTATAAGAAAGATTAGATTGTAATGTTGAAGATATATAGAAATCTTTATTCTAATAAATGAATACTTTTAATCTTTTTTTGTCAAGTGATGCTCTAATACAACTCATTAATATTATATCATGTGTCATGTAGATATATTAAGCAACTTATTTTAAAATTCAAATTTACATTTTCTAATTATATGCTAAATTTTAAGTTATAATAACTTTAAAAATTTGATATATCTCTTAATTAATAATTGATTTAAATGACTTATTTAAAATAATTTATTAATAATTATAAATTTTTATTATGAAAATTTAATTAATTTTATAACCATAATTTCCACATATTATAAACTAATATTATAATAAAAAGTTTCTTCGGTTTTAGGTTCTCTTTATTTGTTTATTAGAAAATACCTAGCTTTTCTCGCTTCCATATCTGTGATACACGACGGTTTGCAAAACCCATCCTGCATCACTTAAAATTAATAAATAAGCAAATTATTAATTTTCTTACAAATCCAATTTACCAAGTGTTACGTTATACTATATATTAAAACAAAAAAAGGTATAGATCATTTTTAGCCACTAAAATTTTCTTAGTGTTTTTTTTGTCAATATATTTTATTTAAGTTATAATTGGTCATTGAACTTGTTTATTTAATTATTTATTTATTTTTCATTTTAGTCATTTTAACTGGTGATAGCCGGTGTATATTGTTTTCAATGTTATATTTAGTCATTGAATTTTTCTTGTTGTTTTGTTTTAGTCATTATATTTTGTTTAAGCTACCATTGGTCACTAAACTTTTTAATTTTTTTTTTCATTTTAGCCACTCAATTTTTTTATTATCATTTATATAAAAAAAACTACATTTTTTTCCGTTTCTCTACAACTAAACTTGTTAAATCAATTATTTTAAAGTAAATTATATAAATAATACTTGTGATTTTGGGTAGCATGAATGTTTAATGTTTTCATGTGCTTCATACAAAACATCCTTATGCATTGAAGGATGATCAAGTCCCGTAATTCTGGTTTCTAGAAGAAGAAGTAGATTTGTTAGTGTTTTCAATTGATTCAGATGTACCAGAATATTTTCTTTTTTGGGCCAACCGATACGAAGACTTTACATGGGGTCACCTAACGTAAAACTAGTTATCGATGATGAATTGGGTGCGTTTCTACCAATGATGAGAGTGATGAAAAGGACAAAATAGTATATTTCTAAAGCCATTGAGAGTGTTCGAGTTAAAAAAAGTTAAGGACGAAATGTGCACGCTACCCTAAATCACAATGATTATTCATATGATTGATGTAACAAGTTTAGTCGTGAAGAAAAAGAAAAAATAGTAGTTTTTTATTTTTATTTTTAATAAATGATAATAAAAAAATAGAGTGATTAAAATGAAAAAAATAAAATAAAAATGATAGCTTAAACAAAAGTATGATGACTAAAATAAAACATTCAGAAAACTTCAATAACTAATTCTAACATTGCTAACGTCGTTCGATGTTTTACATCTACTATCACCCGTTAGAGTGATGTCAAATGAACAAAAATAAACAAGTTCAATAACAAATGATAGATTAAACAAAATATAATAATCAAAATAAAATATATAGAAAAGTTTAATGATTAAAAATGATATAAATCCTTATGAACAGTTACTTTTATGTTTTCATATTTTGGCCACATATATTTCTTATTTCATACTTTATACATAAAAGTTTGTTTTTTTATTGATATATTTGGTCCCTAGATTATAGTTTTGTATCATACTTTGGCCTCAAACTTTTTTATTTTAGATTTTGGCCATAAAAGTTTCTTTTGTTGATAGATTTGACCCTTACATTTTTGTATGTTGCTACTTTCTACCCATACTTTGTAGAATGCCACTTTCGACTCCTTTACTTTGTAAAATATCATTTTTATCCCCTCAAATTTGAACATCGATATTTTCCACCCCTTCAACTTTCGTATATTGACATGTCTGCAGTTTTTTCCCTGGTCTTTCGTACACCAACAAGTTTGGTCCCTCCAAAAATATATTAATCTATCGTTTTGTAAAAATTAACACTATACCCGCAAACCATACACACAAAACAAAACATACTAAACAAAACCTAGTTTGCGTCCCATGCGGAGCGGGGAATGGGTAATTTCTCGTTTATAATTAAAACATGTTTTAATTTTATTTGTTAATAAATAAATACGAAATTAGAGCTTTGGTCTCTATTGTTTACACTCGTAAATTCGTTAAACTTTTGAAACTTGACATATATGGCCCTTATGGTTTCAAAATCCATCATGTATGGTCCTTTTGCCTAAGAATGTTTATACCTCTTTGTTAATCACAAAAAATGACTAAACTACTTTCATTGTTATTTTGTCATTTTATGAATTTAAAAAACCATTTCTGTTATTTACTTTTGTTATTTTGTCATTTTATGAATTTAAAAGACAATTTCTGTTATTTACATGGAAAAAAAAGTAAAGTCTAGTTTGTTGTAGTTTCCATAGACCTTCCCACTATCTCCGGTCCTCATCGTTCTGCTCTCTTCTACCATCAATCTTTATCCTCTGCTTTCACTACCGATCTTAATCTATCTCTCGCTCTCACTCTCACTCTTTCTTTTTTACCAAAACTATTGCCATCTCTCACCTACTCCATCATCAATCTCCTCGCCTCCGCCACCACCGATCTCTCCCTCATCCTCTCTTTCAGCTCTATCTATCTATCTATCTATCTCCTACACCTAAAGGTCCATAACTGTCTCGGACTCCCACCTCATCCACCATTAATCTCCTCTCTCTCTCTCTCTCTCACTCTCATGCACCAAATTTTTTTCGAACGACGGGTTAGTTGTTAAAAGTTAGTATGGTCAAGTTAGTAAAATTCGTCAATCCCCAAATTAGAACCCATGACCTCCAATCTAAGAGATAAAGTATCTATCAAATTGGCTAGTCTCACATTGGCTCGCATGCACTAAAACTGTTTCCATTTTTTATGCAATGTCATATTCATCGAAAAACTTTAGCGATTGTTTCATACTTCACCCATAATCGATCCATTTCTTGTTGCTTAACATATTTGAATATATCCTTCTCGTCCCTTGCCATAATTTGCTTTTGTCAAAACAAGGTAATAATTCACGTATTTAATTTTTTTTTGTCATCGTTTTAATTTTATTTATTCAACAACAATTTGGAGTTGTCTGAAACTACTTTGTGCAACTTCTCTTGACAATGATTGGGTGGTGGGATGGTCTTGATGTATGTTTTGGGTGGTGGGATGGTCTGAAACTACTTTGTGCAACTTCAACAACATGTGTGACTTTTTTTTTTCCTCTTCTTCTCTGTTTGTATGTTTTGTTGAAGGTTAAAGGAAATGAGAAATGATTGGGTGGTGGGATGGTCTTGATGTTCGTTTAGGAATTTCAATTTAGTGATGGTGAAGCCAGTGACACCCTCTTGTCTAGTTTAAGGGTGGGAGAGTAGAAGTAGGGTATGGTGCTTAATGCCTTTTAAATAAAAAATTAATAAATTTCATAGTTAAAATGACATAAATAAGGGGCATAACGGCCATTTTACATTGCATTTAATAGCTAGCTAAAATGACCATCATAATGGATTTTGTAACAATGAAGATCTTTTGTATCAATTTTTCAAAGCTTGGATAAAACCAGTGTTTTAAAAACCGGTTCGAACCGGCCGGTTGAACCGGGAACCGGAGTTGAGGGCGGTTCGATTTGGACCGGTTTTATAATGATTTCCTGACCGGATTGAACTGGCCGGTTTTGGTAAAAAACCGGTTCAACCGGCTGAATTGAACCGGAATGGACCGGGTTGAACCGGACATTCTTGGATTTTTTTGTTTGTTATTGGCTTCTTTATTTGATTTTGACTTCTATAATGATTGTTTTTATATGTTGCATTCTATTCACGTTTGTAATATTAAAAAGATGACAAGTTTTGTTATCAATGTATGCAGGATAATTAAAAACATATAAAAATATAGAACCGCTTTGACTATCCGGTTGAACCGGAAAACGTCACCCAACCGGTTCAATTAAAAAACCGGTTTTTAAAACATTGGATAAAACTTCATCTGAGTGCAAACCATAGGGACTAAAACTGTAATTTACTATATATAATTTTAGGATTATTTATTAATATATATTTAGCATTTAATAACAAAATTAAAAAAAAAAAAAAAAAAAAAAAAAAAAAAAAAAAGATTATATGCAAATGAATGACTGAAAGCGAAAAACTAATTTATTAATTTCATAATAATAAATTTCATAATAAAAATGACATAAATAAGGAACGTCAATATTTTCTCAGGAAATCCAAGGTAATCGCTATCTCTCCTCCATGTTAGGAACGTCAATATTTTTGAACACAAAAACTAATTATTTGATCATAAACATCATCACAAGCAATTATATATATATATATATATATATATATATATATATATATATATATATATATATATATATATATATATATATTAAATATTTGAGTGTTTAGTTGTTGTAAAGTTGTTTTAAATGCATAGAAATGTCAGGTGTTTTACATATATCGTTTATTGTGTGTATTTAGGAATAGTCCATCCAAAAATCATCCATACTTATAAATGTGGATATATGGAGAAACACAAAATATGATGTGATGTTTGTTAGTGTGTTTGTGTGATAATAAGTGGTGTGTGGTGTAGAGCGTGTAGTGGAACTAGATGGACCGGGTAATGGCCTAATGGATCGAAGGTCAAAACTTCTTTCTTTGTCTTTTTCATGGGGTAGCAAATTGCAATAGCATCATCAGGGAGGAGGAGGAATCATTTTAATGCCACCTAACTTCGGTGCTTGCTTGGGATATTCCATTGCCAATAGTAATTATGAACTGTGATTAGTTTAATGAGTTATTAATTCATACAAGTCAATTATGAGAAAAATACATATTAGATTAATTCTTCTAAGGTTTTTCTTAGACATAGCTAAAAAGTTAGGGCTTTTATAAATAGTTATGAAATTTACACGTCTAATCTTTAAAATGGCTAGTGGGTGCGAAATAGTTATATGTAACATCTTCAATTTGGGCTTACGATTTTTTCTCTTTTTAGTAAAAAATTAAAATTAATAAATAGAAAGTAAAATAGCTAGATCAAAAATAAATTAATAAATGAATTATAAGATTATTTCAAGAAGTTTGAAATATAAATGACGAGACCTTAACATAAAAAAGTATTAGATCACAAAAAGAGACTAAAGGTGAAGGACTAATTTTGTCAAATAACAAACTTTGGTGACCAATTAGCTAGAATGAATTATATTTGGGGTGAATGTTTAAAAGAAAGAAATTTAAAAAAAAAAATAACCTTTATAAAAAGAAAAAAACAAAACAAAATAAAAATAAGAGAAAGAAAAAAAAAACTACAAAGGACGCCTTGACAATTTCGCACGGCACGTCCAAGAAGTATTTTACTTTTGAGATATGTTAAATTGATGATTATTTACGGAAAATCCTAGAATTTATAAAAATTAAAAAAAATTAAATAAAAAAAAAAAAAAAGAAAACCCTTAAAATAACTATCTAGATTTATATTTTTCTTATCGATTATTATGTTCATATATATGGGTAAATACCACAAAAATTAATAAAGTTGTATTTGGTGCTCCAAGGTAGTTGTTAACCTATTTATTTTCAAGTTTTTTTTTAAGTTTTTACCTTTGACAAACCAAAAATTAGTTTATATTTTAACTTTGTAAAAAAACTATTTAGACTATCTTTTTAGGAGTTTTTTAAGCTAATTTTTTAATTAGTTTTACCAAACGTCATTTTTTTATAAGCTATCTGTTTAGCTATTAGCTAGGTTTTTTTTAACAGCTAGTAGTCAAACGTAACCTAAGTTTACATGAAAATTCGATTTTAACAATGCGTTATTTTTTGTCTCTAATTGGACACTGCTTTTTTAATTTGTTATGATTCTGAACACTTGACCGGTCAATCCGGTTGTCAGCTGATATGACATGATGATGTGTGAGTTTTGATGATGTGGCAAGCTGACATTGCATGACGACGTGTCAAAATTGAATATAATATTACACAAAATACACTAATTTTTCATTTTTCAGTTTTGACACCAAGTTCTATTTTTTTTCCAATTTTGACATTATTTTTTTGTTCCAAATGAACATCATTTTTTTCAATTTTGTTCAATGTTATCATTTCCATTTAAAACTGTATTCTTTTTTTATATTTAAAACTATATATATATATATATATATATATATATATATATATATATATATATATATATATTTCATTTAAAACCATTTTTTTTGTATAAATACAAGGTTTTTTTTTAACATTCAAACCATAATGTTATGTATAAATATGTATTAGTTATATTATAACAGTATTTTTCATTAAATGTGCAACTTTGAAATGAGTTTGAAGATATGAAACGCACAATCAGATGAGCTAATGTGATATCGGGAACACGAAAGTACGGGGGTCGCTTTAATTGTCAAGGGTCATTCGTTGTATATATTCATGATTTTTGGTTCTTGCATATATACTTCTTGATTTGTTGGAAAAAATTATCGCAACCTAATAATGCATGGAAAATACGGTTATAATATAATTAATACACATTTAGTTTGTTATCTATAAAGTTGATGTATCTTAATTGGATTATTTGTAATGGATGTTTAACATCCCAAAAACCATGATAAAATTTTCATTTTTAAAAGACATTTTCATAAGACCATAAGATAAGCAAACATTGTTTTCAAGTCAAATCCATATAAATCAGACTATCCAAACAATCTCTCAAAACATAAATCAGCAGGAGGGTGTGTACGATTACGACTTCGTCTTTCCCCGATCATGTAAATACATGAAAACATTAAAATTCACAACTGTAAGTCAAAACTTAGTGAGTTCTGCTAAAAAATGCATATCGGGCCCACAACATAACGCTAGGACCCAACACAATAGTATACAATTCGGAAGAGGGATTCCGTAATCCAATTGTAAATTATTTGAAGGTAGGTAAATGAATATTTACCAATTTCCACCATAAAAAACAAAATTGAACATTAAGTTTTAAACGAATTGAAATTCCTAGATCTTTTGAGATTCATTGAGTTTTTCAATGGCCTGTTTGATCTCGATTATGCCCTTCAAGTTTGTGACTGGAATATAGAGGATCACAAACAAGGTGAATAACCATGCAAATTAGCTTGGTACTCTCGAAGTCATTTATCACCTAATCAACGTGCTGGTTAACCACAGACGCTCCATTGATCTACGACAAACATCGAGCTACCCTTTGCCACCCTTACTAGTTGTAGCGACCCGTCTCCGGTATGATAATTCTTTGGTATTTATTTTGAAGCTTTGCAAGAGGGACTCGGCGAGTTCATAGCCTGACTCGCCGAGTAGGGTCGGGATTTCGAGCACGTGTTAGCTGGCGACTCGGCGAGTCTGTCCGTCTGGGAGAAACCCTAAATCCCCAGGTTGCCCACTATTTAAGCCACCTTATAGCCCCCAATCTCGCCTCCTTCACCCTTAAAAGCTGTGAGAAAACCCTAATTCAATCTTGAGTGTTTTAAGTGATCTTGTGTGCATTTGTGAAGGCTTGAAGAAGGAGAAGAAGAAAGGAGCAAGGAGAAGGATTGTAGAGCAGAGATTCAAGGGAAAGCAAGAGCTCTTTGAGGTATTCTTCAGATTTCCTTCCCTTTTATGCTTTAAAACCCTTTCTAGATCTAGTTGATGCTTTTCTCAAGCCTTATGTTGATATGGAAGCCCTATTATGTCGAGATATCCTTAGATCTGTTCATTTAGGAGTTGTAGAGCCCAGATCTGTTGCCTTTATGGAGCTATTTTGCATATTAACCCTAGATCTACCCCTTTTAAGCATCTTTTAGCCTTTATTCCCTTGTTCATGTGTTTGTACACGTAAAGTTGGAAACTTTACGTGGTAAATCAGCTTTTTGGACTCAGATCTATCATTTGTATGTTTTGGATTCGAGCAGAATCGAGTGTAGAATAGTTGCATGGCGGTGACTCGGCGAGTCGGAAGAACGACTCGGCGAGTCGAGTCGCGAGTCCCCGATTTCTTCCTTTCGAGCGGTGTCGAGTGGGACCAGTGAGTAGTGGAGTGGACTCAGGGAGTTTGAGGGTAGACTTAGTAATGGAGGGACTCGGCGAGTTGTTCATAGAACTCGGCGAGTCCAAGGCAATCTTCTTAAGCTCAAGAACAACTCGTCGAGTTGTTCATATGACTCGGCGAGTCGGAAGAAGATTTTCTGAGTTTTTGGATCGAGAGGGTACTCGTCGAGTCGATGCCATACTCGGCGAGTAGCAACGAGTAGGATTGAGAAGTGAGATTAGAGACTCCGCGAGTTGGCGGCCCAACTCGGCGAGTCAGGTCAATTGTGGGTTGACTTTGACCAAGAGTTGACTTTGACCTAGAGTTGACTTTGACCAAGGGTAAAAGAGTCATTTTACCCAGTGCAGTGTTTAGTATTTGATTGAGTGTGTTTATGGACTTGTAGCCGGGGAGATACCGGAGCAGCAGCAGTTAGCTTCCAGAGCCATACACACAGCAGCCAGTTCACGAGGTGAGTTTCCCTTCAGTAGGAACGGGTCTACGGCCACAATGCCGGCCCGTTTAATTATCAGTAATTCCGGACTTTGGTCTGATGCAGTAGCTAGAGTGCTTGATGTCTTTGTGATTCCAGCATATTTGTGTTATGTGTTCCGGACTCTGTTCCGATGCAGTATGCAGTATGTGTGATTATAATAGTTGTTATGTTTTATGCTATGCCATGATCAGTCAGTTCCGGACTTCGGTCCGATGCAGTCAGTTCCGGACTTCGGTCCGATGCAGTCAGTTCCGGACTTCGATCCAGTTCCGGACTTCGGTCCGATGCAGTCAGTTCCGGACTTCGGTCCGATGCAGTTAGTTCCGGACTCTGGTCCGATGCAGGGGACGAGGTCCCAGTCAGTTCGGGACTTCGGTCCGATGCAGCTAGTTCCAGACTTCGGTCCGATGCAGCTAGTTCCAGACTTCGGTCTGATGCAGTGGGCAAGGCCCAGTATGTGCTTTATATATATTGTATGGTATGTGGTAGTTTGGGGGAGCTCACTAAGCTTCGTGCTTACAGTTTCAGTTTTGGTTTTAGGTACTTCCGCAAGTAGAGGGAAGAGCTCGGGATGATGGCATCGCACACACCACAGCTTCAACTTTTATCCTGGGAGTTGATTTAGTTTTTTTTTTATTTTGATATGACATAGATATGAGACAGTTTTTCCGCATAGTGTTTTTATCATGTTTAAGATATATCACGTATGGTTCTATGATATGACACTCAGATTATGGTTTTTAGTTATATTGAAAAATGAAATTTTTGGGTCGTATTTTTGGGTCGTTTCACTAGTCCAAGTTAGTGTGTCGGTTAACCACACACGCTCCACTAACGAATTGGCAAGGTGCAAAGTGCAATTTCATGGGTTAGCGTCAAATTTACATTTTTTCTAAAGTAGCTAAGATTGGGAATTTATAAGGGCTTAGTTACTTTATAACTTATTACACTTTTAATTAGGGTTTAGTGTACTATCCTACCCTTTCGGCTAACGACCCTCCACTAGTCAAGGAAGCGGTAAGTGAGAGTGGACACCCATTAAACCACCATTTTATAGACAGTAACCTTATACCCTCTTATAGATCGGCTTCGTGAATGAGGCCTACTAACGGTAAAGCTAATCGTTTACTTATACATATATAATATATTAAAATTTTAATTTTATATAGTATAATGGTGCATTTTAAATTTTAAAAAATACTTTATGGTTTAATATTATAATAAATTATACTCTTAATTTAATTAAACTTAAACCATGTTATTATGGATTTATTAATCTTCTCTTTTAATTAAACATTTAATTAACTTAATTAAATACATAATGGGTAATTTGAACTATTCAAACAAACATCAAGGTTCTAAATATAAAAATTCAAAATTAAAAACTATTTAATTAATTTTTAGGTTATGAACCCAAAAGTTGCACCTTTTAATTACAAGAGTTTTAGAAATCAATGTTTCATAATTTGAGACTTTTAAAATACAAAAACTTGAGGGCAAGTTTTGTAACTCTTGAAATCATTTTGAGTTCCAAACTTGATGACAAGATTTGCAACTCCATAAAAAACTTTTTGAATTCCAAAACTTGAAACCAAGTTTTGTAACTCTCCAAAACATTTAGACCAAATTTTAAAATTATAAAATAATCATAATTTTACCTTTTACAAATTTGACTTAATGCAACTCTTAAAGCAAGAGAACTTCAAATCAAAATATTACAAACAATTAGCTTATCATATAGACTAGTAATAATTTCAAGATTTGATAATTTATCTTTGAATTGGATGAGGATAATCATTACCATATCAGAAAAAACAGATTTTATGATACAAAACAGTTTAAGGTAATGATCCAAATCCAATTCGGGCAAAAAAACCTTGAAATTGAACAATTTAAGACCTTAATATAATACCCAAATGAAATATTAAGGCTAGGACCCAACACAATAATATACAATTCGGAAGAGGGATTCCGAAATCCAATTGTAAATTATTTGAAGGTAGGTAAATGAAGATTTACCAATTTCCACCATGAAAAATGAAATTGAACATTAGGTTTTAAACGAATTGAAATTCCTAAATCTTTTGAGATTCATTGAGTTTTTCAATGACCTGTTTGATCTCGATTATGCCCTTCAAGTTTGTGACTGGAATATAGAGGATCACAAACAAGGTGAATAACCATGCAAATTAGCTTGGTACTCTCGAAGTCATTTATCACCTAATCAACGTGCTGGTTAACCACAGACGCTCCATTGATCTATGACAAACATCGAGCTACCCTTTGCCACCCTTACTAGTCCAATTTAGTGTGTCGGTTAACCACACACGCTCCACTAACGAATTGGCAAGGTGCAAAGTGCAATTTCATGGGTTAGCGTCAAATTCACATTTTTTCTAAAGTAGCTAGGATTGGGAATTTATAAGAGCTTAGTTACTTTATAATTCATTACACTTTTAATGAGGGTTTAGTGTCCTATCCTACCCTTTCGGCTAACGACCCTCCACCAGTCAAGGAAGCGGTAAGTGAGAGTGGACACCCATTAAACCACCGTTTTGTAGACAGTAACCTTATACCCCCTTATAGACCGGCTTTGTGAATGAGGCCTACTAACGGTAAGGCTGACCGTTTACTTATACATATATAATATATTAAACTTTTAATTTTGTATAGTATAATGGTGCATTTTAAACTTTTAAAAATACTTTATGGTTTAATATTATAATAAATTATACTCTTAATTTAATTAAATTTAAACCATTTTATTATGGATTTATTAATCTTCTCTTTTAATTAAACATTTAATTAACTTAATTAAATACATAATGGGTAATTTGAACTATTCAAACAAACATCAAGGTTCTAAATATAAAAATTCAAAATTAAAACTATTTAATTAATTTTTAGGTTATGAACCCAAAAGTTGCACCTTTTAATTACAAGTGTTTTAGAAATAATTGTTTCATAATTTGAGACTTTTAAAATACCAAAACTTGAGGGCAAGTTTTGTAACTCTTGAAATCCTTTTGAGTTCCAAACTTGATGACAAGATTAGCAACTCCATAAAAAACTTTTTGAATTCCAAAACTTGAAACCAAGTTTTGTAACTCTCCAAAACATTTAGACCGAATTTTAAAATTATAAAATAATCATAATTTTATCTTTTACAAATTTGACTAAATGCAACTCTTAAAGCAAGAGAACTTCAAATCAAAATATTACAAACAGTTAGCTTATCATATAGACTAGTAATAATTTCAAGATTTGATAATTTATCTTTGAATTGGATGAGGATAATCATTGCCATATCAGAATAAACATATTTTATGATACAAAATAGTTTAAGGTAATGATCCAAATCCAATTCTGGCCAAAAAACCCCGAAATTGAACAATTTAAGTCCTTAATATAACACCCAAATTAAATATAAGGCTAGGACCCAACACAATAGTATACAATTCGGAAGAGGGATTCCGTAATCTAATTGTAAATTATTTGAAGGTAGGTAAATGAATATTTACCAATTTCCACCATGAAAAACAAAATTGAACATTAAATTTTAAACGAATTGAAATTCCTAGATCTTTTGAGATTCATTGAGCTTTTCAATGGCCTGTTTGATCTCGATTATGCCCTTTAAGTTTGTGACTGGGATACAGAGGATCAAAAACAAGGTGAATAACCTTGAAAATTAGCTTGGTACTCTCGAAGTCATTTATCACCTAATCAACGTGTTGGTTAACCACAGATGCTCCATTGATCTACGATAAACATCGAGCTAACCTTTGCCACCCTTACTAGTCCAAGTTAGTGTGTCGGTTAACCACACACGCTCCACTAACGAATTGGCAAGGTGCAAAGTGCAATTTCATGGGTTAGCGTCAAATTTACATTTTTTCTAAAGTAGCTAAGATTGGGAATTTATAAGGGCTTAGTTACTTTATAACTCATTACACTTTTAATTAGGGTTTAGTGTCCTATCCTACCCTTTCGGCTAACGACCCTCCACTAGTCAAGGAAGCGGTAAGTGAGAGTGGACACCCATTAAACCACCATTTTATAGACAGTAACCTTATACCCTCTTATAGATCGGCTTCGTGAATGAGGCCTACTAACGGTAAAGCTAATCGTTTACTTATACATATATAATATATTAAAATTTTAATTTTATATAGTATAATGGTGCATTTTAAATTTTAAAAAATACTTTATGGTTTAATATTATAATAAATTATACTCTTAATTTAATTAAACTTAAACCATGTTATTATGGATTTATTAATCTTCTCTTTTAATTAAACATTTAATTAACTTAATTAAATACATAATGGGTAATTTGAACTATTCAAACAAACATCAAGGTTCTAAATATAAAAATTCAAAATTAAAAACTATTTAATTAATTTTTAGGTTATGAACCCAAAAGTTGCACCTTTTAATTACAAGAGTTTTAGAAATCATTGTTTCATAATTTGAGACTTTTAAAATACCAAAACTTGAGGGCAAGTTTTGTAACTCTTGAAATCCTTTTGAGTTCCAAACTTGATGACAAGATTAGCAACTCCATAAAAAACTTTTTGAATTCCAAAACTTGAAACCAAGTTTTGTAACTCTCCAAAACATTTAGACCGAATTTTAAAATTATAAAATAATCATAATTTTATCTTTTACAAATTTGACTAAATGCAACTCTTAAAGCAAGAGAACTTCAAATCAAAATATTACAAACAATTAGCTTATCATATAGACTAGTAATAATTTCAAGATTTGATAATTTATCTTTGAATTGGATGAGGATAATCATTGCCATATCAGAATAAACATATTTTATGATACAAAATAGTTTAAGGTAATGATCCAAATCCAATTCTGGCCAAAAAACCCCGAAATTGAACAATTTAAGTCCTTAATATAACACCCAAATTAAATATAAGGCTAGGACCCAACACAATAGTATACAATTCGGAAGAGGGATTCCGTAATCTAATTGTAAATTATTTGAAGGTAGGTAAATGAATATTTACCAATTTCCACCATGAAAAACAAAATTGAACATTAAATTTTAAACGAATTGAAATTCCTAGATCTTTTGAGATTCATTGAGCTTTTCAATGGCCTGTTTGATCTCGATTATGCCCTTTAAGTTTGTGACTGGGATACAGAGGATCAAAAACAAGGTGAATAACCATGAAAATTAGCTTGGTACTCTCGAAGTCATTTATCACCTAATCAACGTGTTGGTTAACCACAAATGCTCCATTGATCTACGATAAACATCGAGCTAACCTTTGCCACCCTTACTAGTCCAAGTTAGTGTGTCGGTTAACCACACACGCTCCACTAACGAATTGGCAAGGTGCAAAGTGCAATTTCATGGGTTAGCGTCAAATTTACATTTTTTCTAAAGTAGCTAAGATTGGGAATTTATAAGGGGTTAGTTACTTTATAACTCATTACACTTTTAATTAGGGTTTAGTGTCCTATCCTACCCTTTCGGCTAACGACCCTCCACTAGTCAAGGAAGCGGTAAGTGAGAGTGGACACCCATTAAACCACCATTTTATAGACAGTAACCTTATACCCTCTTATAGATCGGCTTCGTGAATGAGGCCTACTAACGGTAAGGCTAATCGTTTACTTATACATATATAATATATTAAAATTTTAATTTTATATAGTATAATGGTGCATTTTAAATTTTTAAAAATACTTTATGGTTTAATATTATAATAAATTATACTCTTAATTTAATTAAACTTAAACCATGTTATTATGGATTTATTAATCTTCTCTTTTAATTAAACATTTAATTAACTTAATTAAATACATAATGGGTAATTTGAACTATTCAAACAAACATCAAGGTTCTAAATATAAAAATTCAAAATTAAAAACTATTTAATTAATTTTTAGTTTATGAACCCAAAAGTTGCACCTTTTAATTACAAGAGTTTTAGAAATCATTGTTTCATAATTTGAGACTTTTAAAATACCAAAACTTGAGGGCAAGTTTTGTAACTCTTGAAATCCTTTTGAGTTCCAAACTTGATGACAAGATTAGCAACTCCATAAAAAACTTTTTGAATTCCAAAACTTGAAACCAAGTTTTGTAACTCTCCAAAACATTTAGACCAAATTTTAAAATTATAAAATAATCATAATTTTATCTTTTACAAATTTGACTAAATGCAACTCTTAAAGCAAGAGAACTTCAAATCAAAATATTACAAACAATTAGCTTATCATATAGACTAGTAATAATTTCAAGATTTGATAATTTATCTTTGAATTGGATGAGGATAATCATTGCCATATCAGAATAAACATATTTTATGATACAAAATAGTTTAAGGTAATGATCCAAATCCAATTCTGGCCAAAAAACCCCGAAATTGAACAATTTAAGTCCTTAATATAACACCCAAATTAAATACTAAGGCTAGGACCCAACACAATAGTATACAATTCGGAAGAGGGATTCCGTAATCTAATTGTAAATTATTTGAAGGTAGGTAAATGAATATTTACCAATTTCCACCATGAAAAACAAAATTGAACATTAAATTTTAAACGAATTGAAATTCCTAGATCTTTTGAGATTCATTGAGCTTTTCAATGGCCTGTTTGATCTCGATTATGCCCTTTAAGTTTGTGACTGGGATACAGAGGATCACAAACAAGGTGAATAACCATGAAAATTAGCTTGGTACTCTCGAAGTCATTTATCACCTAATCAACGTGTTGGTTAACCATAGACGCTCCATTGATCTACGACAAACATCGAGCTACCCTTTGCCACCCTTACTAGTCCAATTTAGTGTGTCGGTTAACCACACACGCTCCACTAACGAATTGGCAAGGTGCAAAGTGCAATTTCAAGGGTTAGCGTCAAATTTACATTTTTTCTAAAGTAGCTAAGATTGGGAATTTATAAGGGCTTAGTTACTTTATAACTCATTACACTTTTAATTAGGGTTTAGTGTCCTATCCTACCCTTTCGGCTAACGACCCTCCACTAGTCAAGGAAGCGGTAAGTGAGAGTGGACACCCATTAAACCACCATTTTATAGATAGTAACCTTATACCCTCTTATAGATCGGCTTCGTGAATGAGGCCTACTAACGGTAAGGCTAATCGTTTACTTATACATATATAATATATTAAAATTTTAATTTTATATAATATAATGGTGCATTTTAAATTTTTAAAAATACTTTATGGTTTAATATTATAATAAATTATACTCTTAATTTAATTAAACTTAAACCATGTTATTATGGATTTATTAATCTTCTCTTTTAATTAAACATTTAATTAACTTAATTAAATACATAATGGGTAATTTGAACTATTCAAACAAACATTAAGGTTCTAAATATAAAAATTCAAAATTAAAAACTATTTAATTAATTTTTAGGTTATGAACCCAAAAGTTGCACCTTTTAATTACAAGAGTTTTAGAAATCATTGTTTCATAATTTGAGACTTTTAAAATACCAAAACTTGAGGGCTAGTTTTGTAACTCTTGAAATCCTTTTGAGTTCCAAACTTGATGACAAGATTAGCAACTCCATAAAAAACTTTTTGAATTCCAAAACTTGAAACCAAGTTTTGTAACTCTCCAAAACATTTAGACCAAATTTTAAAATTATAAAATAATCATAATTTTATCTTTTACAAATTTGACTAAATGCAACTCTTAAAGCAAGAGAACTTCAAATCAAAATATTACAAACAATTAGCTTATCATATAGACTAGTAATAATTTCAAGATTTGATAATTTATCTTTGAATTGGATGAGGATAATCATTGCCATATCAGAATAAACATATTTTATGATACAAAATAGTTTAAGGTAATGATCCAAATCCAATTCTGGCCAAAAAACCCCGAAATTGAACAATTTAAGTCCTTAATATAACTCCCAAATTAAATACTAAGGCTAGGACCCAACACAATAGTATACAATTCGGAAGAGGGATTCCGTAATCTAATTGTAAATTATTTGAAGGTAGGTAAATGAATATTTACCAATTTCCACCATGAAAAACAAAATTGAACATTAAATTTTAAACGAATTGAAATTCCTAGATCTTTTGAGATTCATTGAGCTTTTCAATGGCCTGTTTGATCTCGATTATGCCCTTTAAGTTTGTGACTGGGATACAGAGGATCACAAACAAGGTGAATAACCATGAAAATTAGCTTGGTACTCTCGAAGTCATTTATCACCTAATCAACGTGTTGGTTAACCACAGACGCTCCATTGATCTACGACAAACATCGAGCTACCCTTTGCCACCCTTACTAGTCCAATTTAGTGTGTCGGTTTACCACACACGCTCCACTAACGAATTGGCAAGGTGCAAAGTGCAATTTCATGGGTTAGCGTCAAATTTACATTTTTTCTAAAGTAGCTAAGATTGGGAATTTATAAGGGCTTAGTTACTTTATAACTCATTACACTTTTAATTAGGGTTTAGTGTCCTATCCTACCCTTTCGGCTAACGACCCTCCACTAGTCAAGGAAGCGGTAAGTGAGAGTGGACACCCATTAAACCACCATTTTATAGACAGTAACCTTATACCCTCTTATAGATCGGCTTCGTGAATGAGGCCTACTAACGGTAAGGCTAATCGTTTACTTATACATATATAATATATTAAAATTTTAATTTTATATAGTATAATGGTGCATTTTAAATTTTTAAAAATACTTTATGGTTTAATATTATAATAAATTATACTCTTAATTTAATTAAACTTAAACCATGTTATTATGGATTTATTAATCTTCTCTTTTAATTAAACATTTAATTAACTTAATTAAATACATAATTGGTAATTTGAACTATTCAAACAAACATCAAGGTTCTAAATATAAAAATTCAAAATTAAAAACTATTTAATTAATTTTTAGGTTATGAACCCAAAATTGCACCTTTTAATTTCAAGAGTTTTAGAAATCATTGTTTCATAATTTGAGACTTTTAAAATACCAAAACTTGAGGGCAAGCTTTGTAACTCTTGAAATCCTTTTGAGTTCCAAACTTGATGACAAGATTAGCAACTCCATAAAAAACTTTTTGAATTCCAAAACTTGAAACCAAGTTTTGTAACTCTCCAAAACATTTAGACCAAATTTTAAAATTATAAAATAATCATAATTTTATCTTTTACAAATTTGACTAAATGCAACTCTTAAAGCAAGAGAACTTCAAATCAAAATATTACAAACAATTAGTTTATCATATAGACTAGTAATAATTTCAAGATTTGATAATTTATCTTTGAATTGGATGAGGATAATCATTGCCATATCAGAATAAACATATTTTATGATACAAAATAGTTTAAGGTAATGATCCAAATCCAATTCTGGCCAAAAAACCCCGAAATTGAACAATTTAAGTCCTTAATATAACACCCAAATTAAATACTAAGGCTAGGACCCAACACAATAGTATACAATTCGGAAGAGGGATTCCGTAATCTAATTGTAAATTATTTGAAGGTAGGTAAATGAATATTTACCAATTTCCACCATGAAAAACAAAATTGAACATTAAATTTTAAACGAATTGAAATTCCTAGATCTTTTGAGATTCATTTAGCTTTTCAATGGCCTGTTTGATCTCGATTATGCCCTTTAAGTTTGTGACTGGGATACAGAGGATCACAAACAAGGTGAATAACCATGAAAATTAGCTTGGTACTCTCGAAGTCATTTATCACCTAATCAACGTGTTGGTTAACCATAGACGCTCCATTGATCTACGACAAACATCGAGCTACCCTTTGCCACCCTTACTAGTCCAATTTAGTGTGTCGGTTAACCACGCACGCTCCACTAACGAATTGGCAAGGTGCAAAGTGCAATTTCAAGGGTTAGCGTCAAATTTACATTTTTTCTAAAGTAGCTAAGATTGGGAATTTATAAGGGCTTAGTTACTTTATAACTCATTACACTTTTAATTAGGGTTTAGTGTCCTATCCTACCCTTTCGGCTAACGACCCTCCACTAGTCAAGGAAGCGGTAAGTGAGAGTGGACACCCATTAAACCACCATTTTATAGATAGTAACCTTATACCCTCTTATAGATCGGCTTCGTGAATGAGGCCTACTAACGGTAAGGCTAATCGTTTACTTATACATATATAATATATTAAAATTTTAATTTTATATAGTATAATGGTGCATTTTAAATTTTTAAAAATACTTTATGGTTTAATATTATAATAAATTATACTCTTAATTTAATTAAACTTAAACCATGTTATTATGGATTTATTAATCTTCTCTTTTAATTAAACATTTAATTAACTTAATTAAATACATAATGGGTAATTTGAACTATTCAAACAAACATTAAGGTTCTAAATATAAAAATTCAAAATTAAAAACTATTTAATTAATTTTTAGGTTATGAACCCAAAAGTTGCACCTTTTAATTACAAGAGTTTTAGAAATCATTGTTTCATAATTTGAGACTTTTAAAATACCAAAACTTGAGGGCAAGTTTTGTAACTCTTGAAATCCTTTTGAGTTCCAAACTTGATGACAAGATTAGCAACTCCATAAAAAACTTTTTGAATTCCAAAACTTGAAACCAAGTTTTGTAACTCTCCAAAACATTTAGACCAAATTTTAAAATTATAAAATAATCATAATTTTATCTTTTACAAATTTGACTTAATGCAACTCTTAAAGCAAGAGAACTTCAAATCAAAATATTACAAACAATTAGCTTATCATATAGACTAGTAATAATTTCAAGATTTGATAATTTATCTTTGAATTGGATGAGGATAATCATTGCCATATCAGAATAAACATATTTTATGATACAAAATAGTTTAAGGTAATGATCCAAATCCAATTCTGGCCAAAAAACCCCGAAATTGAACAATTTAAGTCCTTAATATAACTCCCAAATTAAATACTAAGGCTAGGACCCAACACAATAGTATACAATTCGGAAGAGGGATTCCGTAATCTAATTGTAAATTATTTGAAGGTAGGTAAATGAATATTTACCAATTTCCACCATTAGAAACAAAACTGAACATTAAATTTTAAACGAATTGAAATTCCTAGATCTTTTGAGATTCATTGAGCTTTTCAATGGCCTGTTTGATCTCGATTATGCCCTTTAAGTTTGTGACTGGGATACAGAGGATCACAAACAAGGTGAATAACCATGAAAATTAGCTTGGTACTCTCGAAGTCATTTATCACCTAATCAACGTGTTGGTTAACCACAGACGCTCCATTGATCTACGACAAACATCGAGCTACCCTTTGCCACCCTTACTAGTCCAATTTAGTGTGTCGGTTAACCACACACGCTCCACTAACGAATTGGCAAGGTGCAAAGAGCAATTTCATGGGTTAGCGTCAAATTTACATTTTTTCTAAAGTAGCTAAGATTGGGAATTTATAAGGGCTTAGTTACTTTATAACTCATTACACTTTTAATTAGGGTTTAGTGTCCTATCCTACCCTTTCGGCTAACGACCCTCCACTAGTCAAGGAAGCGGTAAGTGAGAGTGGACACCCATTAAACCATCATTTTATAGACAGTAACCTTATACCCTCTTATAGATCGGTTTCGTGAATGAGGCCTACTAACGGTAAGGCTAATCGTTTACTTATACATATATAATATATTAAAATTTTAATTTTATATAGTATAATGGTGCATTTTAAATTTTTAAAAATACTTTATGGTTTAATATTATAATAAATTATACTCTTAATTTAATTAAACTTAAACCATGTTATTATGGATTTATTAATCTTCTCTTTTAATTAAACATTTAATTAACTTAATTAAATACATAATTGGTAATTTGAACTATTCAAACAAACATTAAGGTTCTAAATATAAAAATTCAAAATTAAAAACTATTTAATTAATTTTTAGGTTATGAACCCAAAAGTTGCACCTTTTAATTACAAGAGTTTTAGAAATCATTGTTTCATAATTTGAGACTTTTAAAATACCAAAACTTGAGGGCAAGTTTTGTAACTCTTGAAATCCTTTTGAGTTCCAAACTTGATGACAAGATTAGCAACTCCATAAAAAACTTTTTGAATTCCACAACTTGAAACCAAGTTTTGTAACTCTCCAAAACATTTAGACCAAATTTTAAAATTATAAAATAATCATAATTATCTTTTACAAATTTGACTAAATGCAACTCTTAAAGCAAGAGAACTTCAAATCAAAATATTACAAACAATTAGCTTATCATATAGACTAGTAATAATTTCAAGATTTGATAATTTATCTTTGAATTGGATGAGGATAATCATTGCCATATCAGAATAAACATATTTTATGATACAAAATAGTTTAAGGTAATGATCCAAATCCAATTCTGGCCAAAAAACCCCGAAATTGAACAATTTAAGTCCTTAATATAACTCCCAAATTAAATACTAAGGCTAGGACCCAACACAATAGTATACAATTCGGAAGAGGGATTCCGTAATCTAATTGTAAATTATTTGAAGGTAGGTAAATGAATATTTACCAATTTCCACCATTAAAAACAAAACTGAACATTAAATTTTAAACGAATTGAAATTCCTAGATCTTTTGAGATTCATTGAGCTTTTCAATGGCCTGTTTGATCTCGATTATGCCCTTTAAGTTTGTGACTGGGATACAGAGGATCACAAACAAGGTGAATAACCATGAAAATTAGCTTGGTACTCTCGAAGTCATTTATCACCTAATCAACGTGTTGGTTAACCACAGACGCTCCATTGATCTACGACAAACATCGAGCTACCCTTTGCCACCCTTACTAGTCCAATTTAGTGTGTCGGTTAACCACACACGCTCCACTAACGAATTGGCAAGGTGCAAAGAGCAATTTCATGGGTTAGCGTCAAATTTACATTTTTTCTAAAGTAGCTAAGATTGGGAATTTATAAGGGCTTAGTTACTTTATAACTCATTACACTTTTAATTAGGGTTTAGTGTCCTATCCTACCCTTTCGGCTAACGACCCTCCACTAGTCAAGGAAGCGGTAAGTGAGAGTGGACACCCATTAAACCACCATTTTATAGATGGTAACCTTATACCCTCTTATAGATCGGCTTCGTGAATGAGGCCTACTAACGGTAAGGCTAATCGTTTACTTATACATATATAATATATTAAAATTTTAATTTTATATAGTATAATGGTGCATTTTAAATTTTTAAAAATACTTTATGGTTTAATATTATAATAAATTATACTCTTAATTTAATTAAACTTAAACCATGTTATTATGGATTTATTAATCTTCTCTTTTAATTAAACATTTAATTAACTTAATTAAATACATAATTGGTAATTTGAACTATTCAAACAAACATTAAGGTTCTAAATATAAAAATTCAAAATTAAAAACTATTTAATTAATTTTTAGGTTATGAACCCAAAAGTTGCACCTTTTAATTACAAGAGTTTTAGAAATCATTGTTTCATAATTTGAGACTTTTAAAATACCAAAACTTGAGGGCAAGTTTTGTAACTCTTGAAATCCTTTTGAGTTCCAAACTTGATGACAAGATTAGCAACTCCATAAAAAACTTTTTGAATTCCAAAACTTGAAACCAAGTTTTGTAACTCTCCAAAACATTTAGACCAAATTTTAAAATTATAAAATAATCATAATTTTATCTTTTACAAATTTGACTAAATGCAACTCTTAAAGCAAGAGAACTTCAAATCAAAATATTACAAACAATTAGCTTATCCTATAGACTAGTAATAATTTCAAGATTTGATAATTTATCTTTGAATTGGATGAGGATAATCATTGCCATATCAGAATAAACATATTTTATGATACAAAATAGTTTAAGGTAATGATCCAAATCCAATTCTGGCCAAAAAACCCCGAAATTGAACAATTTAAGTCCTTAATATAACTCCCAAATTAAATACTAAGTCTAGGACCCAACACAATAGTATACAATTCGGAAGAGGGATTCCGTAATCTAATTGTAAATTATTTGAAGGTAGGTAAATGAATATTTACCAATTTCCACCATTAAAAACAAAATTGAACATTAAATTTTAAACGAATTGAAATTCCTAGATCTTTTGAGATTCATTGAGCTTTTCAATGGCCTGTTTGATCTCGATTATGCCCTTTAAGTTTGTGACTGGGATACAGAGGATCACAAACAAGGTGAATAACCATGAAAATTAGCTTGGTACTCTCGAAGTCATTTATCACCTAATCAACGTGTTGGTTAACCACAGACGCTCCATTGATCTACGACAAACATCGAGCTACCCTTTGCCACCCTTACTAGTCCAATTTAGTGTGTCGGTTTACCACACACGCTCCACTAACGAATTGGCAAGGTGCAAAGTGCAATTTCATGGGTTAGCGTCAAATTTACATTTTTTCTAAAGTAGCTAAGATTGGGAATTTATAAGGGCTTAGTTACTTTATAACTCATTACACTTTTAATTAGGGTTTAGTGTCCTATCCTACCCTTTCGGCTAACGACCCTCCACTAGTCAAGGAAGCGGTAAGTGAGAGTGGACACCCATTAAACCACCATTTTATAGACAGTAACCTTATACCCTCTTATAGATCGGCTTCGTGAATGAGGCCTACTAACGGTAAGGCTAATCGTTTACTTATACATATATAATATATTAAAATTTTAATTTTATATAGTATAATGGTGCATTTTAAATTTTTAAAAATACTTTATGGTTTAATATTATAATAAATTATACTCTTAATTTAATTAAACTTAAACCATGTTATTATGGATTTATTAATCTTCTCTTTTAATTAAACATTTAATTAACTTAATTAAATACATAATTGGTAATTTGAACTATTCAAACAAACATCAAGGTTCTAAATATAAAAATTCAAAATTAAAAACTATTTAATTAATTTTTAGGTTATGAACCCAAAAGTTGCACCTTTTAATTACAAGAGTTTTAGACATCATTGTTTCATAATTTGAGACTTTTAAAATACCAAAACTTGAGGGCAAGTTTTGTAACTCTTGAAATCCTTTTGAGTTCCAAACTTGATGACAAGATTAGCAACTCCATAAAAAACTTTTTGAATTCCAAAACTTGAAACCAAGTTTTGTAACTCTCCAAAACATTTAGACCAAATTTTAAAATTATAAAATAATCATAATTTTATCTTTTACAAATTTGACTAAATGCAACTCTTAAAGCAAGAGAACTTCAAATCAAAATATTACAAACAATTAGCTTATCATATAGACTAGTAATAATTTCAAGATTTGATAATTTATCTTTGAATTGGATGAGGATAATCATTGCCATATCAGAATAAACATATTTTATGATACAAAATAGTTTAAGGTAATGATCCAAATCCAATTCTGGCCAAAAAACCCCGAAATTGAACAATTTAAGTCCTTAATATAACACCCAAATTAAATACTAAGGCTAGGACCCAACACAATAATATACAATTCGGAAGAGGGATTCCGTAATCTAATTGTAAATTATTTGAAGGTAGGTAAATGAATATTTACCAATTTCCACCATGAAAAACAAAATTGAACATTAAATTTTAAACGAATTGAAATTCCTAGATCTTTTGAGATTCATTGAGCTTTTCAATGGCCTGTTTGATCTCGATTATGCCCTTTATGTTTGTGACTGGGATACAGAGGATCAAAAACAAGGTGAATAACCATGAAAATTAGCTTGGTACTCTCGAAGTCATTTATCACCTAATCAACGTGTTGGTTAACCACAGACGCTCCATTGATCTACGACAAACATCGAGCTACCCTTTGCCACCCTTACTAGTCCAATTTAGTGTGTCGGTTAACCACACACGCTCCACTAACGAATTGGCAAGGTGCAAAGTGCAATTTCATGGGTTAGCGTCAAATTTACATTTTTTCTAAAGTAGCTAAGATTGGGAATTTATAAGGGCTTAGTTACTTTATAACTCATTACACTTTTAATTAGGGTTTAGTGTCCTATCCTACCCTTTCGGCTAACGACCCTCCACTAGTCAAGGAAGCGGTAAGTGAGAGTGGACACCCATTAAACCACCATTTTATAGACAGTAACCTTATACCCTCTTATAGATCGGCTTCGTGAATGAGGCCTACTAACGGTAAGGCTAATCGTTTACTTATACATATATAATATATTAAAATTTTAATTTTATATAGTATAATGGTGCATTTTAAATTTTTAAAAATACTTTATGGTTTAATATTATAATAAATTATACTCTTAATTTAATTAAACTTAAACCATGTTATTATGGATTTATTAATCTTCTCTTTTAATTAAACATTTAATTAACTTAATTAAATACATAATGGGTAATTTGAACTATTCAAACAAACATCAAGGTTCTAAATATAAAAATTCAAAATTAAAAACTATTTAATTAATTTTTAGGTTATGAACCCAAAAGTTGCACCTTTTAATTACAAGAGTTTTAGAAATCATTGTTTCATAATTTGAGACTTTTAAAATACCAAAACTTGAGGGCAAGCTTTGTAACTCTTGAAATCCTTTTGAGTTCCAAACTTGATGACAAGATTAGCAACTCCATAAAAAACTTTTTGAATTCCAAAACTTGAAACCAAGTTTTGTAACTCTCCAAAACATTTAGACCAAATTTTAAAATTATAAAATAATCATAATTTTATCTTTTACAAATTTGACTAAATGCAACTCTTAAAGCAAGAGAACTTCAAATCAAAATATTACAAACAATTAGCTTATCATATAGACTTGTAATAATTTCAAGATTTGATAATTTATCTTTGAATTGGATGAGGATAATCATTGCCATATCAGAATAAACATATTTTATGATACAAAATAGTTTAAGGTAATGATCCAAATCCAATTCTGGCCAAAAAACCCCGAAATTGAACAATTTAAGTCCTTAATATAACACCCAAATTAAATACTAAGGCTAGGACCCAACACAATAGTATACAATTCGGAAGAGGGATTCCGTAATCTAATTGTAAATTATTTGAAGGTAGGTAAATGAATATTTACCAATTTCCACCATGAAAAACAAAATTGAACATTAAATTTTAAACGAATTGAAATTCCTAGATCTTTTGAGATTCATTGAGCTTTTCAATGGCCTGTTTGATCTCGATTATGCCCTTTAAGTTTGTGACTGGGATACAGAGGATCACAAACAAGGTGAATAACCATGAAAATTAGCTTGGTACTCTCGAAGTCATTTATCACCTAATCAACGTGTTGGTTAACCACATACGCTCCATTGATCTACGACAAACATCGAGCTACCCTTTGCCACCCTTACTAGTCCAATTTAGTGTGTCGGTTAACCACACACGCTCCACTAACGAATTGGCAAGGTGCAAAGTGCAATTTCATGGGTTAGCGTCAAATTTACATTTTTTCTAAAGTAGCTAAGATTGGGAATTTATAAGGGCTTAGTTACTTTATAACTCATTACACTTTTAATTAGGGTTTAGTGTCCTATCCTACCCTTTCGGCTAACGACCCTCCACTAGTCAAGGAAGCGGTAAGTGAGAGTGGACACCCATTAAACCACCATTTTATAGACAATAACCTTATACCCTCTTATAGATCGGCTTCGTGAATGAGGCCTACTAACGGTAAGGCTAATCGTTTACTTATACATATATAATATATTAAAATTTTAATTTTATATAGTATAATGGTGCATTTTAAATTTTTAAAAATACTTTATGGTTTAATATTATAATAAATTATACTCTTAATTTAATTAAACTTAAACCATGTTATTATGGATTTATTAATCTTCTCTTTTAATTAAACATTTAATTAACTTAATTAAATACATAATGGGTAATTTGAACTATTCAAACAAACATCAAGGTTCTAAGTATAAAAATTCAAAATTAAAAACTATTTAATTAATTTTTAGGTTATGAACCCAAAAGTTGCACCTTTTAATTACAAGAGTTTTAGAAATCAATGTTTCATAATTTGAGACTTTTCAAATACCAAAACTTGAGGGCAAGTTTTGTAACTTTTGAAATCCTTTTGAGTTCCAAACTTGATGACAAGATTTGCAACTCCATAAAAAAACTTTTTGAATTCCAAAACATGAAACCAAGTTCTGTAAGTCTCCAAAAAATTTAGACCAAATTTTAAACTTATAAAATCATCATAATTTTATCTTTTACAAATTTGACTTAATGCAACTCTTAAAGCAAGAGAACTTCAAATCAAAATATTACAAACAATTAGCTTATCATATAGACTAGTAATAATTTCAAGATTTGACAATTTATCTTTGTATAGATGAGTATAATCATTACCATATCAGAAAAAACAGATTTTATGATACAAAAGAGTTTAAGGTAATGATCCAAATCCAATTTTGCCAAAAAAAAACCCGAAAATCTGCCAACAGACTGCTGAACTCGTTGAGTAAGATAATGGACTCGTCGAGTTCACCCTTGGAGAGTGCAGGATTTCATTTTTCCAGCTTTGAACAATTCACAAATGCAACAATATAACATAAAACTACTCATGGCTTTTATACTACTGTTGGGTTTTATGTACTACAACATCCTATGGTGCATATACAATCCTAAATGCTTTGGATCTAAGTTTTCTCTAGTTATACATGCAATAAAATTTCCAAAGCATGAAGCCTACAACTAGCATACAATTTGGCATATGAATCATATAAGTAAGAAGATTACCTCTTGTTGTATCTTTTTGAATTATGGTCTTTAAGAAATTAGCATCCCAAGTGTGATGCCTCAAATGGTTCACGACACACCATGAAAAAAGGAGGACTTTGAGAGAGAATATGGAGCACACAAAATCGGTTAAAGTTCTTCCTAGAAGATTAGGTCAACCGATTTTTGCTAAGGGGTAACATATGTATAATGTTATATTCCAAAGGTAATGTGTAAACCCTAATCCATTCACATAGGCTTATGATCCATAACTCATGTGGACTAACTCTTTATGGATTATTTCATAAACTTAGTCCATCATGGATCAAAAGCCCAAACCATATGTATCACTAATTTACATAATTAGTCCCCATTTATTTAATTAGTCTCTTTTTATCACTAAATTAATTCCAAATTAATTTTTGATCAATACTAATTAATATTATGATTTCTCAATTAATATAGCATACTTATAATATATTAGTAAATCATAAATAACCTCTTACTTAAATATCCATCCTATCAAATTGTCCTGGTGATATGGAATCCGAAATAGACCATGCTACTCTTGGGTCAAATACATACCAATTATAGTTATGGGCTTAGACACCTACTCAAACAGTCTCCCATTTGGATAAGTCTAATAACTATTATTGCAAGTACGACTACAAAATCCAGACTAGCAATCATAGCTCTTAAAATCCGTTGTCGAACTTTGACCTAGTCAGTGACGCGCCCATTAGATAAAGGATCATATATTCCTTCATTCAAGATATCGTATGGAATTAGACTTGGATTATAATCATTCTCTCTCTATCTCTCCATATGTTGTTTCCCGATTTTTGATTTAAGACGACTGACTAATCGAACAAATCAAATCAATCTAAGCTTGGCCAAGCGCTTAGGGTTGTCATCAATAAATCATCGAGGGCCCATAGATATTGCTTTTATCCCTATAAGGGTAAAAGGAACGGATAAACTCCGACTCATATGTTTTCTCCATTTACTCATGAAATCACACACAATGATAAGTTTTATAACACCGAGTTATCGGTGCATTTACATATCATCAATGTGCAACCGACTTGTAAACTGCAACTCATATCTCTCCGTTTCAAGAATATAATCTATTATCGTCTCATGATCACTCGTGATACAATCCATGAAGTGATTCAAATGAGCGTGGGTTTAATCCAATCCTCAAATCTTATTACAAGAGTAGTCATGAACACTGCAACAAACTTGTGCTATGTCTAAAATACCTACACAGTCTACAGTCAAATTAATGACAGTATTGCCTCAATACCTACTTCCAAAGTATGATCGACTGTGGATAGTTTGAATGATATTATTATTCAGGAAGCCAAAACATGCGAAGTGAAACACAATAATAATCGAATCCAATATGGTCTCAGAACTTATGAATATAAATAAAACAACTTCTATTTAATCACCATATTGATTACACATTATTCATTGTATAATGAAATGATGCTCATTTCACGATTCCAAATCTTTATCCCAATGTAAGAATACCAAATTCTTGTCACTATTATAATGTGTTAGGTTCTAACCCTAAATGCTTTGGATCTATGTTTTCTCTAGTTATACATGTAATAAAATTTCCAAAGCATGAAACCTACAACTAGCATACAATTTGGCATATGAATCACAAAAGTAAGTGAGAAGATTACCTCTTGTTGTAGCTTGTTGAATTTTGGCCTTTAAGAACATAGCATCCTAAGTGTGATGCCTCAAACGGTTCACAACACACCATGAACAAAGGAAGACTTTGAGAGAGAATATAGAGCACACAAAATCGGTTATAGTTCTTCCTAGAAGACTTAGGTCAGCCGATTTTGGCTAAGGGGTAACATATATATAGTGTATAATTCCAAGGGTCATGTGTATAGTTTATGGAATTTACATATTACTTTTCAAAGATCAGATTTCAATAAGGAAGATAAACATACAAATTATAAGAGATACAGTTTGTGAATCATGTACACTAGTTTACATATTCAGGATAACTTATGGATAACAAACCTATAAACTATATTCAATATAGTTTATGAGAAAAGCTTACAAGTTATCTATTATAAAGTAAGTTTTCATTATTCTACACGTAACCGTCAATATAGCATTTGTAAGACACACTTCAAGTACTTATCTAAGTACTAACCAAGTCTTGAAATTATAACCAGAGTCTCCTGGAGGGAGAGTGTGACACTTGTGTATAGATGTATATGCGACTGATAATCCCACACCAGAGCTGCTTGCAACAGCTAGGCCGGCAGGCCTGTGGTCACAAATCTCGTACCGATAGCGACGCTTGAAGAACGTCGTATTCAGACCATCTTAGGTCATCGAGCATGGTTATAATAACTCACAATTTGGTATTGAACAATATGATTAGTGTTAGTATAAGTAAACATCTTCACATAGTTTTACTAAATAATAAAATTATAATATAGTGTTTTACAAGTACAAATACAAAATACTAAGTCAGTAAAGAGAAACACACTTTTCAATGGTTTCATGTGGGTTAAAACTATAGCACACTATGTCAGAATACAATAATTTTCACACATTTTGAGTACAACATATTACAACATAAAATATAGGATTTTCTGAGAAAAACATGCTTACATGTTTAAGGAACAAATAACAGATTTCAGCTACAAACATGCTTATAAACTCACCAACTTAATTGTTGACACATTTTCAAAACTACTTGTATTCTCAGGAAATCAGTTAACAGGTACATCCACAAAATTTTGAGAAGACGGAGCCTCAATTGACTCATGTCTTTTAACTTTTTTTGTGTCATGTATAATATAACTTGAATACATATGTAAAAACTTATACTTTTTCAATACTTGGTTGTTGTACTTTGATTACTATTATTCAATTGTTGTGATACTGTACATGATGTCCTCCACCCCCATAACGTTTCTGTTGTTCCGGTTTGGGGGTGTGACACTGGAGCTAATTGGACAACTCATGCATCTCGGGTGGTGTGAGGCAGTAAGGCGCCTTAGCAATCGGGGTTGTACGTGGGGTCAGATCAATCCTTAACTCCACCTGCCGCATGGGAGGCACACCTGGTAGTTTCTCTGGAAAAACATCTGGAAACTCCCTAACCACTGGTAGATCTGCAACTGACTTCTTCCCCTCAACTTGAGTGTCGACCACATATGAGAGATAACCCAAACATCCATGTTGGATATACTGCCTAGCCCTGGCATCCAAACAAAAAGTTGAGCCATCCATAGTACCCTCGCCATAAATGGTTAGTTCTCCCCCAGTTAGGGTCCGAACCACCACTAGTTGCCTCTCGCAATCGATCACGGCCCCAAACTTACTTAGCCAATCCATCCCTATGATCATGCACACATCTCCCATACGGATAGGAATCAGTTCAATCGAGTAGGACACACCGAATAGCTCCAAAATACAATCATGAAAAATGCTCGAATCAGAAAAATTATGTTCGTTGACAATGAAAACTCACAATAGACACTTCAACACTCAAAGGGTTATATTGAAATCCTTACTGAAAGACTGAGATCTAAAAGACCGACACGCACCTGAGTCAAAAAGCACAAGAACAAGAAAGGAATTCACTAAGATGGTATATATCTGCAAAAAAACATAAGCATACATAAATTTATCTTGACAAAATAGTAAATTAATATATACCAATAACGACATCTAGTGTCGCCCTAGCCTCCTCTTTAGTAAGTTGAAACGTGCAACCCCTGACCCTCGACGACCATCCTTGATTTGAAGGGTAGTCGGAGCTAGTGCCTACACTGGTATAGCAGTGATCAAGGGACATTTAGCCTTCACATGGACAATCTGATCACAGTGATAACAAATCTTGGTGCTCGGCAGCGGAGCCTGTTGGCGACACTCCCTCACATAATGGCCCTCCTCGCCACAATTACGGAACCGAGTCGTTGATCGACACACTCCCTCATACATCTTCCCACACTTTCCATAAAGTCTGGACCCTATGGCCTCTAGACTATGGATTGGCGGGCTTGAACCACTTCACTGGTGGCTGAGTCGGAACTAGGGTCTGCCTCTTCTCTCTCTCGCTTGGGTCTCAATCTCAGTCTCTCTCTTTTGTGTGAATGACTGCAGCTCAGAGTGGGAACGATACTACTGAGTAAAAACAAACTCCATATTCTCATTCTTGAGCATACTCAAGTAGTGTGACATCTAAACCTACTCCGAAGTAGCATACTCATGGTAGGAAATGGCTCTCTCAGTAAACATCTTAGTGATCTCTATCTTTGATATTTTGTCTACTTCAATGATAGATACTCATGGGCTAACCTCACCCTATCGACCAATGAAACATACTCAGTACGGAACATTTCCTTGAAGTACTCCCAACTTACTGCGACCTTTGTGTCGCTAAAGTCCTGATATTGTATTACCCCTCTCCCTTGCAATCCTGTAGCAACAACGACTATAGTGGTTGTGGTAGCAGCAACCACAGTGAAGGCATCATAACGCTTGTCAAACAAATCGATCACGGCGGTCATGACAAACCCAAGCATCTTCGGATCGCCTCCCTGTACGGGTGCATATGGGCCGGTTTGGGTCACTTTTAGGTTAAAATCGAACACAAAACTGAATTGTTGGTTTTAAAAAAAAACTAGAACCCAACCTAACCCAAAATTGATGGTTTTAGTTTCTCGGTTTTTCCAAATCGGTTTTGGGTTTAAACCCGAACCCATTCCAATCCTTATTTTGAGAATTGAAAACTAGGTTTTCCTTATATAAGAAATTAAGGGGACATAGGTTTCATATGGTAAATGATATGGGACAAAGCTCTAATGTTAAAGAAAGAATTAAGCAAGGAAGATGCGCCAAGAAAAATAAAACTACTCTTGCCATAAGTGAGATTCGAACTTGGGTGGCGAACATCGTGAATACGACACCTGCAATATCTGACCAACTTGCTTCTTGTGTCTTACATTCACAACAGTAAACTATAATAGGCATACAAAATTTCCTTAACCACCACAACAAAAATAAAACATGCAAAATGTAGGAAATGCATTTTGAACTAGCGACCTGACAGAGAACATGAAAGCGCCTTAACGACTACACCAATTTTATGTTTGTGTTTTAAGGCCATCGAATGCGTATATATACATACATAATTCACAGAATATATATATATATATATATATATATATATATATATATATATATATATATATTAAAAAAGTCAGTTCAATTTGATTTTTCTTGGTTTTTACATTTTATAAAACCAAAACCGACCCAACATTTCGTTTTTTTTAAATCAAACCCAAACTGTCAGTTTCTACTTTTCGGTTTTGGTTTCATCGTTTTTTTTCGTTTTCGGTTTTCGATTTCAGTTAGTGATTATCTCACAAATCTCATCGTTAGTCAATCCCGGCCTCTCCAGGTTGTCAACGCCCAATCCTGAACTTCTTGAGCTTACCATACTGAAATTAAATCGGAACATGTGAGAAATCACATTATATTCTAACTCATCACTAATTGATCACTCATTCCTTGGAACTTGTGACTTCGTTGATACACGTACGGGTCTTGTGCTTCCACCATTACGAGCCTTACCACCTTCCACACATACCTGTATTTGTCTTGAAGGATTGTCACGAATTTCCTAGCCACTAGGCCCAAGCAACTAGGATACATATACATCCTAAATCCACTCTTTCAAGGGTAGCTACCAATCACTCATGAGACTTCCACTAATCTTGCCACCGCCTTGTGTATGCTAATTATACATAAGTTGGATCCGATAAACTATTGAATAATTGATTCTACCCTAAGCCCACAACTAGGGATGTTCGTTTGGATGGATCGGTTTGATCCGATTCAATCAAGTGAATCCAAATTGATTTCGGTTTTCAAAACATGGATCCGAATAGTCCAAACTAAATTCAAATCCGATACGATCCGATCCGATTACAATTCTGTTTGATCGTTTTTTATAATTCGGTTTTCAAAAACCAAAACATTTTAAAACGACATATAATTATAAGACAAAACTTCAAAAATGGTCCCTATGGTTTCCGAAAATATCAAGTTTAGTCCCTAAGTTCAAAAAACTTCACAGTTGGTCCCTGTGGTTTCAAAACTTTTAACAAATGGTCCTTCCGCCTAACTCCGTCATCTTTCTACCGTTAAGTGAGGGGCATTTTCGTCATTTCAATACACAGGGACCATTTATGAGGTTTTCTCTATTTAAAAAAAAAAAGAAAAAAAAATAATAATTATTTAATTAAAGTGCCCCACCCCCCTCTTTCTCTCTCTCTCTCTCTCTCTCTCTCTCTCTCCACCACATACCCAGTCAAATGATAAGCTCTTGGTCAAAAGATGTTGCATGACCTTGATTTTTGATTGCTGTGAGGTCGACCACACAGGAACCCAGTTTCTCTTTGGCTCCTAATTTTAGCCTATCTATTATCTAATTTTATATCTGTAGACCAGTGGCCTGCTCTTCCCTAGGTCACGAACATACACACTTTACTCTTGACTATGTGCAATTCATCAATGGCAATGCCTGTGGTAGACACCAAATACCTCAAACAGATTGATAAAGCTCGTCGAGAGCTTCGCGCTTTTATCTCCAACAAGAATTGCGCACCAATTATGCTTCGATTAACGTATAAATACGACTCTTCTTCAACCTCATTTCATGGTTTTTGAAGATGCCCTGAGCATTGTAGCACATGGGGTGGCCTTCTCTATTGAGTCCATTCATGTAGGTGATGACGCCTTCAAGTTCTTTAAACCCTAAATCTTCATCAACAATGGAGTCGGTTCCAAAGTCTTTCTGCCATGAAAGACACTTGAGGAGCATGTTGAACGTCTGTTAGAACTTGAATTCTATTGCTTTGAGGAATTTCACAAGGACGACACATACACTTTTCTGATTCCGATGTCATAGTGAGAGGGATTCCCCCATGGATTCTTGGAAATTGGAGGTGGAATAGAGCATGTCTTTGGGGTCTATGAGTGCTTTCTTTTATGAGTGTTTGAGATTCTGGTGGTGGTAGGTGTCTTCTTTGAACAACGGAGGGTGGAGGGGGGAGGCGCCAGACTTCATTAGCGATGCAATTAAGCTTTCCTTCATCTTCTTTACGGAATTTGTTTCTTGCTCTATTGAAGAGAAACTTAAATCAGAGGTCATCAAGATTTGATAACCAAACCCTAGAGAAGGAAACTTGTTGGAACTTGGGTGATTTAAGAAACTACAAAAATGAAAACATAAAAAATTGTTGGGTTCTTGAGAGATACGTTGATGAAAGGAATCGAAAGAATAAAAGAATCTAAAGATTTTGGGTGTTCCAAATTAGGTTTCGATTTATCTGTGTTTTTTTGGTGTTCCAGATTAGGTTTTGATTTTTTTTTAGTTCCAGAGATGGTTTTCATATTTATGAGTTTGTTTCTTTTGTGAGTGTGTGTGTTTGTGGGTTTTATAAGAACCGTACAAATTTGGAGTGTGTATGTATGTGTTCTTGGTGTTATGGAGAGAGAGAGAGAGACCCTTGCATCTTAAATATTATATATTATATATTTATTTATTTAAAAAAAAGTAATTAAAAACCTCATAAATGGTCCCTGGGTAGTGAAATGACAAAAATGCCACTGACTTAACGGCTAAATGGTAACGGAGTTAGCTGGGAGGACCAAATGTTAAAAGTTTTGAAACTACAGGGACGATCCGAGAGGTTTTTTGAACTTAGGAACTAAACTTGATATTTTCGAAAACCACATGGACCATTTTTGAAGTTTTGTCTAATTATAATATTATTGAACTTTACAGAATAAACGAAAACAAATTATTTAGTTGTGATTTGAAATTTATAAACAACTACTAAGAAGATATATTATAGTTAAATATTTTATAAATAGAAAACTTTTGAGAGAAAATACATATTAATGTTTTTTTTATCGGATGAAACGTTTTGAACCTATTTGAAAAAATAAATTACAAAATTAATAAATAACTATAGATATATATTATAAATAAATAATAAATATTTATACGGTTTTTTTGGACTATTCGGTTCTTATTTTATAAACCAAAACCAATCTGAAATTCAAAATAATAATTCAGTTTTTTTGAAAACCAATCCAAAAATCCGAATATCCGAACCAAATAGTCCAATCCAAAGTTTTCAATTGGGCAATTCGGTTTTATCCGATTAGTGAACAACCCTACCCACAACTAGACAAGGAACATGAAATAAGGCTAAATCAAACATTCTCATGCTATAAAATCTTAGTTATGTAAAATCATGATGCATACACTAAGTAACGACATTAATAAAGTCAGTTTCATATAACATATCCAGAATTCCCCTAGACTATTAGGCAACATAAATCAGACAATTCTATCATGCAATTCCTAAAAATGACTAGCCTATAAACAAGCATGCATTTCTAACATAACACTAATACACATAAATGAAGTGTGGGTACCTTGGGAATAACTTTCCTTAAGCTACGACTGATTGTACATATCGTATCATTTCCTTTGATTATTTCCAAATTATTTTTGAAAAATATTTTGCAGATCCATAGTTTGAGTCTGGAATCATGCAAGTGTTCATCCAATTCTCTCAAACCAGGGCTCTAATACCAACCTATAACAACCTAAAAGCCATGATAAAAAAATTTCAGTTTTAGAAGGCATTTTCTTAAAACCATAAGATAAGCAAACATTATTTTCATATCAAATCCATAGAAATGAAAGTATCCAAATAATCCCGGAAAACATAAATCAGCATGAGGATGTGTATGATCATGCATTCGCCTTGTCCCGATCATCTAAAGTACCTAAAAACATTGAAATCCACAAGCATAAGCAAAGTTGAGTGAGTCCCCCCCCCCCCCCCCCCCCCAATACTACACAGAATAATACATATACAATGCATGCACATCAGGAACACAACATAAGACCAGATTAACCCATCTTGGGCCCTCAGCTTATGAATGGCTTGGTCCATAGCCCACAACATAAGATTCGATTACCCCTCTCGGGCCCTGAACCTATGATTGGATTGCTCCCCGGGTTTGTTGGCTTACACAACAAATCAGTACCACCTTAACCCAACCATACTATATCGAGAAAAGTCTAGATCTAACATGATTGAGCTAAAAAGTCAAGAACTTGAGGACTTACAAGAGTCCTAAGGCAACTCAAGATGATGATGGAAAGACTTGATAGCTGGGATGATGCACCAAAATGCATTATCTTCTTCTTCAAGGCTAAAAGCACCAAAAAGGAACTCACAATCAACAATGGAGGATTAAGGTTTTCTTGAGGGTGAAGGGAGGTGATGGAGGTTAAGGGTTTGCAAAACCTAGTCCACACTTCCCTTAAATATAGGCACAAACCCCGGAATTGGGGTTTTTGCATGCAGGGTTGTCATATCGTGACCAACATGTTGTCATGTCGTGACACCCAATGAGATGTGTGTTCTTCCCTGGGCACTGCTACATCGAGACACACACATGCTCACATCGTATCCAAGGTTTTTACCCTTTAAGACTTATTTGATAAACTCAAAAGTGGTGCTTACCTAGACTTGGCATTATAGGATGTAAGAATTCCAATTAAATATATCAGCTTTATAGATAACAAACTATATATGTATTAAGAATATTATAATTGTATTACATCATAACCATAGTTTTCATATATTATTAGTATGTTATAATATTTTTCCAATAAATCAAGAAGTTTATCTACAATAACCAAAAATCATGAATATATACAACGAACGGTCCCTTGATAATTAAGGCGACCCCCAGAAATTTGTGTTCCCAAGATAACATTAGTTTATCTGACTGTGCTTTCCACATATCCAATTTCATTTTAATGGTGCATATTTAAAGAAAAATAATGTTATAATATAACTATAATATATTTAGACATAACCTTATGGTTTCAATGTAAAAACCTTGAACTTATATAAAAACTATGATTTTTAAATAAACAAAATGTATTTATATAGTTTCAAATGTAACAGAAAAACATTATTTATACGATTTCAAATGTAAATTGGTCAAAAGTGAACAAAAATTGAAAAATGATGTTCAATTTGGAATATAAAAAATAAAGTGTCCAAATTAAAAAAAGTAAAAACTTAGTTTCTTTTTTGTAATTTTATCTATCTTAACATATCAGCATGTCATACCATAAAAAACTGACACCTAATAATGTCACGCAGCAAGAAACTGGGTTAACCAGTCATGTGGTTAGAATTGTAACAAATTGGAAACCTAGTGTTCAATTTGAAAAAAAAATAACGTGGTGTCAAAATCAAAATTTTGTGTAAACTTAGTGACTTTTGTGATATTTATCCTTCATATACAAGGGGAATAAACGTGACTTACTATTCTATACAAGGTAATAATCACTACCTAATTTAAAAGGGGTAGTTAGTTAGTATCTCATCCGGATTTTGTAGTATCAATAAAAGAGTTTTAGATGTATATTAAATATATAAAATATTTAAAATTATTTTGGTCAGAAAAATATATTATTCTTGTAATAATAAAAAATATTTTTGGAATAGATTAACCCTTTATTCCATTTTTTATTTACACTAGGGATTTGTTGATTTTAAGCATAATAGGAGTTTTTAAAAGTTTACTTTAAAAGTCATAAAAGTTAGACAAAATCATAAAAATAGTCTTTTTAGTTTGCATTTTCCAGAAAAACGTCCAAATTTTGGATAAAAGGTATTTTTCAGCAAGTTTATTTTTGGTTTGCTCCTTGTCCAAATTAAAAATACTTTTTTTTACCCTTTGTATATTTATTTTTCATTTTTATTCTTTTTGCATAATATTTTTTTATTATTATTAAATATAAAAATGGCCCATAATCTCTCTCTCTCTCTCTCTCTCTCTCTCTTACTAGTAAAGAAAAAACCCAACCTTACATTCCTACCCAAACCTGACCTTCTTCTTCCCACCTCACCTGTACCTTAAACTATAATACTCAATTTTCAAAGTTATTAATACACACAGTTAAAACCAAAAACACACCACCATAAGCCGTAGGAGAGCATGATCGAAAACTTGAAAACAAGCAGGACTGAGGGAATAAAAACAAAATACAAACCCACAACCAGACAAGGAACATAAAATATGGCTAAATCAAACATTCTCATTCTATAAAATATTAGTTATATACAATCATGATGCATACACTAAGCAACGACAGTAATAGTGTTAGTTTCATATAACATATCCAGAATTCACCTAGAATATTAGGAAACATAAATCAGACAATTCTATCATGCAATTCCTAAACATCACTAGCCTATAAACTAGCATGCACTTCTAAGATAACACTAATACACATAAATGAAGTGTGGGTATCTTACGGAATAACTTTTCCTTGAGCTCCGACTTGTTGTACATATCACATCATTTCCTTTGATTATTTCAAAATTATTTTTGAAAAATATTTTGCAGATCCATAGTTTGAGTCTGGAATCATTCAAGTGTTCATCCAATTCTCTCAAACGAGGACTCTAATACCAAACTGTAACAGCCTAAAAGCCATGATAAAAAAATTTCATTTTTAGAAGACATTTTCTTCAAACCATCAGATAAGCAAACATTGTTTACAAATCAAATCCATAGAAATCAAAGTATCCAAATGATCCCTGGAAATATAAATTAGCATGAGGATGTGTATGATCACGCCTTCACCTTGTCCCGGTCATCTAAAGTACCTGAAAACATTGAGATCCACAAGTATAAGCTAAAGCTTAGTGATTTCCCCCCAAATACCACACACAATAATACATATACAATTCATGCACACTAGGAGCACAACATAAGACCGGATTACCCCATCCTAGGCTCTCAACTTATGATTGGATTGGTCCCGAGCCCACAACATAAGATTAAATTGCCCTTCTCGGATCCTCAACCTATGAATGGATTGCTCCCCGAGTTTGTTGGCTTACGCAACAAAGCAGTATTGCCTAAACCCAACCCTACTATGTCGACATATGCACAAAACAGTAACAAATAAACACATGTAACCATAACAGATCTACTAGTCTAATAGAACACTACATCATAACAACATCCTACACATAAGGATACACACTGCAATACAAAATATAGTGAGAAAACTCACTTCGCAGTCTAGCTATTAACAACACTGATCACAGATCAAATAACTGGAGCTATAGGTCACATATACAACAGACAGGGAGTAAATCTGAAACTACAACCCAAAACTCTCAAATTAACCAAAGTCAGCCTTTGTCGAAAAGTCAATGGTTAAAGTCAAAGTCAACAATCAAAGGTCACGTAGTTGGTTGCCACATTGTGGCTGCCCTTTGATCACATCGTGGCATCGTGAGGAAAATTTAATCGTGAAGGTGTATGTCTACATGTCGTGCCAATCAACCCATCACGTCATGGGAACCGCTCTGGACAAATTAATTCGTTAAGCTATTAATCCTTCAAGCCAATCAACCAAACTTTCAAAAAGTATTTCTCCATATCAAGACACCATAAAAATCATTGCTTTTTAGATATGCATATCTAAAGCATTTCTTAAACACAAGCTAGGTCAAAATGAAGGGAAAATTAAATCAAATCTCATTAACTTTTCTGATCTAGGATAAGGGGTTACAAATGAGTCTTAAGAACTCATAAAGTTGCCAACTTTATGAGATTAAAACACTCAAATTTCCTCAAATATTGAGAAAAGTGGACAAAACTATAGATCTAGCATGCTTGAGCTAAAAAGGCAGGAACTTGAGGACTTACAAGAGTCCTAAGGCAACTCAAGATGATGAGTGAAATACTTGCTAGCTAGGACGATGCACCAAAATGCCTTCTCTTCTTCTTCAAGGCTAAAAATCACCAAAAAGGAACTCAAAATTAACAATGGAGGATTAGGTTTTCTTGAGGGTGAAGGTAGGTGATGGAGGCTGAGGGTGTGCAAACCCTAGTCCACACTTCCCTTAAATACTGGCACAAATGCCAGAATTAGGGTTTTTTCATGCAGGATTGTCATATCGTGAGAAACATGTTTACATGTTGTGACACCCAATGAGATGCTTGTTCTTCCCAGGGCACCACTATGTCGTGACACACATGCTTACATCGTGTCCAAAGTTTTTACCCTTTAAAACTTAGTTGATGAAGTCGAAATGATGCTTACTTGGACTTGGTGTTATAGGATGGAACAGTTCCAATTAAATATATCAGCTTTATAAATAACAAACTAAATATGTATTAATTATATTATAATTGTATTACATCATAACCGTAGTTTTCATACATTATTAGTATGTTTTAATTTTTTTCCAATAAATCAAGAAGTATATCTACAAGAACCAAAAATCATAAATATATACAACAAACGGTCCCTTGATAATTAAGGCGACTCTCGGAACTTTGTGCTCCCAGGATAACATTAGTTTATCTGACTATGCATTCCACATATCCAAAGTCATTTTAAAGTTGCATATTTAAAGAAAAATGCAGTTATAATATAACTAATACATATTTAGACATAACATTATGGTTTGAATGTAAAAACCTTGAACTTATATAAAAACTATTGTTTCTAAATAAACAAATTGTATTTATATAGTTTCAAATGTAACAAAAAAAATTATTTATACGATTTCAAATGGAAAATGGTCAAAAGTGAATAAAATTTGAAAAATGTTGTTCGATTTGGAATAAAAAAAATAAAGTGTCAAAATTGAAGAAAGAAAAAAGTTAATGTCTTTTGTGTATTTTTTTTCAATTTTGACACATCAACATGTCATGCCATAAAAAACTAACACGTAACGATGTCACGTCAGCAAGCAACAACCGGGTTGACCAGTTAAGTGGTCAGAATTGTAACAAATTGGAAACACAATGTTTAATTTGAGAAAAAGATAATGTGGTGTCAAAATCAAATTTTTGTGTAAACTTAGTGACTTTTGTGGTCTTTATCCTTCATATACCAAGGGAATGAACGTGACATATTATTGTATACATGGTAATAATCACTACCTGATTTAAAAGGGGCAGTTAGTTAGTATCTCATCCTTATTTCGTAGTATCAACGAAAGAGTTTTAGATGTATTTTAAATATATAAAGTATTTAAAATTATTTTAGTCAGAAAAATATATTATTCTTGTAATAATATAAAATTTAGTTTTTGGACTAGAGTAACCCCTTATACAATTTTTTATAGACACTGGGGATTTGTTGGTTTTAAGCACACTAAGAGTTGTTAAAAGTTTATTTTAAAAGTCATAAAAGTTAGACAAAACCGTAAGGGGTCGTTTGATAGTTGCTAACTGGGTTAGAGCTTACTGAGTTAAAAGCTTATTGAGTTACGAGTTCTGACTGTGTCCACATCTGACTGAGTTTATGTTGTTTGATTATTTTTCTAACTGACTGTGGTGAATGATGAAAAATGACCATATTACCCTTATGTTTTGCTAGATAAAATAATTATACAAATACAAATTATCACATGAAATCTAAATAAAACATACATCATTTAAAATCCATATACAAATTGTTATATAAAATCCAAATTAAAATAAAAAGCAACATAATAATTTGCATATATATTTAACGTTCACCATAAGCAATCTAATTAGGTAATGAGAAAAACTCTAAAAAGCTGAATTAGGAATGAATTTAATGCAAAGAAAATGACAAGTCAAAAGAATGTTAACATAAACAAGAATGTTACAGCAAGGGCATTTTTGTCAAATGTGTGGCATATTTTTTTTGGGCCTATTGTTGGTATGTAGTCTTGTGGGTTAAAATCAAAAGGAAAAGGTTCTCAGGGATATTTTGGTCCATCTCCATGTAAAGATCACAACCTCCCTTTTTAACTGTAAAGAGACTTGTTGAATCATAAAAAGTGACCCTCTTGAACTTCAGCTACCGCAGCCTCCAACATGCCACCGCAGTCAAGCCGCTTCATCACCAATCAACAACCGCAGTCTCTATCTATATTACGTTACTTTGTCTTTTCTATAACACACTCTATTTTCCAGTATGACTTGCATGGCTACTCTTAGAGTTGTAATCTAGTGATCTTTGTGAGTCTCTATAAATAGAGCTCATTCTCATGTACTCAAAACAATGCAAGAAGTGTATCATATATAATTCTAATACACATCTCAGAAGTTATCTTTCTATCTTACTTATTCACTCTTCTTACTCTCATAATCAATCACAACCTCTCTTCGGAGCAAGTCTTCTATGACTTAATCAGTAAGTTTGATCTCACTTATTAACTTGGCTTAAACGCATTCCTCGTTATGAATCAGCTTAAGTGTATACTTGATATAACAATTGTTGTCATTTACATTTCTTTACTTTTCTGCAACTAACTCTCTAACATCTAACTCTAAATATTATTGTTGAGCTTTTAGATCCTTCGAGTTTAACTATTCCTCAATATACTTGTTCTAACGTTTGTTCAAGTGTGTCTCAAAGTTTTTCTCTCAACAACTGGTATCAGAGCCATAGTGGTTGCTTTTGGAAAATCGGAACTCTAATTTTTCGAAGAGCCTTCTATACCACTGAAGCTCATTTCTAAAATAATAAAAAAAAACTTCAAAACATGGCACAATCGTTATCTTTGAATGTTTCCAACAGTGTTGGTGGTTCTAATCGAGCCCCAATACTGGTTGCAAATGAATATCATCATTGGTCACAAAGAATGAAAAGATACTTAAGGAGACTTGTTAGAGATGTATGGCGATCCATAGAAGAAGGACCACATGTTCCAGTCCTTACACCAGTCCAAACTGACGGAGCTACAACAAGACTAGGAGGAGGTCAACCAGCTATGAGCCGTCCCACCAAGGATGATCTTGATAAAATGGAAAATGATGTTGTTGCTTTTTATGAAATCTCCTATGGAGTTGCTCCTGACAACTTCAATATTATCATAAATTGCAAATCAGCAAAAGTTGCTCCTAGGATGTTCTCAAGAATCTATACGAAGGCTCAGAGCAAGCTCAAGACAAAAAGCTCACAACTGCACTCAATGAGTTCAACAACTTCAAAGCTTACACTGACGAAAGTTTGGAAGACTCCTTCAAAAGATTCAACCTGATTGTTACCAAGTTATCCAATGCGGGCACCATCCGGAGTAACCATGAAACAAACCTTCAGTTCCTTAATGGATTGGGAAGACATTGGACTAAGGCCAAAATGATAGTCCATGATGATAGAAAGATTCATTCCTTGTCACTCTACAAACTCTATGGGGAACTTCAAGCACAGGAATCCACCATACTTAAAGACTGTGCTGACTTCAGAGGACCACTTGCTCTCATAGCACAAACTCCACAAAACCAATCCTACACTACCTCGTATGATACTTCACCGCAGTCATACGAAGCTGATTCAAAGTATGACGATGAAGAAGAATTTCAAAAGACAATCGCTCTCGTCAGCAAACAATTTAATCGACTACCACCTCACTCCTTTCGCAAAAATCAATAATTCAACAAACCACCCTTCAATCGTAACTTCAACCCACAAACAAATCACTCACATTATCCTAAAATTTCTCATCCACCACCGCAATCTCATAATACTCAACCTAAGGAAGCACCGCAGCCTACTCAAATGACTGACTCCGGTACTCCATCAGAAGACAAGATTGATGTTGTAGTTTGTCACAAATGCAACAAAGAGAATCAATTTGCAAGATATTGTAAGGCCAATGTAGTTAAAGACAGATCATTTTACCTTAGAATGGCTCAAGAGCTGGAAGAAAAGGATAAAGCAAGGGCATACGTAGCCCATGTCAAAAGAGACCACCAAGTCTGGTCATCCGGAGATGAAGATGAAACCATCAGCAATGTTAATGGCAAAGGGAAAATCTGCATGTTGGCAATTACGGATGATGATGGGTCTACAAAGATGAACAAAAACTACTGCTACATGGCAAAGGATGGAACTCTAAGCATTGTCGAACAGGTAAAACTCATGATCCAAACTCTAAATTATAGCATGCATGATTGTCAACCTTACATAGATAATCTTAATGACACATGTGCTGCTGTCGTTATAGACTATAACAAAGCCTTAGATGAGAAGAACATTGCATCCCAAGAGATGTTCCATGTGAGAGGACGACTGGATAACAAAAGACTCAAAATGGCTATGTTATAAAGAGATTTAGAGTTAGAAAAAGATGCAAGAATGTTGAGTGAAACCCAACTAGAGATAGCTTTGAACCAGAGAGATTTAGCTCAAACAGAAATTGTACGTTTAAATCTTTTAATCGAAAAATTGTTCAATGAAAGTGAAGCTATTGAAAATTTGGTAAATAATGGAACCGTGGACAATACATACAATTGGGGTTAGTCGAATGGATATCCTACCGCAATGGATTCCTCACCCCGGTTCAACAAAGACAGACTATATGTCCCTCCAGACCGAGAATTTCACTTCCCAGTCAATGACAAGACTTTTCCCGAAGATATCAAAACTCACTTCGGTAGACTACACAATCTAAGCAACAATTGTGTCATTGAAGAAATTATGTCTGAGTTTTCGGGTCACACATGTGATCAAACTCCTATTAGTGGCACTACTTTCCCAAATTCTCAAAACTCATCCGTAGTCGATGAAGAAATTATCATTGAGGACACCGAAGTCTCTAGAGATTTTCCATCTCTGTCCTCAGACTGTAGTGTTCCTCACTGTAGTCAAAAGTCTCACATAAGTCCCACTGAAGTCCCAACTAAGACATACTCTGCGGTAGTCAAGTCATCCTCACCCCAGTCTTCAAACAAAAGTTCTGCCACTCTTCAAACGATTTATCATGAATTACCCATAGAAAACTTTGAAGTAGGTCAATGTTCCCAAATCCCAGAATCTTCAAGTTCTGATGACTCAAGCCCACGTTTTTAAAAAATTTCAAAGGATTTTAGGAAACCGTAGTTGAATAACAGAGACTGCGGTTCACCAAAATCCTTAGCTAAAAAGGCTTTCAAAGAAGAAATTCGCTCCCGAGGCACAAATAGACAAATGTTTCAAAAAACAAAAGGCATATTAGATCTCAAAAATCCAAAAGTCCAGAAAAATTTGCTTTCTCTCACTATTTTTCAATAAACCCAACCACCAAGAAAACATCCAAAAAGGAATGCACAGTTTCAACAGTCATTCCTAAGTCATCTGACACGACTCAAAAGAGTTCAAAGTCTTTTCAAAACGGTGTTTTTCAAATCTATTCCTCAGATGATCCGAAATGGAAATGTATTTTACCCACTCCAATACATTTAAAGTCATGTCAAAATTTTCACAAATGGAAGGGTATTTTACCAAATCCAACAAAAAGGACACAAAGATCTCCACGTGCTAAACCTATTTCAAAACAAACTTTTCAGAAAAATGACGACACTCATGTCAGATCTTTTCAACCTCGGTCTAGTCAAAAGCCAAACAACTCTTCCTTTAGACCGCTGACCAAACGTGGTGTCAGAACAAAAGACAAAATCTCAACCTGTGAGTGTCGGTGTAGTTGCAAAAATCAGAAACCTCGTAACTTTACAAAAACACACAACACTCCAAAATTTCACAAACACCAAGGACTAGGTTTAAACGTGACACGAAACCAATCCCTGCAACCTCAGTCCATGCATTACTCAAAAACTCAGCTGTTGTTCCAGGCTCCAAGCTAGTTTGGATGCCTAAACTAACTGTGTAATTCTCTGGCTTTGTGCAAGGAGGAACAAGAAGATGAATGGTTAATTGACAGTGCCTGCTCCTTGCACATGACCGGAAGGTCAGAATACCTTTGGGATTTCAAGCCTATATGCAATGGTGGAAATGTTACATTTGGCAATAATGCGAATGGAATCATCCGATGTTACAGTGTACTCACTACGGGAAACTTCTCAATTCAGATGGTAGCTTATGTAGAAAGCCTTAAACACAATCTCATAAGTGTTGGCCAACTATGTAAGGCAGGCCATCGAGTAGAGTTTGATGATCAATTTTGTTACGTTATGACAAGTGATAGGAGCACCTGCTTGATCAAGTCACGATCCGAGGGTACCATGTATCCACTGGATGTCTCTCTCATCATTGGCAACCCGCAGCTGTGTTTCCTTTCCAAAGCCGTATCCGAAGTCAGCTGGTTACGGCACCGCAAGCTCGCTCATCTCAACTTCAGATACATCAACACTTTGGTTACTAGAGAGCTGGTCAGAGGATTACCTATTCTCAAGTTCAGCAATGACACTCTATGTCCTGCTTGTGAGTGCGGTAAGCTGCACAAAGCAAGTCACCCCATGGTGATTGACTCTTTAATATATGAACCACTTGAGCTTGTGCACATTGATCTCTGCGGTCCATCAACTATAGCTAGTCTTCTTCACAAAAAATATATACTGGTTATAGTAGAGGATTTCACTCGCTTCACTTGGGTTTTCTTCCTCAGAATCAAATCCGAAACACCGCCAATTCTCATCAACATAATCAAAGAGATAGAACTCCAGATCAAGCTGCCTGTAAGACGCATCCACAGTGATAATGGAACCAAATTCACTAACCATCCACTCAACAGCTTCTTGGTGTCTAAAGGTATCACTTACAACTTTTCAACCCCTTATACACCTCAACAAAATGGTGTAGTAGAGAGAAGGAACCATACACTAGTCGAAGGAGCCATGCTCAACTTCGTATATCTTCCTCTTTACTTCTGGGCTGAAGCTGTGGCAATCGCATGCTTTGTTCAAAACCAAAGCATTGTGTGCGAACGCCTCAATAAAACACCATATGAGAGCCTCAACAACCATAAACCAAATGTTCGTTTCTTTCACATCTCTGGGTATAGATGTTTTGTGATCAACAACAGAGATCAGCTTAACAAATTTGCACCGAAGTCTGATGAAGGCATTTTTCTTGGCTACTCTATGATCAAGGTTGCTTACTGGGTTCTTATCAGACGTACGAGACTAATCATTGAAAGCTTCGATGTGAAATTCGATGATTCTTACATCCGCAACACCCCTCCATCCACTGAAACCACCGCAATCATGGAAAGTGACATTCCTGCTTCTTCGGGTCCTCTAAATCTGGTTGGAGTCAATTATGATGATCTTTTCAACCCTATTGAAACGACAAAACTATCCGAAGTTCTTGTGTCATCAACCGCTCAACAACAACACGCTGATGTTTTCGGTCTATCTCTATCCGAAGTAGCATCTCTTAATACTTTCACCTCTCCAGTTGAGGGGGAAAGCTCTACTACGGATCAAGCAACAACCATCGAGGTTCAAGTACTTGATGATGCTCAAGTTCCTCTCCTCAGAAAATCATTACCATCGAACGTATCTTCGGATTCGGATGATGAAATCATAGAGAACATTGACACTCGAACCGATTCAAGGATCATTACTCTCCCATCAGCAGTCTAGGGGGAACCTTCTCAGGTTCCAGAGGAACTCCCACCAACAATCCAGGGGGAACCTCTCCAAAATGCTCAAGAAAATTTCACTCTCACTACAACAAGCCAAGATGACTCCGCAGGATGTTCTCAAATCCAGGGGGAACTGCCATCACCAACCGAAGAAACTTTTGATATTGAAGTCATTCCTTCTACCGCGGCCGCTGATCATCTGATACGTTGTCTACATGTATGGACGAAGGACCACCCACCAGGTCAAATTATTGGCAACCCATCCGCAGGTATCCAGACTCGATCTGCCAAGGACTTATCTGATCATTTTCACTACGCAGCATTTATGTCCGCAGTCGAGCCACGATCGATCAAAGAAGCATTATTAGAACCTGATTGGATTTCTGCAATGCAAGAAGAACTGGAAGAATTCAAAAGAAACAAGGTGTGGCAACTCGTTCCCATAACGCAAGGCCAACAAGATGGGTGTTCAAGAACAAGTTAGATGAATCTGGTGTGGTTATCAGACATAAGGCAAGATTGGTTGCTAAGGGGTACAGTCAACTGGAAGGTGTTGACTACGATGAAACAAATGCTCCGGTGGCAAGAATGGAAGCTATCCGAATCTTTTTAGCATATGTTGCCCACAAAAACATCAAGGTACACCAAATGGACGTCAAGAGTGCTTTTCTCAATGAGGAATTGATAGAAGAGGTTTATGTTCAACAACCTCCCGGCTTTGAAAGTATTGAATTCCCTGACCACTGCTACAAGCTTCGAAAGGCAGTCTACGGTCTGAAGCAAGCTCCAAGAGCTTGGTATGAGACTCTTTCTGAATTTCTAGTCTCTTCAGGCTACAAAAGAGGAGTGATTGATACGCTATTTAGAAAAGCAAACGGTGACCACCATATGCTTGTACAAATATACGTGGATGATATCATCTTCTGATCGAATGACCAAGGAATGGTGGATGAATTTGCTAAGCTCATGACAAACAAATTTCAAATGAGCATGATTAGAGAGATTAATTTCTTTCTAGGTCTTCAAGTCAAACAAATTCAACAAGGAATATTCATTCATCAAGAGAAATACACCACTGAACTATTGAAGAAATACTCTATGGACAACTGCTCCTCGGCTAAGGTCCCTATGGCCTTCGGTTATAAGATCTTTGCAGATCCTTCTGGCGAATCCTTGGATCACAAGACTTATAGAGGAATCATTGGCTCTCTAATGTACCTCACCGTAAGCCGACTGGACATTGTCTTTGCTACTGGTGTATGTGCAAGGTATCAGGCTGACCCAAAAGTGTCACATTTGACCACAGCCAAACAAATTCTCCGGTACCTGAAAGGAAGCAAATCTCTTGGTCTATGGTACCCCGCAAGCAATGATTTCAATCTGTAAGCATTTACAGATGCGGATCATACCGGATGTAAACTTGATCGAAAAAGTACATCTGGCAGATGTCAATTTTTGGGAGGTAGACTCGTCAGCTGGTCCTCAAGAAAACAAAGCTGTGTTTCAGTGTCTACCGCAGAAGCCGAATATGTGGCCGCATCCAGCTGTTGTTCTCAAGCTCTATGGATGAAGACACAACTGTTAGACTACGGATACAGAATGCAACGAATACCAATCTACTGTGACTTTGAAAGTGCCATAGCGATTTCTCATAATCCTATTCAGCACTCCAAGACGAAACATATTGAACTACGGTATCACTTCATCAAAGACCACATTCTGAAAGGTAACATTGAACTCATCTTTGTCCCTACTCATGAAGAGATTGCTGATGTATTTACAAAAGCACTTGACTCTACCAAAATTAATGCGTTCTTACAAATGTTAGGGATGATGAATCCTACCCTCAATTCTTCTTGAATTGATAGGTATCGCAAACCTTCTTGGTCTCCATTGCGGTCCTAACTGAAAGTCATTTATAATAAATGGTTTTGGTATATCCTGTGTACCGTAGTCTATGTACCGCAACCATATATTATATCTATCTTTCACGGCTCTTTCTTGCTTGTTATTACTAACTCTTTGTACAAGTGCTCTTCTCAGTTTCTCCCACTGCAGTCATCCGCAATGGAAAAGGAATCATCCGCAATGATGTGTCCATCTGCAGTCACATTAATTGATTTTCAGACTGTTCATTCTTTTTCAAATCAAAAACAAAAAAAATTAGTGTGCTATTTAATGATCCTTCATTAAATAAAAACATTCCTTTGAGATACTGTCTCATTCTTTTTCTCTAAACCTCATGTCAGACCTATTTTAGGTATGATGACAAAATAAAGATTTTCCGAATCAAATCCTTTTAATATGTCTTTTCCTATTACCCCCAAACCATCACATCCGTTACAACTTCCCTTTTATCCAATGGATTAATCTCTCCCCCACCACACGTTCTCAAGACGTGATACAAAATCTGACATTTCATTAAATGTAGAGTCCCTTTTCTGGTTAATCCCAAATTCAGTTTTTATCCCTCTTTTGTCAATATGTGGCTAAGATTAAAGATGCTAATTGAAAAGATAAACCCACACGTTTTTACCCAATTTCACTTAGGTTAAAAACGTTTCCCGCTCCTTTAAGCCACTATAAAACCCCTTTCTTCTCCACAAAGAAACGTTTACGCTCTCTAAACCCTTAATCTTTTCCTGCATTCTTCAAAGCTCTCTCAAACTCAACAATGGTGAAATCCAGTGTGTCAAAGAAACAATCAAAAGCTTTTGGATCAATGAACCCAACTGGTTCAGACTCTCCCACAATTGCCTCAAGCAATTTCAGAGCCATCTTCGAAGAACAACCTTCTTACAATGCTCCCACAAAACTTATGATCAAGTTCTTGAAAACTCACCCTTTGTTTGGTCCATTCGATGCTTTCACAGACGTTGTCCCAATTTCAACCCTTTTTTAAGTGTGCCTTCTCTGCCTATTGTCCACTTGATAACCCCCAAGATGTTCACCTAAACCTAATCAATGATTCTTTGGTTATTCTGTCCAAAGAAAAATTCCTCACCGTCATTAACCTCCTTGTTCATCCCTCTATCAAGATATTCACCCCATCAATGGCGGACATCACTTTAGCACTCTATCAGATGGATTATCAGAAAAAGATCAAAGGAATTGGTGAATTCAAGAAGAACCAATTGCCTGCAGTCTGGCAGTTCGTGTGCCACTTTATCATCCACAGTCTATCCGACAAAACCGAAGGCACTGACAACATGGGTCTTAAACTACTGGAATTGGTTTGGAGCATCTTCACAGGCCACGATGTGAACTACGGGCAGATCCTTTAGGATGATTTTCTAAAATACATTCCCAAAGAGAGCCCAAGGCAGAACCCAACCGAACTTCCCTTAGCTAGGTTCTGGTCTCTCTGCATTTCGGACTTACATGCAGACGCAGGGATAGACATGGGCGGTGACATCAACTTCTTTGTCACCAAGGATCTTAAAAGGTACAATCCTTCTTCTGATCAAACAATCTTTGGTCCAATCCACAGACTTCCTACCCATATTCTTTATACCCTTGGTCTTGAGACCGCTGATGTCTCAGACCACATTGAGGCTACGGAAGGTATTGACCCATATATTCCTACCTCGCCTCTTCCATCCGCAGTCATAAACCCTGAAGGTACCGTAGCCACCATCCTTAAAGTTCAATATTGGATGACACAGATGGTTGAAACCTCCCACAAGACTCAGGAAGCCACTGCTGACCAACATGTCTCCAAAGTTCCTCCCCCTCCCACTGCTGAAGGTTCACAAGATGAAGGACCAGAAATCGAAGTGAGTTCTGACGCCATCTTTGGTTTTGATGATGCTGAACTACAAGAGGTAAACAAACCCTCTCCTTTTGATGACGACCTCATGATGTTTGATGAAGATGAAGAATCCAGTGGTTCTCATCACTCAACTTTTAAGCCCAAAGAGAAGAAGAAGAAGAAGAAGAAGAAGAAAGAATGCTGTAACTAGGAAGGAATTTCTAAGTCTTCAGGCCAAGGTTGATCAAATCCTTGCTGCGGTCAAGCCAACTCAACCGCAACCAGAAGATATTCCTGGACCACAGTCCCTGATGGAAAGGATTGAACGCCTGGGAACACGAGAGAGAATGGCTGCAGAGCGTATCTCTCTTAAGGTCGAAATAGGGATCTGGTCCCTTGACAACAATCGTCAAGCTGACCACAAAGAATTTATGGATGTTGCGGAACGCCTCATCTCTGAGGTAACCGCAATCAAGACAGATCTCCAAGCAGCCATTGCGGATCAAGCCTCCCACTCTGAAAAGTTGATTGCTGAGACTCACACTGCTTATGAGTCCGCAGTCTCTGTTCTTCAAACTACAATCAACCGACTGCGGCGATCTTTGTCTGCCAACTTCCATGGTCCTGAAATCCTTCACCTCACCAAGGAGATCCACAGGCTACTCTTCAACCCCACCATCCCAAATAATCAACAATTGGCCGAAGCCCTCAAAGCTCAATTCCAAGAGGTGTATGCCAAGGTTGATGGTTTTCGTCATTGACTTGCGGAGGCTCCGGGTCTGAACTCCTCAAGAGGGGGATGTGAAGAAGAAGTCCATCATTCCAACCATTCCATCTCACAACATCAAACTCCCCTTATCACTACCGAAAAAATTCCCACACCACAACCTTCACTGCAACCATCTCATCACACTCCACCTCACAACTCTCCACTTCAAGTAGAAAACACTCTAGAAAAACCAGAGACTCCCCCTCACTTCAAAAACCTTGCGGAGTATATGTCTTCTCCGAGTTCAAATGACTCACCTGCCACCTCCCAAAGGAAAAGAGATTGGATGGCAGCCAAACTTGCTGAAGAAGTTTGGAGATTATGTGGTTTTGACACTATCATGGATGAGTCCTTGATAAATTCTTGGGTCAATCCCCACCGAAGACTGCTTGATGATGACTAATTCCACACCTCACCTATGCGGAACCCCCTTCAGACGGATACTGGGATGTCCCAATCTCTCCCAATGACAGATACTTCACTGTATTTGAGCAGTTCGACCGCAGCCTTCCAGACGCCAAAAGACTGCCAATGGAATTTGAGAGACTTAGTCAATTCTATGCTAAGCATGCCTCTCTTATTGAAAACATATGGTCTAACGATAGACCATCCGTAGTCAAGAACTACAAAATCCGGAAGTTTATGAAGGTTGATTTCATCCAATACATTCTGACCAGAAGGGAACATGATTACGTCCGCACCCAGGCTGATTTTCCCTGTATGAACCCTGAAGAAGTCTTTCTCATTGCTAAGGTGTTTCAACACATGTTTGAGAAGCACCCGAAGATGAAAATTGCACTCGAAAGGGCTAGTACTTTCTTGAAAGAAACAGTCTGTGACTTTGCCATGATCGACGCAGATATCGACCCCACCATTGCCAAGATAGTCGATCTGCCACAACTTGACCCCGCACCGATGCCTACCGAAGGCTATGAAGAAAGATCCTTAGGTGCAACCAACTATCCTGAACTTGGAGTCATTTTCAAAAGGAAGACTGATAATGTCAAGTACTTCGTTCCTATGACTGCCATGCATCGTCTCACCAGGAAGCAACTTAACATCTGTCGAAACATAGTTGAAAAATCCAAGCACACCACTGCAGAGGTCAAGTTCGAGATCCTTAGAAGAATCAACTGGTTGGAGAACATCGTGAAGTTTTGGTGGATTCTGATCAAGTTTCTAAAACTTGATAGCTGATCAAAAGTTAAAGAGGTCACTTAGGGGGAAATTGTTGAGTCATAAAAAGTGACCCTCTTGAACTTCAGCTACCGCATCCTCCAACATGCCACCGCAGTCAAGTCACTTCATCAGCAATCAACAACCGCAGTCTCTATCTACCGCAGTCTCTATCTAGATTACATTACTTTCTCTTTTCTATAATACACTCTATTGTCCAGTATGCCTTGCATGGCTACTCTTAGAGTTGTAATCTAGTGATCTTTGTGAGTCTCTATAAATAAAGCTCATTCTCATGTAATTAAAACAATGCAAGAAGTGTATCGCATCTAATTCTAATACACATCTCAGAAGTTATCTTTCTATCTTACTTATTCACTCTTCTTACTCTCATAATCAATCACAACCTCTCTTTGGAGCAAGTCTTCTATGACTTAATCACTAAGTTTGATCTCACTTATTAACTTGGCTTGAATGCATTCCTCGTTATGAATCAGCTTAAGTGTATACTTGATATAACAATTGTTGTCATTTACATTTCTTTACTTTTCCGCAGCTAACTCTCTAACATCTAACTCTAAATATTATTGTTGAGCTTTTAGATCCTTCGAGATTAACTATTCCATAATATACTTGTTCTAACGTTTGTTCAAGTGTGTCTCAAAGTTTTTCTCTCAACAAGACTAAAGTCAATTTATTGCAGAAATCGTAATGTTTGATCCCATTGTTTCCAGCGTCTCCTTCCAGCTTATGTTATCTTGCTCTCTTAATTTTGGTATAGTTGTTGGGATCACGTGATGCATAGGAACCAACATGGGTAGTTTTGTCACATGGAATATTGAAGATTATAAGAATGATGAATTTGTTCAACAAGATAAGGGGAGTAAGGGATGATGTCGACTGCCCTAACAATTTCACTATAAAACATATCATTAATCCTGAAGGAGATTTCACTAATTTTTTATTGGTACCATCCTCAATTTTTGCCTTCACATCAAAGAAAAAACAAAATCCCAAGAACGAAGGAAGAAAGAAGAACGAAGAACGAAGAAGAAATGAGAACGAAGAATGAAGAAGAAACGAGAAGGAAGTAGGGAAGGAAGAAGAAACTGTTACCTGTTGGTTGATTGGTCTTGTTGCTTTAATGATCACCTTTTTTCTGTGGAGGTTATGAACGAATTACATAGGGTAAACTCCGAATACGCATAACTATGTCCCAGTCCATCGATTGAGAGGGAAGGACCGAATCAGGTTTTTTTCTGGGACCAAGTCTTATGCATGGACCGAGTCCTTAATTGTAAAAACAAAATCAAAAATTTTGATATATCTTTTTTGGACCGGGTCCTCTGTTGGACCCAATTAGATGCATAAACAAACAACCCCTAAAAATGGTCTTTATAGTTTACATTTTCCAAAAAAAGACATCCAAATTTTGGATAAAATGTCTTTTCAGCAAGTTTATTTCTGGTTTGCTCCTTGTCCAAATTAAAAAGACTTTGTTTACCCTTTGTATGCTTATTTTTCTTTTTTATTCTTTTCTCATAGTATTTTAATATTATTAAATATAAAAATGGCCCATAAACTCTCTCTCTCTCTCTCTCTCACTCTCTCTCTTACTAGTAAAAAAAACCTAGCCTCACCTCCCTACCCTAACCCTGAACTTCTTCTTCCCACCTCATTTGTTACTTAAACTACAATACTAAATTTCAAAGCCATTCATACACACACTTAAAACTAAAACACACCACCATAAGTTGTAGGCAAGCATGATCGGAAACTTGAGAACAAACAGGACTGTGGCAATAAAAAACAAAATACAAACCCAGTGCAATCAAAATAAACACATGTAATCAACACAAACTAAACCAAAATTTATAACAAACCTCAAACTTGTTTCCAAAAAATCAGAGTGTCAACTTCGATGAAATTAAAGAAGGAAGAAGTGGGAACAAGATCAGGAACTGGATTAGAGTATGCATTTGGTGGTGTCTAACAATTCAAAGAAAGAGAAACCATATGGAGAACTAGATCAAAGCTTTCATTAGATAAAATGGAAGTGGGGGAAAGGGACAGGGGTGGTTGTATATTCATAGAAACAACCACCGACTTCGACAACTCCATTATCAATTATTGGAAAGCTCTAGTATCGGTCAAGCAAATTTTAGTTATGGAGGAGATTTTCTTGGTGAAGTTACTGTTCCCTCTTGAGAGAGATTCCAGCAAGCGACAAAGCATAACAACCTGAATGAGATCGAATCATGATCGAAGATGAGGAGTCTACAATCATCCCATATTTGGCTGAATGGATGTATGTGTGTTGGAGAGCTTCTATGAATCTCACTTAGGCAAATCAACGAACACCTGGAAGACACAACATGCCTTGTGACATCCTCTATTTTCTAGAACTGGAAAAAACTTTTTTATGCTTACAAAACTATATTATGTTTGTTTGTAGAAAATCCCAGTAGTATAAAACATTTTTCAAAAACTGTCTCTTTTTGTTAAAATATATTGAGTACAGATGTTGTTTTGAAAATAAAAAACCTTAAGGATTTCATAATCAATACATAACATAGTTACAACATAAAGACTTAACGGTCCTGAACACTATTGCATGTTGTCTCTTAACCACTCGACATCTTATTCAAGATTCAACAGCCATAACACCACTACCTGTGATGCATATAAATTGCGCGAGTTGGGTTTGGGAACACCTGGTGTGTAACGTCCGTATTTCTAGGCTAGGCATTAATATTGACATAATTGTCTAGGTTAACCTTTTTAACTCATTTAGAAGAAATGAAAAGGAGTTATGTGAATTTTATGTGACTTATGTGTTTTATGCTTAATTATTAGGGTTTAATTAATTAAAAATAAAAATAAGCGTCAAAATTAAAGTGTGAGATAAGCCCGATATCTTTACATAAAGTTGTAGTGGTCGAAACAAGGATTTCGGGGATATAAAGAATGCCGAAATCCGAGTTATAACGAAGAAGTTATGACATGTCGAAGTTTCGCGACAAAACTGGTACGGTGCCGAATGTCGTAAAAAGTGAGTTTTTGATAAACTAATTTTTAGCCTTAGTAATCTAAAAGAAAGTCGTAATAGTCGTTAAACCGAGAAGTTCGATAAAAAGAACGCCCAAATCTAACTTCGTATGAGGAAGTTATGATTTTTCGAAGTTTCAGCTTAGCAGTAGACAGCTAAAAACTCGAATTTTAGATTGAGCGATTTTTAGCCGACACAACCTAAACGAGAATTGAAGGTTTCGTCATTAGGATCACAATGGTAAAAAGTCTGACGAAAACGGACGTCGGATGAAGAAGTTATGAATTTTTAACTGATTTCCTGTCTCGGTCTGTTAAAAATAATAATATAAAAATTTAAAGTCAAAATTAGCCGACGAAGTCTAAACGGAAGTTGTAGAGCGTAATTTTAGCTATGCGTGCATATAAAGAACGTCAAAAAAAAGCTCGTATGCGAAAATTATGGATTTTAGAAGTTTTGGCACGAAAATTGAGAAAATTCGCATAGTCACGAGTTGCCACGTCATCCTCGCTGAAAAAGTGCCACGTGTCCTGCTAAGTCACCAAGCTGCTGAGTCACTGAAGCTGCTGAGTCATGCGAAGCCACGTGTCGGATTCTGATTTGACAAAAGGGAGGTCCAATTCGAGGCTCGCATATGGACAGAACCTCGCACCTAGCTCCGAGCTTCACACGTGTAATACGACTCCGCGGTCCAATCAACGAGTGCCACCGAGACCTTCGCACATGCTGACCACCTGCGCATCGGACACACGCCTCGGTCAACTTAGAAGCTGCCAGCGAGCCCTCGCATGTGCAGACCATATGCGAGCCATGTGCGAGCCACCCCCCCTGCGAAGCCTCTCAGCCGTCGGATCAGAAGACTCTCAGCCCTTGGATCAGAAGCTTCCCCCTATAAATAGAAGGGTGCGAACCCTCCCTGCTAGAATTTAGAAATTTGCAATTTTGGCCCCTTTTTCACTATTTTGGCTATTTCCACATCCCCCGAAGCCCCGGTACTTATTCCAAAGCCCGGAATACTCCACGAAGTGCCCGAGAAGCCCGGAAAATTTATCTTTTCGGTTTCGAAGCCCGACTTTTGCAAAGCCCGGTTTCTCAATAAAACTCCCGGTTTTATTAGAAACGATCGTTTTAGGAAACGAATTGTTGCCCGATTATCATCAAATCATGTGAGTGTATAGTCACTTTCATTTTACACATAGATATGAAGTATTTACCTTATAATACGTGCTATGTGTAAATATATTAATTGTTTATTTGAGGTGACTGTTGAGTTGACGTTTTATACAAGTTTTAAACTGTATAAGTATTTTTATCTACAAGTATGTTGGGTAGAACATAGGTAGATAGTGATGTGTGATAAAATAAAATTTGAGGAGAGGCCTCGATGAGTTTTGAGATCAAGTCATCTAGCGGAGTTTGGATGACGACCACAGACGTTCTAGACAGTCCAGTGGGAAACATTAGCAGGTCCGCAACATGTAGGTGTTAATGAACTTGGGTGTTCATTCGCTGTACTCCATCCCCCTCATGGTTGCCTTTAGGACATGTATGGCTGAGGAAACCCCTTAGCAGTAGTGTCCATCCCGATGATATTCTTTAGGCTAGGTCCCTTGTGAAAAAGTGTTTAGGGACATAAAGTAAGGATAACGGGAACGGGTAATCAGGGTTATTGTTGATTGATGAACTTAGTAAGTTTATTATTATTGTGGGTTGAAAACCCTATATGCTCACCAGGCTCCCAAGCCTGACCCACTCAGCTTTTTATGTTACAGGTAGTGGACCCCGAGCATAGTCGGAGTATGACGAGTGATTTGGATTATAGGCCAGTAGTTGTAAATAACTGTTGAAAGGATTATAGTGTCTTGTTTATGCTTTTGATCTGTATCGGAACATGACATCCTGAGGTTTTGATATATATGGAAAATATATACCTTCTTAATGAAGAATTTTGATAAACTTTTATCATATGTTGTTTGGGGACCAATTCTGCAACATCTTTTAAAAAGATTTCTCTTATTTTATTTTAAAAAGCATAAATTAAATGGTCTTTTCTGGCCGAGAAATTAGGGGATGTCACATGGTGAGACACAAAAGGTTTCCAGTCCTACAATGTTATTATGATACTAACTCATAGGTAATAGTCCTGCAATACCAATTGTTACAAATCAATATCTATAAGAGATTACACCCTAATTATCCAACCTGTCAACCCTTACATACAGATCCTATTACAATTATATCTTGAGATCTAACATGATGGATCATTGTAAGCAATGATTCGACTATTCTTCTTTGGGGATTCCTTGGCAATGGAAGTCAGTAAGGCAAACATAGGGGATAGACTACAACGAATGAACACATAGTTGATTAACACTTGTAGCCTATGAGTCTAATAGCATTTCCATAAGGCAATTAGTCTGTGGTTGTTATCCTACTCCGAAAAATGACACAAACACACTTACTTGTATCCTAGTATAAACACACCATTTCTGGCTATCTAAAAAGAAGGGGAATACTAGTGTAGTACTCAAGTATGTAACTTGTACCTTGACACGTAACAATGTCATAGAACAGAGCTCTAGTCTCCGTTCCAATCTCATATACATCCTTACCCAATATCCAACTTAATTGAACTAAGTACCCCTTGTTCAGTCTTATTTTATAACTAGAAAATATTATGATACCTATAATCAACTTCCAACACAAATTTCCTGCTTATGCAATATCATTATAGTACAAGGTACAACTAAGCACTTATTTAACTTAGTGTCATCTAAGCATCCTTTATGTGTCTTAGTTTATAACTTAACAAGACTACACCACCTGAAACCAACTTTCAATACAAACTTCATGTTTATGCAACCTTATCATAATACATGTATAACTAAGCACTTATTTAACTTATCTCAACTAAATAGATTATATAAGTTTTAGTTTATAATTAGGCATGACTACAATCTATCTAGTTAATTTCTAATTCATTATATATATTTCACATAGAGTATTAGGTATTTAGTATACATAAATCTTTTACGTAGTAATAATTTTATTAATATTTTTATGTATTAATACTATATATACACTTAACATGCATATTACCATATCTGACTCGCACAATGTTTATATAATATTATCAATATACATTTAATGTATATTCTAGATAATAAGCATTCAACTCACATATAATCTCTCGAGTGATATTTAATACTTCTAATAAATACTTGTATTAAAATTATGTTAATGAAAGTAACTATGTACTCACCTGATAGAGGTGGAAGACGCGCGCGAAAGACATCTCCCTAAATGAGACTTCGGTTTTCCCTTTTGAATGACCTAAATACAAATATCACTAAGCTGCAATATTCCTTTGTATTTATAAGGTTATATTAATCGTTTCCGAATTCTTTAGTAATCCCAAAGAAATATTGATTTCTATCAAATAAGAATGACCATGTAAGATCACTATGGAGGCAGGATCCGTTTGCTAAAAAGATGTGCTGTTTGGAAAATCACCTTAAATACCTCACATATCTACCCTAGATATCATTCCAGTAAGTAGATCGATCAATATAATGACCGTATTACTAATAAATCTTATTTATATGTTCATAATAATGATTAAAAACATAAATATAAGTTACACTTAAAGTGTAGTAATTCTAACTCAACTTATAGGTTTTCTAGTAAAAAACTAGCAATTACGTTGGCAGAACTTTGATACCAAAACCTCTATTCCACCAGGCTCCCTGATACTCCAAAGCTTCACTACTAACGCTTGAAAACTCCTAAAGTTGGGCCTTAGTTTGAGAGAAAAAGTTGAGTGAAAGTTGAAAAGAATTATAGAGAAAATGTGTAAAAATCATACTAATTTATAGACAAAAAAAGGGGAGCTCCGCGTCTGGTGATGTGGTCACCTCTCCTGTTGCCACATGTTCATTTTTGTAATGAGGGATCCTTGCTCCCGGTTGTGCCATGTATCTCCTTCTCTTGGTGCCACATGTCGATTTTCTGATGGGCTACGTGTCGATATTTTGAAGTGCTACGTCATCAAGTAAGTTGGGGAAGGCCATCTCTGGTCATGCCATGTGGCACACTCCAGTGCTACCACGTCATCATATACAGGTAAAATTCGAAATATTCAAAAAAATCTTATCTTTCGCATACAAAGCTTCATTTTCGATGTTCTTTATATCTTTAATTTCGTAGCGACGAGTACTACAACTTTCATTTATACTTCATCTGCTAACTTGCATTCTTCTTTTATTTTAAAGTTTATAAGAAATACATCGTAAAAGGTTTTGTGAAATTCATAATTTCTACATACGAACTCTGTTCTCGACATTCTTTATATCAACAGATTCATATTCATGAGGACATAAACTTTCATTTAGATTTTTTTTGTCTAACGGACAACCGATCTCTATTTCACTTTTTATGACATACACGAATACACGGTGTATCGTGTCGAACACGAAACTTTGAAAAATCATAACTTCTTCATATGAAGTAAATTTTGGTGTTCTTTATATTCACAACTTCATAATTACTATTACTAAAACTTTCATTTAGATTATTTATCCAAAATAATCTTCTATTTAAAAAATGTTATGTTTATCTCTTAATCATTTACCCTGAATTCGTGAGCGCTATAGTTACCTCCCACATAGGATGACTATGTCCCAGAATCATACAACATCAAAACAACTCTAAATAGTGATTATTTAATTTGCCTTTCGATCCCCAAGTAAGGATTTGACCTGTACTATGATGTCGCAATACTAAGTTAATCAACCCTATTTCTTTATACTCGAAATAATATTTTGGTTTCTTTACAAGTCCGTCTACCTAGTTTAATTATCGAAACATCAACATTTTAAAATTTCACTATAAATAAGTGTCTTTATTATGCTGAACTCTCCACGCAATCAATTTTCTCATCCTAATATGGATTAATGGAAAATTTTCACGAATCGTTAATGGTTTTGTGCCCCTCTAGGGTTTCGACTTTGTTGGTCGACAATTGTTTTCATATTATCACTGACATAAGTATTTTCAAGAAATGCAAGGATTGTCTCAAATAAAAAAAGTCTTTACTTATTCATGAAATGGGTCTATGAAAACGTTCTTTATAAACTAATTCTCTACATATGTGATACCTAGAAAGGTATACTTCTATTACATGGTCAATTATGACGTATAACACATCGTGGTTTTACACAACCTTGGGACACTTGATGATAAGACCCAAGTTAAGATCGCCCCATTTACCTGTAGGCATAGGTAAAGGTTTCAAGTTCCCTCACGATTTTTTTTTGATGTTGTGTCCTCACTTGGCGACCAAAACATCCATTTGAACATCTACATAACAAAACTGAAGCTAATAACTCATCCTAGCTTCTTGTGTTGCAACTCTCCTGGATCTTGATGTCAAAACCGAAGTCGAGTGGGTTTTCACACTTTTGCCATAATGGTTAGCTACAACAATTACAGCTCCACTAACCTCCTGAGAGAATCAATAGGTTTGAACCTATTTGTGGATGGTTATGCTTGAACCTATACTTGTTATTTCATCCACTGATGGACTTTTAGTCCTAACTCTTGAGTCACAAACTCAACTTTTATTGGAGACTCTCACTCCTTCATAAATTGGTTCGTAGACTCAACCCATTATAAGGTCTTTTGATTTGGCTACAGCAACATACCGAATGGTAACTCTCTAATGGCCTTCTATTTCATGACCCAATAGTTACATAACGAACTAAACTCTTGTCTCCATAAGGCAATCACTAATATGGAAGACACATTCCATCTCTTTGGTCTTTCCTCCTTTGAACATGGGAGGATGGCATACAACAACAACGCAACATGTAGCATCTCTAGCTACTAGTCACTCAGCCTTAACGAACCGTTTGGAAAATTCACTTTAAATACCTCACATGTCTAGCATAAACATCTCTCTCGTAAGTAGATCGATCAGTATAGCGACTAGTATTACAGATAAATCTTATTTATAAGTTCATAATAACGATTCTAAACATAAATATAAGTTACAAGAAAGATGCTAAAACAATTAAAATTAATGAGAAAAAGAATTTTAATGAGTATAATGGACATTTCAAGTTTTTCAGGGACCAAATTCATGAGAAAACTTGTTGAAAATGACTATTCTCCAACTTTTGAGATGTTTAGAGTGTTTCTTGAAAAAAAAATGCAAACCACAAAGACCATTTTTACACCAAATGGCTTTTGGCCCAGCGGTATTCAGTGTTACCCTACCTCCTTAAGGTTGAGGGTTCAAGTCATGTGAGAGACATATGTGGAGAATTAGAAGTAGTGTAGGAGTATATTAGATCTGCCGTTCAAAAAAAAAAAACCATTTTTACAGTTTTGCCTAAAAGTTATTTTGAGAGTTTACTAATTCCAAAGCTTTTTCTATCAACTTGTAAGGCTTATTGGCATCGGTCGACAAATCCGATGTGGGCTCGGTGAACAGCAGGCCACAAACTCGGCACGCCGAGTTCGGTGGCCAAACTCGGTGATTTTTTGTCGAGCTCTCTCTTCTGTGCCTTCTTCTTCCCGCCTTTCTTCTTCCTACATCGACAACCTTCTTCTTCCCTATTTCCTCCACTCCCTTTGTTTGACATTTCAATGAAAAAATTGGTGTTTGGCTGAGATGGAGCTCGGTGCACTCGACACCACTCCCTCAGTCTAACGATAATATTTTAAACTCTATCGAGCTTATTAATTATTATATTGTCTTTTTATTCCATAAAACTCTATTATATTTTTTTCTTAAAACTCTTTTATTTATTTATTTTTTTATAATATATTAAACTCTATAATAGTTTAATATAATATTTACTTTAAGCTTAAAAGAAAAGTTCAATTGATATTAAATTATATATCCATTAAACACCAACATACTATCTCACTGTATTTGAATTTAATATGTTGAATGTCAACTAATTATTTTATCACATTTAACTAATTATTTTATCTCATCTAAATCTTTTGTATTAAACTATGTATTTTAGATGTTCTATATTTATAAGGTCATGTGTGAGTTCTTTTGGTGATTAAGGTGGGCTCATAAATTTTCAATAAATTATAAAAAGACAATTTCTAAAAACTATAATAAAATATTATAAATAAAATCGATTGGGTCTCATAAATAAACTAATAAAAAAATCTCAACAAATATATTGAGTTTTGAAAAATTTAAATTGATGGATTATGTTTACGCAGGGCGGTCTCACTTGCTTGCAAGGGATAGACTGTGCTATCCTTCAAAATTTTCGATATAATATAAATGTTTTGAGAAATTTTACAGTGTATTGTAATTTTCCGGATATGCTATCTTCAAATTAAACCTTATGTGCTCATCTTGCAATTTTGTTGTAACAGAGCCAATGTCACTAGAGTTGTCAATCTCGTCGTTATTAGGGAATCACTACGTGTGCACAACAGTAGCTTCTATAAAGATATTTTTAAGTGGTGTGGACACTTGACATATAGAATTCTGATCTCTAAAGTATATATGCCAGTGCCATTCATTTTGTTCATACCTAATACCAGTCCCCCCATCTACCGTCAATAGCCTTTGATATTCTATTAAAATTTCCCTTTATAGTACACATGTCTCCATAGATACCCCCAAAATGGAAAGTTGATACTCCAAATCCTTTTGGCTTTTAAAGTGGGATGTATACATCTTTTTAGTGTTCCCATTTTGTTTCTTATAATCAATTATACAAAGAATATTTACATGCACGAGTAGAACTTACCAATACTTTGTGGTTGGCCTTCTTAATTTTACTTCACAGAAAATGAAGGCATTTTATATATCACAATTTCAGCACTTGAATATTTTTATAATGTTATACATGAATAAATTTATTATCAAATAATATGAACCATGCTCCAAGCTATTCTCTAATGGTATCATCTTACTTATTTATGGTCGTTTAAATTAGTATAAACCGATACACGTATGTTTTGTATATTTGTATTTGAATTTAGCTAAGTTTAGCCCGTGTTTTGTTTTATAGTGTAGCTCTTGGCCCCTCTTGGAATTGGCCTGCCTCATTGTATATTTATACTATTGCAATACATGGAACTTGAAAGACCCATACTTTCATACTAAACAATTGTTACTCCAAGTTATTCCAAAACATACTACTTGCATATTCATAAAAACAATATTTTACAATGATAAAGTGATTAATTACAAAGACCGGATACAAACCAACTATTAAGACTATTACAAAGTATTATATTGATTACATAACTACCCAGGATATTATAGTTTTATACATACATGAACACTTATTACAAAAGTAATAGTATTATCTATTCAAAATCTTCTAACAATATATGTCTATACTGGATTCTTATTACCTGCAATAGTTAAACACTGAGAGGGATAAGCAGTAACGCTTAGTGAGTTCATTAATAGATACAATATAACGTTATGCCATATATATACTTCAATATGGCAGAAGCAAAGAGGAACGAGGAACAATAAAGGTATATGTGAATCATGTGACAAACTTTCCATATCAATCAATGATTTGATTCAAAGATATACAATCAATGAGACATAACAATTTCCATACTTGATATACATCAATAAAGCTTCGGCCCAAATGACATAGAAGACATATACTTTCTGATTAAACATTTTGGTAGATTTCAGGCTTTTAGCCCTATCTAACATTCTGCCAATGTCATAGGAGTAGAAGTCGTTCTCTTACGAGGCATGTTCTCATGGGGGGGGGGGGGGGGGGGGGGCAAAGTGGGCAGCTGCACAGGACCCAATTTTTTTCACTATATATTTTTATTTAAAAATACAAAATTATAATAAAGATAAGGGCCTTTTTTCTTATTCGTCCTGGGCCTTTAAGAATATTTCATTTTTCAGGATCGGCCCTGCATGCTCTACACGGCCAGAGGCTACATACCAATACCATCGTGAATCTAAGTCCTTTCACTGATCAGGTGGTCAAAGGTACAACTTTTGCTACCATAATAGCATGAAACAATAACACGAGATAATAACACGGAAAAGCACATAACATATATAACACATAACATAAAATTGTTACTATATATTGAACTCACCGCGAATTAATCGGGGGTTAAAATAGCACTTCGTTATAATAAATAGTTTTCTTCGTTGAAATCCAGGAGCTTTCTTGAAAACCGAGCCTTGCGAGGGTTGGGTTTCAAACCGAAAAGATAAATTTCCCGGGCTCTTTGGACACTTCGGGGCGTGTTTTGGGTGTTGGGAATGATCCCAGGGCTTCGGGGGATGCTAAGTAGCTTAAAAGAGGGTTTAGGAGTGAAAAGTATAATAATTTCTAACCAAAACCGGGAAATCTCATACCTCCCTTTATATAGGGGAGGCTTCGGACCGAGGGGAGGAGAAACAGCGTCAGCAGCGAAGCCTAGACACGCGTCAGATGCGAGGGCTACGCACGCGACTGATGGGAGACCGAGACATGGGGAAGGCAGGTGGCGGCTTTGGGTGCGAGGCACGTCGACTTCTCACTGAGCAGCATCTTCGGTCGAATCAGAAGCGAGCACGTGGTGGACACAAGGCGGCTTCGTGGGCGAGGTGACGTGGCCGAACTTGAGCCATGCGAAATTCCTTGGCTTTAGCATTTTTCTCGAATTTTGTGTCCCAAACTTCTAAAACCCACAACTTTCGCATACGGGCTCCGTTTTTGACGTTCTTTATATGCACACGTAGGTGGGAATATACTCTACGACTTTCGTTTAGACTTCATCGGCTAATTTTGACTTTATTTTTAATATTATTATTTTTAACAGAACGGGATAGGAAAATCCGTTAAAAATTCATAACTTCTTCATCCGATGTCCATTTTCATAAGTCTTTTTACCGTTGTACTACTATTGACGAGACCTTCGATTCTCGTTTAGGTTGTGTTGGCTAAAAATCATTTGATCTTTATTTCGAGTTTTTAGCTTTCTACTGCTATTCCGAAACTTAGAAAAATCATAACTTCCTCATACGAAGTCAGATTTGGAAGTTCTTTTTATGAAAATTCTCGGTTTAACGAGTACTACGACTTTCATTTAGATCACTAAGTCTAAAAAGTAGTTTATCAAAAACTCACTTTTTACGTCATTCGGTGTCATGTCGGTTTTATCGCGGATCTTCGATTGGTCATAACTTCTTCGTTATAACTGGGATTTCGATGAGGTTTTCGCCTAAATGTTTCTAACGAGATTCTTTACAACTTTCACTAATAAAATTTTACTTATTTCAAATTTTATATTTTCATTAAATTTCAATATTTGACTTTTAATCGGAATCTCATAAGACTTCCAATATTTTCCGATTGATTCTAAACATAATTTTACTTCATTTCTAGTAAAAACTATCTGTTAGAACTCAATTACTCAAATTCATATAATACTTCAAAATATTATTTATTACAGAACACGATTTCAAAACGTGTATGTTACAGAACTACTTAAAATACCTTCTATTATGGCATCACATACCAAAATTCAAATCTCCTAATTCTTCCCCTCTAGATCTTATCTCCCTATTCTCATCCACATCATGGCCGGCCCTAGCACATCCATGACTTACAATGCCTCCATCATGCCTCCTTTTAGGGACAAAGTTGCCACCAAAAAATCATTAATTTGGTATCACCAACATACGTACCAACATACCCCTTACACTCGATCTTGACGCGTTAAATTATAATACTTGGCAAGAACTCTTTGAAGGATGTTGTGTAAGCTTTGGAGTAGACCATCATCTTTATGAAGCAACCCCTAGAAACTATCATTGGATTGGCACAAAATGGATTCTCTTGCTGAACTCCGGATTTAGGATACTCTCAAACACTCATTGCTACAAATGATGCTCAAAAAAGTGTCACATCTCACACTGTTTGGAAAAGTATTGAAAATGTTTTATGTGACAACATAAACGTATGTGCAATGTGTGACAACAGTCAAAATAAATCAACGATTGTTAATCGCAAACATGATGAATGTCAATGTAACAGGATCAATGTGTAATGTTTGATTCATTTTAATGAAAATACAATATTATACATTGAAATACATCTGGAAAATGAGATAAACCTTCAAATAGCGAAAATTAACAAATTTGCGTCGTTGTACATTGAAGTGAATTAATATGTACTATTAAAGAGGTATGTGTATTAAGTATTATTTGGTACAAATAATTCCCAATTCAGAAAGTATGTGTTCTTATGATTTCATGGATATAAAGAAAGTCGAAATTGGAGTTCGTATACAAAGAACAAAAAATTTGTTGTTATAAAAAAAAAGAATAAAAACAAACTATTGAAATAGTACATGTATTGGGTATTATTTTGTATAAATAATACCCAATTTAATGTGTGAGCTTGTTATGTGAAAGCATTGTTATGTGCCTATGAATAGCGAACGTGAAACTAGGATTAACTAGAAAATTGATAAATTAATGTGTGAGCTTGTGTGATAAACCATCAACAAGAGGTTAATTGAACGACCAATTTAATTAACCACTACAAGTCTTATGTAACCCAAATAATTAACTAGGAAATTTATTAGTTTAATAAACTGAGCATTGTTTGAATTGATATGTTTTCTAAGGATTGGTAATAGCGAATGTGAACCTAATCACTTCAATCGGTAGCCAATAAAAATTAATCCATTGCACTTACCATAAAATCAACCATAGGAGTAGATAAATCGAACCTACACAGACGTCTGCTTATTATTGAATTTAGTTGATTTCTACTTGTTTTAGATGTTAGTTATTTGATTTGCGTGTTAATTAGTTTATCTAAGTTTCTAGTCTTGCAAAACTAGAGAAACCCTTTTACTTTTATTACTTGTTTTAGTTAATTCTAGTTATTAGTTTAATTACCGTTCCCTGAGTTCGATACCCTGCTTATTCAACTATATCACCAATTGATAGGGCCACTGCCTTTTGTGTGTCTAATTTATATTTTAAAAGTAGGACAAAACTAGTTCGTTTAACACACATCACTGACACACTAACTTGGACTAAAAGGGTGGCAAAGGGTAGCTTGATGTTTTTTATAGATCAATGGAGCGTGTGTGGTTAACCGGCACATTGATTAGGTGATAAATGACATCAAGAGTACCAAGCATATTTGCATGGTTATTCACACCTTGTTTGTGATCCTCGGTATCCCAGTCACAAACTTGAAGGGCATAATCGAGATTTAAACATGCCATTGAAAAGTTCAATGAATCTCAAAAGAATTGAGGAATTTCAATTCATTTAAAACTTAATAATCAATTTCGTTTTTCTTGGTGGAAATTGGTAAATCGTCATTTACCTACCTTCAAATATTTTGCAATTGGATTGCGGCATCCCTCTTCCGACTTGTAAAATATTGTGTTGGGTCCTAGCCTTAATATTTCATTTGGGTGTTATATTAAGGATTCTTATCTAATCTAAACTTTGTCTTTCTTTTTCAGATGTCTTCCAACACCGCTTATGGCTCAAACCCTTCAGGCTCTTTCTCACTTATGAACTTATGTGGGATAGCCATCTTTGATGTTTCAAACTTCAAGGACTGGATTCGAAACATTAGGATCGTTACTCATTACGAGGACAAAGAATATATCCTCGACAAAGAGCTTAAGGAGATTGATGAAGCCACTGCTACTCCTGAAGAGGTTGCTGAGTATAGGGCACATGAGAAGGACGCCATAAAGGTGTCTTGTATCATGCTTGCCACTATGACAACAGAACTTCAAAAGTCCTATGAGGACTACTACCCTTTCGACATGCACCAAGACTTGATGGAAAGATACCATCAAAGTGCTCGTAAGGAAAGGTATGGAATCATTGCCTCCATGATAAAAACAAAAATGAAGGATAGAGAGTCCATCACGGCCCACTTCCAGAAAATGAAAATGTTTGTGGACCGCTTGCTGAAGTTGAATGTTAACTTCGATAAAGAGTTGGAAATTGATATTATCATACATTCTTTGCCTCCTTGTTATGATCACTTTCATATGACTTATCATATGAACACAGAGGAGGTCATTCTTAGCAAGCTTCAAGGCCTTTTGAGAACTGCTGAAAGTAGTCTAAAAGGAAAATCTGTTGTATCTACTCCTACTCCTACTGCTGCCACCCCAGTCTGGCAATTGAACATGGGAAAGGGAAGAAGAGGAAGGCTCTTTCTAAGGGCCGCAAGGGAAAGTCTCATGATGGATCCTTTTCTAGTGGGACTGAAGTTGCGTCTGCTAATCCCTCTACCAATCTAAAAGAAGCAGAGTGCTTCTATTGTCATGATAAAGGGCACTGGAAGCAAAGCTGCCCTAAATACTTGCAGGATGTCAAAGATGGGAAGATAAAGCCCACCTATGCAGGTATTTACACTATTCTATCTAATAACTCATGACATTCAGTTCTTGGGTCCTTAATACATGTTGTGGTTTCCACATTTGTTCTGATTTGTAGGGTCTAAGAAGAAGTAGGGATGTGGAGCATGGGAAGATGAACTTGATCATGGGGAATAGGAAAATGTCGCATGTCACCAAGATTCGAGTTTATTCTTTATTCCTTAGTAGTGGGTTAGAATTAGATTTGAATAATTATTGCTACTTGTCCGATATGGCGAGAAACATTATTTCCTTTCATGGTTTGTACAAACAAGGTTTTAGATTTTCATTTGATAATGAAATTGGTTATATTCATGCTTTTTATAATGGTGTATTTTAATTTAAAGCATTGTCTTGTAATCGTGTATATGAAACTGTGATGATTGTAGACAACTTAGGAAATAATGTATTGCATATTGATTCGTCCAATAATTTGGACAAAGCATGCTTGTGGCATTATCGTCTTGGACATGTCAACAAGAAGCGCATATGCCAACTCCAAAAGGTTGGTGTGTTGGAGTCATTCGACTTAAAGTCGGAGGAATTTGTGAAAGGGGTGAGGGTTTGTTGGATCTCATACACACCGATGTGTGTAGGCCTTTCAGATCCGCCACAAGGGATGCTAACCGCTTCTATGTGACTTTTACTGATATTACAGTAGATATGGCAATATCTACTTAATCAAGCATTAGTTAGAAACCTTTGAAAAGTTCAAAGAGTTTAAACAAGAAGTGGAGAGTCAGCTGGGTAGGAAGATAAAGATGCTACCATCTGATCGAGGTGGTGAGTATCTTAGTATCGAGTTCCTAGACTATCTTAAGGAATGTGGAATTGTTTCATAATTGACGCCGCCCAGGACACCACAGCTTAATGGTATGGATGAGAGGCGCAATCGGACCTTTTTGGCCATGGTTTGTTCCATGATGATTCGAGCTTCGTTACCTATCTCATTTTGGGGGTATGCCTTAGAGACTGACGCCCATATTCTTAATCTAGTCCCAACAAAAAGCTTTCCAAAACACCTCACGAGATGTGGAGAGGGAAGGTTCCCTCGTTAGCACACATCAAGGTTTGGGGTTGCGATACTTTCATGAGGCGTGAGACTCATAACAAGCATGAACCTCGTAGTGAGCGATGTATTTTCATCGGCTACCCATAGAAGTCCTTTGGATATCTCTTCTACAGACCGAGTCACAATGTTGTCTTCGTTATGAGGAAAGGGGTTTTGAGAGAGAGAGAGAGAGAGAGAGAGAGAGAGAACTCATATGCCATGAGGTCAGTGGGAGGCAAATTGACCTTGAAGAGCTTCAAGATTTAAGTGATGAAGGAACTTATGGGTTTTTTGAGCATTCTAACACTCATATGGTGTACATGCAACTCTAGAAACCTTGGATCTATGTTTTCTCTATTATACATGTAAATAGGGTTTTTCCAAGGTTCTCATCCTAACTAACATACAATGGAGAAATTATACTACAAAGTCTAGTTAGATGACATATCTTCTGATGGAGCTTGAAGTATTGAACCTTTAAGAGCTTAGTGCCCCAAGTGTTGCACCTCAAATGGTTTACACAACACCAAAAACCCTTGGAATAACTTGAGAAGAAGAATACTTGCACCAAAATCGGCTAGCCCTCTTTGTTTTATGCACTAGTGCCAATTTCATGAACCAGAGACCTCTTTATATAGTTTGGAGGATTAGGGTTACATTCATGTAAACCCTAATACCCATGACCTTTCATTTCCATAGGATCTATGGGTTAAAACTCCATGGACTATCCATGAAAGTTTAGCCCAACCTAAATGAACTTGGCCCATCCTATATATATATATATATATATATATATATATATATATATATATATATATATATATATAAGAGTCGATATTTAATTAGTTCATTTTGATCAATAAATTAATTCTAAATTAATTCTTGATCAATACTAATTAAATAATATGATTTCATATTAATATATTAGAACTTATAATATATTAATATAAATCATAAGTATCATTTTTCTCATTTTCTCTATCCAATTGTTCTGATGTCATGCAACCCAAATGGACCATGCTACTCTCGGATCGAATACATACCAATAATAGTTATTGTCTTAGACATCTAATCCAATAGTCTCCCAGGATAAGTCTAAAACTATTATTGCATATGACTCCAAGATCCCAACTAGCAATCGTAGCTCTTAAAGCCGCTTCTGAACTCTGAACTAATCAAATGACGTGTCCATTAGATAAGGGATCATATATTCCTCCATTTCTATATATCATATGGACTGAGACATGGATTATAATCATTATCTCTGTCCATTTGTTGTTTCCCGATTTCCGATTTATGACGGCTGACAAATTGAACAAATCAAATCAGTCTAGGCTTAGCCAAGAACTTAGGGGTGTCATCACTAAATCATCAAGGGGCCCACAGATATCGCTTTATCCCTCCAAGGGTAGAAGGAATGGATAAACTTTTACCCAAGTGTTTGCTTGTACTTACTCATCAAATCACACACAACGATATGTTTTATAACAACTAAGTTACTGGTTGCGTTTACATATGTCAATGTGCAACTGACACGCAACTACAACTCACACGTCTCCGTTTGAAGAATATAAGATATTATCGTCTAATGATTCACTCGTGATAAAATCCATGAAGTGATTCAAATGAGCATGGGTTGAATCCAATACTCGAAACTCATTCCAGTAGCACTCATGAACGCTGCAACCACTTTTTCCCAGACAAACTACAGACCCTTCATGACAATCTTGCCTCAATACCTACTTCCAAAGTATGATCTACTATGGATAGTTTGAATAACCTAGTTATTCGGGAAGTCATAACATGCAAAGTGAAACACAAGAATAATCGAATCCAATATGGTCTCAGAACTTATGAATATAAATAAAACACCTTTTATTTATCACCATAGTGATTACACATTATTCATTGCATAATATTTCAAATAATCAACTTAATACTTAAATTAAAACAATAGCCATGCCATGCTCCAAGAATGCACACTATGTTTGTCCAAACAATAGTTATGCCATACACCAAGTATGCACACTATGTCTTACTTTGTGGAATAAATCAATTGAACATAATTCCAATGATTCTCATTTCACAATCCCAAATCCTTATCATAAGTGTAAGAATTCCAAATTCCTGCCATTTACCAAAATCTGTTAGATTCTAAACTCATATGCATTGATCCTCTTGTAATGACTATGCACAAAGTCACAAAGACTTGGCAACAGACATTACAAAGTACTCCAATGGAGATCAATTCCATAGAAACGAAGTCTCAAATTCAAAGTACATTCCTTTGAACATCCTTCTTGCATTAAGTTTTTCTAATCTTACACAGATTGAATAGCTTCCACCTATGGAGACATTTCCATATTCCCATTTTGACTATCACTTCTGAACAAGAGTTGCCTATTTTTCAAAATATGTCAATATGGTCCTTTCTAAAAATTTACACCATACTTCCAACTATCCATGAACAACCAATCTTTGGTAAAACCTCAGATTGTCCTCAACAATTGCTTAATCATTTTAGTCATATCCAATTCTAAACCTTTCCCCTTTTAATGCCCTAGGCATTTGGAAAATTTAGAAAAGGATAAATATTATAGCATATTTAATCGATCCTATACCCGAAGCATATGGGACAAGATTCATGATGTCTCACAGAAAGACATGATCCTAGATCAGTCTTTTGCTACAATATTTTTTTTATTTGCCATGTTTTCATAATTAGACTATGAATAGGGATACCGTAATCATAATCGAATTTTGAGAATGCAATATATATAGAATTTCCTTATGTGGAACCATTCCAACATAAAATTCATATGTATATATATATATATATATATATATATATATATATATATATATATATATATATATCCTTGACTAAAGGTGATTAAAATCTCAATCTAAGCTTTTAGAATTGAAATGAAGTATAATTTCCTCTCCTTTAATTATAGCAAAACAACTTTTCCCGATTGAAACTTTTGTTTTCTATAATTAACATTGCTAACTTGCAACACTTATCATAATTATCATGCTCCCACTAACATGATAATTTTTAGCATACCACTTATGCTCCCACTAGCTTTGACTTGTATCCAGAAATCAGCTGGACTTCTAGAAATCAATACTTTATTGACTTTCTTACCAAAGTTTAGATTTCTGATACGAGATGCTTTGATAAGACTTTATCAAAATCATACAATTTTTCTTAGATTGCTCACATGCGTGTCTAAACAATTTTTAGAACTATGAAAATGGATGTTTTAATCATAGTATCAATTGTTTAGACCTTTTCCATTTCTCACAAGTCTATGTTAGCATGCCAGTTACCGACACATGCTCCACTAACGACTTTGAGAATGAAAATATCACAATTGTTATCTTCTTAAAACCTACTTAGTGAAATCATTTCCTCACCATCATTTTCATGAATCGGAGAGAAACCTTATGACACTTAGACTTTATGGTGTATGTGTTCCTATCCATGTGAATTTGTCAAAACCATAATCACAAGATAATGTTAGTGACAAATCCAAACTCATATGGAATAAACTTGTGCAATCTTAACTTCTTGCCACCTGGCAGCACAAGGGCCTGTGATTGCTTCCAAGTAGTTATACAAACAATTGAGAACTTGTAGAACTCAAATGCATAGTCAACTTTAACTGGAATGGTCACAGAAATAGGAATATGTCAACGCGATAGGTTACAAACCTCAAGTCATGCTAGTGATAAACTATAGGTTTTATTCTTGATCAGTTCTTGAAACTCTTTAAGGATCTTTTAGACTCCCACTGTCCTCTTGACATATAAGACTCTCTTGCCAAGAACCATCCCTTGACAAAAAAATATGCAAGAGATAATGCATATTTTTATCAAGACAAACACTTCACACAATTGGCCTTAATTGGTCTTTGTTCTATCCAAAACATCACAACTTACCAATTTCAAATGTAGAAGAGTAGAAAACATTTTACTCTTATATTTTACAAGTGTTATAAACCTTCTTTAAGATATGTCACTCAAGTTACAATCTTGGAGTATGATCCTAAAAATTGTTTTGGAACAAAGTATGACTCATCTTCTTGATTTAACCACTTCAACAATTCATGACTCCTCTTCTTAGACATAAGAATGCACTAAGATGTCCTTAGAGGATGAATTGTGATATGGTATCATAATCATTAAGACGGTTATAAAACATGATACTAAAGTACTCTCCCATCTTTTCATATTCGAGAAACTTTTATCTTTCTGCCTAATTTGATTCTTCTCATTCGTTCTGCCATACACTGAAACTTTTCCAATGTTTTAGGATTACACTTAAACTTGTAATTGTAACCATATTTACTTGATGGGTTTTATTCATAAGAACATCCTATGTGCTCATACAAACCCTAATGCTTGGATCTAGGTTTCTCTATTGTACATGCAAGTTATCCAAGAGTATAAACCCTAGATCTAGCATATGATAATCAATATAACATATAATAAGGGTTTAGATCATACCTTGATTGTTATGTAGCAATAACAATCTCAATTCCTCCTTGTATTGACTTTAGAAAGCTTAGAGTCACAAATGTCACTCCTCTAATGGTTCACAAACACCAAGAGCAAGAGGATGAAGAGGAGAGAGGAAGGAGGCTGCCCTAAAACGTGTGAAACCCTAGAATAAGTTTTAGCCACGTTTTTGGGTCATAAGGGATGTATATATAGTGAGGCTATTAGGGTTATCTAACAAGGAAACCCTAAATTGGATGCTTAAGCCCTAAGCAACCCATGGATCCCTTTCCTTAAGGCCTTGGACGATTTCTTATGGGCTTCCCCATAGAATTCGTCCACTCCTTAATATAAGGCAATCCATGGCCCAATTGCAATTATCTTATAATTACAATTCCAGTCCCTTAAGTTTAATTAATCTCTTTTAGTCACAAAACTAATTACCAATTAATTATTGACTAATATTAATTAAACAATATGATTTCTCCTTTAATATATTATTCTCATAATATATTAATAAATCATATTTAATCATTTCTCTCCATAATTCATCCTATCAAGTTGCTTTGGTGAAGGCAACGCAAAAGGACCATGCACCATCGGGTCAAGTGCATACCAAAATAGTTATGGACTTAGACAGTAATCCAACAGTCTCCCACTTGGATAAGTCTAATAACTATTATGCATATGACTTCAGATCCTGATCTGCAATCGTAGCTTCCAAAGCCGCTGTCAACTCTAATCCTATCAGATACGCGTGTCCTTTAGATAAGGGATCATATATTCCTCCATTCTAGATATCGTATGAGACATGATTTCTAATCATTCTCTTTGTACTATTTCTTGATTTCCGATTTATGACAACTGACTAATTGAACAAATCAAATTAGCCCTAGCCCGGCCGAGCATTTACGTTTGTCATCACTAAATCATCGAGGGGCCCAAAGAAATCGCTTTTATCCTACTTTGGATAAAAGGAATAGATAAACTTTGATTCAATGCTCGCTTGCACTCACTCACCGAGTCACACACAACAATATGTTTTATGACACCAAGTTACTGGTGCGTTTACATATTATCAATGTGCAACCGATTTGCAAGATACAACTCACACATCTCGGTTTCAAGAATATAAGATGTTATCGTCTCACCAATCACTCGTGATACAATTCATGGAGTGATCCAAGTGAGCGTGGGTTTAATCTAATGCTCAAATCATATTCATAAGCACTCATGAACGTTGCAACAAACATTTGCTCATGTCTAATGCTCTTTAGACAATCCACGCACCAATTCACGACAGTCTTCATTCATACCTACTTCCAACATATGAACGACTGTGGCCCGTTCGAATAATTTGACTGTTCTAAATCAATTAAATTATTCAGGAAGTCAAAACATGCAAAGTGAAACACAAGAATAATACTAATCCCATACGGCCTCAAACCTTTGAGTATAAATAAAACACCTTTTATTTATCACCATATCGATTACTCATTATTTGTTGTTTCAAGTAATCAACTTCTTACTTGAATTATTACACTTGTCCTATGCTCTTAGCATGCACACAATGTTTACCTATGGTTCTTACTTTGTGAAATAGACCAAATTGAGCACATTTCCAATCATTCTCATTTCACAACTCCAAATCCCTTTTCCGTAAGTGAGAGAATATCAAATTCTTGCTACTTATAGAATATGATAGATTCTAACATTTTATGCAATGATCCTTTCGTAATGTCACTGCACCAAAGTCACAAAGACTATTGCCAATGAAATTACAAATTCCTCTATCGGAAATTGTTACAATACAATTCCTTAGATATGATGTCTCTCACTCAAAGTACATTCCTTTGAACATCCTTTTGCATAAAAGTTTCTAATCTAGTCATAGATTTTCAATATTCAATTCCCAATATGGAAACGTTTCCATATTTTCCATATGACAACTCATTCTTAATAGAATCTTATCTATTCATAATAATGTCGATATGGTCCATCCAATATGGAAACATTTCCATATTTTCCAATACTATACTTCCAACTACTCACAAGCGACCAATCCTCGACGAACTTTGGATTGTCCTTTGATAGTTGTTTAATTATTTTAGTCAAAACCGATTCGAGTCCCTTTTCCCTCTAAATGCGCTAGACATTTGGAAAATTTTAGAATGGTCAAATATTATAGCATTTGCAATCGATCCTATACCCGAAGCGTATGGGACACAATGCATAATGTCTTACATAAAGATTTGATACTTTATCAATCTTCCGCCATAAGATTTCATTTGCTATGTTCTCAAAATTCGAATTGTGAAGAGGAATGCCGTAATCATAATCGAAATTTTAAGAACACACTATATACCTTTGACTAAATTTATTAACATTCCACAACCTAAGCCTTTAGATTTGAAATGAAGCATAATATTCTCTCCCTTAATTATAGCAAAACAACTTTACAACCCCTTACGACTTTGCAAGGTATAACTCTTGTTTTCTATAATTAATATTGCCAACTTGCAATACGTGCCTTAATAATCATAAAATCATAACATTTATGCTCCCACTATCATGATGATTATTATAAACATAACACTTATGCTCCCACTAGCTTTGACATGTATTCAGAAACAGCTTAACTTTCAGAAAAACAATACGTATTGAATTTCTTAAGTTCATGTTTTCTAATACCTAATGCTTTGATAATCTTTTATCAAGGCTTCTTGAACTTATAAACCTTTGCCTTAGATAGTTCATATGTGTGTCTAAACAATTAAGACTAATTGCCAAACCTCACAATTCAAATCATGGAAAGGGATACCGTAACCATGATCGAATTCGAGAATGCAATTTTACAATCACTATCTTCTTAAAATCTTTCTTAGTGAAAGAATTTCCTCACAATCATTTTCATGAAGGAGGAAATCTTACGACACTTAGATTTAAACGGTGTATGTGTTCCTATCCATGTGAATTTGTTAAAACCAAAGTTTACGACAAATTCAAACTCATATGGATCGAACTTTCTTGATCTCGATTTCTTGCCTTATGGTAGCACAGCTGCCCACCATGTCTTCCAAGTAGTTAAGCAGCTCATCTTTTCTTATCAATGTACTTTCCATTGATCAAGATCCTTGCCTTTTATTCATTCAAATGAGAACTCATAGTACTCACATGCATAATTGACTCGATTGGATTGGCACAGAAACAAAATAATGTCAACACGATAGGTTGTAAACCTCAACTCGTGTGCTAGTGATGATCGATAAGGTTTATTTGATTTGTTCTTGAAACCTTTCAAGACCTTTACCCCTTGACATATAAGATTCTCTTGTCAATAACCATTTCTTGATAAACAAATATTCAAGAGTTAGCGTAGTTTTTATCAAAACATTTCATAAATTGGTCCTAGTTGGTCTTTGTCTTATCCAAGACATCGCAGCTTACCAATTTCAAATGTGCGATAACAAGAAAACCTTTTTCCATATTCTACATTTGATGAATGTTATAAACATTCTTAATACTTGTCACTCATTGTCACAATCTTATCTTTAAGACTTGTTATTGGAACGAAGTATGATTGACTTCTTGATTTAACCATTTCTTCAATCCTTGATTCCTCTTCTTAAACATACAATTGTACTAAGACTCACTTAGAGGATCAATTGAGATATAGTTCTTAATCATTAAGACCTATCATAAAGCATAAAAGCTACTCTCCCTTCTTCTTAGAATGGAGAAACTTTTATCTTTCTGCCTACACGATTCTTCTTATTCGTTTTGCTATTGATTTAAACCTTTTTAATCAATTCCGAATTACACTTAATCTTACAAGTATAATCATATTTACTAAACTTTTAGTAAACCATGACAAATATCTTGTTACTCTTATGGTGGACTTTGACCAACACACAACTTTGTGTACTCGATCTCCTAGTCCTTCACTTGACACTTTGTCAATGAATTAGTCTAATTTCCAAATATGAAATTTCTCATTCTTCGTGCAACCAAGTTGCATGATTCCAAATTTCTGTCCAATTGAAACTTGGGCGATGAGAAACTCTCCCTATTTGGTAAATTCTCGATCTTTCCATAAACACCATAAATAAGAATCATATCCATTTGTTGTAGAAATATGCAAACACCAATTTTCATAACGATTTCATTGCAAGGAAATAAACAAATAAATAAATAAGTCAAACCAAAATTTATTTTATTTATAAAAGCAGTGGAAAACATTTGTCCTTACAATGCAAAATCCATTGAAAACTATGTATTTCAAAAGGAAAATTTCTAACAACTCTATCATAACTATCTAAGCTCAAAATCTAATCTTTAAGTCCATGCGATCAAGATCCATTCCTTGTGATTAGATTCATCTTGCTCTTTCACCAAGCTTTCTTTCTTTTCACCGATCCTGTAAAACATTCAAATGCAATCTTATCACATCATGTATTAAGAATCAATGAATAGGAACTTAACGGAGTTAGATAGCGGATTTTACCTGAAGCGCGGCCATACTCTTTGACTTTCCCATCTTATGGACTCTTCAGGCTCTTTGGGCAGACTTGTATCCAACGCCCTTTCTTTTGGCAGCAAACGCAGGTCGGTTCTCCTAGAACGTCCTCGGAAGCATGGTCGGTTGACTTTCTCAACAAATACGCTCCATTGCTTCGCCAAATCATTTTTGATTCAGCAGCAATGAGCATGTAAGTTAGGTCAATGAGGTTGTCGTCATGATCCATCATATAATACTTTCTTTTGAACTCATTATATGATTCAGGAAGTGACTGCAAAACCCAATTCACAACCAACTCATCCGGGAATGACACATCTGTTGGGTTTTGAGCAATCTAACACTTCCTAAGTGTGCATGCAACCCTAATAAACCTTGGATCTATGTTTGTCTAAATACATGCAAAATAATAATTTTCCAAGGTTTATAACCTATCTGACATGGCATGGGGAACATTTCAACATAACAAGTTAGAAGAGATTACATACCTTTTGATGAGTTTGGTTCTTGAGGAGTTTGAGCGCCAAGCACTAATAGTGTGAATGCCTCAAATGGAATCACAAAACACCACAAACTCTTGGAAAACTTTGAGAGAGTATACACACTTGTATATTTCGGCCACACACAAGCACACACATACTAGTTCACTAGTTGCCATTTCATGCACCATAAGCATGCTTATATAGTGTACATGGTTAGGGTGAAACCCTAATAACCCATGACTTTTCCTTTCCAAGGATCCATGGGTTAAAAGCTCCATGGATCATCCATGGACTTCCATCAAAGCCTAGCCCATTAACAAATGAGTGTTAGCCCACACCATATAAAATCAGTAGCCCATAATCTAATTAGTCTTCCTTTTAATCTCTAAATTAATTCATAATTAATTTAAGACTAATACTAATTAAATAACATAACCTCATATTAATATATTATAACTTATAATATATTAATAAACATATGTGTATAACTCTCATAAAATTATCCATAAATAGTTTGGATGAGATGCAACCCAAATGGACCATGCCGGTCGGGTCAAGTATATACCAAATAAGTTATGGACTTAGACACCTTATCCATCAACATCCAACATTATCAACCTATCAATGTGTGATTTCATTCCTAGAATGTGGGCACACACGGGTTTACCATCTTCATGTTTCATTTCCAATAGGGCTTTAGTGATATTGAACCTTTCAATTCTTCGATCTTGTGGGTTAGGGAGAACAATTGGAGGAGGTGGAGTAAGTGAAGCATGATTTCTTGTTCCTCGATCGAATCATGGAATACCATCTTCATGTGGAATGCTTGTTCCACGGGATTTGGGAAGACCATAGTTGTCGAACTTAGACATCTACAAAACGGGAGAAAAAGAATTCAAGTTAGTTGATTGATTGAGTCCTTAGTAAATCACCCAAATGAGATACTAAGGCTAGGACCCAACACAATATTCTACAGCTCGGGAGAGGGATGCCGTAACTCAAATTGCAGAACATTTGAAGGTAAGTGAATGACGATTCACTAATTTCCACCATGAAAAAACGAAAAAGAAATTTAAGTTTTAAATCTATGAAAAATCCTAGATCCTATGAGATTCATTGAACATTTCAATGGCATGTTTAAATCTCGATATGCCCCTCTTGTTTGTGACTGGGATGCCGAGGATCACAAAGCGGGTGTGAATAACCATGCAAACTACATGGTTCCCCCATATGTTACAGTCACCTATTCGATGTGCCGGTAAACGACACACGCTCCACCGAACTATGACAAACATTGAGTCACCCTTTGCTACTTTTTTTAGAACCATTTAGTGTGCCGGTAAACCACACACGATCCACTAACATCTTCGCAAGGGTACAAAGTGTAATTTCATGAAATTGCATCAATTCACTTTGCCTAAGTAACTAAGATTGGGAATTTGAAAAATATTTAGTTACTTTAGTAATTCATTATACTTATAATGGAAGGTTTCGTCCTATCCTACCCGTTCGGCTAACGACCCTTCACTAGTCAAGAGTGCGGTGGGTAAGAGTGGATACCCATTCAATCGCCATTTTATAGGCAATTTCCTTAAACAACCCTTATAGACTAGCTTCGTGAATGAGGCCTACTAACGGTAAGACTGACCTTTACTCATACATATATATAATGTTAGACTTTTAATGTTATACATAGTATAGGGTATATTTTACACTTTTAAAATACTAGGTGGTCAAATTTAATAATTATACCTTTAATTCAATTAAATTGTAAACCAAAACTTTTATGGATTTATTAAACCTCCTTTAATTATACACCTTAATTAATTAATAAAACCATAAGGGTGTGATTTGAACTTTTTCAAAACAATACTAGGGTTTTAGAATTTAACATTCCTAATTAAACTTTTAATCAACTTTTAAATTCCAAAACTTGAGGGCAAGTTTTGAAACATTTCAAAATATTAAGGTTTAGAATTTAAATATACATCAAAATTTAAATTCCAAAACTTGAGGGCAAGTTTTGAACCATTTCAAAACATTAGGGTTTCAACTATTTAAATTTCAAAACTAAAACTTTTGAGTTCAAATTTAAACTATAAAACCTAAAGGGGAAAATATGAAACTTTTCATAATACAAGGATCAAATAACAAATAATCTAAATTAACAATTAATCACATAATTATCCATATTTGATTTATTTAATGATTTCTTGCAAAACAATTTACCAATTTAATCAAAATAATTAATCAATTATCACATAAGGAAACAAATATTTTATTAATTGATAAATATCTTCAATTAGATCAAGAATATACTCATATATATCAAAAAATCAGATTAATATTGATCTAATATGATAAGGCAACTATCCTTAAGCAAAAACAGCAAGAAATCCCGGTTTTCCCTCCTTCTGACCAGCCGACTCGTCGAGTCAGGCATGGACTCGTCGAGTCAGCATGAACTCGGCGAGTTCATCTAGAGACTCGGTGAGTTCAGCAAGCAGAACCACAAAAAACGAATTTTTTCAACATACAAGGCATCAATACAATAGAAACCAATCTAGGCTCTGATACCACTGATGGGTTTTAGTCATAAGAACATTTTATGTGCTCATACAAACCCTAATGCTTGGATCTAGGTTTCTCTATTGTACATGAAAGTTATCCAAGACTATAAACCCTAGATCTAGCATATGATAATCAATATAACATATAATAAGGGTTTAGATCATATCTTGATTGTTATGTAGCAATAACAATCTCAATTACTCCTTGTATTGACTTTAGAAAGCTTAGAGTCACAAATGTCACTCCTCTAATGGTTCACAAACACCAAGAGCAAGAGGATGAAGAGGAGAGAGGAAGAAGGCTGCCCTAAAACGTGTGAAACCCTAGAATAAGTCTTAGCCACGTTTTTGGGTCATAAGGGATGTATATATAGTGAGGCTATTAGGGTTATCTAACAAGGAAACTCTAAATTGGATGCTTAAGCCTTAAGCAACCCATGGATCCCTTTCCTTAAGGCCTTGGACGATTTCTTATGGGCTTCCCCATAGAATTCGTCCACTCCTTAATATAAGGCAATCCATGGCCTAATTGCAATTATCTTATAATTACAATTCTAGTCCCTTAAGTTTAATTAATCTCTTTTAGTCACAAAACTAATTACAAATTAATTATTGACTAATATTAATTAAACAATATGATTTCTCCTTTAATATATTATTCTCATAATATATTAATAAATCATATTTAATCCTTTCTCTCCATAATTCATCCTATCAAGTTGCTTTGGTGAAGGCAACCCAAAAGGACCATGCACTATCGGGTCAAGTACATACCAAAATAGTTATGGACTTAGACACTAATCCAACATTACTAACTTTTAGTGAATCATGACGAATAGCCTTATCGATCTTTGTGGTGGACCTGACCAGCGCACAACCAAGTGTACTCGATCCCTTTGTCCTTCACTTGACTCACATATACATGTGAACAAGGAATTAGTCTTAATTTTCCAAAGATGAAAATTCTCATTCATCATACAATACAATTTGCATGATTCCAAGTTTCGGTCTAATTGAAACTTGGGTGATGAGAATCTTTCCTTAATTGTTAAATTTAGACACTACCACAAATGAAAGAATCAAATTCATATTACCATTATTACTAGAAACATACAAACATCAATTTTCCATAAATGCCATTGCAAGGAGATATAAAATAAAACCAAAACAAATTTTTATTTATTTATGAAATGCAGAAAAGCTTTTTCCTTACTATGCAACTCTAAAATGAAAGATATGCTATTACATATTTCCTAGCAATCTAGCATAACCCCTAAGTAGTAGCTCAAAAATCCGATGTTCGAACCATGCGAATGAAATCCATCTTCGCGATCAGATTCAACATACTCTTCTTTTAAGCTTCCTTCCCTTTGCTTGATCCTGCAAAACATCAAAATGCAACCTAGTCACATTATGTATTAGGAACTTAACAGAGTTAGATAGTGGACTTACCTGAAGCAGAGTCAAACTTTTTGATTCTTCCTTCTGTTAGATCTTTCAGGTAGTTACGGTAGCTTTGCAACCAATTTCCCTTCTCTTGACAATAAAAACATATAGACTCTTTGGGAATGGTACACGAGAATATCACAGACTTAGCCTTTCCCTTTACCTTTTGTTTAACCGGGTTGATCAGGGTCGATCCCTTTCCATTGGGAAGAGAAAGCTTTTCTGGACTTCCAATGTTACCATTGTCAATATCCATGGAAGTTTGAGAAATAGACCTTCCACCCAAATTTACTTTTCCAATGCGCCAAAACATTTCTGATTCAGCAGCAACAAGCAAATAAGAAAGATCAATAAGGGTCATGTCGTGATCTGTCACATAGTAGTCCTTAATGAACTCACTATACAACTCAGGAAGTGACTGAAGAACCTAGTCAATAGCCAACTTCCTTGGGATATCGACACCCAACATTCTCAACTTGTCAATGTGTGACTTCATCTATAAGACAGGAGTACACACAAGTCTTCCATCTTTATGTTTCATTGCAAGTAGGGCTTGAGTGATCTTGAACTTTTCAAGTCTTCGAGCTTGTGGGTCAGGGAGAATAATCGGAGGAGGTGGAGGAAGAGAAGTATGATTTCCATGATCCAATCGCGGGACATCATCTTCATTAGGGAAGCTTGTTCCAAGAGATTTGGGAAGATCATAGTTGTCTGAACCAGACATCTACAATGGGAGAAATTCAACTTACTTGATTTAAGTCCTTAATAGAACACCCAATATAAAATATTAAGGCTAGGACCCAACACAATATTTTATAACTTGGAAGAGGGATGTCGTAATCCAAGCTACAACATATTTGAATGTAGGCGAATGACGATTCACCAATATCCAACATGAAAAACGAAATAAATTATTAGGTTTTAATTGGATTTGAAAATCCTAGATCTTTTGAGATTCATTGAACTTTTCAACGGCATGTTTAAATCTCGATTGTGCCCTCTCAAGTTTGTGACTGGGATGTCGAGGATCACAAACAAGGTGTGAATAATCATGCAAATTAACTTGGTACCCTTAATCTTTATCACTTAATCTATGTGTCGGTTACCCACGCACACTCCACCTATCTATGATAAACATTAAGTCACCCTTTGCCACTCTTAATAGTCCATGTTAGTGTGTCGGTTACCCACACACGCTCCATCAACGACTTGGTAAGGTACAACGTGTAATTTCATGGGTTAGCACCAAATTCACATTTTCCTAAAGTAACTAAGATGGGGAATTTATAAAAGGTTTAGTCCTTATCCTACCCGTTCGGCTAACGACCCTCCACCAGTCAAAGAAGCGGTGGGTGAGAGTGGACAACCATTAAGCTACCATTTTATAGGCAACAACCTTATACCGCCCTTATAGACCGACTTCATGAATGAGGCCTACTAACGGTAAGACTCACTTGCTCTTATATATATATTATTAACTTATAATACAATAAAGTATAAGGGTTGAATTTAACTTTTAAAACTCTAGGGTTTGGAATTAAAGTGTGTATGAGACTTTACAAATTCCAAAACTTGAGGGCAAGTTTTGAAAAATTCAAAAAACTTTTGGATTTTCATAACTTATGAGTTTAATTAAGGTTTTAAAAACTTTAATGAAGAGACTCTTGAACATCCATAACTTGAGGACAAGTTATAGAGTTTATAAGACAACTTATGATAAAAAAGACTCTTCAATGGTGTAACCTATGAGTTTTTAATGGATCTTTAAAAGAAATGACTTTTGGTAATCTATAACTTGAGGACAAATTATGGACTTCATTAAAAACATTTAGATCAAGAATTAACTAACAAACAATTTGCAAATAATTCTTATGATCTACCAAAACTCATAAGTGTATGAATAATCATATCAACAATTTCAAGAATCATATAAACACATATAAAACTTGAAATTTTGATAATAACCTTGAAATTGGTTTACCATAATCATTACCACATCAAAAATAGGTTTTATAAGTCCAAAACAGTTTAAGGTAATGATTCTAGACCAATTCCAACACCAAAACTCGAAAATCTGCACTCAGGCCTGCCAACTCGTCGAGTGCATGAACTGACTCGGCGAGTTGGTTGAATATATGCATGGACTCGTCGAGTTCCATGAGGGACTCGGTGAGTCAACTGGGCAATGTGCAGAAATTTGACATTTTTCAGCAATTTGCATCAAGTATAAAAAAAACAAGCCTAGGCTCTGATACCACTGATGGGTTTTTTGAGCATTCTAACACTCCTATGGTGTATATGCAACCCTAGAAACCTTGGATGTATGTTTTCTCTATTATACATGTAAATATGATTTTTCCAAGGTTCTCATCCTAACTAACATACAATGAGCAACTATACTACACAAGTCTAGTTAGATAACATACCTTTTGATGGGAAGTTGGGTGAAGATGTTTACATGAGTCAGCCATAGGGGTTTGCCAGTGCAAAGTACCCCAATAGAGTGTGTAAGCTTGAGTAAACCATTTATGGATTGAAACAAGCATCTCGCAGATGGAATCTTTTTTCGATGAGAAAGTCAAAGAGTTTGGATTTTCGAGAAGCGAGGATGAGTCATGTGTATATGTCAAACCTAGTGGGGGTAAAGTTAGCTTTCTGGTGTTGTATGTGGATAACATACTTCTCATAGGAAATGACATCCCAACCTTGCAGGAGGTTAAGTCTTGGCTTGGGAAGTGTTTTGCTATGAAGGACCTTGGCGAAGCTGCCAATATTCTAGGGATAAGGATATTGAGAAATAGGAGTAAAAGACTAATTGGACTTAGTCAAAGTACCTACTTGGATAAGGTGTGGAAACGGTTCAACAAGGAGAATTCCAAGAAAGGTGATCTACGTATCCAAAGCCATACCAAGCTGAGTAAGACTCAGTGTCCGAGTACAGAGGCCGAGATATCAGAGATGAATCACCATATACTTCCGTAGTTGGCTCAATCATGTATTCTATGAATTGTACTCGCCCTGATGTGGCCTTTGCTTTGAGCATGGTCAACAAATATCAAGGGAATCCTAGTAAAGCTCACTAGACTATGGTAAAGAACATTCTTAAGTACCTGCGGAGGACTAAGGACTGGGTCCTTACCCTTGGTGGGAGTGATGACTTAAGAGTGACAGGGTATAGTGACGTCGGCTTTCAGACTAACAGAGATATTTTTCGCCCTCAGTCGGGCTGGGTATTTACCCTGAATGGAGGAGCAATAACTTGGAAAAGTTACAAACAAGAGACTGTAGTTGATTCAACGTGTGAATCAGAGTACATAGCAGCAAGCGAAGCGTCGAATGAAGCGATATGGCTGAAGAACTTCATCGGAGACCTTGGAGTTGTACTAGCTATAAAGGAGCCTATGGAAATTTTCTGTGACAGCAAGAGTATGGTTGCCTTAGCCAAGGAACCGAGGGATCATGGCAGATCCATACACATCGACAAAAAATATCACTTCATAAGACATTGGATAGAAGAAGGACTCCTCGTAGAAAAAGGGTATTGTCAGAGGAGAACCCAGTAGATCCCCTTACAAAGGGACTGAGCAGGGTTAAGCACTTGCAGTTTAGAAACTTGTAATAGATAAAATGTAATTGACATTTGGTGATTAAATTAAAGGAGTTTTATTTATGAGTAAAATTACTATCTTGTGTCAATTGTTTACTATTGTTTCATTTTGCATGTTTTGACTTCCAGAATAATAAGATTATTCAAACTATCCACAATCGTTCATACTTTGGAAGTAGGTATTGAGGCAAGACTCTCATGAATTTGGCTTGTAGATTGTCTAAAGTGTTTAGACATAGCAATAGTTTGCTACAACATTCATGAGTGCTCATAAGGTCTGAGTATTGGATTAAACCCACACTCACATGAATCACTTCATGGAATTTATCACGAGTGATTGTGAGACGATAATATTATATAGCCTTTAAACCAAGATATATGAGTTGTTAACTATGAGTTGGTTGTACATTGATAGTGGGAAAATGCATTAGTAACTTGATGTTATAAAACGTGTTATTGTGTATGATTTAACGAGTAGTTAGTACAAGCATATAAGTCGAAGTTTATCTGTTCCTTTTATCCTTGTAGGATTAAAAGCGATATCTTGGGCCCCTCGTTGATTTTGACTTGACTTATGTGTCGGGCTCGGTCAGGACTCAATTGATGTGTTTAATTAAGTTCTATGTTAAACAAATCGGAAATCGGGAAACAAACTGTTGGGCAATAATTATGATTATGTTCCATGTATTTGTCTGCACGCTATCTTGAAGAACCGAGTATTATATGATCCCTTATCTAAAATGGCACATCAAAGTACGATACTGGCTTTTAAGAGCTACGCTTGCTAGTCAGTTTTTAATTCGTACTTGCAGTTATAGTTATTAGACTTATCCAAGTGGGAAACTATTGGATTAGGTGTCTAAGCCCATAACTATAATTGGTATGTACTTGACCTGAGAGTAGCGTGGTCTATTTTGGGTTGCATTCACCAGAACAATATGATAGGATAAATATTTGAGAAAGAGGTTATTTATGATTTATTAATATATTATAATATATTAATTTAGGAATCATATTATTTAATTATTATTGATCAAGAATTACTTAGGAATTAATTTAGTGATCAAAAGAGACTAATTAAATTTACAGGGGCTGATTGTGTAAATCAATGATATATATAGGTTGGGCTAATAATCCATGATTGATTAATGATGTGCTAAGCTTATGTAAGTATCCATATAGTATTAGTCCATTATAAACCAAGTGTAAGAATTAGGGTTTACACATAACCCTAGGAATTCTACACTATATATATGTAACCCCTTGGCTAGAATGAGGACACTAGTTATCTTAGAGCTACTATAGCCGATTCTTGAGTGCCTCTAACCTCTCTCTCAAGTTCTCCAATTATTGGTGGTGTTTTGTGAACCATTTGAGGCGTCACACTTGAGGTGCTAAGTCCTTAAAGGCCAAATACAACAAGCTACAACAAAAGGTAATCTTCTAACTAGTTTTTTTATGATTCATATATCAAGTTGTATGCTAGTTAGGCTTCATGCTTTGGAAAATTGTTTATTGCATGTATAACTAGAGAAAACGTAGATCAAAAGCATTAGGGTTGTACGTGCACCATAGGGATGTTATAGTGCTCAAAACTCATCACCCCCACCACATAGAAGACTGGTGGATGAGAATAGACACCCATTTAACGACTATTTTATAAGACGCTTCCTTATACCCTCTTTATAGCATGGTTTTGTGAATGAGGCGTACTGTTGATTTGACTGAATTTTCTTATACAAATAGTAATTAACTTTTAATATATATATATATATATATATATATATATATATATATATATATATATGTGTGTGTGTGTGTGTGTGTGTGTGTGTGAGAGGTGTACTTTAGGACATTTCAGAATACAATGTTTAAACTTTTAATTATCTAAATTTCACTTTTTAATTTAACTAAATTTAAACCATTTATGATTTAATCTTTATCTTTTAATAAATTATTAGTTAAATTAATTTAAATCATTTATGGATTAAATAATTATTTACATTTAATCAAATAATTCAAATTTAATCCTATTCCATAATCATATCAAAATTTCAAAAATTACTGTATGGTTTATCGAATCTTAATTATTCTATTTTATGACTTTTAAAACAATAATTAAGGAAACTATATAAACCCTAACAAACCCTAGTCATTTTCAAAATTTAAGGGGTGAAGGCTAGCGTTTCAAGAACCCTGGACTTTCTCGAAATTTCAAGCCCTTACGGTTTAATTTCTATAAACCCTAATTTTGATCTATTCAATATTATGCATAATCAATTAAAAACTATGGATCTGATACCACTAATATGTTTTATAGGTTATAATTAATACATATGGTGAAATAAATTAACTCTTATCTTCACAGACAACCTATTTGGATCTAAGTTTTCTCTATTGATAACAACAATCTATGAACATCAAGAACGCTAAAGGAACCCTACTATAATAAAAAAAATTACATAGAATTAGGGTTTACATATCTTTTGATTATTATTGAAAATAATCAACCACATCCTTCTTCAAGAAAATCTTAGAAAACAAGCTCCAGAAATCTAATGTCTCTTATGGTTTGTACCGAAACACTAGCTAATAAGAATATTTAAGGAGAGAGGAGGGGGAATATGATTTCCGGCTCTTCCTTTGGTAGAAGTCGTGGGCGATGAGGAGCCAAGGGGGTCTATTTATATATGATACAAGCAGCCTTGGAAACCCTAATTTAAATATAATACTATTATTTCAAATTTGGTAATTATCCAAATCCTTAATTATCTTTAAGAATTAATCGAAAATCCCAAAAAAAACATTCCTAAAAGTTGTCCATATTCCATGAAAGGTTCTGGAACCTCTCTTATTCAACTATTGAACAATTACAGCTTACGTTCCTATACTTTTAATTAATCCAATTAATTTTTGATTAATTGTTAATTAAATAATACTATTTCTAATTAATATATTAATCTCATAATATATTAACAAGCTATTCATTGGTATTTATTAATCATATAATAAATCAATTAATCAATCTCTCTCTTCAAAATTCATTCTAGTCAATTACCTGTTTTGAGGGAAATCCAAATGGATTTTGCCTTTAATTCAAGTATATACCAATTAAGTTATTGGCTTAGACACCTAATCCAGCAGTTTCAATTTGTTTGTGCTTAGCTGGTTACTCTTCTGTAAATATTTGCAAGAAAGTTACAAATATTATATTAACATTTAAGTACCAAGTACTTGAGTGTTATATAAAAGTATAAGTTCAATCTAGTAGATACCTGATGTACTAGTCTTTTCCAGACATTCTTTTTCAAATAAGAGGAGCAATTCCTCTTCTAGTGTCCAATTTCACCACAAAAGAAATAAGATTCATCTATATGGGTCTTATTCGATTTATTGAGCTTAAAGGTGTCCATTCCATAAAACATGGGCTTCTTAGCTCACATAAAGTGACTCTTTTTAGCGTTGCATCATTCCATTGTTTGAACTTGTTTAAAACAATTTTCATTTTATTTACTGGAATATTGTTTAACTTGTTATATCATCAGATGTACATATTTAAATTATCCAAGACTTCCTGGAAGTCGGGAATAACTATTCATAGTATGATGTTAGTTTTGGATTAAGGCGTATAAGCCAATAACGAAATTGGTATATTCTTGAATTAAGAGAAAATTCATTTTGGGGGATCCCTCATAACTAGTAACTGAATGGAATGACTTTTGGAGATAGATGCTAATTTATTAATTGATTATATGATTAATAAATTAATTAGAAAGGAAAATAAATGATTTATTAATATAATATTTGATTAATATATTAATTATAAATTGTATTAATTATTTAATAATTAATCAAAAAATAATTGGAGTTAATTTTATGATTAATTAGATTAATTGAAAGTGTAGGGACTAAAGGTGACAATGTTATAAAGTTGAATATTGAAGGCTTCTATAACCTCCTCATAAGGGGGGATGGTTTTTGGGAGGCTTTCTAGGGTTTCTAGGAGCCATAGCGAAAAGGAAAGAGATAAGGGTTATATAGGGTTACCTATCTTATTTAAACCTCCTTATTCACCTATAAATACCCCCTTAAGGGTTCTCTATTTTTCGTCCCTCACCTGCCTCATACAAGAGACGAAATTTTTCTCTCCTCCCCCTCTTCTAAAGTTTTCTAATTGCTAGGGTTTTAGGTACAAGCCATTAGAGGCATCCAAGCTTTTGGTGCTTACTTTCTAGGAATGTCAACGGAGATTTTGGTTGATTAATTACTAGATTAATCAAAAGGTATGTAACCCTAAACCTTCTTGTAATTTCGATTATACTAGGATTTCCTAGGGTTTCTTGATATTCATAGTTAGTTGCTATCAAAAGAGCAAAAGATAGATCCTATCTAGGTTGCATGTGAACTTAAGGGTTTAAGTGTTTTTCCGCAACATGAATTTTTTTATAACCTAGAAAACTTATAAGTGGTATTAGAGCCTTAGTTTTCTATTTGATTCTGCATTAAAATGAATTGATCAAAATTTGGGTTTATGAAAACTAAACCCTAAGGCTTACAATTTCGTCTTTGCTAGGGTTTTCTAAAACCCTAGCCACCATCCCTTTACTTTCGAAAATTTATATATATCATAGGGTTTCTAGTTTCCTTAATTATTATTTTAATATGATTTAAAGTTCAAATAATTAAAACTTGATAAACCCTACCCTTTTTTCGAAAATTAGAAGGCTAAGGGAATATAATTAAATTTGAATTTTAATTAGTTGTTTAATTGGTAAATAATTATTTAATCCATATGATTTAAATTTATTAAATTAATTGTTTAATTGGTAAAAATACGGTTTAACATTATTTAATTAGTTTTTTAATTAAGATAAAAGATTAAATCGTCATTTAGTTTAAATTTAATTAATTATTAATTGTTTAATTCTAAAATTAATTTTAAACCCCTAGTATTTTGAAAAGTTTTAAAATACACCTTATACTATATATGATTAAAAGTTTAGTATATCATATGTATAAGGTAAGTCAATCAAATCGCTAGTACGTCTCATTCACGAAGTCATACTTTAAGGGGATATAAGGAAGTAACCTATAAAAATGACCGTTGAATGGATGTACATCCTCACCCACTGCTCCCTTGTATGGTGGAGGTCGTTAGCCGAACAGATTTGATAGGACATAAGCTCTTAAAAGTTTGATGCTACTAAAGTACTAGAACCTTTTTTAAATAAATTCCAACTCTAGTTACTTTAGGACAAAAATGTGAAGTGTATGCAAATCCATAAAAATGCACATCACTCTTTGTATGTCATTATTGGAGCGAGCGTGGTTAATCGACACAGTAATTTAGGACTATATAGTTGAGTGATGGACAAATAGAAAATTATCATTGTTAATGGAGCGTGTGTGGTTTACCGGCATATTAATTTGATATGATAAATGACATCAAGGTTGTCAAGCAGGTTTGCATGGTTATTCACATCTTATTTGTCTTGCTCGGCATCCTAGTCATAAATTTAAAGAGCATAATATGATATTAAACATGCCAGTTATAAGATTCAATGAATCTTAAATGATCTAGGAGTTTCATACTAGATTGAAATTGGTAAATTTTTATTACCCACCTTGATAAATTCGCAATTAGATTACGACATCCCACTTCTTTATTGTGAATTGTATTTTTGGATCCTAGCCTTGAATATTTATTTTGGGTTAAAATATTAAGGATATACATTACTAACTAAAAACTATGTCTCTTTATATAGATGTATGGAAACAGTGATCTCGGTACTACTCAAACCGATCCTTCTAACTCAAACTTCTCACTACTCTCGATTCTATCAAAAGAGAAGCTCACTGGTCCCAACTACATAGACTGGATAAAAAACTTGAAAATGACTCTTCGATACGAGGGCAAGGAATATGTCCTCGAAAATCCTCTATTTGAGATAAATCATTCCACCGCTACTCCTAAGGAAATCTCCTCCTACAACAAACACTCTAATGATGCCACAAAGTTCTCTTGCATCATTGTGGCCACTATGGAAATTGAGTTGGCCAAGTTCTATGAAGAATATTGTCCATATGAGATGGTTCTCGACCTTGCTAGAAATTCCACACGAAGGCGAGACAAGATCGCTTCGAAGTGGTCAACTCTCTTATGGCATGCAAGCTCAAGGAAGGAGAATTTGTTTGCCCTCATGTAAAAAAGATGCAAAGGTACATGCAACAAATACAAAGGCTCAATGTGTCTTTTGATGAGGAGTTGGCCATTGACATGGTCATTGAATCCTTGCCTCCTAGTTATGATCAGTTCATTATAACTTATCATCTTAACAACACGGAGACGAGATGGACCCAACTCGATAACTTGTAGCAAACTGTTGAGTTAGGAATGAAGAAAAGTCATGCCTATGCTGCAACAAATGCTCATGTCTTGGCCATTGGATATGGAAAAGGGAAAAAGAGGAAGGCTCCTACCCAATCCAACAGGAAAGGGAAGGCTTGTGTCGGAGCGTCTTGTTGTGGGTCCAAGTCGAAGCTAAACTTTAACGTCCCTACGATCAGTGATCCAAAAGAGGCCACTTGCTTCCATTTTGGCAAAAAGGTTCATTGGAGAAGAAGCTGCCCGAATTACTTGTAGGACTTAAAGGATGGTAAATTCAAGGCGTCCTCTTCAGGTATTTACACTATTCAAGTTAATAACACACAACTTTCTCATTATTGAGTCCTTAACATAGGATGTTCTTTCCACATTTGTTATGATTTGCAAGGACTAAGAGAAAGTAAGGAAGTGGAGCATGGAAGGCAGAACCTGACCATGGGGAATAGGCGATCTTCACCTGTTACCAAGATTGGGACTTACGAACTTGTGCTCGATAATGGTGTTAGGGTTAATTTGATTAATTATTGTTATTCGTTAGATATGACGCGAAACATTATTTCATTTCATGTATTATTCAGACAAGGTTTTAGATATTCATTTGATAATGATATTGGATTTATTTCTACTTTTGATAATGGTGTTTTTATGTTTAAATCTTTACCTTGTAATGGTGTGTATGAAATTCTGACTTGTGTTGATAATCTAGGCAATAGTGTGTTTCATATTGATTCGTCCAATGGTGTAGACAAGGCATGTTTCTGGCATTGTCCTCTTGGGCACATAAAAAAGAAACACCCCGCCCAAATCTAAAAGGATGCAATATTGGAATCATTTTATCTTAGGACAGATGATGAATGTGAATCTTGTCTCTTAGGCAAGATGAAAATATTACCTTTCACTGGATCATGTGAAAGAGGTGAAGGATTATTGTACCTAATCCGTACGGATGTTTGTGGCCCATTTAGAACCACCACAACACATGCTAATCGATAGTACGTGATATTTACGGATGATTATAGCAGATATGGTTATATCTACTTAATCAAATATAAATCAGAAACCTTTGAAAAGTTCAAAGAGTTTAAGCATGAACTCGAGAATCAATTAACTAGGAAGATAAAGATGATCAGATCTGATAGACGTGGTGAGTATCTTAGTATCGAGTTCCACGACTATCTTAAGGAATGTGGAATCATTCACCATTGACTCCTCACAGAACACCACAACTTAATGGTGTGGTTGAGAGGCGTAATGGAACCTTACTAGATATAATCCGTTCCATGATGATTCAAGCTTCTCTTCTTATTCATTTATGGGGGTATGCCTTAGAGAGAGCCAACCATATTGTGAATCTTCTTCCAACAAAGAAGGTTTCCAAAACACCTCATGAGTTGTGGACAAGGAAGGTTCCCTCGATCGCACATATCAATGTATGCGGTTGGGAAGCACTCGTAAGACGAAAGACGCATGAAAAAACTAAATCCAAAGTCGAGAAGTGTTACTTCATTGGCTACCCATAAAATTCCTTTGGAAACTTGTTCTATAGACCTAGTGAGAATGTGGTCTTCGTAGCTCGAAGATGAGTCTTTTGTGAGAGAGAGCTCATATTTAAAGAGGACAGTGGGAGTGCTATTGATCTTGAAGAAATTCAAGAGTCATCCAATGAAGGAGCCTCAGAAAACATTAGCACTCAACATGAGGAAGAAGTTCCAGTTGAGCCAGTTGGCAACTCATTAACTCTTCGTCGTTCCAGTAGGGTTAGAAACCACCCATGTTCTATGGTTTTTGTATTACATTAGACGGTGATATATTTATCAATTATAGGACTCTAGTAAATTTGGATGAGCTAGATGACTACAAGGAAGCAATGGCAGTCACTAAGGCTACTAAATGGAAGGAGGCGATGGACAGTAAGGTTCGGTACATGTATCATAAACACGTGTGGAACTTGGTTGATCATGTACCTGGTTGAAATACAATTGGGTGCAAATGGATCTTCAAGATGAAGACCGGCATGGGTGGGAAAGTACATACCTATAAAGCTAGGCTGATTGCAAAGGGATTTACTCAAACCCAAGGGATTGAATATGATGAGACCTTATCACCAATAGCTATGATAAAGTCTATCAGAATTATGCTTGCTATAGCTGCATTTCATGATTATGAAATTTTGCAGATGGATGTTAAAATTTCTTTCCTTATGAAGTTTTCTAAATGCCAAGTTTCCTGATATGGTGTGTAAGCTTGAGAAATCCATTTATGGACTGAAACAAGCATCTTGCAGTTGGAATCTTTGCTTCCATGAGAAAGTCAAAGAGTTTGGGTTCTTTAAAAGTGAAGATGAGTCATGTGTATATGTCAAACCTATTAGGAGTATAGTGACCTTCCTAGTCATGCATATTGATGACATAATCCTTATAGGAAGAACATTCCAACTTTTCAAGAAGTTAAGTCTTGGCTTGGAAAATGTTTCGCGATGAAGGATCTAAGGGAAGCGGCTTATTTTCTAGGAATAAGGATTCATCGGGATAGAAATAATCGTCTTATGGCCTTAGCTAGTGTACATATTTGGATAAAATACTAAATCATTTAAGTATGAAGAATTCAAGGAAAGGGAATTTCCTATTCATAGTACTATTTAGTTGAGTAAGACTCAAATTCCAAGTACTGATGAAGAGATGGCTGACATGAGTCTAACTCCATATGCTTCGGTTGTAGGATTGATCATGTATGCAATGACCAGTACTAGCCCGGATGTGTCTTATGATTTGAGCATGGTTAGTCGATTTCAGGGAAATCATGGCAGAGCCCATTGGATTATGGTGAAGAATATTCTTAAGTATCTGAGAAGAACGAAAGACATGTTCCTAGTTCTTGGCGGTGGTGATAAGTTAGGAGTGAGTGGTTACACTGATGCCAGTTTTCAAATAGAGCGAGACAACTTTTGTTTGAAGTCTGGTTGGATGTTCTTATTGAATGGAGGAACGGTTACTTGGAAGAGTTCCAACCAAGACACGGTGGCTGATTCTACCAGTGAGTCGGAGTACATTGCGGCGAGTGAATCATATAAGGAAGCAGCTTGGCTGAAGAAATTTATTAAGGATCTCAAAGTCATTCCAACTATTCAAGAATCAATGGAACTGTTTTGTGATAAAGAAGGTGCGGTTTCTTTGACGAAAGAATCAAATGATCATGGTAGATCCAAGCATATCGACATAAAGTACCATTATATTCGACATCGGGTAGAAGAATGACACCTTTTAGTGAAGTGAGTATCATCAGAAGATAATGTTGCAGATCCTTTCACAAAGGCTCTGAGCAGAGTCAAACACTATGTGACAACCCATAGAATATGTCCTCAGTCGATGTTGATATCCAAAAAAACACGATAATACAATCTTTTAAACGCCTAATATTTTCGACTATCACCCTTATTTACGTCTAACCATACACTAAAAAATAAGTGCGCAAAAAGTTGTTTCACATTACGAGCAAGTTAACATAATTAGATTTTACATGCTACCTCGATCCCATAAATATATACTTCATAACAACTCGATTCCATATGAGGGAAATATAGTTATCACAATAAATAAAATCCTACCGTACTTAAAAAGTTACAACATCGAAAACTACAAGGATAATGGTTGACTTTTGGAAAAAATCGCCAACTAGACAATTGTAGTACTACTTAACGTAGGAAATATAGAGCAAAGAACTCCTGAAACAGAAATCGTATGAGAAAGTTATAATTTTAAAAAACCATAACAGTAACAAAAACTAGTTGAAAACGGAAGTCAAAACAAGCAAAAAACGGCCAAATGGAAAGTTGTAGAGAACAATGAGATCTACAAGGCTATATAAGAGTCGTAGAAAACAAAGTTCGTACATGGGAGTTATATAATTTTTATAGATAGGAAAACATCCTTGTGTGTACCCACGCGTCATGCGCGATACGCTTTATGACACCCCGATCGTCCAGGATTCGGATGATGTAGCCCCATAAGGAAGAGAACACATGTTAGCATCAGGGCGGTTCACACACATATTGCGCGGCAGGCAGCCAAAACCTCCTATAAATAACAAGTCTTGGCTGATCTTTCCTCACACATCAACACACACCGATCGCTCTCGTTCTCTCTCTTCCTCTCTCTCTCTCTCTCAAATTTTGTATCAATGACTCCCGAGTGCGTCTCTAGTGTCTGACTTGTGATTTTTCTACCCTACAATAGTGGTTTCATGAAATATAGATGAGTTCATGGCCCCATTTTCCAAATCTATTTTTTTTGGGGGGGGGGTGGAATACATGTCTAAGATGCAACTTTACATAGTTATTACCAATTATATTTAGATAATTATGCTCATAACGTTAGGATGATATTATATACGGTAGATACTCTGCCCAAACTCTTTAGCTAATATTATACCTAGTCATTATGCTAAATCACAATGATAGATAAGATCATACCTAGTTGTCATGTTGGCCCATTTCAACTCGTTATTATAGCCACCCCTTGGATAAGCTTAGTACCTAGTGTTACTCTACCGAAATACTCAGCTACGCAAAGCACACTATATATATATATATATATATATATATATATATATATATATATATATATATATAAATAAGTAAACCCATATAAATACAACGTGAATAACAATAGGACAGACCAGGGGAGGCCCCCACAACAAACGTTAGATAAGACACGATTCATCAAAATGCTGCTAGATTTTCAACTAGCTCACGGCCTATAATCGTTAATGTAACATCCTTAAATTTTACACCAAATTTAAACTTTTCCAATCAAAATTTAAACCCAAATAGTGTTTGTTTACAAATTGTTTTCAAATCATTATTCATCAGAGTGTCCCAAAACAGATCGTAAGGATGAGGAGCGGTACGGTCACGCCTTCGCCTTGCCATGATCTCCTGAAGTACCTGAAACAATAACTGAAAAATGTAAGCCCAAGGGCTTAGTGAGCTACCCCCAAAATACCAACACCACACTGATAATATCATATCAGTAATAATCTATCAATCAATATGCATACTGGGCCATCGTCCTGACTGGACCGCCCTACAGGGCCTACAGTCTAACTGAATCTATTCCGCGCCTTCGACATGACTAGACCACCTCGTGGGCCTATAGTCTCCCCGGACTGCTCATAGGGCATGTTGGCCTTCAACACAAAGCAGGACCGCCTCAACCTAACCCCCAATCAACGCACATGTGCACATAAATATCATACGCTAGCATTCATAACAGTGAAACCGATCTAACATATCAAATAACATAACAACATCCTATAATCAGGATACCGATCTAACCAAAATCTAACATAGCAACCATCCTAAACCAGGATGAAATCTAGCATATCAGTAACATAGCAACCATCCTAAACCAGGATGTATCTAGCATATCAATAACATAACAACCATCCTAAACCAGGATACAAAACATAAAGGACCGGCCTTGGTGCCTTAGACACTTTTGATACAGTGAGGATAACTCACCTCTCAGATGTCGACTCGTAGATAAATCCCAACTCTCGGATCACTCGCCAAAGACTCCTCCATCGAATACCATAGTACGAGCATACTCATAAATTCTCAATCTCACAAGTACTCCATAAACCAACCAGTCAACCCCAGGTTAAAGTCAAAGTCCTCAGTCAAGGTCAACAGTCCCTGTTGACCTTAACTCGCTGACTACCCTCGGCTACTCGCCGAGTTCTTCGAAGTTCTTTCCCACTCGCCGAGTCATCGGGTGACTCATCAAGTTCCTACGATTTTCGATTGAAACCCTAAGGCCACCCGTCGAGTTTCCTTCTTGCAACACGTTGGCTACGCACACATTCATAAGTCAGGGAAAACTCATCCGACTCGCCGAGTTGTTCATACAACTCGTCAAGTATAAGGCAATCTTCATCAGACTCGCCGAGTTGTTAATACAACTCGTCAAATATAAGGCAATCTTCATCGAACTCGCCGAGTTGTTCATCAACTCGTCGAGTTCATCGGCCATCTTCATATGACTCGCTGAGTCAACCTTGCGACTCGCCAAGTTCCTTCAGTCCTTAAGCCATACAGACTTATTTAAGCCATGTAATGGCTCTAAATTACAAATCCAAGCTTCTAGGACATGCTTTTCACATAAAGTTGCAAACTTTACGTGCATGCATGACTAACAAGGCTCTTAATGCCAAATCTAAGCTCTTAATGAGGTTTCATGCACAAGGAGGGCCTCAACCACGACCAAAACAGAAACTTTATGATTCTAGAACTTGAGAAGGGTCCAGATCTGAAGTTACAACTTCAGATCTAGCCCATAGCTCACCAATGTGACTCCCAAAAATCCATAAAACCCTAGAACTCAACCACAAAGAGATCTAGAAGAAAAGGGGAGTAAATATTGCAACTTGATACCTCCAAAAGATGCTAGATGAGGTAAGTTCTATTTCCCACACGTTCCTTGCCTCAACCCCTTTGCTCTTCATGCTCTTCCCTCCAAGCCAATCTTCTTTCTAAGGTCTAACACACACCACAAGGAGTACCACATGAATTAGGGTTTCATTGAGCTCTCAAAGACTGTAAGGAGGCCAAAGGAGGCTGAGGTTTCCTTAAATATGGTGCAAAACCCCGAGATTTAGGGTTTCTTCTGCGAGCTCTTACTCGTCGAGTCCCTCCCTGGACTCGGCGAGTAGGTCACTTAACATGCGATCTCACCCCGCTGCTACTCGACGAGTAGGGCAACGAACTCGTCAAGTAGGACTTAAAACCAAAGAACCTTTTATTTAAATCCATACCTGAGAATTGGGGCATTACAGTTCTCCCCCACTTGAACTAGACTTCGCCCTCGAAGTCCTTTGAAATAAACAATGCTAGGTAATGCTCGTGCATCTCCGTCTCCAGCTCCCATGTCCACTTAGATACCCTCCGGTGTTCCCATTGCACCTTCACCAATGGTATTTCCTTGTTCTGAAGAATCTTCTTCTTCCTTTCTAAAATGGCCACCGGCCTCTCCACATAATTCAGGCGCTCATCGACCTGAATGTCGTCCAATGATACTACTGCCTCATGATCCATAATGCACTTTCGCAACTGCAAAACATGGAACGTGTTGTGGATCTGGCTAAGCTCCTCCAGGAGCTCGAGCCTATAAGCCACCTTGCGAACCCTGGCAATGATCCTGAATGGCCCAATATAACGGGGACCCAATTTTCCCCTCTTCTTGAAGCGAATCACACCTTTCCAAGGTGAGGCTTTTAGAAGTACCATGCCACCCACCTGAAATTCCAATTCAGATCGGGGTCTGTAAGCATAAATCTTCTGCCGACTCTGAGCTGTCTGCAAACGCTGTCTAATCTGCTGTATCTTTTCGGTAGTTTGCAGAACTACCTCTGTCCGCGCCATCACCCTGTGCCCAATCTCACCTCAGCAGACTGGGGTTCTACACTTCCGCCCATACAACAGCTCGAAAGGCGGGGCGCCAATACTGGAATGATAGTTGTTGTTGTAGGCGAACTCTGCAAGCGGTAGGTAGGAATCCCAACTCCCACCAAAGTCAATGACGCACGCCCTCAGCATATCCTCGAGGGTCTAGATGGTCCGCTCACTCTTCCCATCGGTCTGCGGATGGAATGTTGTACTAAAGTGTAGTCGCGTACCCAGTTCCTCATGGAACTTCTGCCAAAAACGGGAAGTAAACCTGACATCCTGATCGGAAATGATAGAAACTGGAACCCCATGGTGAGAGACAATCTCGCTGACATATATGTCAGCCAATTTCTCAGCCGACGAACTTTCCCGTATGGCCAAGAAATTGGCACTCTTGGTCAACCGATCCACGATGACCCATATAGCATCAAACCCCTTCGCCGTTCTCGGTGGCAACTTCGTAATAAAATCCATCGTGATCTGCTCCCATTTCCACATCGGAATTTCCAGAGGCTGCAGCTTACCATGCGGTTGTTGATGCTCGGCCTTGACCATTCTACAGGTCAGGCACCTCTCAACATACCCAGTGATTTCTCGCTTCATTCCGGGCCACCAATAACCCAAACTCAAATCACGGTACATCTTGGTGGCCCCGGATGAATAGAAAAGTGAGACTTATGAGCCTCCTCCATCACTGTCTGCCGAACTCCTCTGGACATCGAAACCCAAACCCGACCGTAACGGGTCAACAACCCGCGAATATCCTGAACAAACCAGGCGCTCACGCCCTTAATTCTTTCCAACTTCCAGTTCTCCGGTCTCATACCCTAAACATGAGCATCCCTAATCAAGCTCACAAGCGGGGAATCCACCGCTATCCTCATACACCTTGCTAGGGTAAAAGACCCAGCTGAGTTGCGGCTCAAAGCATCCGCAACCACATTCGCTTTACCAGGATGGTAAAGTATCTCACAATCGTAGTCCTTGACCACATCCAGCCACCTACACTGCCTCATGTTCAGGTTCGGTTGATCCATGATGTGTCTCATGTTGGGTTTTAGTATACTATAACATCATATGGTGCACATATATCCCTAAATACCTTGGATCTATGTTTTCCCTATTATACATGCAAATATGAAGTTTCCAAGATATTACCCTATACTAGCATACAAATATCATATACTTGGGTAATAAAATAGATAAAATACATACCTTTCTGATGTAACTTGTCTCCATGAAGCTTGAGTGCCTAGTGCCCCAAGTGTGACACCTCAAATGGTTCACACAAGACCATGAACACTTGGAATAACCTTGAGAATAAGGATACTTTGGTTCTCTCTAGTGAAATCGGCCTTGCCCTTTTTTGTACACACACTAGTGCCTATTTCACCAACCCATGACATCTTTCTATAGTGTGGAGATTAGGGTTAAACCCATGACCCTTCATTTCATATGATACATGGGTTAAACACTCCTTGGACTATCCATGAAAGCTTAGCCCAACCTAAATGAACTTGGCCCATCACACATATATATATATCTAAGAGTCCATATTTAATTAGTTCCTTTTGATCACTTAATTAATTATAAATTAATTCTTGATCAATACTAATTAAATGATATGATTATATATTAATATATTAGAGCTTATAATATATTAATATAAATCACTAGTATCCTTTTTTTCCTCATCTTGTCTATCCAATTGTCCTGATGCCATGCAACCCAAATGGACCATGCCGAGTCGGGTCAAGTACATACCTAATATAGTTATGGACTTAGACATTAATCCAAAAGTCTCCCACTTGGATAAGTCTAAAACTATTATTGAGTATGACTTCAAAACCCGACTAGCAATCGTAGCTCTCAAAAGCTTCTGTCGAACTCTGACGTGTTAACTGAACTCTGATCTTGTCAATGACTTTTCCATTAGATAAGGGATCGAATATTCCTCCATTATAGATATCATATGGACTGAGACATGGATTATAAAACATTTTATCTGTCCATTTGTTGTTTCCTGATTTTCGATTTATGACGAATGACTGATTGAACAAATCAAATCAGTCCTGGCTTGGCCAAGCACTCACATGTGTCATCACTAAATCATCGAGGGGCCCACATATATCGCTTTTATCCCGAAGGTAAAAGGAATGGATAAACTTCGACTCATATGGCTTGTTCTACTACTTGTTGAATCATATACAAAGGCACATTTTATAACATCGAGTTACCAATGCGTTTTCATGCAATCAATGTATAACCAACTCATAGTAACAACTCATATCTCTAGGTTTGAAGAATATAAGATGTTACCATCTCATGATCACTCGTGATAAAATCCATGAAGTGATTTAAATGAGCGCGGGTTAAATCCAATACTCAAAACTTATGAGCACTCATGAGTGATGTAGCACAACTTTGTCCACCAACTTGGACCTCTACAAGCCAACCCATGACAGTCTTGATTCATATCTACTTCCAACATATGAGCGACTATGGATGGTTTGAATAACTTAGTCATTCTGGAAGAATAACCTAGTTATTATGGAAGTCAAAACATGCAAAGTGAAATACAAGAATAAATGAATTAAATATGGTATCAAACCCTATGAATATAAATAGACCACTTTTACTTATCACCATACTGATTACTCATTATTCATTGTTTCGGTTTTATCAACTTTATACCTGAATTAAAAACATTAGTTGTCCCATGCTCCAAGCATGTACACTATGTTTTTCTAAACAATAGCTTTGCCATACACCAAGTATGCACTCTACGTTTGTCTATGATCCTTTTCTTTGTGAAATAGATCAATTGAACATAATTTCAATGATTCTCTTTTCACACTCCCAAATCCTTATAAAAATGTAAGAATTTCAAATTCTTATCATTTATCGAAATCTGTTAGATTTTAAACTTATATGCACAGATCCTCTTGTAATGATTATGCACAAAGACACAAAGACTTGGAAACAATCATTACAGAGTATTCCAATGGAGAGCAATTCCATGGAAACGATGTCTCAAATTCAAAGCGCATTGCTTTGAACATGCTTCTTGCATTAAGTTTCTTTAACCTTACACAGATTTCTTCCACCTATGAAGACAACTCTATATTCCCATTTTGACTACCACTTCTGAACAAGAGTTGCCCCTTTTCAGACTATGTCAATATGCTCCTTCCAATATTAACAGTATACTTCCAACTGTCCTTGATCAACCAATCTTTGGTAAACCTTAGATTGTCCTCGACAATTGCTTAATCACTTTAGTCATATCCAATTCTAGAAATTTTCCTCCTTAATGCCCCAAGGCATTTGGAAAATTTAGAAAGAATAAATATTATAGCACATGTAATCGATCTTGTACCCAAAGTAAATGGGACACGATTGATAATGTTTCACATAAAGACATGGTTCTAGACTAGTCTTTTGCCATAATAATTTTTTGTTTGCCATATTCTTAAAATTTGACTATGAAAAGGGATGTCGTAATCATAATCGAATTTTGAGAACGCAATATATAGAATTTTCTTAAGTTGAACCAATCCAAAATGAAATTCATATATAAATTCTTGACTAAAGGTGATTAAAATCTCAATATAAGCTCTTTAGAATGATTATAAACTCAATCTAAGCTTTTTAGAATTGAAATGAAGTATAATTTCCTCTCCCTTAATTATAGCAAAACAACTTTTTCAACCCCTGCAACCTCACGAATTGAAACTTTTGTTTTCTATAATTAACATTGCTAACTTGCAATACTTATCATAATTATCATGCTCCCACTAACATGATGATTATTAGCATAACACTTATGCTCCCACTAGCTTTGACATGTATCCAGAAATGAGCTGGACTTCTAGATATCAATACTTTATTGACTTTCTTACCAAAGTTTAGATTTCTGATACTATATTTTTTTGATAAGACTTTATCAAAATCATACACCTCTCTTAGATATCTCACAGGTGTGTCTAAACAATTTAAGAGCTATGAAAAGGGATGTCGTAATCACAGTCTCAATTGTTTAGACCTTTGACATTTCTCATAAGTCCATGTTAGTGTCCATGCACGCTCCACTAACGAATTTGAGAACTAAAAATATCACAATTGCTATCTACTTAAAATCTACTTAGTGAAAGAATTTCCTCACTGTCAATTTCATGAATCAGAGAGAAACCTTATGACACTTAGAATTTATGGTGTATGTGTTCTTATCCATGTGAATTTGTCAATCCATAATCACAAGACTAGGTTAGTGACAAATCCTAACGCATATGGATTGAACTTGAGCAATCTTAACCTCTTGCCACCTAGCAGCACAAGGGTCTGCCATTGCTTCCATGTAGTTATGCAAACAATTGAGAACATGTAGAACTAAAATATATATAGCCAACCTAACTGGAATGGGCACAGAAATGTCAACACGATAGGCTATAAACCTCTAGTTGTGTGCTAGTGATGAAATACAGGTTTTATTCTTGATTACTTCTTGAAACCCTTTCAGGATCTTTTAGACTCCCACTCTCTCCTTGATCTATAAGACTTTCTTGCCAAATATTCAAGAGATAGTGTGGATTCTAATCAAGACAAACACTTAACACAATTGGCCTAAGTTGGTCTCTGTTTTATCCAAAACATCACAACTTACCAAATTCAAATGTACAAGAGTAGAAAACCTTTTACTCTTACATTTCACTAGTGTTAATAAACCTTCTTTAAGATGTGTCACTCAAGTTACATTTGTGGTGGGCTTGATCAGTGCACAAGAATGTGTACTCGATCCCTTAGTCCTTTACTTGACTCACACATCCATGTGAACAAGTAATTAGTCTTAATTTCCAATGCTTGAAAGTTCTCATTCATCATACTATACAACTTGCATGATTCCAAGTTTCTATCCAACTAAAACTTGGGTGATGAGAATCTTTCCTTATTTGGAAAATTTAGACACTACCACAAATGAAAGAATCAAATTCATATTTCCACTCTTTCTATTAATGGAATCATATAAGCAACAATTTTTTCCTTTTCACAAATGCCATTGTAAGGATATTTTAAAATAAGTAAAATCAATTTTTTTCCTTTTATTTTAAAAACTTTGCGGAAAAACTATCCTTACAGTACAAAAGCACACGAAAAACTTTGTTGTTATCTATTCCTAAGCAATATATCATAACTCCTAAGCAACAGCTCAAAATTCTGATCATAGAACCATGCGATCGAGATCCATCTTCGCGATCAGAATCAGCATATACTTCCTTTAAGTTTCTTCACTTTTCTTTGATTCTTAAAACATCAACATGTGACCCAGTCACATCATGTAACAAGAATCTCATAATAGAAACTTAACAGAGTTAGATAGTGGACTTTACCTGAAGTAGAGTCAATCTTCTTGACTTGATCAACCTTATGATCTTTCAGGTAAATAGGATGCTTCGCAATCAATGCCCCTTCCTTTGGCAAGAGAAACATAGGGACTCTTTGGGAATGGTACATGGGACTATCGCAGGCTTAGCCTTTCTCTTTACCATTTGGTCAACCTAGTTGACTATAGTCAATCCCTTTCCTTGGGAAGAGAAGGATTTTCTAGATATCCAATGTTACCATTGTCAATGTCCATGGTAGTTTGGGAAGTTGATCTACTAATCAAACTTTCTCTCCCAGTGCTCCAAATTATTACTGATTCAGCAGCACCAAGCAAATAGATAAGATCATTAATGGTCATGTCATAGTCTGTTTCATAGTAGTCCCAAAGGAATTCACTATGTGACTTAGAAAGTGATAGAACCACCAACTTTCTTAAGAGTTTGACACCCAACTCTCCTGGCTTGTCGATATGTGACTTCATCTCCAAGATGCGATCACACATAGACCTTGCTTGCCAATAGGGCTTGAGTGACCTTGAACTTGTAGGTTAGGGAGAATAATTGGAGGAGGTGGAGGAAGTGAAGTTCCAAGAGATTTAGGAGGATCATAGATGTCTGAACCAGACATCGTTTTGGGAGATATTCAAGATAGTTGATCTAAAGTCCTTAATATAACACCCAATATGAAACATTAAGGCTAGGACCCAGCAAACTATTTTATAACTTGGAAGAGGGATTACATAATCCAAGCTATAAAATATTTGAAGGTAGGCGAATGAAGATTCACCAATTTCCACCAAGATAAACGAAATGTATTATTATGTTTTAATTGGTTTTGAAAGTCCTATATTCTTTTGAGATTCATTGAACTTTTAAAAGGCAGGTTTCAATCTCAAGTTTGCGCTTCAGGTTTTATGACTGGGATGCCGATGATCACAAAATAAGGTGTGAATAACCATGCAAATCAACTTGGTACCCTTAATATTTACCCCTCAATCGATGTGTCGGTTAACCACACACGCTCCACCGACACTATGATAAACATTAAGTTACCCTTTACGTACCTTGTTAAATCAAGCTAGTGTGCCGGTTAACCACACACGCTCCACTAACTGACTTAAGCAAAGTACAAAGTGTAATTTCATGGGTTAGCACCAAATTCACATTTTTCTAAGTAACTAAGATTCGGTATTAATAAGAGTTTAATTACTTAGTATTTATCATTAATACTTTTAATGAAGGGAGAATTATAGTCCTTGTCTTACTCATTCGGCTAACGACCCCCCACGGTCAAGGAAGCGGTGGGTGAGAGTGGACACTCATTAAACTGCCATGTTATAGGTAGTAACCTTATACCCCCCCCCCCCCCTTATAGAGCGGCTTCGTGAATGAGGCCTACTAATGGTAAGACGACTTTACTCTTATATATATATATATATATATATATATATATATATATATATATATATATATATATATATATATATATTGTTGGGATGAAAACCCTAATTGTGATTTGATGAACAAGATGCGGAAAATAAGAACAAACACAAATAATGAAGATTATGTCGAATGATCACTCGATTTATTCAATATGAGGAATAAATTACACTTTCAGCATAGACTAAAGAATCTAACACTACATAAGAAACCTCACGTGGCGGCTACATTTTGCCTCACTCTCAACCCTAATTGTGAATAATACATGACTATTTATAAGGAAAAGACAAGTCTTGGGCTTTTAACCTAGAATTCATCAAAGGGGCCCATTGCCATCATCCATGGAGTGCTTTGAAACCCTACAATCTCCCCCTAAAAGTATGGAATGGATGACAATGCTTTAACTTCCAAAACAAGCATCTAGCAAATAAAAAGATCTGCAACGAGGAATATATGAAGCAATCCACGAATCTTGATTCTTCAATAGTCTTCAAACACGGGCTCTAGGATATATAAATAAAGCACTGAAGTAATGTCTTTAAACTTCATTTTCGAATGTAATCCCAAAGAATCTTCATGAAAACCAAAGCCGCCATAAAACCCATTTCAGAACAAAGAAACCGAATCACTTCTTGTCTTTGAAGAGCTCCCCCTCCAAGTCACAATGATCTTCAAATAAGCTAATGATATAAGCCATCAAAAAATATCATGTAACAACCCAAACTTTAAGATTTATAACGCCACTTGATCAAGAAAATACAAGAAGTCGGAGATATAACAAGTCCTTAGCAGAGCTCGATAAAGAACTTCCACTGTAAAGGATACTTCTCTGTAAAAGCTTTAGCAGAGCTCGACGAAGAACTTCCGCTGTAAAAGCTACCTTCATAATTCTACCATAAGCTTTATCAAAAATCTTCAACTTTGAAAAGTCACGAATCCAATTTCGAATGGCCATACCAAATTCTCCGCCGATTTATAATAAAAAACATGATTATAAAGCCTTCAAATGGTCATGAGAATGATCTTGAATGGATAAAAATTTACTAAGCTCCCCCGCGACAAAAAGATATACACAATGAAGTATAAAATCCCAAAAAATCGTGAAAATTTGACGTTATCACAAAAAATGACTTTCCGAACCACCAAGACTTGATGGAATCTTTATTTTTCTGTTCACGAAAAAGATATGTGCGTTAAAGAATTCAAAACTGTTCACCAGCCCTTAAGATTGTAAACTTTTTCGAAAATGGGCTGAAATTATCACTTTCCAGAAACTCAGGGGCTGAAATTGTAATCATGCACCAATAAACCCCTTTATTTGCAACAAAATCTGGAATTAGTCCAAAACCGCCAAAGCATGAAAAGTATAGGGACCAGATCGTCAAGTTCTTGAAGTTGCAGGGACCAAGTGTGAAACTTTGAGTTATCTTCATCATTTGAAACCTGATAAAAGGATGCGACTGGAATGGTGATTTTAAACGAATGGTCACAGACGAACCTACAAATATGACTCCAATTAGTTTCATATACTTTCGTTCCGAGCACAAGCGACTGAATCTAAGTTCGTTCCAAGATCGTCAATTATACACCCGAAGCGAACCCAACCGAGCGTTCGGTTCCATTCGTTTCCATTTGAGACATTCGCTTCCAGGTCCGTTCCAAGCTTCATCAGGCGAATCACCTTTCGCTTTCGGTCCTTCCTTCTTTCTTCCAAGTGCTTTCGTTCCAAGAGCAGCCAACCGAACTTAAGTTTGTTCCAGGTACATCACGATGCGAACAAGGAGCGAAACCTTAGCCGAGCCGAACCACAAGTTCGCTTTCGGTCCTCCCCTCTTTCGTTCCAAGGGCTGACAAACGAACCCAATCACAGGTTCGCTTCCGAATCGAATGATCACACCCCAAAGCGAATGTATGTCAACAAATCCAATCACAGGCGAACGTTTGCAGGTTAGCGTTCGCTCATTATTCACCTGAACCACGGTCGATTTTGACTTTTCTGAATGTGCCTTTGACTATCAATTGCGAACAGATACACAAACACATTCTGCTTGCAGCACCATTACACCATCTACAAACCATCAATCTTCTTCCCAATTGAATTTCGATTCCAAACATCACTCTACTGATTGTAAATTCATTTGTTTTGATTATATGAAGCCCCGAATGCAAAACCCATTTAGCGATTGTGAACCTGTCTTCAAATCAATTCCGATCAATAACCCACTGTTCTTCGTTTACATAAGTCGATTTTGATTTTTTTTTTTTACTTTGACAATCAAGACCGATTATTGACAAATGCCAAAATCGACTTTCTCAGATCAATACAATCACTATACAAAATCGATATTCAACGAAAGAATGAATCGACAAGATTAAACTCAAAATCAATAAAATCAAAAATTGATTTTGACAATAATATCGATCATAAATTACAATTCAAGAACCGAAGAATAGTACAACGATTTCCTGTGGAGAGGAGTTGACCATATGACCCAGATCACACAATTTCAAAGACCAAGATGCGGGCTGAATTGATGAACAGTAATTGGCATTAATGGGCTCAGGAACAAATAACTGGTGTTGGATCGGTTGAATGAGTAATAATCAGATCCAAAAAAAAATTGAATAACAGTGGAACTCGTGGATTGGACTCAAGCGTGAATTTATTGAAATACAATTGAATCAATAGATTTTGATCTCAAAGCAAATCAGATTCAAAGAACAGAAAAATACCACGATGAACAGTAGAATATACCATAAATCTTCATGAACAGTAGATCGAACAAGAATTTTGATTCCAAACCGCCAAAACACCAACAATCTTCAAAATCTTGTGCAGAAAATCATCAAATCAAGAACCGATACTTCAAAAATCAACAGATCTTCAAAGACCCGCTCTGATACCACTTGTTGGGATGAAAACCCTAATTGTGATTTGATGAACAAGATGCGGAAAATAAGAACAAACACAAATAATGAAGATTATGTCGAATGATCACTCGATTTATTCAATATGAGGAATAAATTACACTTTCAGCATAGACTAAAGAATCTAACACTACATAAGAAACCTCATGTGGCGGCTACATTTTGCCTCACTCTCAACCCTAATTGTGAATAATACATGACTATTTATAGGGAAAAGACAAGTCTTGGGCTTTTAACCTAGAATTCATCAAAGGGGCCCATTGCCATCATCCATGGAGTGCTTTGAAACCCTACATATATATATATATATATATATATATATATATATATATATATATATATTATTAACTTATAATATTATAAAGTAATATTATAAAGTATAAGGGTTGAATTTTAACTTTTAAAATTCTAAGGGCTTAACTTGGAATTAAAGTATTCATAAGTGAAAACTTTACAAATTCCAAAACTTGAGGGCAAGTTTTTGAAACTATTCAAAACTTTTCATTTCATAACTTATGAGTTTAATGGTTCATAAAAATGAAGACTCTTCATTTTTTATGTAACCTGTTATTCTTTAATAACACTTTTAAAGAAGTGACTCTTAAACATCCATAACTTGATGACAAGTTATGGAGTCATAATACTATTTAATGAAAAAGACTCTTCATTTTTTATGTAACTTATGGCACTTTTATGAGTTTTAAGATTCATAAATGTGACCTTTTATGTAATTTGAGAACAAGTTACAAAAACACATTTTATGAACTACCTTTAGATTAATTAGGATTGAAAACAACTAAAACACAATTTTTTTCCATTAATCTAAACTAACTCATAAATCAAGGAAACATAAAACTTTTGGTAATCCATAACTTATGGAGGTAAATGCTTGTTTTATGATGAAACTTTTCATGTTCCATAACTTAAGAATAAGTTATGGAGTTGTTTAAAACATTAACACCAAATTTTGTAACTCCATAAAAACTTTGAATCAATTTTTTATAAAACATTTTCATATCCATAACTTATGGAGGTTTCAAAACACTTGAGATCACAACTTTAAAAAAAACTTTTGAGCTCCAAAATTTTATGACAAATTTGTAACTCCTTAAAACATTTAAATCAAACTTTTAAAACTAATAAAATAATCATATCATTTTATCATTTACTAAATTTGACCTAATTCAACTCATCTAGCAAATGATTCAAATTTTACAAATAATTAGTTTTTCAAAAAACAAGTAATTATCTTAATATTTGACAAAATTCATGTTTTTTTTTCTTTTTTTTTTTCAACTTTGAAAATCAAACATTTGTATGAATATAACAGAAAACAACCCATGGCTTGGATACCACTGTTGGGTGTTGAGGATACTACAACATCCTATGGTGCACATATGTTTTCTCTATTATACATGGAAATATGAAGTTTCCAAGATATTACCCTATACTAGCATACAAATATCATATACTTGGGTAATAAAATAGATAGAATACATACCTTTTTCATGTAACTTGTCATGAAGCTTGAGTGCCTAGTGCCCCAAGTGTGACACCTCAAATGGTTCACACAACACCATGAACACTTGGAATAACGTTGAGAATAAGGATACTTTGGTTCTCTCTAGTGAAATAGGTCTTGCCCTTTTGTATACACACACTAGTGCCAATTTCACCAACCAAGGACATCTTTATATAGTGTGGAGATTAGGGTTAAACCCATGACCCTTCATTTCATATGATCCATGGATTAAACACTCCTTAGACTATCCATGAAAGCTTAGCCCAACCTAAATGAACTTGGCCCATCACACATATATATCTAAGAGTCCATATTTAATTAGTTCCTTTTGATCACTTAATTAATTATAAATTAATACTTGATCAATAATAATTAAATAATATGATTATATATTAATATATTAGAACTTATAATATATTAATATAAATCACTAGTATCCTTTTTTTCTTCATCTTGTCTATCCAATTGTCCCGATGCCATGCAACCCAAATGGACCATGCCGGGTCAGGTCAAGTACATACTAAATATAGTTATGGACTTAGACATTAATTCAACATCTCAAACTCTTGTGATCTGTATATATAGTGCAACGGAAAACGTACAGATAATGCCTCCAAATCTTGAGAGGGAAAACCACCGCTCCCAACTCAAGATCGTGCGTAGGGTATCTCGTCTCATGCGGCTTCAGCTGCCGCGATGCATAAGCTATCACCCGTCCCCTCTGCATGAGGACTGCCCCCAAACCCGAGATGGATGCATCACAATGTACAACAAAATCCTCGACTCCCTCGGGGAGAGTCAACACCAGCGCCTCATATAAACACTGCCGGAGGGTCTCAAACGCCCTCTACTGCTCAGGGCCCCACCGGAAATCCACCCCCTTCCTTGTAAGACGAGTAAGGGGTACTGAAATCTTGGAGAAATCTCAAATAAATCTCCGGTAGTACCTACCAAACCCAAGAAACTCCTGATGTCTGAGGGAGATTTCAGAGTCTCCCACTGCATAACCAAGTCCACCTTGGCAGGATCGACTAAAATCCGCTCCTGATTAATGAGATGTATGAGGAACTGGACCTCTCGTAACCAAAAATCACACTTCGAGAACTTGGCATATAACCGGTCTCGCCGCAGAACCTCCAGCAGCTCCCTGAGATGCTCCTCATGCTGCTCTCGGGTCTTGGAATATACCAATATATCGTCTATAAACACAATGACCGAGCGATCGAGCATCGGTCTGCAGACTCAATTCATCAAAACCATTAACACTTCCAGAGTGTTGGTGAGCCCAAACGGCATCACCACGAACTCGTAATGACCATAACGAGTCTGAAACACAGTCTTCTCCACGTCTTCCTCCCTCATCCTGACCTGGTGATATCCGGATCTCAATTCGATCTTGGAAAACCAAGATGTACCCTGCAGCTGATCGAATAGATCATCTATCCTCGGGAGTGGATAACGGTTCTTCACTGTTAAATTATTTAACTCCCTATAGTTAATGCACATTCTGTGTGAACCATCCTTCTTCCTGACAAAAAGGATCGATGCTCCCCAGGGTGAACTACTCGGAAGAATAAACTGCTTACCCAGAAGCTCCTGCAACTGAGATGATTGCTCCTGCATCTCAGGCGGTGCCAGACGGTATGGCGCCCCAGCGATAGGGGCCGCACCCGGCACGAGGTCAATCCGGAACTCAACCTGCCTCTCCGGAGGCACACCGGGTAACTCCTTCGGAAACACGTCAGCAAACTCTCTAGCTACTGGGATCTCCGAAACCGAGGGCTGATCCCTAACCCGCGTATCCACCACGTACGCTAAATAACTAGCACACCCATGCTGAATATACTGTCGAGCCCTGGCCACCGAACAAAACCCTAATCCAATCCTGGTGCCCTCGCCATATATCACCAGTTCTCCCCTACTTGGGGTTCGAACCTCCACTCGCTGTCCTTCATAGTCGATCATGGCGCCCAAATCGACTGAGCCAATCCATCCCTACAATCACAACGACTTCCCCCATGGGAATAGGAATCAAATATATCGGGAAGGACACCCCGAAGATCTCCAACGCACATCCCCGACAGATCGAAGAAGTAGAGACCCCGTGCTCGTTGGCGATCGAAACCCGCAACGGACACTCAAGCTCATCTACCGGCACACTAAACCCTCTACTGAAAGTCCGAGATACAAACGACCGACTCACCCCCAAAGCGAATAAAACCAAAGCAGGCAAATAGTTTACTAAAAACGTACCTAAACACAGGTACAACCAATAAGCATACACAGATAAAATACTGAAACAGAAAATAGAAACATACCAGCAACCACATCCGGTGCTGCCTTGGCCTCCTCGGCCGTGAGCTGGAAAGCGCGACCCTGAGCCTTTGGAGGCTCCACCTTGACTGGCCTACCATCCCCAATCCTCACAGCAGTTGGTGCAGAACCCTGCGTCGGCTTGGTGGCGAGCTGTGAACAGTTTGTCTTCACATGACCAGTCTGATGACAATGATAACAAATCCTCATATCTGCTGGAGGGGCGGACTGACGACAGTCCCTGGCATAATGCCCCTCCTTGCCATATTTGTGGCACCCACCTCCTGCTCGACAAACCCCATAATGACCCCTCCCACACTTTCCACACGTGTGGCTCTGCTGACTCCCATCCTGAGCATCAATAGTCTTAGACTGCTCAGGCGCCGGCTGAGACTGTGCCGGTGCCTGAGGCTGCTCCTTCAACTGCAGCTCTAACTACAACTCACGCCGCCTCGCGGCTTCCTGAAGATCCAAGAGGGTATCACAACGCTGTGTAGACATGAATTGTCGAATATCAGTCTTGAGCATACTCAGATAACGAGTCATCTGAAATAAATATAACAGAACACAACTCATGGCACTGATACCACTGTTGGGTGTTGAGCTTACTACAACATCCTATGGTGCACATACAACCCTAAATACCTTGGATCTATGTTTTCTCTATTATACATGCAAATATGAAGTTTCCAAGATATTACCCTATACTAGCATACAAATATCATATACTTGGGTGATAAAATAGATAGAATACATACCTTTTTTTATGTAAATTGACATGAAGCTTGAGTGCCTAGTGTCCCAATTGTAACAACTCAAATGGTTCACACAACACCATGAACACTCTGAATAACCTTGAGAATAAGGATACTTTGGTTCTCTCTAGTGAAATCGGCCTTGCCCTTTTGTGTACACACACTAGTGCCTATTTCACCAACCAAGGACATCTTTATATAGTGTGGAGATTAGGGTTAAACCAATGACCCTTCGTTTCATATGATCCATGGGTTAAACACTCCATGGACTATCCATGAAAGCTTAGCCCAACCTAAATGAACTTGGCCAATCACACATATATATCTAAGAGTCCATATTTAATTAGTTCCTTTTGATCACTTAATTAATTATAAATTAATTCTTGATCAATATTAATTAAATAATATGATTATATATTAATATATTAGAACTTATAATATATTAATATAAATCACTAGTATCCTTTTTTTCCTCATCTTGTCTATCCAATTGTCCCGATGCCATGCAACCCAAATGGACCATGTCGGGTCGGGTCAAGTACATACCAAATATCGTTATGGACTTAGACATTAATCCAACATCTCAAAATCTTGTGATCTGTATATATAGTGCAACTGACACCGTACAGATAATGCCTCCAAATCTTGAGAGGGAAAACAACCGCTCCCAACTCAAGATCGTGCGTAGGGTATCTCCTCTCATGCGGCTTCAGCTGCCGCGATGCATAAGCTATCACCTGTCCCCTCTGCATGAGGACTGCCCCCAAACCCGAGATGGATGCATCATAATATACTACAAAATCCTCGAATCCCTCGGGGAGTGTCAACACCGGTGCCTCACATAAACACTTCCAGAGGGTCTCAAACGCCCTCTACTGCTCAGGGCCCCACCGGAAATCCACCCCTTCCTCGTAAGACGAGTGAGGGGTACAGCAATCTTGGAGAAATCTCGAATAAATCTCCGGTAGTACCCTGCCAAACCCAAGAAACTCCTGATGTCTGAGGGATATTTCGGAGTCTCCCACTACATAAACGCCTCCACCTTGGCCAGATCGACTAAAATCCCCTCCTGATTAAAGAGATGTCTGAGGAACTGGACCTCTCATAACCAAAACTCACACTTCAAGAACTTGCCATACAGCCGCTCTCGCCGCAGAACCTCCAGCAGCTCCCTGAGATGCTCCTCATGCTGCTCTCGGGTCTTGGAATATACCAAGATATCTTTTGTAAACACAATGACCGAGCGATCGAGCATCGGTCTGTAGACTCGATTCATCAAATCTATAAACACGGTCGGAGCATTGGTGAGCCCAAACGGCATCACCACAAACTTGTAATGACCATAACGAGTCTGAAACGCAGTCTTCTCCACATCTTCCTCCCTCACCCTGACCTGGTGATATCCGGATCTCAAATCGATCTTGGAAAACCAAGATGTACCCTGCAGCTGATCGAATAGATCATATATCCTCGGGAGTGGATAACGGTTCTTCACCGTTAAATTATTTAATCCCTATAGTCAATGCACATCCTGTGTGAACCGTCCTTCTTCTTGACGAAAAGGATCGATGCTCCCCAGGTTGAACTACTCGGATGAATAAACTGCTTACCCAGCAGCTCCTGCAACTAAGATGATTGCTCCTGCATCTCAGGCGGTGCCAGACAATATAGCGCCCTAGCAATAGGGGCCGCACCCGGCACTAGGTCAATCCGAAACTCAACCTACCTCTCCGGAGGCACTCCGGGTAACTCCTTCGGAAACACGTCAGCAAAATCTCTAACTACTGTGACCTCCAAAACCAAGGGTTGATCCCTAACCCGTGTATCCACCACATACGCTAAATAACCAGCGCACCCATGCTGAATATACTGTCGAACCCTGGCCGCCGAACAAAACCTTGATCCCATCTTGGTGCCCTCGCCATATACCACCAATTCGCCCCCACTTAAGGTTCGAACCACCACTCGCTGTCCTTCACAGTCGATCATGGCGCCAAATTGACTGAGCCAATCCATCCCTATAATTACACACACTTCCCCCATGGGAATAGGAATCATATCTATCGGGAAGGACACCCCGAAGATCTCCAACTCACATCCCCGACAGATCGAAGAAGCAGAGACCATGTGCTCGTTGGCGATCGAAACCCGCAACGGACACTCAAGCTCATTTATCGGCACACTAAACCCTCTATTGAAAGTCTAAGATACAAACGAACGAATCGCCCCTGAATCGAATAAAATCAAAGCTGGCAAAGAGTTTACTAAAAATGTACCTAAACACAGGTACAACGAATAAGCATACACAGATAAAATACTGAAATAGAAAATAGAAACACACCAGCAACCACATCCGGTGCTGCCTTGGCCTCCTCGGCCGTGAGCTGGAAAGCATGACCCTAAGCCTTTGGAGGCTCCATCTTGACTGGCCTCCCATCCCCAATCCTGAAAGCAGTTGGTGCGGAACCCTGCGTCGGCTTGGCGGCGAGCTGCGGACAGTTGGTCTTCACATGACCAACCTTATGACAATGATAACAAATCCTCATATCTGTTGGAGGGGCGGACTGATGACAGTCCCTGGCATAATTCCCCTCCTTTCCATATTAGTGGCACTCACTTTCTGCTCGACAAACCCCAGAATGAACCCTGCCACACTTTCCACATATGCAGCTCTGCTGACTCCCAACCCGAGCATTAGTAATCTTAGACCGCTCAGGCGCCGGCTGAGACTGTGTTGGTGCCTGACGCTGCTCCTTCAACTGCAGCTCTAACTCCAACTCACGCCGCCTCGCGGCTTCCTGAAGATCTAAGAGGGTATCACAATGCTGTGTAGACATCTGAGACTGCTCTGAAGCAAAGTCCGGGCAAAACATCTCCCTCTCTGTGAACATACGGGTAATCTCCATCACAAAATCCCCATCCTGCCTCAAAGTCAAGAACTCCTGAGCAAGCCGCTCCCGCTCAACACGTGGAACGTACCGGGTGCGGAACATATCTCGGAACTTCTCCCAAGTAACAGCAGCTCGCTGATCATCAATATATGACACTGTCGTAAATCTTCACCAGTCCTTTGCCCCGAGCCTTAGCAGGTTCAGGGCACACCTGACCTTCTGGTCAGCCGGGCACGAGCACGTGAAGAAACAACCCTCCACGTCATACAACCACCTCATAGCCCTAATCGCATCCTGTGTAGCATCAAACGTTGGGGGCTTCGTGTTATCGAAGTCCCGGTACTGGAAAGCCCTGCCGACTCCTCCTCCAACCCCTGTCGCGGTTACAGCCAATGTGGCTGCAGCGGCCACTATCTTAGCTAGAGCTGCATATCGCTCATCAAAATACTCAACCATCGTGGTCTTAATCGACCCAAACATCTCCGGCAACTGCGCTCAAAAGGCCGCAGCGACCTCATCGTGCAGAATCTCCCAGATCTTGGCATCCAACTCCTCTGTCCCTCTCTGAACCACGGGCTCAGGTACTACCGACACCTCTAACCCTCCGTCTCCCGACCTTGACCCTGACCCTGATCCGGACCCAGCAGCAAAACGTCTCATCACCACCATACTGAAAGATATACTCAAGACATGAGATGAGCAACATAATATCGGGAGACCAAAACCCACATACCCTAGGGGTTGTGACTTCCTTGCTACGCGTATGGGTCCTGTGCTTTCAGTAGTACGGGCCCATACTACCTTCCACATCTACCCATATTTGTCTCAAGTATCACCACAACACCATAATACTATCGTCAACATAATATGCGCTCAACCTCACTCCTAGGGGAGCATTTCCTACCTCGCAACAAACCTCACTGCTCCCACGACACACACATCCATGAAACTTCCATCAACCCCCTGTAGCGTTTGTGCATGCTAGTCGCACATAACACTGGACCCAATAGACTTTCGAATATCTAATCCTATCTGAAAACTGAATCCAACATTCTCAGGATATAAGATCTTGATTACACACAACCGTGATGCATACACTAACAACTACAGTAATGATGTTAATTCCATATATGAGAAACCCTAGGCTAGTAGGCATCATATAATCAGGCAAGTCTATCATGCGATTCCTGAAGATCCCTAGCCTAGCACTAGCATGCTGTTCTAACATATCATAATATCAAATAACTGTATGGTATTTTGGGGTTTACTTACAGGCTCCGGCTGATCGTACCCTCTGCATCCTCCATCCTTTATTTTTAAACCCATTTTAAAATTTTACTTTCCAAAAATCTCCTTGATTTGAGACTGGATTCACACGAGTGCTCCTCCAATTCACTCAAACCAAGGCTCTGATACCAGCTTGTAACATCCTTAAATTTTACACCAGATTTAAACTTTTCCAATCACAATTTAAACCCAAATAGTGTTTTCTTACAAATTGTTTTCAAATCATTATTCATCAGAGTATCCCAAAACAGCTCGTAAGGATGAGGAGCAGTACGGTCACACCATCGCCTTGCCACAATCTCTTGAAGTACCTGAAACAATAATTGAAAACTGTAAGCCCAAGGGCTCAGTGAGCTACCCCCAAAATACCAACACCATACTAATAATATGATATTAGTAATAATCAATCAATCAATATGCATATTGGGCCATCGGCCTGACTGGATCGCCCTACAGGGCCTACAGTCTAACTGAATCTATTCCGAGCCTTCGGCTTGACTGGACCGCCTCGTGGGCCTACAGTCTCCCCGGACCGCTCATAGGGTATGTTGGCCTTCAGCACAAAGCAGGACCGCCTTAATCCAATCCCCAATCAACGCACATGTGCACATAAATATCATACGCTAGCATTCATAACAATCAAACTGATCTAATAGATCAAATAGCATAACAACATCCTATAATCAGGATACCGATCTAACCGAAATCTAACATAGAAATCATCCTAAACCAGCATGAAATCTAGTATATCAGTAACATAGCAACCACCCTAAACCAGGATGTATCTAGCATATCAATAACATAACAACCATCCTAAACCAGGATGCAAACCATAAAGGGCTGGCCTTGGTGCCTTAGACCCTTTTGATACAGTGAGGATAACTCACCTCGCAAATGTCGACTCGTAGATAAATCCCAACTCTCGGATCACTCACCAAAGACTCCTCCATCTATTACCATAGTATGAGCATACTCATAAATTCTCAACCTCACAAGTACTCCATAAACCAACCAGTCAACCCCAGGTCAAATTCAAAGTCAAAGTCCTCAGTCAAGGTCAACAGTCCCTGTTGACCTTAACACGCCGACTACCCTCGGCTACTCGCCGAGTTCTTCAAAGTTCTTTCCCACTTGCCGAGTCATCGGGTGACTCGTCGAGTTCCTATGATTTTCGATCGAAACCCTAAGTCCACTCGTCGAGTTTCCATCTTGCAACACGTCGGCTACGCACACATTCATAACTCGAGGAAAACTCATCCGACTCGCCGAGTTGTTCATACAACTCGTCAAGTCTAAGGGAATCTTCATCGGACTCGCCGAGTTGTTCATCAACTCGTCGAGTTCATCGACCATCTTCATATGACTCGCCGAGTCAACCTTGCGACTCGCCAAGTTCCTTCAGTCCTTAAGCCATACAGACTTATTTAAGCCATGTAATGGCTCTAAATTACAGATCCAAGCTTCTAGGACATGCTTTTTACGTAAAGTTGCAAACTTTACGTGCATGCATGACTAACAAGGCTCTTAATGCCAAATCTAAGCTCTTAATGGGGTTTCATGCACAAGGAGGGCCTCAACAACGACCAAAATAGAAACTTTATGATTCTAGAACTTGATAAGGGTCCAGATACGAAGTTACAACTTCAGATCTAGCCCATAGCTCACCAATGTGACTCCCAAAAATCCATAAAACCCTAGAACTCAACCACAAAGAGATCTAGAAGAAAAGGGGAGTAAAGATTGCAACTTGATACCTCCAAAAGATGCTAGATGAGGTAAGTTCTGTTTCCCACACCTTCCTTGCCTCAACTCCTTTGCTCTTCAAGCTCTTCCCTCTAAGCCAATCTTCTTTCCAAGGTCTAACAGACACCACAAGGAGTACCACATGAATTAGGGTTTCACTGAGCTCTCAAAGATTGTAAGGAGGCCAAAGGAGGCTGAGGCTACCTTAAATAGGGTGAAAAATCCCGAGATTTAGGGTTTCTTCTGCGAGCTCTTACTCGTCGAGTCCCTCCCTGGACTCGGCGAGTAGGTCACTTAACATGCGATCTCACCCCACTGCTACTCAACGAGTAGGGCAACCAACTCGTCGAGTAGGACTTAAAACCAAAGAACCTTTTATTTAAATCCATACTTGAGAATTGGGGCGTTACAGTTAAATCTTAAGTGAGTGCTTGGGATATATAGACCTATATGGGATTGACACTCCCACCTGTGGTTGGTAGCTACAACCCGACGACAAGTCAAAGCAGGCATAACTTTCTAAACACAGGGTGACGTCCGATGAAGCGTTGTGGTTTTGGAGATCAATTGTCATAGCTTGATTGTAGGAACTCATCGTTACTTTATTAAACTAAAACTAAAATATAATACATTACTTAGTGATAGCATACTCAAACTCGAGGATATGGGTTCAGAATACGCTCATTAAACTAAATATTCACTATTCTTAACGAACGCCTTAGGAAGTAGTGCCTACAATATAATAAAAGAAATATTAGGAGATTATTATCAGAAATCTACCCACGAAATAGAATGACAAGTAAAAATATACATTTTCTATCTAAATCAGGGTTCAAATTTAGTCATTAAACTTTCTGAATCCCATTACCAAAACACTAGGAAATACGCTAACACACTAACATAGGCTGAGAATGTAATGAGTGCTAACTTAATAACTTCGACATAGCATTTCCATGCTTACCAAACCTGTGAACTCACCAACATTATGTTGAACCTCTCAAAATCACATATATTCCTAGGTCATTAACATAAGCGAGAGACTATCCGACCAAAGAGTAAGGACTACTCTCATCCTACCGAAGAAAATGAGGATTTAGACAATACTTGACTTGAAAGACTCTTCCATAAGTCAACATTTACTGAATGTCGCATCGCTCGTTGTTTCCGCCACCAGGTCAATGATGTGACACACTACAAGCATGCTAGGAGCATAGGCTTAAGAGATGATATTAGTTTTAGTAGTTAGGTGACATTTTGAAACTTGTAACAAAATAAAATAATTGATTTGGTGATTGAATAATAGATAATTACTTATGAGTATCGTACTGCCTTATTCAATTATTTATTTGTGGGTTTCTTGTTGCATGTTTACACTTACTGAGTAATTTGAATTATTAAAACTTCCACAGTCATTCATACTTTTGGAAGTAAGTAATCAATTAAGATTGTCATGAATTGATTACAGATTGTCGATTAAGGTTAATACATTACAATTTGAATTGCTACAATATTCATGAGTACTTTGAAAATAGGGATTTTAAGTACTGGATAAACCCAAGCTTAGAGATTACTTCATGGATCTTGTCATGAGTAGTAACAAGACGATAATATTTATTATTCTTAAAACAGAGATATATAGTTCATAGTTTATAGATCAGTTAGCATTGGTTTTCTCAAACGCATCTTGTAATTGGATATTATAAAGGGTTATTCCATGTCTCATTTGTTATGTAAATTGTATGAGTATATAGTCAAAATAATTCATTCCTTTTTCCCTAATAGGAAAATAGAAATCATTGGGACCCTCTATGATTTGATGTTAACATTATAAGTGATGGACCCAACCAGGAATAATTGATGTATTCAATTGAAGTCGCTGAAGTCTTTACAAATCGGAAAATCGAGAAACATAATCTGGGACAATGAGATTGATTCTGATCCATATCTTGTGTCCACACGATATGTTGTAGAACGAAGGAATACTGATCACTTATCTGAGTGCCTATAGCTGATTTAAAAGCACTATTAGCTGTTTACTTCAAGGTCTATACTTGAAATTGTAGGTACAAAATTATTCAATTGGGAGATTGTTTTATTAAGGTGTCTAATCCAATAACTAAATTGGTATATTCTTGAATTAAGAGAAAAGTCGTTTTTGGGTTATCCTCATAACTAGTAACTGAATGGAATGACTTTTAGGGAGAGAGAGAAAGAGACAGAGAGAAAGAGAGACTGATTTATTAATTTATTATATGATTGATAAATTAATTAGAAATCAAAATGAATGATTTATTAATATATTACATGATTAATATATTAATTAATTAAGAATTAATCGAAAATTAATTGGAGTTAATTTTGTGATTAATTGAAAGTGTGGGGACTAAAGGTGATAATGTTCAAAAGTTGAATATTGAAGGCTTCCAGAACCTTCCCATAAGTGGGGATGGATTCTGGGAGGCTTCTTAGGGTGTCTAGGAGCCTCACGGAGCAAGGAAAAAGATAAGGGTTATCTAGGGTTACCTACCTTATTTAAGCTTCCTTATTCACCTATAAATACCCCATTAAGGGTTCTATATTTTCCGCCCCTCACCTCCCTCATACAAGAACTGAAATTTTGCTCTCTTCTCCCTCTCTTAAAGTCTTCTAGTTGCTAGGGTTTTGGGTACAAGCCATTAGAGGCATCCAAGCTTTTGGTGCTTGCTTTCCAAGGAAGTCAAAGCAGATTTAGGTTGATTAATTTCTACATTAATCAAAAGGTATGTAACCCTAAACCTTCTTGTAATTTCGATTGTACTAGGGTTTCTTAGGGTTTCTTGATATTCATAGTTAGTTGCTATCAATAGAGAAAACATAGATCCTTTCCAAAAAAAAACATAAGCGTTTAAGTGTTTTTCCACCACATGAATTTTTTTATCATGTTCAGGTCTATTGCTCAAAGCAAGTTGTTTAAGGCTAGGACATTTAAGTGTATAAAATTTCACATCTCTTACAAGATTGTCTCTTAGGACATGAACTCATTCATTGATGTTGTATCCATCAAATGTTTGTGTATTACAAGTCATTAAAGAAAAATGACAATTCATGGTAATGAGAGTGGATTATATATCTACAAAATGTTAACAAAATTCATTTGATATTTTTTATATTTAATGTTTAATAATTAATACCTTTTTAGTTTCCAAAACATTAATTATCAAAGTCTAGGATCCAGGTTGCAAAACAAATAAATGGTTAGATGACATTTATCCCATTTATTTAAATCCAGCCCAGTATATATCAGTTATCAATTATATTCTACTATATAATTCTAAGATTTATGGGATCGCTAATAGGTAATTTAATTAGAGATGTTTGAACTCATCTATGTCTCAGAACTCTCTTGTTTAGGTATCCTTTTATCACAAAAAAATCGATCAAATCATCTAATTTGAAAAACTTATGTGATCAGCCAATAATTTGGTTATAGGATTCGCGAAAACACCCCGGTCATCAAAAGATAATACTAAGCGGTTAGGTATTATTTATCCCATTAGTGCATACAAGAGATGTGCAAGTGTTCTTCAAAATGGATTGCATAGATTTGAGGTTTGTAAGGGTCTTTCATGTTTTTATAATTCTAGTTTAAAAAATGTATTATATCATGACTATTGCATGCATCCAATAAACCATGGTATACTTTAAAAAATCTTATTTTATGTAAAAATCATATTTTAACAATGTTCTTTTATAAAAATCGGTTTTATAAATTGACGTGATCTAATTTTAATTGCTATTATCAAGTCAGACGTTTGAGCACTTTAGAAAAATTTGTAAACCTTTTAGTAAAACTTTCTTTTATAAAATAATGTTTGGAGTTTGATAAGTTTATAAATCTCAATTTTAAACTTATATAATTTTAATCCCGAAATTTTACCAGTTACTAGTTTTAACGATAAAACTTATTTTATTTTAAAACTATTTTTACCAGCTTATGTTAAAAGGTAAATCTCATTTAACCCAAACTCATTTGCGATGTTTATTTATGCTTGAATATTATTTTGCATTTGAAAAACTAATTTATCAACCATAAATAATAATAGCAACATAAATATAAAACAACACAAACATGTATATATATATATATATATATATATATATATATATATATATATATATATATATATATATATATATATATATATATATATATATATATATATAGCACAAACCAAGCCATAAACTAGTGACATTTTTGTGAATATCAAGTCCATTCCTAAAGAGACATAATGGAGCTTTATCTTCTAATGTCTTCATGTAATCTCACTTGCTTCGACACCTTATAGCATGTTTATAAAAATAATTTAATAAAGTTTGAGAAACTTTAATAAAATCAAGTTTATAAACTTTTGATCTTCAAAATGGTCACCATCTTTGTTCTTGTTATATTTTTATAAAAGTACACTATTTCTAAAACTAATCTATTACTTACAAAAAATAACAAATGAAAACTATCTATTTAATTATTACATACAATATGAATAAATAAATAATTACAACCATTTTAAATAAAACAATACATGCAACAACACAAAGGTCCATGGCTATTTTATGCACATCATATATATATATATATATATATATATATATATATATATATATATACATATATACATACATACATACACTCAAATCTATATAAAACAACTCTTAGTTTTCCTAATACAACTTTTATGACTAAAAAGATGCATGTAAACTTCTAGTCATAGAAATAACAATTATAAACATTTTAAAGTTGTCATACAAAATATGTATGAATTTTTCTTGTAAAGAGAAAATCATCAATGTTTTTCAAAAATAAATATTTCATCAACTTAACAAATAATCTAACTAATCTTGCAAAAATGGCTTTGATACCAATTGTTGGGTTTTTATTCAAATATTGTTTTAAAAACATAAACATAGCAACGGAAGACTTTAATTTTGAACAAAATAAAACTAGTTTTATTCCCACCAAAATATCATTTTTCAAGACCTAGAAAGATTAAAACAATCATAGAATTAAAGAATTACAATCTTTGAAGACTTTTGTTCCTTTTTGATAGTTGGAAAGTTGATGAAGATGACTTTAAGCTCCAAAGAAGAAGCTCTCTAAAAGTATCCACCAACAGTTAGCCAACTTCATAAGATGCTATTCTTGGATATTCTTGTAATGATAGAACATTCTTAAGCTTTAAGGTAACACCCAAGTATTAATCTTAAAGAGAGTTGCAGGTATCAAATCTTTATGTTCTATGTCTTAACTCCTTCAAAAAAGATAGAGAGAAATAGGTTATAGATGAGATAAATTTCACGGTTTCTCATGTATAGAAAGAGAGCCAAAATGCAAGTATTAAAACCCTTTCTTATTACCTATTAGGTCTTAATACTTTAACACATCCCATGCTTGTTTATTATATTTTAATGTGATGCTTTTAAAGCATGTACCCTAGATTAAAATAAGCTAAAGAGTATGTCTCCATTCTTTAGCCATGCTTACATTTTTATAAAGAAAAGACAAGATTTTATTAAAAGAAAAAACTCCAAGTCTTTATAAAGTATAAACACTTATCTTTTTAGCTAAAAGACAAAAGTCTTTCTAGTCCAAAAAGATGCACATGACTTAATAAATCATATCATATGATATATTATGATACTTAACATTGAAAATTAATATTTCCATGAAATAAATAGTTTCAGATTAATTACAAGATTTATATTTATTTATCAAGAATCAATTTCCTACTAATAATATATTTGCATAAGGTTATTGTTAGTGTGACCCTTTATAATCATATGTTATCGAGCAATATCATTCTATAATGACTCTTGGACATAATGATCTTTCATGCTATGCAACGTTGTTATGTTGCATGTATAATTTACCAAAATAGTTATATGATATAAATATAAAACATTATTATAATTATACACTTTGGCCTGGTAACTTGAACATTTAAAGTTATGGCTACAAAAATTTTGAACTACTCACTCGATGGTTTATATGACACATTTCATCACCTATGTGTAATATTTGGCAAGAACCCTAACCTATAACCGTTAAATCTTAATTGAGCGGAAGAATTATGTATAAAATCTATGCGGGTTGACACCCCCACGTGTGGTTACTAGCTACAACCACGATTATCATGTCACAGGTGATAACTGTCTAAACTACTACAACCTCCAATGAAGTGTCGTGAGGGGAAACAACTCTTCAATAGCTCGGTTATAAGGACTCATTGTAACGTTGAGGTCGTTCTAAATACACGAATCTATAAGTTGAAACAATACTTATATACAATAACACTTACTTTTGGCGTAAAAGTACATATATTTATATAAGTTGAAATAAGACTTTTATATAGTAAACACATAACGTTTAGGGTTAAAAAGTACATTTTGAGCAAATAGACTTTTGGTCAACAAAGTACATTTTAACATACTCTTGATTGAGAAAGCACATATCTTTTTAACGGGCATACATTCGGTTGAGGAAGTACATTTCTAGTAAACATACTTTTGATATAAAAGTATATATATATATATATTAGGAAACTAATTTTATACAACGAAAAACATACCTTTTAAAAAGTACATATATTATAGTTTTAACGTACATTTGAAAACATACTTTTGGATTAAAAGTACATTTCAATATAAACATTTCAAACCTATGAAATCACCAACATTACGTTGACACTTAAGGGTACATGCAACCTATTAGATCTAGTCATAACATTATTGAAGTAACATTCTATTGAACAACAAGAACCCTATAACACTAGCTAATTTTGAAATTCATAGAAGAGGTTACATACCTTTTGGTTATTGTAGTAAATAACTAATCAAATCCTTCCTCAAAAGCTCTTAGAAGCTAGCCCCAGAGATTGTGTGCCTCTGATGGTTTACATCCAAACCCTAACAACTAGGAAACTTAAAGAGAAAAGGAGAAGATTGGGCAAATTTCTGCTATGCTCCTAGCAATAATGATGGCCGAAAATTATAGGGTGGAAGGCCCTATTTATAGCTGACAGAGAAATCCTAGATAACTCTTACTTGATTAAAATAATAATACCGAAAATCAGGTAATTATCTGGTTTCCTAATTATCTTCAAGGGATATTATAAAAGTCTTAAAACCACCCTCCAAACCATCCACCTCTATGGGGAAGGATATGAAACCCTTTTGTTCAACTATTGAACAATTACAACTTAGGTCCTTGCACTATTAACTAATTCAATTAATCCCAAAATTAATTCTAATTAATTTCTGATTAATTCTAAATTTAATAACACTATTTCTAATTAATATATTATTATCATAATATATTAACAAAACATTTATTGTTATTTATCAATCATATAATAAATCAATAAATCAGTCTCCCCTCTCTCTCTATATATAAAAGTTATCTTATTTAATTACCAGGTTTGAGGACAACCGAAAAAGACTTTGTTAATAATTCAAGTATATACCAATTCAATTATTAGCTTAGACACATAATCCAACAATATGATCATCTTTGTATATTCGGATTGTGCTACTCGGGCTGCCATCTACCTCACAAAATAGCCTGTAACGCCCGTGTTTCTGGGCTTGCCATTTTTAGCAATGTAATAGTCTAGGTTAACCTTTGTAACCCAATTTGAAATAATAAAAATGTATTATTTGTAAATTATGTGATTTATGTGTTTATTTTCTTAATTAATATAATTTAATGAATTAAGAATAAAATAAGCGTCAAAATTAAAGTATTATATATGCCCGATATCTTTGCATAAAGTTGGAGTGGCCGAAACGAGGTTTCCGAATATATATAGAACGCCCAAATCTAACTTTGTATGAGGAAGTTATGATTTTCTAAAGTTTCGACTGGGCAGTATGCAGCTTGAATACTCGATTTGAGATCGAGCGGTTTTTAGCCGAAACAATCTAAACGAGAATCGAAGATCTCGTTGTTAGTAGTGAAACGATGAAAAGATAGGCGAGAACGGACGTCGGACGAACAAAGTTATGAATTTATAACGAAGTTTTTCTGTCCTGACCTCCTAAAAATAATTAATAAAAATACAAGTCAAAATTAGCCGACGGAGTCTAAACGAAAGTTGTAGAGCGTAGTCTCACCTACGTGTGGATATAAAGAACGTCGAAAACGGAGTTTGTATGAAGGAGATATGAATTTTTGAAGTTTATTAAATATTTAATATTTATTTTTAATTCAAAACTCCGATATTATCCGAAGAGGAGTCAGCTGACCTATCCGAAGTACGCCCTGCATACTAGTGTACGCCCCACGTACACTAAAGGATGACGAAGCCAACACTCGAGTACCTCCGATGACGCAAGCGCTTACGATCTGAGGCGTACGCCCCGCATAGCCTCGTACGCCCCGCGTAACCCCGAGGTCCAGCCTCTATAAATAGAATACGAGGCAGCCTTAGTTCTTTTGCAAATTTCTTCCTTCTCTCTCTATCCTTTGCCTCGTTTTGCGTGCCATTTGTACCTCGAAGCCCCGGTATTATTCCCAAGCCCCGAAGCAAGATCCGAAGCCCCGAGGATCCCGAAGAGCGTTATTCCCGAGCCGAAGCCCTGTCCGTGAGGAGCCCGGTTTTTGTGAAGATCTTCTAGATCTATGAAGAGACACTACTTCTGCAAGCCGTAGTGCTGCCCGATCGTCTTCCGATCAAGTGAGTGTATAGTCCCTTTTCAATACACGATATTATACAAGTAATTGTTGAATGTATTTGAGAATACGGGAAGTATTCTATATAAAATACGTGCTATGTGTATATATTTTGCAGTTATATGTGTGAATGTATATTCATTCTCTTTTATCTTATAGATCTAATATATTCTCTATGAAATACGTGTTATGTGTGTATGCCTCATTTGTTATGTGGAATATGTATTGATTAAAGCATGCTATACAGGTTTTTAAACAATGTATAAAAATGTATATTTTTATCTACTAATATGTTGGGTAGAACATGGGTAGATCATTGGTGTGAAATAAACAGATGAGAGGCCTCGGTGTTATTGGTGTTATTCTAGTCATTCAGCAGAGTATGGATGATGACCACGGACTATTCTAGACTGTCCTGTGGAACACTAGCAGGCTCATTATCTGTAGGTGTTGTGAACGACGTGTTCACCGGTGTACTCTATCCCCCACATGGTTGCCTTTAGGATACTTATTGTTGAGGAAGCCCCTCTGCAGTAATGTCCGTCCCGATGAAAATCCTGAATTAGGTTCCTTATAATAGAAGTTATTTTAGGGACGTAAAGTGAGGATAACGGGAATGGGTAATCGGGTTTATTGTGAATTGTTGAAATTAAATATAATTATTGTGGGTTGAAAACCTATATGCTCACCAGGCTCCCAAGCCTAACCCACTCAGTTTATTTGTATTACAGGAAGTGGCGCAAGAGCTTAAGATGGGCGAATCATCAAGTTGTTTTGTTTACAAGTCTGTATATGTATATATTTGTTGAACGACTTGTAATGTTATCGTTTATGCTTTGTGATCTGTATCGGAACATGACATCCCGACTTTTGATTATGAAATGAAATCATATTTCTTTATGAAATGTTTTGATAAATATCTATTTTATCATGTTTTGTTTTTTGGGAACAAATTCCGCATCTCTTTTAAAACTAAAAGGATTTACTCTGAAAATGTTTAAAAAGCATAAATGAAATCGGTCTTTTCTGGCCGAGATTTTGGGGATGTCACAGTTGGTATCAGAGCATTAGTTTAAGCGAACTAGGAATTTGTAGGATTTCTAGACTTAAACTTAGTATGCTAAGTGGAGATTGTGAGATATGTGTCTGATAAATTTCGGACACGAGCACTAGTTTATTTTTGGAAAGTTTCCTAAAATGCTTTTATGTGCTAAATGTTATATGTTGCCATATATGATATTATTTGTTCGGATCTACGGTTTGTTGCCAACCGGATCTGAAGGTTTATGTGTTTAGGATTTTAAGCGTATGTATACGATATTAGAACTAGCATGTAATCGTTTGGAGTAATAAGGTGAAATTATTTGGTGTGTAGATCAAAAATGGTGAGAACGAGAAGCGGAGTTGGAAATGCTGATAAAAACAGGAATCAACCACTTGTAAATCAACAAGTACCTATTGTAGCTGCTGCACCTGAGCCGATAACAATGGCTGGTGTACAAATGATGATTCAAACGATGTTGGATCGTCAGATGGAAGAAACAAGATGCCTGCTTAGGCAGAATCGTGAAGAACCGTCAATTCAAGCGGAAGAGCCCGAGGAGAATGGAGGGCAGTCTGAAGGAGAAAACTTTAGTGGGATCATTGGTCAAGACAAACAACCAGTGGTTAGACGCAATAACCAGTATGGAGGAAATGATGGTCGTGGGTGCAAGTATAAGGATTTCATGGCATCCAAACCACCATGTCTATCCGGAAGCCCGACGCCGGTACAAGTTATGGACTGGGTCTCCGAAATGGAGACTATGTTTGAAAGTTGCGAATGCAGCAACAAGCAGAAGACCGCTCTTGCGATCCCTCTGCTAAAATCTGGCGTGTTGAGTTGGTGGAAGCTATTAGCCGACTCTATTCCCAAGGGAGAAGCAAGCAAAATGTCTTGGGAAGACTTTGTGGAACAATTGAAACTGCAATACTGCTCCGAGCAGGACCTTCTGGAAATCAGTAATGAGTTTCAGAATTTGAAGAAAGGGAAATTGAGCGTTACTGAATACGCTGCAAGTTTCACAGAGAAAATGAAGTTTATCCCATATTTGGTGCCTACAGAACTCTCTAAGGTCAACAAGTTTTCCCTTGGACTACCAGCGAACTATGGTCCAATGGTTAAGCAGGCAACCACATTGAAAGCCGCCATCTGGGCTGCTAGAAATGTTGAGACCCAGATCAGGGAAAAAGTTCTAGAAAGGTCAGAGGTTGGTGAGAAGAGGAAAATTGATGGATTTTCAGGGTCCAGCAAGAAAAGTAAATTCTCGAAGTCTAGTTCGAAGGGAAGTGGAGGAAAGGTAGAGGCGAAATGGTGCGACAAGTGCAAGAAGAAGCATCATGGGAAGTGTGGCGGGGAAACCACATGCTTCAAATGTGGAAAGCTAGGGCATTATGCCAACGACTGCACCTTCACCAAGAATGTTTGTTATGGTTGTGGTGAGGAGGGGCACATCTCAAGGGATTGTCTGAAAAAGAAGGAAGCAGCAAGACCCAACATTCCGCCAAAGCCAAAGGCGAGAGCATTCCAGATGACACTGGAAGCTGCTAAAGATGAAGCTGATGTCGCTTCAGGTACCTTTCTCGTTAACAAATTGCCTGCCCAACTTTTTATTTGATTCTGGAGCCAACTACTCCTTTATATCACATGAATTTGGTAGAAAACTAGCTTTGCCTGTTGATAGACTAGATGATGCCTTATTAGTCGAAGTTGCTAGTGGCAAGTTTGTACCTGTTAGCCATCGTATGAAAAACATCTTAATTGATCTGAATGGGAATAAGTTCCACGAAGAATTATTGCCTATCGAACTTAACGGTTTCGACATCGTTTTGGGAATGGATTGGCTTAGCGCCAATGATGCCGAAATTTTATGCAAGAAGAAAATAGTGAAAATGAATCCGCCTGGGAAGGAATCGTTTATGGTGTACGGAGATAAACGCAGAGTAAGTTCTGGAATCATTTCTCTAATGAAAGCCAGAAAATGTTTAACCAAGGGGTGTACATCATACTTAGCATTCGTAATCGACGCTAAGAAGGAAAAGAAGGTGATGCAAAATATTCCTGTTGTGTGTGATTATCTGGAAGTATTTCCCGAAGATCTTCCTGGATTACCGCCCGATCGACAAGTAGAATTTCGTATCGACTTGTTGCCTGGAACAACACCATTTGCAAAAGCACCTTATCGATTAGCACCGACGGAGATAAAGGAGCTAATGATGCAACTTCAGGAGTTATTGGACAAAGGTTTCATAAGACCTAGTTCATCAACCTGGGGAGCTCCGGTGTTATTCGTAAAGAAGAAAGATGGAAGCATGAGGATGTGCATTGATTACCGAGAGCTGAATAAGGCAACAATAAAGAATAGATATCTGTTGCCGAGGATTGATGACCTATTCGATCAACTACAAGGTTCAAGTTATTTTTCGAAGATCGACCTGAGGTCAGGATATCATCAGCTGAAAGTAAGAGAGCAAGATATAGAGAAGACTGCATTCAGAACGCGATATGGACACTATGAGTTTTTGGTTATGTCGTTTGGACTAACCAATGCTCCAGCAGCATTCATGGATTTAATGAACAAAGTTTGTAACCCATTCCTTGATAAATCTGTGATAGTGTTCATAGATGACATTCTGATTTATTCAAAAAGCCAAGAGGAGCATGGCAGACACTTGCGAGAAGTGTTAGAAGTCTTGAAGAAGGAGAAGCTGTATGCGAAGTTCTCCAAATGTAATTTTTGGATTCGAGAAGTCCAATTCTTGGGTCACGTGGTCAACCAAGAAGGGATAATGGTTGATCTAGCAAAGATCGAAGCTGTGATGAAGTGGGAACAAACAAAAAAGTCCCACGGAGATCCGAAGCTTTTTAGGATTAGCCGGATATTACCGAAGATTTATCCAAGGCTTTTCTTCGATCGCTAGCCCATTGACAGCGTTGACCCACAAAGGAGCTACTTATGCTTGGAGTGATAAGCATAAAGAAGCATTCGAGAAGCTAAAGAAGAAACGATACGAGGCACCGATACTTTCTCTACCCGATGGAGTTGAAGACTTCGCTGTTCATAGCGATGCGTCTGGGGTTGGATTGGGTTGCGTTTTGACCCAAAGAGATAAGGTGATCGCGTATGCATCTCGACAGCTGAAAGAGCATGAAAAGAACTACCCGACTCATGATTTGGAGTTGGCAGTGGTAGTTTTCGCTCTAAAAATATGGAGGCATTACCTCTATGGCACAAAGTGAAAACTTTTCACTGATCATAAGAGTCTCCAATATCTCTTTGGTCAGAAAGAATTGAATATGAGGCAACGACGCTGGCTGGAATTACTTAAAGACTACGACTGTGAGATACTTTACCACCCCGGTAAAGCCAATGTTGTTGCTGATGCTCTCAGTCGGAAAGTCAATCTTGAAAGGAGAAGGCCAAGAGCATTGAGAATTGAAGTTGTCTCGACTATTTTGGAAAGTATAAAGAAAGCTCAAAGCGAAGCTTTTGAGAAGAATGACCGGAAGGAGGAACGTTTGGGCAAAACGTTGGTGTTCGGTGTAAACAGTCACGGACTGAAGGTGTTCCAAGATTGGATTTGGATACCTAAGACAGGAGGAGTCAGAGATCTTCTGATGGAAGAAGCTCACATAACCATGTACTCGATTCATCCCGGTAGCACAAAAATGTATAGGGACCTGAAACCCTATTATTGGTGGCCGACGATGAAGCTCGACATTGCGAAGTATGTGGCCGAGTGTGTGACTTGTGCAAGAGTCAAGGCACAACATCAGAAACCATACGGGAGTTTAGAACCATTACCTGTGCCTATGGGTAAGTGGGAAGACATTGCTATGGATTTTGTCACTAAACTACCCAGAACAAAAAGTGGTCACGACATGATTTGGGTGGTCGTTGATCGATTCACTAAGAGTGCACATTTCATAACAGCCAATGAGAAATGGTCTATGGAAAAGCTTGCGAATTCTTACGTGAAGGAAATTGTGAGGCTTCACGGTGTTCCGCTAACGATTGTGTCGGATCGTGATAGTCGTTTCACCTCACGATTTTGGAAAAGTCTACAAGAGGAATTGGGTACCAAATTGTGTTTAAGTACAGCTTACCATCCGTAGACTGATGGTCAGAGCGAAAGAACGATACAAACACTTGAAGATATGCTGAGAGCGTGTACCTTGGAATTCCTAGGTAATTGGGATGAACATTTACCTTTGGTAGAATTTTCCTATAATAATAGTTTTCACTCGAGCATAAAGATGGCACCTTATCAAGCATTGTATGGACAGAAGTGTCGTACGCCGTCTTGTTGGCTTGAGGCTGGGGAAAAGCAGTTTATGGGGCCGGAGATAGTCCATCAAACTGCTGAAAAGTTGAAAATAATTAGGGAGAGAATGTTAGCAGCTCAGGACCGTCAAAAGAGCTACGCTGACAAAAAGCGAAGACCGATGACTTTTGAAGTTAGAGATTCGGTTTTGCTTAAAGTATCGCCGTGGAAGGGACTTATAAGATTTGGTAAAAGGGGAAAGTTAAGTCCAAGGTTTATTGGACTGTTTAAAGTTCTTCAGAGAATTGGGAACCAAGCTTACAAGCTCGAACTACCAGAAGAACTGAATGGAATTCATAACACTTTTCATGTGTGTTACTTGAGGAAGTTCACAGGAGAAGTTCCCGACATAATTCCACTTTCGGAGTTGAGGATCGATGAGAACAAAAGATTGATTGAGGAACCGGAGGCAATCGTTGACCGAAAGACTAAGAAATTGCGACGTAAGATGGTTGAGTTAGTGCTTGTCCGATGGAAACACACGAATGGGCCGAATCTCACATGGGAGACAAAGAGTGACATGATGAGTCGCTATCCGCATTTGTTTGCTGGTGTGTGATTCCGGGGACGGAATCATTCTAAGGTGGGGAGAATTGTAACGCCCGTGTTTCTGGGCTTGCCATTTTTAGCAATGTAATAGTCTAGGTTGACCTTTGAAACCCCAATTTGAAATAATAAAAATGTATTATTTGTAAATTATGTCATTTATGTGTTTATTTTCTTAATTATTATAATTTAATGAATTAAGAATAAAATAAGCGTCAAAATTAAAGTATTAGATATGCCCAATATCTTTGCATAAAGTTGGAGTGGCCGAAACGAGGTTTCTGAATATATATAGAACGCCCAAATCTGACTTTGTATGAGGAAGTTATGATTTTCTAAAGTTTCGACTAGGCAGTATGCACCCTGAATACTCGATTTGAGATCGAGCGGTTTTTAGCTAAAACAATCTAAACGAGAATCGAAGATCTCGTTGTTAGTAGTGAAACGATGAAAAGATAGGTGAGAACGGACGTCGGACGAAGAAGTTATGAATTTATAACGAAGTTTTTCTGTCCTGACCTCCTAAAAATAATTAATAAAAATAAAAGTCAAAATTAGCCGACGGAGTCTAAACGAAAGTTGTAGAGCGTAGTCTCACCTACGCGTGGATATAAAGAACGTCGAAAACGGAGTTCATATGAAAGAGATATGACTTTTTGAAGTTTATTAAATATTAAATATTTATTTTTAATTCAAAACTCCGATATTATCCGAAGAGGAGTCAGCTGACCTATCTGAAGTACGCCCCGCGTACTAGTGTATGCCCCGCATACACCGAAGGATGACGAAGCCAGCACTCGAGTACCTCCGATGACGCAAGCGCTTACGATCCGAGGCGTACGCCCCGCGTAGCCTCGTACGCCCCGCGTAACCCCGAGGTCCAGCCTCTATAAATAGAATACGAGGCAGCCTTAGTTCTTTTGCAAATTTCTTCCTTCTCTCTCTATCCTTTGCCTCGTTTTGCGTGCCATTTGTACCTCGAAGCCCCGGTATTATTCCCAAGCCCCGAAGCAAGATCCGAAGCCCCGAGGATCCCGAAGAGCGTTATTCCCGAGCCGAAGCCCTGTCCGTGAGGAGCCCGGTTTTTGTGAAGATCTTCCAGATCTATGAAGAGACACTACTTCTGCAAGCCGTAGTGCTGCCCGATCGTCTTCCGATCAAGTGAGTGTATAGTCCCTTTTCAATACACGATATTATACAAGTAATTGTTGAATGTATTTGAGAATACGGGAAGTATTCTATATAAAATACGTGCTATGTGTATATATTTTGCAGTTATATGTGTGAATGTATATTCATTCTCTTTTATCTTATAGATCTGATATATTCTCTATGAAATACGTGTTATGTGTGTATGCCTCATTTGTTATGTGGAATATGTATTGATTAAAGCATGTTATACAGGTTTTTAAACAATGTATAAAAATGTATATTTTTATCTACTAATATGTTGGGTAGAACATGGGTAGATCATTGGTGTGAAATAAACAGATGAGAGGCCTCGGTGTTATTGGTGTTATTCTAGTCATTCAGCAGAGTATGGATGATGACCACGGACTATTCTAGACTGTCCTGTGGAACACTAGCAGGCTCATTACCTGTAGGTGTTGTGAACGACGTGTTCACCGGTGTACTCTATCCCCCACATGGTTGCCTTTAGGATACTTATTGTTGAGGAAGCCCCTCTGCAGTAATGTCCGTCCCGATGAAAATCCTGAATTAGGTTCCTTATAATAGAAGTTATTTTAGGGACGTAAAGTGAGGATAACGGGAATGGGTAATCGGGTTTATTGTGAATTGTTGAAATTAAATATAATTATTGTGGGTTGAAAACCTATATGCTCACCAGGCTCCCAAGCCTAACCCACTCAGTTTATTTGTATTACAGGAAGTGGCGCAAGAGCTTAAGATGGGCGAATCATCAAGTTGTTTTGTTTACAAGTCTGTATATGTATATATTTGTTGAACGACTTGTAATGTTATCGTTTATGCTTTGTGATCTGTATCGGAACATGACATCCCGACTTTTGATTATGAAATGAAATCATATTTCTTTATGAAATGTTTTGATAAATATCTATTTTATCATGTTTTGTTTTTTGGGAACAAATTCTACATCTCTTTTAAAACTAAAAGGATTTACTCTGAAAATGTTTAAAAAGCATAAATGAAATCGGTCTTTTCTGGCCGAGATTTTGGGGATGTCACATAGCCTCACGCTACACCATGTGCATTTTTTTTGGGTATACCGACAACCATGTTGGGTATCGGTGCCTCGATATTGACACCAAAAAGAACATCAGATTTCGCCACATCACATTTGAAAAGCGAGTCTTCCCCTTTGTATTTATGACTCCAAATGACCCGCTATTTTACACATTCCTTGTAAACAAACAAAAACCAAATCAATTAGCCACCTGACTACTTCTTTCTCTTACTACACCTGTCGACAACACCCCATCCACCACCACCAACTCCCCTTCATCTCCTACAACCAACACCACCCTCGCTTACATTCATTCGTCTGCTAGCGACGATCCTACAACCTCAAGAGTATCCTAAGTTGCTACCTCCATCCCTACAACAACCACTCACGACCCATATAACCCCTACACACCCCTCTCGACAGCCACCGACCTACGTCCACATCCCTTTCTTCCCATGGTTACCATTACAAATTAACACCTGATGACCACTTATTTGTGTCTTGAGTTTGTAAATCCAACATAATGCCTAAACCTTCATAATTCCACTCTCTCTAATTCCAATAATCTTACATTCAGGCCCTTAATGAGCCAAAATGGAAAAATGCTATGCATGATGAGTTTAAGACGTTTATTAAAAATAGTACGTTGTTAATAGTGCCCGCAACTAGAAAGGGTCAATCTTATTCAATCCAATGTGGTTGTTTAAACATAAATTTAATGCATATCGTATTCTTAGTAGGTACAAAGCTAGACTTGTAGTAAATGGAAAAAGTCAACAACCCGATATCGATTGCGATGAGACATTCAGTATGTTTGCTAAACCAGATTATGTTAACATTCAGTTCAGTCAAAAGTGAATCTTGATAGATGATGCAAGAACAATGATATATGTCTAATGGTACACCTACTTAATGAGATAACCTTGTTTTGATCAAGGTTATTGTCTTAGCTTAGAGGTTGAAGTTGAATAATCAAAATGAATCTTGATAGGCGAGGCATTAACATTGATACTATGATATGTAGTTCTTGTGATTCTGATGTTGAATCTCCGGATCACACTTTTTTCTTGTATCCTCTTAGGATTGGTATTCGGTCTCAATTGGCACGTTGGTGGCAAATTGACATGCCTAATAAGACACTCTTTGGAACGGTTAAACCATAAAATGTTGTAAATTTTGGAATGATTTGATAGTTTCATGACCCTATTAATGTGATCAACTTATATATAATGCTCTTTGTCGAGTACCTTGCTAGATCTTTTTAAGATAATTATGCCCTTCCAAAAAAAATAGTAAAGAAGAGTGCCACAAAATACAAATTAGATGAACATTCAGTACATTCGATTAATAGAAATTTATTTTAAGAATCATTTATCAGATAAGATATCATCTTGTTGCTCTTTCTAACATGAATATATAAAAGAATAATATTTGTGTGACCACATGGACCAACTTATATTCGAATAACGAAACAAGCCTTTCTACACAAAAGGTGGCGTGTTTAGGATTCCATCTCTAAGATATCTAGATGTTATACAGCCAGTTATAAGCCAATGGTTGAGTTTGAAAATGGTTTATAACTCAATGAATTGGAAGATTTTGATATGAAAGCTTTTTTAGTCAAACTTTTCATCTTCTTATCTTCCTTTTCTTCCTCTTTTAATAAAAGAATAAGTTTATTCTCTTTTTGTCATGTGTTATCTTATTAGGTCTCCTAATTAATGTCATGTCACTTGTCAACCTATTGATTCTCCATTTCAAATTTCAAAATTTTAATTTCCACTCTAATTACATTAAATTAATAACATTAGAATAAAAAAAATAAAATTAAATTAATACAAATTATAAGTGATATAATTTTTTTTATTTATTTAAATCAATGATTATAATTTTATATAACTAAAAAAATATCTTTTAATTAATAATTCATTTAAAATAATTGATTAATAATTTTAAATTTTTACTATTAAAATTTAATTAATTTTATAACTATGGATCATATATGTTATAAACTAACGAAATAATACAAGAAAAACTCATATAAAAAATGTTCCTATAAGGTTTTACATCATATAAGGCGTTACTTGATGGGAATGATCACATTACTTCTTGCCATCATACTAGGAAGTCCACTACAATATATCTTTTGCAATACGCTTCCTTTGAATCCAAGATATGTTATATGTTTTATTTTTTTATTTTCTAAACTCATCCCACAAATCTCGAATAACTTACTTGGAGTTAGAGATCCCAAAATAAAATACAAGAAATTTGAAATTCTCTGGCAAGTCATTTCAACGATACAATTTAAACTACTGATTTCTATATTTCACATAAAGAAGTCTTAGTTATTTGTAATGGCAGAGCCGGATGGTTTTATTTTAATTCAGAGAGCTTAATAATAAATGTGCTCACTTTATGATAATAATCTAAATTGTCCAACCAGATAATTTGATTAGGTTATTAGGATATTTTGATTGGTTTGAACCATGATCTCTAATCTAAATACATTTTCATTAATATAAGTTATAATAATTAAATAATTAGTTGTTTGTATATGCAGTAGATTTTAATTATTAAAAAATGTAATAAATGAAATACATAAGAAACAGGAGATGATTTTTATTATAAAAAATAAATAGTTTCTAATTAGTTTTTAACGGATGTTAAGTATTTAAAAGTTAGTATAACCAATCCCCAATACTCATGATCTCTAATCTAAGAGTCTCTCTCTATCAAGTGGATTTTCTAATTAGGTGATCAGTAAATTATAACAAATCCTCATTGGCAAGGATTTTCTAAATTTTGTTAAAGTTAATAACATTGGTTATAGATGATCAGTAAATTAATCTTATTATAAAAAAGTAAATATATTATCTAATTGAGAATAAGGGTTTTAGTTTTAATTCTACAGACAAAGTTAAACACTGGCCGATATAAATTAAATATGCACTATAATAGTTATTTTGAAATATTCTTTAAACACTTTATGATCGAAATCGACATAAAGTATGTCGGAGTATAAAAAAAAGTTTGGTGTCAAATATTCTTGAAATGTTATTTTTTTTCTCAAAACTTATTATAAGAATTTGTTGAACGCATTGAAGATCTCCTAATATTCCACCTCTGTGGTTGCTCTAAAAAAAGTCCACCAGTATGTTTGTTAGTCACGAAATATGCTATAAGTTAATCATTATCATTAATCGTGTTAGTTTTTTATATAAAAACACTTTGCTCCATTAAATTATATATAACTGTAAGTTCGACTCGATTTATTCCACCCTGAATCAATTATATAGAAAAGGGGAAAAGAAAAGTTGTAGAGTATTATCAAGAACACCGCACATGGTGCGCTTGATTTTCATATCTCTTTAATTTATTAGTACTTCTTGTAGCCTAGTTCATTAAAGTTGAACACATGAACAAATCTGAAATTTAGACCGAGTGGTCTAGGTCTAATCTAAAATGCAGTCTTGTGCCGGTCCGAGGAGAATTTGCAAAATTTGAAGTAAAAAATGATGGAGCAAACAAGGATATTTAAAAGACTTTATGAATTGGGAAAGATTATAAATTTACTATTGCATTTGATGGTTGTTTCAATGTGTTGTTTTTATTTTTTGTATTCTTTTTACTTAGCCGATAAGCTTTTGTATATATTTACTTTTTTACTAGGGAAGATTCCCCATATTGCGGGTGTTGGAAGATATTTCTTTGGAAAGTATGCCGTTGATTAAGTGTTTAAAATGGCATGTTGATTAGTGTTATTATCTATGACAGGATGTTAGGAATTGGAATCCCATCTGTCCTTTTGTTCTTGTGTTTTGATAATTTCTAAGCTTTTTCTGCAAAAAAATATCATAAAAATCTATATAAATATACAAAAGTTATGATGAAAACTCATTCCATTCTTAAAGGCCCAACAAAACATGGTCTAGTTCCATTGAATCTAAATAAATAGAAGCATGAAGAACAGAAAACAATGTTGACCTGTGAAAGCAATGAATCAAGTTCTCTGAGTTTTGACTTCATCTCTTCCACATCATGTGATAGTCTCAGCTCTTATGTATGCTTCCTTGCTAAAACATGCTCATTTTTCATTGCCTGTACACAATCACCCTTTCTACTTTTGAACACCTCTATGCCCTCCTCAGCCTTGCATAAGTGTCAATATAGTTGAATATTAACTATCAACATCATTTCTCTATAGATAAAAATTATGAAATAATTTGTAATTTTTTTTTGCACACATAGTGATATTTTTTATATATGTTTCAGTTCAACCTAGTACTTTGTTGAGTGAAAAATATTAGAAGAAAGTTTACAGAAAAATAATATGCTGAACAGAAAAAACGATGTCATGCAGAACGTTATCATATTAGTGTAAAATATTAATGAATATTATTGATACAATTAAGTTTAACATATCAAACTTTGTATAAAAATAAATGTTTGCAAATCTCGGATAAAAGATTACTATTGTTATAGTATGTGTGCTATATTACTTTGTCGTCCGTGGATTCCACAAGTTATAACCTAGTATATATATACAATGAAGGTAGTTTGGTCAAAATTATTATACATATTAATTTCCATATAATCCAGTCAATAATGACAAGAAATAGTTTTGTTAACAATTTGGCAAATTATTCTAGTTTTGAAGTGGCAAGTTTACAAATTTCTATGTATCAGTTCTTCTTATTTTCAACATGATCCTTTATCATCAGTGGTCTATCAGAAGAGAAAGAAGAAGAAAACGGATACAAATATAAATTACCTGCAATCGACATCTTTTGAAGTGATTTGCATGTGTACATAGGATGTTCTTTTGCTCAAAACTCATCACTTTTGTCTATTGGAGAAAATAGTTCTTGTTAATAAATAGCATGTGTCAAAGACCAATTTACATTATAAAATTTTCCAATTGTCATAAAATCATGTACAATTGGTTCCTGATATGATAGGACAATGCTATGATTGGGCAAAAAAAATTCAAACTATGATGCCTTAATTAAAAAGAGAAAATCAAAAGCATAAAGTTGCACGGATAATTTTGTGAAATCTGAAAAAATAAATAAATAAATAAAGTAGAAATAAAAAATAATAATAATAATAATAAAAGAGGTTTTCTAGTATAATTAGATAGACCAATATTGTCGACCATAAGAGAAAGCTCTAGAGCATAAAAGGGCCATTAATAAATTCATCATCCTTTAGTCTTCCAATGGGAACCTAGTTGTAACACCATCATCTTGTGACCTCTCTAGTGTAACCAGATTACCATCTCATCTTCTTATTGCCTAGTTTTTCTTGAAAAAGCTCTAGAATTGATTTTTATTTGATTATGGCTTATGTGTATTAGGGGAAAACAAACCTTTGTTGCATCTAAAAAATCAATAATTAGCAACAATAACAAAAAAGGACGTAATTGTTAAGAAAATTACACAAATTGACAACCTAATTGTGAAATACAAATGAGATGCTTATGTCTATATGATCCCATAATTCATCTTCAATATCATAGGTGGATGCCTATAATGGTTAAATCCAACGTGAAAATAGAAATAAGATTCAAAAAATGGAAATGGGTTCATATTGCATACCCCGGTGGAATTTGAGCATACTCCTCAAGATCATCAACATCCATTTGAATCAAAAGTTCTTATTTCCTTATGTTGTTAGCCCTATAAGACACAATTCACAAAACAAAAGTGTCAAGTGCAACTGAAATAATCAACAATTACCAACATCAGCTCATAATAAACCATCAGCAATTAGCAACAACAATAGCTGGAAGCCAACAACTAAGGCATTAATCTCTCAAACGTTATTTGATTGATCAGTCAGTCACATAGCACCTGATCAAGTCATCGCCAGATGATGCAATTACTTTTTATCTTATCCTAGTTTCATAACTCAAGCCTAAGATTGAACATATAAACACACATGTTCATACATAAAAATACACAGATTCCACAAAAAATATTAATACTCAACCGTAGTACCTTTTTTTGTCTATTCCAATAGATAATACTTTTCATTCATGTTGACCTACAAAAGAAAATGAAAACCTTATTAAGAGAAAACAAAAAAACCAAAATTATGGATATGTGACGTGTGACCTAACACGAGAGAGAGAGAGAGAGAGAGAGAGAGAGAGAGAGAGAGAGACCAAGGATTACCAAAGGGTCAGTAAAGAACCGAGTATTAGAGAGTATTTGAAAAGTAGCAAAATGGAGAGTATTTGAAAAAACATAAAAGGTAATTAGCAACAAAGATAAACCATCTCCACATTCTTGTCCTTTTCACCATTTTTTACAGTGTTTTATTATTTCACTTACCATATAACAAAGATTACAAGTGTTTATAATCAAGAAAAAAAAAACAAGATATGTATATTACATTCTTTATACAAAAGAAGGTATCAAATTTTAGACCAAAGTTTGTCTAAATGAAGTGATATGGGTAGATGATGGTTTACCTGCAATTAAAGTGATGATGGAGCAGACAGGGTCTTCACGTTAAAGTAAAATCTTCAAAAAAACACACACAATGGGGTTTTTATGTATTTTATACAGTGGAAAAGAACATAACACAAACCTGGTCTATTTCTTTTAACATATTGAGAGGAAAACCCAAGAAACAAATCACCAATGGAGATTTACATCCGAACCCCCAAGAAACAGATCACTATGGTGAATCGAAGCAAGCAATAGAGATGACAATAGAGTTAAGAAGCCTCATACAAATCCAATTCTTCTTCACCGTCTCTATGAATCGACTTCTTGGAATACCTGCAATCGATAGAGTAAAAGAAAGTTATGGAATATGAGATTGAAAAAGCGTGAGCCACTATAGCCTTAGAAAAAACAAACAACATCATCAGATGGTGTGACTGGCGGCTAATTAGGGTTAGAGAGAAGGAGAGATGGTTGAGAGAAGGGGGAATATTTTACAAAGACCAAATATTACTAAATTTTAAATAGAAAAGAGCTAGAGAGCCAGAAAAAAAAGGGAGAAAGGAATTGATATACAAGGGAAGCCGTAGAATCAGTTTGTTTAGATAACCACAGATCTGGGATTAAAGGGACCGAGTCGCTGCTGATCAGATAAGATTTCAGCGTATAAATTCATTGTACAAATCGCATAAGGAATTGTACCTTTTAAAATTCAGCATTTATGGCTAAATGCTTATTAAGGTATAAAATATATATACACAAAGATAATTATAAGATCTATAGATTATAACTATCAAATATAAAGTAAAAGAATTATATGATGATAATTATAAGAGTTACTAAAAAGAATTAAAGAAAAGATAAAATGCCTAAGGTTAAATGTGTTAGTGAGCTTTTACTATTCATTCAACTTGATTGAATTCGGCTACCCCGAATCTATAATCGTTAAACTTGCAAGAGCCAAAAAGATATGTACAGATCTATACGGGGTTGACACCCCCACTTACGATTGCTAGCTACAATCCCGGTAGGATAACTTTCTTTATATATGCAAGCGTTATTCGAAGTCCGATGAAGCGCCGAGTGGAGAAATGATTAGTCTACAACGTCGATTATGGGGGCTCATGGAGTCATGGTAATACAAACCAAAAACCTTAAGTGGTCAACTACCTAGAGGGACGCCTTCGAGTAGTTAAAATTATAATAGATTAGGGCGTATAATCTAAATTAGTTAAATCTAATAAAAGTATTATTATTATTAATTACCATACGGATACACTACTTACGAGAGAGGTGACTATTTTGAACTATCACTTGGTTTGCTGGATTTCAGAACGGCTATATGCTAAAATGGACTTGCCCTCCTGAACTTATCATCTAGTCGATCCTTACTTGATATTACTTGATAGTCTTGAAGTATAAAACATAGACTTAATAAAATATCCTTAATCAAACACTAAACAGATAAAGTAAGTTTGAGCATGGATCGATTTTGACCTATAACCGAACCAAAACCAATGGAATCAGTTTTTAAATAATCCAAACCGAAACCAAACCAACGGGTTCGGTTTCTCGGTTCCCGGTTTGGTTTCCGATTTCACAGGTTCGGTTCCGGGTTAAAGAACTTTGGGTATGTTTAAGCCAACTTAAGCATGACACAAGTTTATATAAGCACCAAGAGGTACTAATTTCTAGTGCCATTGGCGATGTGTGATGAATTGAGCTTATGAGAAAAGAGAAAGTGTTTATAAGGCTTGATCAGGCGTTGTGTTTGCAACCTCCAGCGATGTGGGATGGTATTAAGTGTTTGGAAAAATAAATCAGTTGTGTATGTACCATGTTTCAAGCATGCGAGCTAAGGATCAAATAAGAAGTGTGTTAACCACATGAGCCAAGCACTGATTGTGTTAGGATTTCGCAAATTACACATAAAGAAACTGACCCAAATCGAAAATTTCGGTTTTTGAAAAATCTCAACCCAACCCGTCGGTTTATGCTTCGATTTCGGTTTTTTGGTTTCAGTTTCGTCTATTTTTGTCGGTTTTTGAGTTTTCGAGTTCGGTTTTGCTCAGCCCTAAGATAAAGAGTTATAACAACTCTTATGAATATACCTACCTATCATAAAGATCATCCATTCAAATCGCAACTTAAGATTTTAGGTAAAAAACGAATCCTAGGGTTAGTACATTCCTGCTGTAATACCACAACTAGACCTAGAGTGTGCAACTGAGTTTTTTTTATGGTCCGACCAACGCACACCTGAACCTAGATGCCATAGTTGACAACCTAAACGCTTAAGGATTTATGCCAACGTACTAGACCCGCGCATGTATGCCCAACGTACACAAAGTACGCCCAGCGTACTAGCCTTCGGCCTGAAATTACGAAAATGCCGCTAGGACCAATTTACAAATAATTATCACACCAATGGTGAAAATGAAAATTCCTGGAAATCGAGATGTTACATTTTCCTTTCTACATCCTCAATGCACATGAGGAGTTTCTTGGTTCTAATGCTGGTAATATTTATCTATTTGGGAAAGCATTTTACCTACTTTAGTTACATGTCAGTTGACCATGTTCATTTGTATTCTAATGCTTATTTAATTATATAAGACTCATTGTTTTGGCATTATTACCAGGATAAATATTGATTTTGATGTTTAAAAATTTTCATTTGAATCAAGGTGAAAGCAGCAAGTACTTATCACAAATATTGTGAACAATACGAAAAGATGCATATATGTTATCCTGAATGGTCTTTTCTTCTCTAAATTTACCAACATCGTATTGTTTATATCAATATTTATTGTCTACACTTTCTATTACTTCATCTTCATAACAGTGTAGTTATTATATATATATATATATATATATATATATATATATATATATATATATATTGATAATAAAAAACACTCTTCTACAATTGTTGGTATCGTTCATGGTGTTTAAAAGTGAACATATAGTCATGAAATTGACACCAATGTATAATATTGTCGTTCAAGTATGCATCGATTTGTATTTTTATATATGACTTTATGGCAATGCATGGTACTTACCATTAAAATTGTAGGAATGGTCCTAAGAACTCGTCTCTTCATAAATGTAATTAAATGAATCAACATTCCACCCCTACAAGATTAAAGTTTATTACATACACGGTCACTACAATTAAAATTCCACGAATGGTCAAAAGGTAAATAATTTTCATAATATTCAAAGATTCAAGTGCATTAATTATAATTTAATTAAAAAAAGAACTACCTACAGGTCGGGACCCAAAAAATAGAAAACATAATCGAGAGAGGCAGAAAAGGGTGTTGAAAATGTTGCATAACATTCTTCTATTCATGATGAAATAATTGAAGAAAGAAGAAAGAGAACAGGAAACAAAGTTTATTCATGCGGATGAAGGGGATTATTGGAAATTTAAAAAATTTCAAGTTTGCCCAAGAATGAAAATTTACATATCCAGATTTATTCAAACTATGATATAGTGAGTCGGTCACCTGCTAAAGACTGTAAGAAAGTTGAACATATAGTGAAATCAAGTTTAATTGAAAATATTATTGAAATATATTCTCTTTTTTATACAAATTTCTTGACTATTTGTTTTTTCTTTCAGTTAGGTGAACCCCCACATACATAAACTTTGATTCACAAAATTAAATGTAAGATATCTATCTAAGCTAATGTTATTCGTTTGAATGTAGGAAATGAATGGAACAATTATAATAAGATCATTTTTGAAAGATTAATGCTATAATTGGGTATAGTTTTCAAAGTACAATGACTTAATAAGAAAAAAGTTGGAAGTACAACGTTGTAATAGAAAGAAACGAAAATAGGATGCTATAATATATAAATATATAAACGTGTATTGTTATTTCTTGCATTTATTCCATATTATTATCTATTGTTATCATTAATTTATTGGTACATCTTCTTCCAATCTTTCATCTTTCAGGAAAGATACACTTTATGAATCCGACCACCATCAAGTAGTTGAATATCATTTTCTTAAATAACTGTAGAATTAAATGTGAGAAGTAGCAATGTACTTTTATTGATTTGTTGTTTAGATTATGGAGCATCCTATCTCTACTTTTCCTATTACCACATTGTATTTTGAGAAGTCTACACAGTTACGGCAATGTCGTTCGTTTACAAAGTAATTTTCAGGTAGACTTCTTATAGTACAATTTTGTTAAATAATAGTTTCAAATTTTATGGATTTAAAATGTATTGCCATTTCTTGCATTTACCTCAATAATGATATAGTAGTTGTCTTAATCAGATGAATTGATTCTTATTTTGTGTTCAGAATAAGTTGAAAGTAAGAAGATATGTTGTTCATGCACAACCACGCCTTCAACCAAAGGAAACACACCCCAAGTATTTAGCAATTTAGGTATTATCATAGATTCTAAAAGTAGCAATTTTATAATACTAACAGTATACTAAACAAGCATTATGTTCCAAATTTTGCTAGGTTGGTAAAGAACATAATTTCTTTTGTTTGTAAAAGGTACATTTGCAATTGAGTAGTTGCTAAATTGTCGGTCTTCTTTTTCTATTGGTAAAAAAATCACTTTGTTGAATAACACATTAAAATGTGATAATTTTTTTTTATTATCCCACAATAAACCTTCTCATATCCTGGTTCAATTTTATATTTGCATTTGCATTATGGCAGTTTCAAATTTCATCATTACACACGCATTTTCCTCTAAACTGGAATGAAATTCATTGAAGGGTAAAGGTTTTTGGTAAAGGAATGGAATGCAATGTCACTTGAAAAACAGAAATTACAAAACTGAGGAAACTTTAACTTTTAACTGGATATCAAGAATTCTCACTATTTCTTTGATTCTTAGACCCAAACAATTTTGATGACCTAATATGTTTGAGACTCAAAGCATAAAAATTTCACCTCAATTTTCATGGGTTTTTGTAGCACCTGGTTTCCGGTATGTGAATCTTACTTGTGCATTGAGCTAATTTTAGCCTTAGACTCGGCGAGTCATAGGGTCCGACTCGCCGAGTAGGGACGGGACTCAGGACGCGTTTTAAGTAGGCGACTCGACGAGTCCATATCCTGGACTTGGCGAGTCACCGCTGCGGGATGAAACCCTAAGTTTCAAGGGTTTGCACCCTATTTAAACCCTCATTCCGCCCCAACTCGTCCCCATTCACCCCCAGAACTCCCCCTACATCGTTTTCCCTTGTTTTCCTTGAGAGTTTGAGGCATTCTTGGTGTGCACTTGAAGGTTTTGAAGAGCAAGAGGAGTAGATCAAGAAGAGGAGAAGGGGATCAGCCATCTTTGTGTCATTTCAGCATTTCCTTTGAGCCGGAGGACTCCCGGAGCAGCAGCAGTCAGTTAGTTCCCGATCAGTTCAGCAGCTACTTCGAGGTGAGTTACCTTCCAGTAGCGGTGGGTCTAAGGCCACAATGCCGACCCACCAGTAGGAGATGTATGGTAGATGATTGTCTTTGTGATATCATCTAAGTTTGCTATTACCGATATGTTATATGCTAGCATGATATGTCGTCTGTGATAGTAGTAAAGTTCGGTCGTTAGGACCGAAGGGTAGTCAGACACCCCAGATACGTCTGACAGTATGTGATGATATGTTTGCATGCTGGCTTGTTATGTTATATGTGATCATAATAGTAGGGGTGAAATAGTCCCCGAGGATCGGTTGTCAGGACCGATGGGTAGTCAGCACCCCAGAATGGCTTGACACGGGTAAGACGGCACCCCAGAATGGCCGTATGGGTAGGTCAGCACCCCAGAATGGCTTGACACGGGTAGGTCGGCACCCCAGAATGGCCGTACCGGGTAGTCAGGCACCCCAGAATAGCCTGGCAGTATATATGTTATGTGTTAGTATGGTATGCGGTACGTTGGGGGAACTCACTAAGCTTTGTGCTTACGTTTACAGTTTTGTTTTCAGGTACCTCTGCATCGAAGGGGAAGGAGCCGGCGCGGTAGCGGCACGTCATACACACACTCTTCGGTTTCCGCATTTATGAGATTTACTGGGACTGTACTCTGATATTTTGATGGGATGTATGGTGTGGCTTTTTAGAACGCGGTTGCAATGTGTTATGGTGTGAACAAACAATGTTTCTTTTTATTTAGACAATGTTTTTATTTATTAATGTTTTCTAAAGTAATATTTTAAAAATGAAATTTTCGGACGTAAAAATTGGGTCGTTACAAGTTGGTATCAGAGCCCTGGTTTGAGGGATTCGGACACACCTTCGGGAGTGTCTGAACTCAAATCGAGGGATTAAAAGATTTTCTAAAAGAAAATGTTTTCTAAAATTGAGAAAAGAGTTTTGAGAAAGAACGAAGTGTGTGACGTGCGCGACCGGCCGAGCTCAAGTAAGTATTCCCCATAGTACCCATACAAGTTTATGTTATGTTATCAGCTTTATGAATATTGCATGCTAGAATAGGCTAAGGATCTAGGAGTGATGCCTTATGTGCCTGCTTATTTGTTCCAGCTTATTGAATATTGCATGCTAGAATTGAGTAGACAGCAGTAGGGTAGCCTGTTTAGGTTATGCCTGGTAGTATGAGCTTAGCACCTTATGCTAGCTCAGTTCCTGAAAGTGGATAGAGTTAGTTGAGATTGTTACCCTTATCTGAATGCTGCTTGCTTCGTGCTTGGTGGGATTCTGAGTAATGGGAGTGAGCCACTAGGTAAACACGTCACACCACATGTAATCAGGGTTGAATAATCCCAAAGTGTTGGAACTGGCCCTATTGCGCAGCTCTTGTTTGAGTCCAACCGTTGTAGGGACGGATCTTTTACTTGAAGGATTATCTAATCCTCATTACATGTGATGGTGCTTAGGTGGTGGCTAACTGGCATTATGAGGAGACCTACAGCAGCTGAGGACCAGTTGTGTTGAACTTGGGTTCTCCCTAGGGCAAGCCTAGGGTGAGAATATCGGAGAGTAGCAGTAGTAGAGGGGAGTTGGTGGAGTCGAGGAATTCCTCGGAGAAGGTACGGATAGATGTGGAAGGTAGTATGGGCCCGTACTACTGAAAGCAGAGGATCCGTACCCGAGCCGAGGAAGACCAAGACGAAACCAAGGAACCTGTAAGTAGTTGAGATCCCTCAGGAAGTAGCAGTACCACTAATGATTATTATTGATGTTTTGCAGAATGGTGGTACTTCGATCGAGACCGACAGATGGCGGGTCAGGAGAGGGGTCAGGTTCGGGATCTGGCACCGAGCCGATTGAGGAGAGGCTACGTGAGTTCATCACGTCGGAGATCACTAGGGGCATCCTTGAGTCGACCCCCATCATCTTTGGGTCGATCAAGGAAGGGATCGTTGAGATGATGGAGGATCGCCTACGGGCATTCAGGAGCGACTTGGCCTCTAGCCAGTCAGGATCTCGCACACTGTCCTTCAAGGACTTCAGGAGCAGTGGTGCGCCGGATTTCCATGGGGTGAAGGACCCCATTGTCGCCAGGCGGTGGATTGCGGATATCGAGTCCGCCCAGTTGATCAGCTTCTGCCCTGAGGGGTCGAAGGTGAGGTACGCAGCAGGGTGTTTACGGGACCGGGCCCGAGATTGGTGGGAGTCGGTGGGTGACTCGATGGGAGCCTCGGCTGTCGAGGCAATGACCTGGTCGGACTTCGTGACTAGGTTCAGGGCAGAGTTCGCGCCAGCGGTCGAGCTTCAGCAGCTGGCCAGAGAGTTCTTAGATATGAGGCAGACGACAGAGACCGTGGCGGAGATCACCGCCAAGTTTCGGGAGAGGGCTTTATTGGTGCCCCAGTATGCAGGTGACGAGGATATGAGGAGGACTCGTTACCACGACATGCTACGAGCTGACATTCGGGAGCATGTTAGCTTTTCGGCTTGCCCTACCCTGGACTCCATGATTGCCAGGGCTAGGGAGAGAGAGAGATAGATTTGGAGCACATCCGGAAACGGAAACTTGAGGATGGTCAGGCATCAGGGGCTTCGGGGAAGAAGCCCAAGGGATCAGATGGGAGGCCGAAAGGCCAGTCGGGACCGAGCCGCTGCAGGAGGTGCGGCAGGCCGCACGAGGGGGCGTGCAGGATGGGATCGTCAGGCTGCTACAAGTGCGGCAAGTTTGGGCATATCAGCAGGGATTGCACTGCTCCTGCGACCGTTATTCAGACATCGGAGTTGCTGTGTTTCCACTGCAACCAGAGGGGCCACAAGAAGGCCAATTGCCCCATGTTGACAGCTTCAGCGCCAGTGAAGGCGCCAGCTCCAGCGACCCTGCGGATCACGGATGGCCGTCAGGGCAAGGCAGAGGCTCCAGTGGTGAGGAGTCGGGCGTTTCAGTTGACTGCCGAGGAGGCACGCGCCGCGCCCGATGTGGTGACGGGTATGATTCCTTCCTTCTATCTTTTATTTTCGTTGTTATGATATTGATATGTGCTCTGTGTGTTTGCGTGTGTATTAGGATCGTTCCATGTGAACGGCATCCCGGTTCAGGTATTGTTCGACTCGGGTGCATCCCGATCGTTCGTTTCTCTTGCTCTTAGCAAGAGATTTCATGAGACTTCAGGCGAGTTAGTTTGCCCATTAGAGGTAGAGATTGCCGATGATCGATCGGTGCGAGCATCGAGGGTGTTTCGAGATTGTGTCCTGCGACTGTTTGAGGAGTGTTACCTGGTAGACTTGGTTCCCATTCCATTGCGTGGGAACAAGGTGATTATTGGTATGGATTGGTTGAGCCCTAATGGGGCAGTGATAGATTGCGCGCAGCAGCTAGTGCGAGTCAAGACCCCAAGTGGGGGAGAGTTGGTGATTCATGGAGAGCGGCCGCAGTGTGGACCCACTATATGTTCAGCAGCGAGGGCTAGGCGCTACCTTCAGCAGGGATGCGCGGGTTATGTCGCGTACGTGATGGACACCCGGGAGGCGGGTAAGGCGACCGTGAGCGAGGTTCCGGTGGTTCGAGATTTTGCTGATGTTTTTCCGGAGGAACTACCTGGGATACCTCCGGAGCGACAGGTGGAGTTCAGGATTGACCTCGTTCCCGGTGCGGCTCCGATAGCCAAAGCACCGTATCGGTTGGCTCCTCCCGAGATGCAGGAGTTGTCTACGCAGCTGCAGGAGCTGCTGGACAAGGGATTTATTCGGCCGAGCAGTTCGCCCTGGGGAGCCCCGATTCTGTTTGTGAAGAAGAAGGATGGGTCGCATCGGATGTGTATAGATTATCGGGAGCTGAACAAGGTAACGGTGAAGAACCGTTACCCGCTTCCGAGGATTGATGACCTCTTTGACCAGCTTCAGGGCGCATCTTGGTTTTCCAAGATTGATTTGCGTTCGGGTTATCATCAGATGAGGGTCAGGGAGGAGGACATGCAGAAGACCGCGTTTCGGACGCGCTATGGCCATTACGAGTTTGTGGTGATGCCGTTTGGGCTCACCAATGCTCCTGCCGCGTTCATGGACCTCATGAACCGTGTATGCAGACCGATGCTGGATCGGTCTGTGATAGTCTTTATCGATGATATCTTGGTTTATTCCAAGACCTGGGAGGATCATAAGGAGCATTTGAGAGAGGTGTTAGAGACCCTGAGGAGGGAGAGCTTGTATGCCAAGTTCTCCAAGTGTGAGTTTTGGTTGCGCGAGGTGCAATTTCTGGGGCACCTCGTCAACCAGAACGGGATTCTGGTCGATCCGGCCAAGGTCGAGGCCGTGATGAGATGGGAGGTTCCGAAGTCCCCATCCGAGATTCGGAGCTTCCTAGGATTGGCAGGCTACTATCGGAGATTTATCCAGGATTTCTCCAAGATAGCCGTGCCCCTGACGCGGCTGACGAAGAAAGCCGTGGTCTTTCGGTGGGGACCCGAGCAGCAGGCTGCATTTGAGACGCTGAGACAGAGATTGTGTGAGGCGCCGATCTTAGCCCTGCCAGAGGGCGTAGAGGATTTCGTGGTTTATTGCGATGCGTCCATTTCTGGGTTGGGCGCGGTGTTGATGCAAAGGGGGCATGTCATTGCTTACGCTTCGAGGCAGCTCAAGCCTCACGAGGCGAACTACCCGACGCACGATTTGGAGTTGGGGGCGGTGGTATTTGCCCTCAAGATTTGGCGACATTACCTCTATGGGGTTCGGTGTACCATCTACACGGACCACAAGAGCTTGAGGTACCTTATGGACCAGCCGAATCTGAACATGAGGCAGCGTCGGTGGATGGATGTGGTGAAGGATTATGATTGCGAGATCCTTTACCACCCGGGAAAGGCCAATGTGGTGGCCGATGCGCTTAGCCGCAAGACGGCGCCGATCAGGGACGCCTGTTTGAGGATGACTGTGGTGACTCCCCTGTTGGAGCAGATTCGGGAAGCTCAACAGGAGGCTATCAAGGAGGAGCATCGGAAGAGCGAGCGCGTAGTAGGTCAGGTTTCCTCCTTCGATTATGATAGTCGAGGGTTATTGACACTACACCGTAGGGTGTGGGTGCCGTATCACGGGGGCGTGCGCCAGATTTTGATGGAGGAGGCGCACAAGTCCCGATTCTCCATTCATCCCGGGGCGACGAAGATGTATAGGGATCTTCGTCTAGACTATTGGTGGCCCTGCATGAAGCGGGATGTGGCATGGTACGTCGAGCGGTGCTTGACCTGCAGGAAGGTCAAGGCCGAACATCAGAGGCCGCATGGCAAGATGCAGCCGTTGGACATTCCACTGTGGAAGTGGGAAGATATCACGATGGATTTTATCACAAAGCTTCCCAGGACCGCACGTGGAGTGGATTCGATTTGGGTCATCGTGGATAGATTGACCAAGAGTGCTCACTTCATTCCGATTCCGGAGAGCATATCGGCCGAGAGATTGGCCGACATCTATGTCAGGGAGATTGTGGCACGGCATGGGGTGCCGGTATCGGTGATCTCGAACAGGGATGTGCGTTTTACTTCCAGGTTTTGGAAGAGATTCCATGACGAGTTGGGCACTCGTCTGCATTTCAGCACCGCCTTTCACCCGCAGACAGATGGACAGAGTGAGCGGACCATCCAGACTTTGGAGGACATGTTGCGGGCATGTGTTCTGGATTTCGGTGGTAGCTGGGATACCTATCTACCTTTGGCTGAGTTCTCCTACAACAACAGCTATCACGCGAGTATCGACCGCCCTCCTTTCGAGATGTTGTACGGACGGAGGTGTAGGACCCCGATATGCTGGGGTGAGGTTGGCCAGAGAGTTATGGGAAGCACCGAAGTGGTGCTCAAGACGACTGAGAGGATACAGCAGGTCCGGAGCAGGCTTCAGACTGCTCAGAGTCGACAGAAAAGTTATGCCGACAAGCGTCGATCCGATTTAGAGTTCCAGGTCGGGGATATGGTCCTCCTGAAGGTGTCGCCGTGGAAAGGCGTCATCCGATTCAGGAAGCGGGGCAAGTTGGGCCCGCGATTCATCGGACCGTTCAGGGTCTTAGCCCGGGTGGGCAAGGTAGCATATAGGCTGGATCTGCCAGCCGAGCTTAGCCAGATCCACAGCACTTTCCATGTTTCGCAGTTGCGGAAGTGCCTAGTGGACGATTCTGCAGTAGTACCTTTGGAGGATATTCAGGTTGATGACAGCCTGAACTACATCGAGCGCCCAGTCGCCATCCTCGACAGGAAGTCGAAGGATTTAAGGAACAAGAGGGTGGAGCTAGTGAAGGTGCAATGGCAGCACCGCAAGGGTTCAGAGTGGACTTGGGAGCCGGTAGACGAGATGATGGAGCACTACCCCGAGCTGTTTCAGGATCAGGCAGCAGACTTCGAGGACGAAGTCTAAAATAAGTGGGGGAGATTTGTAGCACCTGGTTTCCGGTATGTGAATCTTACTTGTGCATTGAGCTAATTTTAGCCTTAGACTCGGCGAGTCATAGGGTCCGACTCGCCGAGTAGGGACGGGACTCAGGACGCGTTTTAAGTAGGCGACTCGACGAGTCCATATCCTGGACTCGGCGAGTCACCGCTGCGGGATGAAACCCTAAGTTTCAAGGGTTTGCACCCTATTTAAACCCTCATTCCGCCCCAACTCGTCCCCATTCACCCCCAGAACTCCCCCTACATCGTTTTCCCTTGTTTTCCTTGAGAGTTTGAGGCATTCTTGGTGTGCACTTGAAGGTTTTGAAGAGCAAGAGGAGTAGATCAAGAAGAGGAGAAGGGGATCAGCCATCTTTGTGTCATTTCAGCATTTCCTTTGAGCCGGAGGACTCCCGGAGCAGCAGCAGTCAGTTAGTTCCCGATCAGTTCAGCAGCTACTTCGAGGTGAGTTACCTTCCAGTAGCGGTGGGTCTAAGGCCACAATGCCGACCCACCAGTAGGAGATGTATGGTAGATGATTGTCTTTGTGATATCATCTAAGTTTGCTATTACCGATATGTTATATGCTAGCATGATATGTCGTCTGTGATAGTAGTAAAGTTCGGTCGTTAGGACCGAAGGGTAGTCAGACACCCCAGATACGTCTGACAGTATGTGATGATATGTTTGCATGCTGGCTTGTTATGTTATATGTGATCATAATAGTAGGGGTGAAATAGTCCCCGAGGATCGGTTGTCAGGACCGATGGGTAGTCAGCACCCCAGAATGGCTTGACACGGGTAAGACGGCACCCCAGAATGGCCGTATGGGTAGGTCAGCACCCCAGAATGGCTTGACACGGGTAGGTCGGCACCCCAGAATGGCCGTACCGGGTAGTCAGGCACCCCAGAATAGCCTGGCAGTATATATGTTATGTGTTAGTATGGTATGCGGTACGTTGGGGGAACTCACTAAGCTTTGTGCTTACGTTTACAGTTTTGTTTTCAGGTACCTCTGCATCGAAGGGGAAGGAGCCGGCGCGGTAGCGGCACGTCATACACACACTCTTCGGTTTCCGCATTTATGAGATTTACTGGGACTGTACTCTGATATTTTGATGGGATGTATGGTGTGGCTTTTTAGAACGCGGTTGCAATGTGTTATGGTGTGAACAAACAATGTTTCTTTTTATTTAGACAATGTTTTTATTTATTAATGTTTTCTAAAGTAATATTTTAAAAATGAAATTTTCGGACGTAAAAATTGGGTCGTTACAGTTTTAGCTAAAATCTATAGATAAACACCATATATTCTGTATCTTAAAATCTTTCCTCTTTTATGACAGGATCAACAAGTGGTATTGATCTAGAGACTGTTTGTGTCCTATCTTTGAGGGGTGTACACGTGATTATGGCAGCCAGGAATGTGGAATTTGCTACAAAATGCAAGGAAAACATTATAAAGAGTTGTCCAAGTGTTGTACTTTGTATTTGAATGACTTTGCTATATACAACTAAGGGAAAATACATTGCTATTTCTGGCAATTTGACCTTTAATTCAAATTCCATTTTATTTATATGTATACTTGTTCCTTTTTTGGAATGAATAGCTAAAAGAGCTTATTTTAGTTAAGGTTTTCACTAACCAAATATTTAATTCTTTGAAAGAGAAGTATATGGTCATATGTACACTTCATTCAAACTCGTGGCGTAGCACGAGCTTTTTTTACTTGTTATATGTTAAATCATAAAACATAATTTACTTCTTAGAGAGTGAGGACATATTTTGTCAGAATCGGAAAATCATTTAGTTATTTCTATCAGGTTGGAGGGAATTGTAGCATCCTTAGCACATTGCAATGTAAGCGTTTTTGAGATTTTTAATGTCATGTAAGCTTAGCATGTTACCTTGTAAAAGTTGGGGAGTGGTGGTGTGTTAAATTAATAGGTTTTATTTTGGAAAGGAAAAAAAACAAATGTCAAGCACCAATCAGAACCCACCTCTCTTCTTTCTCTCTCCATTTTCCTCTCGCTACCCGCTTGGCGACTTCTTCTTGGCGAGCCCCTTAGCGTAAGCCAGTGGCGGTGTAGCTCATGCTTAACATGTCTGGTGGCGAGGCTTAATACATCATACTCCTATAACCTTATAGTTCAGTTGATTTAGAGCAACATGCCCTTCCTTAAGGATAGTTAATTCGAAGATAAAGGAAATTCTTCCTCTATGACTATCGAGTTTTGATTCATGACAGTTACACCTCTCAATAGAGAAACCCATAAACATATTTTGTTCGTGAATGGTGAATCATGAGAACTTAGTTTAGTGAGATAAATAGGAGAGGGCGGAGTTGCATGTAGAAAAACACATTATTTGACATAGATATCATATAATGTAGTCAACAAAGAGAATGGTTGATGGTCTCCTCATCTTCTATCCTATGCGCGATTATCCTCATCTTTAACTTTTTGTTTATCGCATTAGGTTATTGAGTCAACTTCACTTTTATGCCTCAACCTTATCCAAAAGTTGCAAAAGATGAGTCACACATAAATAGATACCCATTGTAATTAAATAGATACCCATTGTAATTGGGCTAAAACTATACCCCAAAATCATGATGTCTTGGGAGCCACCTAGGCCACCAATAGTTGTATGACCTAAGTTTAGTTATCGGATAAATCTTTCCAGTTACTTAAAATCTATCTCTATTGTTTCATTCGAAAAAATGATATTGATAAATATACTTGTTAATTAAAATATATTTCAAGGAAAACCTATTAAAGTATTTTAAGGTCAATCATCCATTCATCCATTGAAATTATAAGGTTCTTCCAAATACATATCCCTTACTTGCTAATTATTTGTTCAACTATTAATGACTTCCCATGGAAGTTATGACCGTATTTTCTCAAACATAAATATGTTGTGTTCTATGCTTCTAAACATAAGAAAACAATGATCGTGAATTACATTGGGAAGAAAGTTGAAGAACGTCTAACTGATAACCATATGAAACTATACTCCAAAGAATCTTATTCGTCACCACACCGTTTCTTGTACACCTCAACAAAAAAAATGTACAACCGTAAAAAATGATTAAATTATTTATAAGTTAATTATTAGAAACCCTTGCTCTCATTTCTTTGGGGCATGTCTTTCGAGTTAACGACTTAACAATTTCGGATGCCATCAAATTGTGAAGTGATTAGATGAAAATAATTTATGTACCAAGGGTATTCTATTTAGAATCATTTAAACATGCAAAAGCCCAAACCCATAATGCAACTATGGTCATTTTTTTGTGGACGCAGCCCAATAGAATGGATGAAATCATGAAAACCCATTATGCATCAGTTTGTTGTACTGTACAAGTAATCCCTTGCACTATCATACCAAAGCCCTCTCCGATGAAGATTAGCGGGAAACGAACAGCTGCGGGGAACTCTCAATGGCAGGCAGGAATTCCCTGAAGCAACCTCTAAACATAACGTTTGTTTTCTTTCTTGATCAACTATTGTTGAAGAGCGCATGATGTTAGATCGATTCAGATCTCTTATTTGCCAAAAAAAAAATGTATGATTTAACGACGTTTTCAGTTTCTTTGTTGGAACCAAAGCAATCCTACTCAAATTGAACATCAGAATCTAACTTACTTGCCTTAATTTTCATAGCACAATTGTGAAAATGACGATATATATTTGACAGAATACATCATATATAAACTGTTGCTTTTTGTTCATGATATTCTTTATAGTCAGTGGTACCTCCCAACCTAAGTCTTTGATAGCCGACTGTTGAAAGGATGAAGAAACGAAGGAAATAACAGCAGTAAACATAGAAAGATAAAAGAATAAAAGAAATTGAGCACCAAGACTATTATTTTATCACCATGGTATATCTAATCCAAAGAACCCTTCATCACAACCTTCCCTTTCTTCTATGGCATTTTCTGTTTGATGGTGATGCATCACTATCTCTGGTAATCAGTGAAAGCAAGGTAGATGAAGCCTTTCCATTGATTCTCTTCTGTTCATGTGATCATGAATTATAATTAATCACACATCAAGTAATCACCCAATTAAAACTATATATATAGCCTGATAGATTACTTACAGAGGAACCTATATCATTAGACCTCACGACTTCAATCTGTGTTGAGAATAGAGCAGACACAGGCTTATGATCCGAGAACTTGCTCTCACTACGAAAGTATGAATGTTGTTTTACTCCTTTACCATACCATAAGATCCTGTCACACCTGCACTATGAATAACAAAATTCCATAAGAATTGTAAACATAAATGCATTTAGCTATAAAATAACCAAACATATCCGAGGCTGAAATTCAGTCTTTTATATGTTTGCGTTTATTAAGGACTTAATTTCAGTCTGTGATATTTATTAAAGACGTGATTTGAGTCTTTGAATTTTAGTATTAACGAAGGAAAAGGTAGAGGTGTATACCATGCTGGGGTCCTTTGTTTTTCTCCTACTAAGCTTGGAAATGTACCCGAGTACCAATTGCTATTAAATGCTGAATATTTATAAGTAGGTGCAAATTTAATATTCCCTTCTCTCCACCCTTGAAATACTCCACCATCTCCCAGTTCTTGCCTTAGTTGATCAAACTCTTGAAGTGCTATCCAATCTTGTTTTTTTATTAGCTCTCTAGCTAAATCATTTTCTAAAAATAACCTATAGTTGAGATCCCCAAACCAAAATATCTGGCTGTTCAACAAAACAATACACACCAATCTTAAAAATCAACTCCACTTAATTAATTCCTTAATTTATTAAGTCAAATTAAAGGAAACGCCACTATATATGATATATATATATATATATATATAAGTGCTTAATAAGTCCAGTAAGTCAAAAAGAAAGAAAGACTTACTCGTGTCCTAAGATGGTGAGAGGCCTCGGAGTGCAATGATCATCTCGAGTGAAATACGTTCGCTTGAAAATATCAGAAACTTGGTGATTCCTTCTTCCTTCATCTCCTTTCTTCTCACCAGAAGCCAAATGAGCAACAATGAAACAGAAACTAGTTCCTTCAATCAACATACTAACAGACACCGACCCTTTGTTTCCTAAATAACCCATGATCCCACAGGCCACAGCACACACCTTCACGCTCGATATACTGTACCTATTGAATAATGATGTATTTATCCATACACTTATGAATACACCAACCATCTTCTTGCTTGCCATTAGTTTGTACCTACCACAGTTATTAACCTCTCCTTCATCTTCTTCTACTACACTTGTCACTGGATTTATCATAGGCGTAATCCAACGGCATGCACATTTGTCATTAAGTATTTGTCCAATTAGCAAATTCCAGCTTGTTGCTTCGGTTAGATCTTCTCCCCCGATCACATTTTTAGCTTTTAAGGGTACGATTTCTTGAAATCTGTACAGTGATTGATGATCAAAGTAATTAGTAGTTAGGATTAAACTCGGTTAAAATTAGAGTAAGTTAAATTTTTGGTCCCTGACTATATCCGGATTGTACAATTTTGGTTCTTATAATTTTGGTGCAAAAATAAGTTACATTTATGGACCAAGGTAGCCATTTTATGTGGAATATAAACCAAAAAGATACAAAAACCTAAAATAAGATGAAGTCAGTTATTGGAAACAAATATGCAAAAATCAAAACTGTTATTATTCAGGGACCAAAAAAAATAGTATCATTTTAGTCTTAAAATTGTCTACTATATTATATCCCTATACTAATAAAAGAGTAGTTCTTTTGCCATGTGTCATCATATTAAACATTTTAATTAATGTGTTGTCACTTGTCAATCTATTAGTTTTTCATTTTAAATTTATTAGACCTCATCATTAATGTGATTCTATTTTAAATTTTAAATTTTAAATGATTGTTTACATTAATTCATAAATAAAAAATATCTAATATATATTAAAAATTAATTTTATATATGTATTTGAATCAATGATTATAAGTTCACATAACTAATAAAAATATCTCTTAAATTAATAATTTATTTAAAATAACTTATTAATAATTTTCAGTTTTTATTATAAACGTTTGATTAATTTTATAACCGTGGTTCCGACAGTTATAAACTAGTATATTGATATTGATGACTTGTATTGATTACCCTAGAACGTAAATGTCGGCAGATTCTTTAACATTCAGCCATTCATCTAAATCAACAGCCAAACTACCAGCTGGAGATCTTCCCGCAACATTCCACGTGGCCACAAATATCCTAAAACATGATTAGTATATTAAATAAAAAAATACGTTGTAAACATCAACGAAAATGATACCATAGTTAACGGAAAACTTAACCAGAGTTACCGTAATTGATTGGTTAAGCTGCATGGATCGGTGTCCGATGACATGATAAGCGAATTATCCTCCTCCTCGTATTCATCTCCAGACTCATCTGCAAAAAGCTATTCTGGTAACTTTAACAATTAACACGGTACCATGGAACACTTTATAAACCATGAAAACGGTGTAACGTAAGGAAGATGATGATTTATAACCTGAAAGCTGTTTGCGACTACGTCTGGACTTGTGTTTTTTAGAGAACCAACGGCCGAACTTTTGGATTTTAGGTTTGTAGTGGTTATCCATGGTTGCTAGTAGTAGTTGTGAGGACGAATATACCCATGCTATGGGTTATACCTCATACGTTTGTTAGTCTGACGTTGTGATGTGAAATCATTTAAGAGGTATAGGTTTAGTGAAGGGGTTGAAAGCAATGGTGTTAGAGGATGATTAAGAAGTGTGGTACCCGTTTTTGATCGGAATGAAATTATGAAAAGGAGAGGTTTGTGATTGATTATAAGATACTAATTAGTACAGAAAGAGGCGACTATTAGAACCTTGGGAAAATGAAAATCTCGAGGCAAACAGCCAAGAGCATATGATTTATTTTAGCGATGATACCGAGTGAAAGAGAGACTGATCATAATAAAGGTCAAGAGTTTAGTTGCAACTTGCAATCACTTATTTAAATACAAAACTTAGGTTGATGGTTGGACGGGTTTGGTAATGAGTAATTTTTTTGGTATGGGATGCGTCTACCCAAAATACCCTTTGCTTTTTTTTTTTTTTTTTTTTTTGTCTTTCCAAATTTTGTATAAATTATTTGTGTTAAAAATACAGAAATTGAAAAAGAAATTAAATGGACTATATTACCCCTGCATTTTAAACTAGAGGAACTTTGTCTTGGCCATTTAAGACCTAGGGTCAACCGTTAACTTCTAGCCGTAATGTCATTGTTTCTATGATGGTTTTATTTTGATTTTGTGTTTTTTCAAAATAATTAAAAAGGTTAAACATTGACTTTTATGTTGCTTTTTGATTTTGTTTTTCTTCAAAAGTTAAAAAGAAAATACCGATCGTAGTATGTGTTTTATACGTGGCAATGGATAGGTAATTGAGAGTTTCATAATATATCTTGTGTGTGTTGCAAGTGTAAGTTTGATTTGTATTTCATATGTTTGTATTCTACAAGAATGAACACTTTGCAACTTCATTGACTTTCGGATGGCAAAGATAAGTTATTTGGTTCATGAAGTTCTGAATTTAGAATATAAGGATACTATGTTCTATTTAACCTTTTTTTAGTTTTAATAATTTTAAAATATAAAAAAAAAGGTTATTAAATATTAAAAAATATATATTTATGTAAATATGATATTTTAAAAGATTAAAAAAAGCAAATATGATATTTAGATAAATATGATATTTTAACGTTTGATAAGGATGTATACAAAATTATTTGACCGGGTCAATGAAGTCATCTATTATTTTTTATTATACAAAGTAATTTTATTATTGTTTTTGGAATAAAGTGATTTAGGAGGTATTGTAACTTACATAGATTAAAAATATAGTTTGTGTGTGTTATGTAAAAATATAATATAATGGTATGATATAATTAAACCACCTATATTATTATATAATTTTTTTGGGGGGATGAAGTGATTTAAGTTTATACTTATATGGATTAAAAATATAGTTTGTATGGATTTTAAGGTATTGCTTATTAGCTAAAATTTATCTTATCTGGTTAAAATGTTGGAGATATAACATAGTCTAAATCCATTTACAGATGAAGTAGATAGAAATTGATATCTCCAATTCATATTTAAGTTGATGGTTAATCGAAGTATACTTATTGATTATTGTTTTGTTTCGTTGTACTTCCTTCTTATGGTCCATTTTATAATCTATAAAGTAAGAAATATGTTTTTATTTATTATTATTATTATTATTTTGAACAGCAAAAAAGATTTCATTCCGAGGATAAAACTAGCGAGAAGTTAGGATTACAAAACATTAAGACATTCAGCCTTCGGATCTAAACACCAATTATCCCAATCTAACATACAACCTCTCCTAGCTCTAATTTTAAGCCAATGGAAGGCAAGAACCTTAACCTCGCTAATAAGAACATTGGTGTTCTTCGTTTTGCTATGAAATACAACCCCATTCCTAAAGATCCAAATCACTCATGTAAAGGCCAATAAAAAAATAGAAATATTGGTGTGTTCCTTCTTTAGGTTATTAACGACAAAGTCGGGAGTGAATGCATGTTGAATAAAGGTCTCAGCAATAGGAAAATCAATCCACAAGTTATGAAGGGCACACCGTATCTCCAAAGCAATGGAGCAATCCATGAAAATGTGATATTTTGTTTCTTGTTTAGCATTGCACAAGGGACATAGAAGAGAACCCACATTAACTCCAATGCGCTCAAGATTGGTACGAGTAGGTACTCCAGCCAACCCCCTCCAAATGAGTTAATTAGCTTTGCCTGGTACAATTTTATTCCAAGCGGCCTTGATCGGACAGTTGGTCAAATTTTAGCATCGATAATCCTCCTAAGGGAGGAAATAGTGAATTTTTCATCAAGTTCTTCACTCCAACTCCACTTTTGATTCTACCATAGAAACATGTTTACAATGTGGAATGTTTTGATGATCATAGGTACTCCAGCCAACCCCCTCCAAATGAGTTAATTAGCTTTGCCTGGTACAATTTTATTCCAAGCGGCCTTGATCGGACAGTTGGTCAAATTTTAGCATCGATAATCCTCCTAAGGGAGGAAATAGTGAATTTTTCATCAAGTTCTTCACTCCAACTCCACTTTTGATTCTACCATAGAAACATGTTTACAATGTGGAATGTTTTGATGATCAAAGTACAAGATGCAAGTGACTAATGTTTCCCCAAATACCACACATTTGCTTTGGGGGATGTCCCTTAGCTTTGGCTTGTCTCTCGGGCTCCTTTGGTGCTCTTAGTTCCTTGTACTTTATTTTATTAATGGTATTTGCCAAGGGTGTTCTCCCTTTTTCCAAAAAAAGGGATGGTGGCGCAATTGGCTAGTGCATAGGTCTCATAGCATTCTAAGTAATGTTTTTTTTTAATTCTTTTTACAGGTTAGCTTTATGTTAAATTTTAATGTAACTGATTAATACGAGTTTATGTATCAATAAATAATTGAAGGATATTAGAAATCTATTATAGATGCAATAACATGTATTTATCATACTTTCTTCTTGTTACCTTTTTTGAATTATTGAATACCGAAGAAAGCTACATGAGATTTTTCTATTTTAGAAATAAATTTCAAAAAATAGGGTAAATTGCAAAAAAAAATCACTAACTTTTCGTCATTTTTCGATTTTGATACCATGGTTTTTTTTTTCAATTAAGTCATTATGTTTTTAATTTGTCGCAATTCTAACTCGTTGATTGATTTGATTGATGTCATCCGGTTGACATACTTATGTGACATAATGGCTTGTCAAAGTCGAAAAAGATGACAAAAAAGACACTAAGTTTTAATTTTATTGTGATTTTGACACTAATTTTTCAATCTTTTTGTAACGTCCCATTCTAAAAGTAATTATTTATGGATTCCCGAGATCAAGAGTAAGGGCATTTCGGTCTTTTATGAGCAACAGGTTTCATTCAAGAAGGTTTCGGACGGGGGTGGCTTGCTAGAAGCATAGGGCTTCTCGCCACCTTTTCGTGGATATAAAGTTCGTCGGAAACGGACTCAGAATAAAGGAGTTATGAAACTTTGAAGATATTGACATTTATGGCACTTAATGGAAAAAGTTGACGAGGAAAGGGGCATGCATGCTTTTGGACACGCGTGGCTATGCCCAACGTAAGCTGGGTTACGCCCAGCGTAGCGGGTCTTTAGGTCGCGAAGGTGTGAGGCATACGCTTGACGTACGTGCAGGTACGCCCAACGTACACTAAAGTTCATTAAACCCTAATTTGGGTTGAGCCACTATATATAGAACATAATGGCTTCAACCCTAGCCCTCATATCAGCCTCCCTAACCTCAAAAGAAACCCTAGAACGTTCCAACCTCCATTTTTAGAGATCTTGGCCGTGAAAAGCTCATCCTAGTGGTTTTTAGCTTGGAAGAGAAAGGAAGAAGATTGGGAAGGAGGAACCTTGGAAGCTAGAGCTTATAGATCTGGGACAAGTGTTTCATTTCGGACCTCTTCAACGTAAAAAGCTTTGAGCTTGATGAATAATCTCTTAGATCTCTCTTGGTACAATTTTATGGAATTTTTGGTCCCAAGAATGCATCTTTATGACTCCAGCACGTTTCTAAGTCCAGGGTTGCCACCCTTAGTATCATATGAGTCCCTTATGTAGTAAAGTTCCAACCTTTAGGGCTCATTTGTGATCATGCATGAGATCTAGCCACCTTTTATGGAAGTATGATGTTATATTTCAAGTTTAGGTTCATTTGGTGGGTTATAAGCCACCAAGTAGACGACTTTATAGCTTAAGACATATTAATGGACTTGGATCTGTGATTATAGCATCTGGTTTAGAGTGTTAAGCACTTAATGAGGAAACGACTTAGCAAACTACGCCCAACGTACCATCATCGAGCTTGTACGCTAAGCGTACATTGAATTACGCCCCGCGTAACCCTGTCTGTTGGATCATGAGTTTTGGGTCGTGGTTTTGGGGCATGTTTGGGTATTTGGGCCTTAGTGGTCCCACAAAAATCATATTATATGGGCCAAGGAATATAATTTGGGCTTAGGGTGACGCCCATTAAGGGATTGGGCCCAATGTAGCAATTGGGCCATTAGTGGGTCACTAGTGGGGTTGAGGAGCTTTTCTAGTGTTGGGCTTTTCATGTTGTGGTTTTGGACCTTAGTCTTGGACCAGATTGGGTTAAGGGTAAAATGGTCAATTTACCCTTAGAAGGATTTGTTTTGGGGCTAAGTGTTTTTTATGGCATTGATAGTTCAAGGCGTTAGAGGAGCAGCGGTGCGGGGATTGTTAGATAGCAGTCAGAAGGGTACCAACAGTGTTTCAGCAGTTCAAGGTGAGTTTTCCTCACTGTACTCAAGGGTCTAAGGCACCAAGGTCGGCCCTTTGGGTTGTTGTTTAGAGCTTGTTATGTTGTGTGATGATATGCTTGCTAGTATCCTGGTATATAGGATATTGATATGAGGATATGCCTTGTTAGCTTAGTATCCTAGAGGAATGGATAGTTAAGTGATGGCTAGTTCTGTTGGATCAGCGCCCTGGTAGTTGGGTAGTGGTTATTTATAGACTTGTAGTTGGTCATGCCTTATGTACACTGGTAGGAGGTTACCTGCAGGTTATGTATGTTGAGCAGTAGCAGAGGGTATTCCATCCCGGTAGGATGATAGGGCCCTAGTATGTTGGTTTTGTAGAGTGTTATGTGGTTGCCTGTTATGTGTGCCTGTTTGCTAGTTTAGACTGGCATTCTAACCCGATGGTTGTGGGGCCTGGGGTATTCCATCCCGAGGGATGATTGGACCCATAGTGGTAGTAGTAATTACTATATGTATAGGGGGTGGGGAATTCCAACCCGATGGTTATAGGCCAGGAGTATTCCATCCCAGTAGGATGATTGGACTCATAGTACGTTGGCATTCCAACCCGATGGTTGAGGGGCCTGGGGTATTCCATCCCGAGGGATGATTAGACCCATAGTAGTTATGGTTGTATGGATAGGTGTATGGGCATTCCAACCCGATGGTTGTGGGCCGAGAGTATTCCATCCCGGTAGGATGATTGGGCTCGTAGTATGTAGGCATTCCAACCCGATGGTTGAGGGCCAGGGGTATTCCATCCGGAAGGTTGATTGGCCCCGTAGTATGTTGTTCTTTGCTGTATGCGAATGTCTATGTGTATGGGTACTTTGGGGGGACTCACTAAGCTTTCGGGCTTACAATTGTGGTTTATTGTTTCAGGTGCTTCAGGAGATCGTGGCAAGGCGAAGGCGTGATCGTACCGCTCCTTATGTTTTATGATTTATATGATATGGTTTTGGGGAATACTCTGATGTTAAACTATTTTGAAAACTATATGTATAAACATAATGGTTTTTGATGAGATTAAAACCTTAATCTTTGAAGATCGATTAGATCTCAAACAGGTAAATAATTATAAAACTGTAAGAACATGAAAATAAGAACGAGACAAGAGTGAATCAAACGAGTCGAATGATTAAAACAAAATCCTCAGAAGAGCTCGATTAAGAACATCAACTGTAGAGGATTGGTAGGTTACAAGAACGATTAAAGAAACCTGCAATGCTATCGTTTAAGCTCTAGATCAATTGCTAAAATCGTTATAATCATTAACCTAATATGCATGCAAGCATATACTTATATATTAAACATAAAGGGCTCTCGGTTGGACAGGCCCAAACCGGAATACAAAATAAATAAACTATCGAGCCCAAATGACACAATCTTCAAAATAATCTTCAGCCCAACAATCTCCCCCTTTGCGTCAATTAGAGCGAGATCTTCACTTGTTACTTGGGCCAGCAGCTGAAGCAGGTACCTTCTTCTTCACGGTGTTAAACAGACATTTGGTGAGCGAGAGTATTGTCTGTCTAAACCTGATGTACCATTGGATCATGTCGTCGAAGTACTTGACATCATCAGCCGAATTCTCTTTACACCTCTTGATGATCGATAACACATGCTCCAGACAAGCAGTGGTGTAAAGGTGTTTGTCAGCTAAAACAAAGAGACATTTCTGTCCTTCTGCTCTAGTGAACATAACCGAGTTGCGTCTCGGGTCGATCCTGCCCATTTGCATTTGGTTGAGATCATTGGCCGATCCCACAGGAGCTATCTTCGGTTTCTTCTTGAAGACTGTGGCAACCTCCTGATCCATTAGGGCAACCTCCATGATGTAGCAGACTAACATCCTTTTGATATAGTCTATAATGGGACCATATTCGGCTTCATTAGTCAAAAGGATATTATGCAAGACAATCCAATCATGAGGATTTAAGTTCGGTAGATCTGCCAGGGAGATATGTTGTGCAGTTTTTGCTGATCCCCGGATCACCTTGAACCGAACGTTTGTGAATCTTCCTTCGGCGTAAGGCTTCAGTACCTGAACGTTCACTATCTTCTGGGCGCTCCAAGTTAGATACTGAGGACGAGCAGCCGTCAGATAGAAGTCGATGAGTTCCTTATCAAGTTCAGCGTTCGGATGAGGGACTTCAAAGATATTTGAGAAGGCGTGGAAGATAAACGCCTTTCGAGTCAGCGGCATGTCGAACTGCGAGTCGACAGTATTATTGCAGTCGAACGAGATAACCGGCTCGAGCCATAAGATGCTGGGAGTATCTATGGCCTCTTTGATCATTCGCTCCCGAGTCCAGGGAGGGAATAGAGTCTTCCTGCTCTCAAGGAGACCGTGGGCTTCCTTCTGCTTGCGTTCGGCTTCTTCAGCCTCTCGCGCCACACGATTTACATCTTCATCAACATTGCGACTGTTCTTTCGTTTCAACATGTCAGCAATGGTTTCATCATCTTCATCTTCATCTTCTTCCTCAGCTATATTTTTCCCTTTGTCCTTCACACCCGAACCCGAAGCTTGACCAGTCGGAGGTGGTTCGGTTGTGTGAGTAGCTTTGGAGGAAGGAGGTGGTTTCGATCCGGTATTCTTCTCATCTCCCCCTTGTTTCGGAATGGACACGAAACTCGGTAAGCCTTCTATTTTGCTTAGTAGGTCCATGGCAGGAGAAAGCTTTTCAGCAAGGGTTCGCCTCACTGAATGGTTGAGAATTGGATCGTGTGCTTCAAGGATGTTTGATAAGGCAGCGTGTACATCCGAAACACAAGTCTTGATAACCTCCCTTTCGGATCGAAGAGCTTCTAGTTGTTGTTGTGAGTTTGAAAGTTGCGTGCTCTTGATCTTGAGGGCGGTTGTTTTGCTCGCCAGAACGTCCATCAATGAATTTTCAGCTGCGAGATCCTCCTGAAGCTTAGCGAGGCGCTCGTCGATGGAGGCACGAAGGGCCGAGTTGTCGTCGCTTATGGTTTGGCGAAGGGCAGCGAACGAAGTCAACTCCGTAGAAAGAGGTTGGAGGTATAGTGGTAGTGGGGATTATGGTCGGAATGGAAGTAGGAATGGTTGGAGGAGGTGAAGGAACTGGTGAATTATGAGGTTCCATCTTTGGGGTAGGAGACCGAGGTGGTGTGTTGCCTTGTTGAGGGGTTTCGCCTCCTTGAGATCCGTCCGAATCCGAACTCTCGTGTTCTGAGTCACTCGAAGAAGAGGGAATAACAAGCTTTCGCTTCGGTTGAGTCTTCCTCCTCTTTGGTTGTAGGGACTGTGCAGCTTTAGGCTGTTTCCTCTTCTTGGGAGAAGGACCCGTGGGAGCTTTGGTCGCTTGCTTCCCTTTATCCGCCTTTTTGCCCCTGTTCACCGGTTTGTCAGCATCATGGATTGACCTGAGCATTTCCGGTGTAAGTTCCCTAGGACCAGTTGCCCTGAATTCCTTGATCGTCCGAATTAGTCTGCTGTCAGATGGAACTGCGCCATACATTGTCTCCGGAATAGAGCCAATGAATGAGAATTTAGATGCATCCGAGACGATGATCTTCTTTGTATGAAACGTACCGATGGAAGACATCGATGCACCTTTAGGAGTAGGAATGTCGAACTTGTCCATCGCCCACTTAGTGATTAGAATCCAGAACCTGGCCAGTGACACCTCAGAGGGTCGTGATGATGATGAAAGGCTCTGGATGAGCTGTTGCCAGAGGACCAACCCGAAATCCAAGTTGACCCCGTTATAGACTGCATACATGATCGACAAGAAAAGTCGACTGGCACCGTCGGATCCTGAGCTGCGTTCCGACAAGCCCTTGAAGAGGACTGTGAACATGCCGTTCCACTGTGGCGGCAAGTAGGACTTCTTGAATTTTGCGATGGAGGTGAGAACCTCCGTGTACCCCATATTGTAAAACATGTTGTACAGATACCCAACCGGAATCGTCTCCGGATTTATTCTCGATGGGTCAACAGCCAACCCTAGCATTGTGCAGAAACGCTGTCGAGAAACAGAGGTCTTGTGTTCAGCAATCTCGAAGAACACCCGGTCGACTGCTTTGTCGTAATAGGCAGTCGCATAAACCTGCGATAGGACCACCATGGGCACAGATTCGATCCTGGAGAGAGCGGTGGCGATTTGGGGGTACTTCAGGCACTCGATGATCGGCGACATGTAGGAGTCGTACGCCAGAGGATTGAGGTCGATCACCAGGCATTGTTGCGGACGAATGGGAAGGATTTGTGAAGTAGCATGGACGGAAGAAGATTCTGCCATTGTTGAAGGTAGTAGAAGAAGAAGATGAACAGTGAAGCTTTTGGGAGTTTTTGCTCTCTAGAAAATCCGGAAGCAGTAAAAAGGTAAATGAGATTGTAAACTGCCTTTTATAGTGAGGGATTGGAGAGAGAAAAATCGTTTCAAATCTTCTATGCGATGATCACGTAGGACAGATAGTGTCAGATTCCTAGGATCACGCCACCCAACAAGCGCCGTTTCAGAAGAAAAACGGTTCAAATCCTCATGCGCCTTTAAATGCCAGAGGAATGTCACTTGGATTTCGCACACGCGTCCATAATGTCAGTAAAAGCATGGGCGTTTCAAATTCACCCGCGCCCCCTTTTTACCGTCGTTTGAATTTCAATCCGTTTAACTCTCGCCGAGTCAGCAACCTTTCGTCTTATCTTTTTAAATGGCATCTTTTGAATTAAATGTCCACGTGGATTGTTTTTGACCACAGCTTCATAATTGACCCCAAAGTAATAATACAGCCTGTAATAATTAGTAACGGAATTTTGGAAAATCAAAGATTTTCGTGCAAAGAGTGTAAAAGAAAAAGAAATAAAGCAACTCTTTTAAGGATTTTCTGTGATGTCAATAATGACACGAAACTGATGATCCCGGGCATGAATCTCTTCCTTCAAGGTCAAGAGAGACCTTAAAGTGTTAGTGTGGATTCCCGTTGAATTACGATCAAACACTTATTAATAAATGTTGAAAGGCTTCTTTTAATTAGGCTAAATAAGGGTGGCTTTCGCTTTGATTCAGCAATTCTATTCTTGAAATAAGAAAGAAAGTGAACAAAGTACTTGTGAGACCGGTGTAGCTTGTTGAACAAGTAGGTAGTAATTTATTTTAAATTGGCTTGGAAAAATATAAAATCTCAAAAAAAAAAAATTGGATCCCAAGGGAAGAAATGTTATGGTGTGTAACAATTTCATAGGAATCACACAAAAGGAAATTTGAGATTTCATGAGGGTACATTCGTCAATTCTATGGTGAAAACTTGAGCAAATTAATTGTTCACCGTCAATTCAGATTTGGTGTTGAATTTTGGGTTTCACTCAGCTCGTAGTGACACGAAACTAAGATCATAAACACAGATGTTGTGTAACCATAAACCTCAGTGGTAATTTCTGAGAGTCTCAAGGGTTACGTTGATGAAACGAATGTAATGGAGAAGTGTAATAGAGATGGTGTAAGAAAACATAGTACCTCTGCTGCGAAATAAAGGACCAAGCAGCAAACTCTTATTTCATGTGAGAAGAGAGTGAGGTAGCTCACGATTAGAATAAATGTGTTAGCCTTATTGGGAAGACAAGGTTTGTGTATACCAAGTCATGAAGGCTATTATTCAAAATCTTATGAGGCTTGGGACACATACAGCAGCATGCTTCTAGGGACACTTAAGTAATTCATCAATTATATCCCTATAAACGAACGAACACACAAGAAAAAATAAAAGAGAAAAATATTTTTGGTGTTTTTGAGATTTAAAAAAAATAAATTAACAAAAATAAAAAAAAAATAAGTTAAAAAAAAATAAGTAAGAAAAAAAAAATTAAGACTTAAAAAAAACTTGGAAAAAAATGGAAAACTGAACCCGAACGTTCGGTTGGATTCGGTTGGGAAAAAGTTGAAAAACCGAACCTGAGCGTTCGGTTGGTTTCGGTTTCAGAAAATTTTGAAAAACCAAACCCGAGCGTTCGGTTGGTTTCGGTTCAACAAAATTTTGAAAAACCGAACCCGAACCTTCGGTAGGTTTTGGTTTTGGAAAATTTTGAGAAACCAAGAGATTTAGACAAGCAATTGGAAAATACTTTTAATATTAAGAAAAACAATTTTGTACAAGAAATATACAACAGAGAAAAACTACCTTTGAAGTGATAAGCGAGACAGATGGTTTAACTGAACCCGAACGTTCGGCTGGTTTCGCTTCTTACGTTTGAGGTTGAGAGGTAGTTTGAGGTACTGACTCTGATTCCATCATACCTAGCCCTTGCAATATTCTGTTGAATGATGCTTCAGGAAGAGCTTTGGTAAAGACGTCAGCCAGTTGATCAGTGGTTCTTACGAAGTGAACTTCGACGTTTCCATCTTCCACATGATCTTTGATAAAGTGATACCTCAGTGCTATGTGTTTGGTTTTAGAGTGTTGCACTGGGTTATGACAGATCCTAATTGCACTTTCAGAGTCACAATATAGTGGGATCTTCTTCATATTGAGTCCATAGTCTCGAAGTTGACTCTGGATCCAAATCACTTGTGATGTGCAGGATGCAGCGGCAATGTATTCCGCTTCGGCAGTAGACAACGACACACACGTTTGTTTCTTGGATTGCCAGCCGACCAACTTTCCGTCAAGGAATTGACAGCCACCAGTTGTGCTTTTTCTGTCGAGTCCACATTTCCTCCAAGGTCAACATCAGAATAGGCTTGAACGAAGAAGCCTGAGTTGGAAGGATACCATAGACCTAAGGAGGTGGTTCGCTTGAGATAGCGTAAGATGTTCTTCACTGCAAGCATGTGAGGTTCGCGTGGGTTTGCCTGAAATCGAGCACAATAACACACAGAAAACATGATGTCAGGCCTGCTAGCAGTTAGATACATTAGTGAGCCTATCATTTGACGATAGAGCGTGATATCGACAGCCGGTTTGTCAAGAGATGGAGTTAGCTTGGTGCCGAATGCCATTGGGACTTTGACTTTGGAGTCTCCCATCATGCCAAACTTTGCTAGGAGAGTCTTCGTGTAAGCTTCCTGATTGATAAAGATGCCTTCGGGTCCCTGTCTTATATTTAAACCAAGGAAAAAGTTAATAGGACCCATTGAGCTCATTTCAAATTTAGTCTCCATCAATTTTCTGAATTCAGCTGTTAAGCTGGGATTCGTAGAGCCAAAGATGATGTCATCGACGTAAATTTGTACTATCATAAGGTGGTTACCTTCCTTTTTGCGAAAGAAGGTTGGGTCAACCGAACCTTGTTTGAATTTAGACATCTTTAAGAATTTAGTTAGCGTTTCATACCAGGCTCTCGGAGCTTGTTTAAGGCCGTACACAGCTTTATCCAGAATATAGCAATGGTTTGGATACTTTTCGTTCACGAACCCAGGAGGTTGCTCCACATACACTGTTTCTTCGAGTTCTCCATTGAGAAATGCACACTTGACGTCCATTTGGAAAACTTCAAAGTTTTTGTGAGCAGCATAAGCCAGAAATATTCTAACAGATTCTAGCCTAGCTACTGGAGCGAAAGTCTCTTCATAATTTATCCCTTCCTCCTGACAGTATCCCTTTACCACCAGACGAGCCTTGTTCCTTATTACATTCCCTTCCTTGTCCATTTTGTTCCTGAAGACCCATTTGAGACCAACAACCGAAGCATCTGGAGGAGTTGGAATGAGGCGCCAGACTTTGTTCCTTTCAAATTCGTTCAGTTCATCTTGCATTGCTTGAACCCAATCAGAGTGATCGAGGGCAGTGTTAACCGTCTTCGGTTCAACTTTTGATACGAATGAGTTAAACATACAAAACTCAACCTTTGAAAATAAGGATGTCTGTTTTGCCTTCAGTTGTGATCGGGTCAGAACCTTTTCAGATACATCACCAACTACTTGAGAGATAGGATGATCTCTGGTCCATTTGGTAAGAGGAGGGTAATTCAGATCAAAGGTTGGGTCTAGTTCAGCATTGATCATTTCTTCTGGCTCAGATTGGCTATCGTAATCAAGCGTCATATCATCATGCTCCCCCTCGATTGATGAGCTATGAGAAACTTGAGGTTCAGAGGTTTCTTGTGGTGCTGGACATTCAGGCGTTGAAGCGCCTTCGGTTGGAGAAGCACCTTCGGTTGCATTTTTAGAGCTTGGCTCCCCCTCGACATTTGAGCTTGGCTCCCCCTCGACTGAAGCATTGTTAGATGGAGGGTCATCAGTAGCCGATTCTCCTTCATTTAGTCTCCTGGCAGCTTCTTCGACAATTTGCTTCATATGGTCGACCTTGTTGTCTGCTGCACCTGCTTCTGAGAGAGAAGCTTTCTCTGGTTCGTCAAAGAGCTCCAGAAATTTATCGTATAAATTGGCGATCGAGACTGTGACTTGCCCAGTTTGAGGAAAGATTTCCCCAGCGATGTCTTCTTTGGCTTGTAGCTTTTTGACATAGCCATCGTCAAAGGTCACGTAATATGTCTCTTCAATTTTTCTCGAACGCTTGTTTAGGACTCTGTATGCCTTGGATGTGAGAGAGTAACCCAGAAAGATTCCCTCGTCGGCTTTGACGTCGAACTTGTTGCGGTGTTCTTTAGAATTAAAGATGAAACACCTTGAGCCGAACACGTGGAAAAATTTCACATTAGCCTTTCTGTTATTGAGAATCTCGTATGGTGTGAGCGTGAATCGTTTGTTGAGATAAGACATGTTCTGTGTAAAACAAGCAGCAGAAATAGCATCAGCCTAAAAATAAAGAGGTAAGGAAGCGAAACTTAGCATAGTTCGGGCAGCTTCACACAAAGATCGGTTTCGTCTTTCGACTATTCCGTTCTGTTGTGGTGTGTAGGGAGCTGAGAAGTTGTGACTTATTCCCTTTTCTGCAAGAAATTCTTCAAACTCCCTGTTCTTGAATTCATGACCATTGTCGCTTCTGATGTTGCGAACGACCTTCTTGAGCTGTACTTCAATCTGCTTGATGAACACTTTCAGCTTATGAGTCGCTTCAGATTTGAGCTTTAGGAAGAACACCCACGTAAATCGTGAAAAGTCATCAACAATAACAAGAATATACTTGCTACCACCGATGCTTTCAATAGATGAAGGACCACACAAATCGATATGAAGTAATTCGAGTGGTTCAACAACTTTTGTGTTAATTACAGATGGGTGACTTTGACGACTCTGCTTCCCCATTTCGCATGCAGCACACAAATGATCTCTGTCGAACTTGAGCAATGGAAGACCCCTAACATGACCTCCAGTGACAAGTCGGTTGATATCTTTAAAGTTGAGATAAGAGAGTCTTCGGTGCCACAACCAGCTTTCGTCAGATTGAGCTTTTGATAACAAGCATATAGCTGGGTTTCCTTTGATGGGTTTAAGGTTTAGAGGAAACATTTCACCCTTTCGCTCCGACTTGAGAATTACCTTCTTTGTCTTTTTCTCAATAATTTCAGAACCTTCATCATCGAATGAGACTTTGAGACCTGTACCTCCAACAAGCTGAGATACACTGATGAGGTTGTGTTGGAGTCCTTCCACATAAGCCACCTTCCTTATAGTAAAGTCACCATTTGTTATCATCCCATATCCCTTTATGGTGCCAAAAGAATTATTTCCAAACTTGACATTGCCACCATTTGCAAGAGATCTGTATTCCCTGAGCTCCTCTTTTCTCCCTGTCATGTGACGTGAGCAGCCACTATCGATGTACCATTCTTCGTCGAACTGCTCGTCACTTATAACCTGCAAAAATTAAGCAGATTTAGGAACCCAAAGTTTCTTGGGTCCACGTGAGCTTTTCATGGGAACAGGAACAGTAAGAGAGATATCAACAAGATATGTTCGTTTTATAAGTGTTGTTTCATCTTTCTTTTTAATGGTAGAAACTTTTATTTTGTAAGGATTGAGTGTGGTCGGTTTAGACTCTGGTGTGGATTCATTGACCTTTTGTTTGCCCTTTTGTTCAGCTGACGAATGAGATTTTTGAGAACGAACAGAATTAGCTTTAGAGCTAGACGGAGATGAATTGGTGGAAGTAGAAGAGTTGGAAGAACTAGAAGAAGTGGGTTTAGATTGAGAGGACTTTTTGGCTGGAGACTCTAGGTGACCCTTTTGCTTTTGATCATTGGAGGGACTGACCTTAGAGTTTTGATCTCTTTTGACTTCAGAACCGAATCTTTTCTTTCGGTTGGAATCGTCTTGTGAACCGAACCTTGGCTTTCGGTTGAAGTCTTTCTCAGAACCGAACCTTTGCTTTCGGTTGGTATTTTCTTGTGAACCGAACCTTGGCTTTCGGTTGAAGTCTTTTTCAGAACCGAACCTTTGCTTTCGGTTGGTATTTTCTTGTGAACCGAACCTTGGCTTTCGGTTGTTGTGACTCTTAGGCTTTCCGACAGGATTGTTTTCATACTTCAGATTCTTGTCTTGATGTGAGAAGTATGCATTCTGGGATTGCCAGAATTGTCTCCTTTCAGAGAGATTCTTCCTGTATCTTTGGTTCCTTTCTCGCTTCTTATTCCTCATCTGCTTTGGTTGATGATGAACATTAGCTTTCGTTTTCGGTTTCTCCTTGGCTGGTTCCTTTTGAACTGAGGGAGTTTCACTTTGAGCTGAGGGAGTAGAGGGAACGTCTTCTTTTGCCGAACTTTCATCCTCCTTAGGAATGTCTTTCGTACCACTGGTGCTTGGCTCATCGAAATTATCTGGCTTATTCAAGGGTTCAGGTATGTATCTTCCTTTACTCATCCAGGAGGTTCTTTCAGATAAGCCAACCGTTTCGTTTGCATTATCTATTGGAGCTGACCAGAAGTACTCATCACAGCCATCAGCATTGTCTTCGTTTACAATAGCTGTGAGTTCAGCCGTCTGATGTTCGGTTACTCCAGTGACCTTGTATACTTGATTCGGAGTGGTCCTGACCTTTTGATACACAACTGCTTTCTCTTCTAAGATCGGGGACTTTTGTTGGGACAATCGAGTGCACTCTACTGAATTTTCAGAAATAAGATTCTTGTGGTTTTCAGGTTCGCTTTTTACAAATTCTGAGCAGTCAACCGTGTCCTCTACAGAAATTTCACTCATGTTGTCGTCTTCGTTAAGCTCAGATGCATTTTCAACATCAATTTTGTTTTCAGAGCTTACGTTGGCGTTTAAAGAGTCAAATTTTTGTATGGTTTCGGTTCTCAGTTTAAGTCTATCATTTTCATCCAAAAGGTTTTTAAGCATATCCTTGTGGTCCTTGGATTTAATGAAAGATTCAATTTTGTCCAGTCCATACATGTAGGTCGGATTGACTTCATCAGATGATATCACACTCTCACAGTTATAAGCTTCGGCATCAATTTCATCCTCCTTAAACTCAACGAAGGGCAAAATCATGCGATGGATCTTTTGGCCTATTTCACAGTCCAAGTGAAGCTGAGTAATATTAGAATATAGACGTTTTGCAATTAAACAAAAAACATTCCGCTGTTTTAACAACTTTAAATTGTCTCTTTGTAAATAAATGTTTTCGTCTTTTATTTTAACTAATTTAGACTCCTTCAACTCGATCCACATGCGCCGCTCCTCACTCTTCGACGACACCCTGCTTAATTGATCAGTCAGGTTAGAATTGGTGACTCGAGTTTGAGTTAAGCTACTATCTAGATGAGAAATTCTTGTATTAACATTTTTTAGTTCTTTCTCATATGAGGATTGTGGTACTTTAAATGAAACAAAAACCGATTGTACCTTCTTTATCAGTTCATCAAGCTCATTGAACTGCTGGCTGAGTGGTTTGGCCGTGAAGCACATGTCCTCCTGCACCTTCGGTTCATTGCTTCCACTATCGATGTTGTATCCCCTCATCTGAGATACATCAGACACCATGAAGCATCTTCCTCCACTGCTCTCCTCTTTTGCTACATAAGCCTTTCCATGAGTAGGCTTCCTCACTTCATCGTCTTCCGAGTCGGTAGACCAAACTTCCGTGCTACCGAACTCGTCATCAGCAACCGAACCCTGCACAATAAGAGCATTAATAGAAGGGTTAGTGGTAGACTTCTTCTTTCTCAACTCATCCAGCCTTTTCTGCAACACAGCTTCCTCATCCTCTTCATCATCCTTTTCAGCCATCTTCTTAAGGACACTATCTTTCGCATAGTGGTTTTTCCCACCACAGTAGTAACAGCTTACTCTGGAATCGCCATCCACCTTCGGTTCCTTCGTGGGCTCTTCAACCTTCGGTTCATTGTTACCTTTTTCTGAACTGTAACTCCCCTGCCAGTTTCGGTTTTTATTGTTGGGGAATCTCTTCTTTATGAACCTCTTGGGGTTAGACACCATCATAGCATAATCCTCAGACGTGAGGTCATACTCTTCCAAGTTAAGGTCTTCATCCTCCATCACAGCTTTACTTTTTGATAGGAGGGCCAACGAACCAAGGCTTGAAACAACGTTCTTCTCCTACAGCACAATCTTTTCCTGGGACTTGAGAATACCCACCAGTTTCGCCAAAGAGTATGATTTAAACTGCTCATGGGCTTTGACCGTAGACACCACTGCTCTCCATTCAGACCTCAGACCATTTAAGAAAGTAACCTTCTGCTCGATAAGCTTCCTTTCAATATCGTGTTTGATCATCTTGCTGAGAAGATGATTGAAGCGATCGAACGTCTAGGTCACCGTTTCTTCGGCTCCTTGCCTGAATTCTCCAAACTCAGATAAGAGCAAGGTTTGGATAGAATGTTCAAGATCCTCGTCTGTAGAGTACAGTTCGCGAAGTCTATCCCAAACTTCCTTTGCCGTCGTGCATGAGCTGACCAACCTAAAGGTGTCGGACTGAAGGGCGAATCTGATTAACCTTAACGCCTTGATATTGCACTGGAATTTGTCCTTTTCGTCTTGTGCAATATCTTTAACATCCTTCAGCAGATCATTGTACTCCTTTTGAGTTTTAATAATCCTGGACGTTGCAGAATGAGAGAACGGTCCATTAATGATGGCTTCCCATATGAGGTACCCATTATCCTCAGATCCTATCACGTAGTCTTCGAAGTGATGCGCCCAGACTTCATAGTCATGGGTATATAGGATTGGAATCTTTGTCGTCGAACCGATGCTGTTGGAAATATTAATAGGATTTGATTGCGACTCGTCCATTATGATCGAAAAAACCTGTTAAAAGATCAGACTTGTAATAAAGCAAATTAGGGCAAAACAATAAATATCAAGATACGTCAATAATGAGATGACGGCTCAATAAATATCAGTAATTGCGGAAAAACCCTAATTGAAACCTTTTCACAGAAAAGATGTGTATCGATTACACAGCCTCCTGCTCTGATACCAATTGATGAGATTAAAACCTTAATCTTTGAAGATCGATTAGATCTCAAACAGGTAAATAATTATAAAACTGTAAGAACACGAAAATAAGAACGAGACAAGAGTGAATCAAACGAGTCGAATGATTAAAACAAAATCCTCAGAAGAGCTCGATTAAGAACATCAACTGTAGAGGATTGGTAGGTTACAAGAACGATTAAAGAAACTTGTAATGCTATCGTTTAAGCTCTAGATCAATTGCTAAAATCGTTATAATCATTAACCTAATATGCATGCAAGCATATACTTATATATTAAACATAAAGGGCTCTCGGTTGGACAGGCCCAAACCGGAATACAAAATAAATAAACTATCGAGCCCAAATGACGCAATCTTCAAAATAATCTTCAGCCCAACAGTTTTTGAATGAAGTAAAATGTTTAAATTGGTTGAAATTTTTGGTCGTTACACTTTTTCAATGCTAACACTTCATTAATAAAATGTGTAATTTATCATTTAATAAAAGGTTTAAACCTTAAAAATTACCTAATATGCATAAACTATAGAGATAGTTTTATAGAAGCATTATATGTAGTTCAAGCTCAAATCTTCTTAAATTTCTCTAGTTCAAGCTTAAATTTATATTTATCTTCTGTTGTGATTCTTTACACTTCTACCCATATATGTTGTTCTCCATTGTCTTCATCACCCGTTGAAGCTCAAATTTCTCTAGTTCAAGCTCAAATTTATATTTAAAATTTTCCAACATCTCTTTCTTTCACAACAAACTCGCCTAGGAGTATTTGCGGGTTATTATTTAGTGCTTAACTCCTCGATCAAATTCGAGGTTTTTTCCTAAACTCTCTTGTAGATAGTACTAATCCAGATAAACATATTTGATGCACGAAACAGTTTTGACACCAAACCTATAGGAACTTCTAGGAGCTTTAATATCATTCATGATACATCTAATATACTTGGTAGCATGGTATTTTTACCTAACTCTATTAATAGTTCTTTTGATATTAAAGTGTAACTAGAGTCATGCTTTGTCGTTGACATCCTTATGCCTCTAAAGATACTTTTATTCATTGAACAAAAGATAAGCTTTGCAGCAGGGATATCATATAGTAGCTTTGATTCAATTGATGGTTCTTTTGGCATGGAAAGTTCTCATGGTAATATAAATGATGTTACAAATGATTTGGTTAAAAGACAAGAACATATTTAGAAAAACTAAAACTAAGATGGTTAATCTTTATAATTCTCCTAGCTTTTGAAAGAATCTTTTAAATCAAAGACAAGATTTTGGGAAAGATTCACATGTTATCCCCACGTCACCAATAATCACCATTACAAATTTTAGTTAATCTGAATATGTTCTGGAGGATGATGAGGCGACAGAAGAACTTAGTGCAAAAGCAAAAACATGGGAAAGAAATGTCAGGAAGTTGATGGTTGATCTTGAATTATCTATTTCTAAAGATGACCAATACTCAAACAATGAATTTGTAAAATATGACTATTGACCTTTTCGTATTACAAAACAAAAAGTAATGGTATAAAAAAAATAAAATCAAACACTTGAAAATACTCCTAGTCGAGTTAGTTGTGAAGAAAGGGACGTTGAAGATAAGCAGTGGATGATGAAGAAAATGGAGAATATCATACATGGGTAGAAGTGTTAAGAATCACAACAGAAAAAAATGTAGATTTGAGGTTAAACTAGAGAGATTTAGAAAGATTAGAGCTTGAACCACGTATAATTTCTCTATAGACTATATATACATCTAAATATGATATTTTGTTGTATTTGGTACTATTATGGTTTAAACCTTTTATTAAAGGGTAAATTGCACATGTTATTAATGGAGGTATCAAATTGAAAAAGATTTAAAACTTAGTGTCAAAATCACAATAAAAATAAACTTTGTGTCTTTTAAGCCACTTTTCTTTTTTACTTTGATACATCATCATGTCACCTCAGTATTGGCAACCGAGTGACTTAAAGCAAACCATCATCATGTCACCTCAACATAGGGCATTTGGTTTAAGGGTGAGGAGTAACTATCTCAAATGAAAGTTCATGGATTCAAGTCCCGCTAGGAGACATAAATGGTGTTTAGGTGTATGTTAGTTTGCAGTTTAAAAAAAAACAAATTAAAAACAAAATGACTTAATTGAAACAAAAAAAAAAAACAAGTGTCAAAATCGCAAAAAAATGAAAAGTTGGTGACTATTGTACAATTTATCTGAAAAGTATCAAATTGTTCTCAACTTTTTGAAATCAAATCCAAAAAACATATTTGAATCATGGGAGTCTTCTCAATGAGTCTATAAATACAAAACCATAAACATAAGGAAAATAAGAGTCCTAGCGTAACACTTCGACATAGAGAAGCATAAAATGAACAAATGGAAATAAGTAAGGAATGAAGAATTGTTAGGGCGTCCGACCAAGATACCTTGACTTATTCCAAGGAGGAGTCGAGCATTCCCTTCGTCAATGAATAGGGTTACAAAGTTGTGATATAAGAACACTAGAAACATACATAAAGGAAAAATAATAAAACAAAGCAACAACAAAATAGGGGAAACAAAATTAAACCAACAAATACGCATACCTTCCAAGACAATGAACAAGTTCAGTCTAACTATTTTATACATCCGAGTTTACCTTCCAAGACAATGAAGAAGTTCAGTCTAACTATTCTATACATCCAAGAAGTAAACGACAATAGTTCTTCAAGGAAAATGATTTCATGGCAGAATTCTATATTATACGACAATCACCTATGACTAAACTAGATAAAATGCTTTGTTCAAAGGTCGCCTCTCTCCAAGAGAGACGATTCGTTATCTGAATAGGCTGAAGGAGAGTGAGAGTTCGAAGTTGTCGGTGGGTCAATATTCGAGTGTTGCTTTCCCTTAGTAATAGTCCTTCTTTGAAATATGAGGCCCAAACCCTATATAGAGTAGTAAGAGGAGTTGATTTTTCTATTTATACTTGCCCATCAGGACTCTTGCCATATATTAGGCAGTTTCAACTCTGGACCGTACCATGGTAGTGGTTGTCGCTCGATCGAAATGGGTCTAATCTTGATACGGGTATTGGCGTCTTTAATTAAAGAATGTTTTCCGATTTTTTTCCTCCACCTACCGGGCTAGGTAATTGTTGGAATGTGTTTCACTGGAACATAGCTAATCGTCCTTGCTTTTAGAGAATACTGGTTATGAGTTTTCACAAATTTAAATCTCATATGTTTCAAGTTAAATGTAATATGTCCAAAAAAAAAAAACATGACGTCCATTATAAGTATAGATATCACATAATCAATCAAGGCAATAAATTTATTTTCAAAATCTTTCAGTTTTCGTTGCAAAATATAAATACAATATTTTGTCTTAACTACGTAAGAACAAAATACGAATGTAATCCCAAATGAAAAATAAATAGATACTATATAATTTGTTCAACAATATATATTAGTTAATGTCATAAATAAGTGTTAATTTTTTTTCACAAAACACAATTAATATGAAAAAGAAAAAGTGCTACTAAATGTTTACAAATACATTAGTTCAACTATTTTTAAATGTATTTTGTGAACAACATTAAATAGTTTGTTACTTTTTTATGATACGTTTTTAAATCATTGATATTTTATATTTAAAAAAATACTTCTTTTCTTATTTACGAAATTAACCCCGAATAAATAGCATGAATAGGGACTCTTTTGCTATACATTCATACCCATCTCATTTTGGTATGCACTCACCTAATATCTAGAAAGGGACCGACGCAAAATAAAATATCAAGGTATCACATGTAAATTTTTGAAGGACCATATCCGGAAATTGTAATACATTGAAAATATTCTTAAATTTTTTTTTTCACAGTTTCACAGGCTACGTTGCCCCTTATCTATACATCGTATAAAATAAAATATATAACATAATATAGTAAAAAAAACAAATCAATCATGATACCCAACACATTCACATTTAAGCAATCTAGTGCTAAATTAGGTTCTTTAATATTATGCCCTGTAAGTATATTGTAGTATGTTAATCTATGGTTATTGTTCATCTAGTCATCTACAATCCACAAAATACCTTATGCTTTTATGCCTAGTATAGTATAGTGTAACTTTCGTGCATGACTATTTGTGAAACGGTCCAACAAGTACGTTGTAATTTATGAGCATAATTGTTAGGACCCCGAAATAAATGAACGGTACGACTACATCTGACTATATTACGAAAACGAAGGTTGAATTCATTTTTTTTTTAAATATATATTAATACAAAAATAAATAGACAAATAAAACCTTCATTGATTTATATATACATTTTTAATTATGAACCAAAACATAAACTCTATTAATCACTTATATTATAGTCATTTTATTTGAGATGGGGGTCTTCTAGCTTGAAAGATTTTTTCATAAAAAACATTGCAATTTGGTTTCTTTGAGATGGGGGTCTAAGGTCTTATTAGTTGTTTTGTTAATAATATCCGTAGTTCTAAAAAAATACAAAAGTCTAAATTTTATACTTTTATTCAACAAATGTATGGGGACAAGTTTTTTTGTACGATCATCAAAGCAGACATCTCTTGATGTGCAACAGATTCTACATTTATTGAATTATTTCATTTTGTTTAAAATTATTTTACTCGTGATATCTTACTTAGTTTTGGTGTATAATTGATTAAAATAATTAATAACAAAATAAAATAAGGCAGTTTATGAAGCATAATTAACTTCGTCAATATCTTAGACAATCTACAATACTCCCCACGACAACGCTCTTGAACAGTGGTGTAGCCAGGATTTTGTTTTAGGATGAGCCAAATAATTTACAAAATATGTATGATGGTAAAATACTTCAAATGATAACAAAATGTAACAATATATGCAACAAAATGTACTCTATTTGTATACAATTTGAAATTTATAATAGGTAGGCTATATATATATATATATATATATATATATATATATATATATATATATATATATATATATATATATATATATACTATGCTATCAATAGCACACTATAGCGGTGCTATAGCGACGCTATAGCATTTTGCGGTGTTACTGAACCGCTATTTTGAAATAACGTTTACAAATAGCGGTGGCGCTATTAGCGGTGCTATTTACCGCGAAACTCATCAGCACTAAAGCGGCGTTACACCCACTTTTACAATTTCGTACATATTTGGCTACTTTGACAAAGAAAAAAATGATTGTGTGTTATTTCAATATTAAATCTTTATTTTTTTAACTATTTCACTACACTTTTTGTCTTAATAAGTCCAAATAATAAATATAATTAATTACAAACTACAAATCAACAAATGACAACTTTTCTTTTTCGTCTGTTTCAGTACTTAGAAACCACGAACGACTTGAGTTGTAATGACATTTTGACACTTTTTAGTTTCCATATAACTATATTAGAATATTATATATAGATTATGTTATGTTTTTATATGAATTTTTATGATATTAATTCCATATAGTATTAATAATCTAATATATAAATTTTGTATAAATATATAATATAAATTATACATAATATTAAAAAACTGGTATACCACTGTTATACCACCGTGATAACCGCGATTTCAAATAACGATATGTGACCACTATTGAAATTTGGACTGCGATAATTACTTAGTATATATATATATATATATATATATATATATATATATATATATATATATATATATATATATATATATATATATATATATATATAACCTCAAATTTATTTGGGCGGGCCACGACCCACCCTTTGTACTAATGTGGCTACGCCACTGCTCGCGAAGAGCTTCCTGATCAATTACCACCACCCACTACAAAGACATTAGATAACGAGCCATTTCTTTGTCGATACTCCGGAAGCCCTCATAATGTCAATAACAAAATAAAATAAAACAATTTATGAAGCATAATTAATTTCATCAATATCTTATGATGTTTTATTTTCTAAAAAAGATAAAAATAAAATAAAAGAATGTTACAAGAAAATACTATTTGATTCGTTAGCATTAATGGTTTTGAAGGTACAGTTTTTCGTGGTTGCGACATTCCACCGGTGGATGCTTGTGGGTTTCCTTCGCAATCATACCATTTATTATTTATATGCGTATTAATTTCTCACCTTCCTTTTGTTTTGTACTTTTTTCCCCAAACATACAGAAATTCGAATTCTTTCTAATATGAGATGGGTGTATGTAATTTAGATTCATCATATTTTTTGTATTATCATTAAGGAAATCATATTAACTAACCGGAAAAAAAGTATAATTTTTGTCAAATGGAAGATATGTTGATTCTACATTTTTGCTTATTCAAAGGGACAATTACATATAAAAGATTCTATATATTGAGGTTTTATGTATTAAACTTGAACTTTATTTTTTACTAAAAAAAAGTCATTGTTTATTTTTTATTTTGTCATTTTAACAGATTTATCAATAACTTTTGGTTTAACGTATGTTAAAAATAAAAAAATAAAAATAATTTTTTTTAAAGACCCTCAATATAATTTTCCGAAAAAACTTACATTTGGCAAAAAAAAAGGACAATTTTTTATTTTGACTCATATTTCATATGTTGTTTAATAGTAGTATTGATAGTTTTTAACAATAAGATTTGAAGGAAACATTTGATCTTTTTTTTAAACAAAAATAAAAGCTTAAGGATTAAAGCTTATTAGGGTTGTAAAAGAACCAAACGAACACGAACAAAGACTTCATCATGTTCATTCGTTTAAATTAGTTAAACAAGCCAACGAACACGAACGAATAAACGAACGAATTTTCTTGTTTATGTTCATTTGTTTAACAAATTCCTTTTTCATTTCCAGTCGTTTATGTTCGTGAACATGCTAATCGATCATAAACGAACAAACATAAACAAACACAATTGAACTTATATGAACATAAACGAACATATATTATAGTAATGTAATAAAAAAACAATTGAACATATATGAACATAAATAAACTTAAACGAACGAACATAAACGAACGTTCACAAACATAAATGAATGAACGAGCCTGTTGTTCGTGTTCATCCATTTAAATAAACGAACGAGAATTTGTGTTCATGTTCGTTCATTTATTAAATAAATGAACTTTCTGCCGAACGGTTCACGAACAATTCGTCGAAAGTTTGATTCGTTTACAGCCCTAGGGCTTATGGCTTAATGTTTATGGATAGTGGTGTGTGGCTTAGGACTAAGGGATTTTGGCTTATGCCTTTTGGCTTTTTGCATATGGCTTAGGGGTTAGAGCTTATTGCTTATAACTTAGTGTTTAGTGCTTAAAGCATAAGGTTTGTGGCTTGTGGCTTATAAATTATGACATATGACTTATGGTCTATGAATTATTTTGTATGTATGGCTTGTGGCGTAAGGCTTAGGGATTAGGGCTTATGATTAATGACTTAGAGATTATGAGCTTATGGGCTTATGGCTTATGGGATTATAACAGCTGAAACCAACGGTGAAGGAAAACGACCTAAGTTGGGTTGGCATGCCTGATTCTTATTAGGCTTATGGTTTATGGTTTAGGGATTATCGCTTCTCTATGTTGTACGCTTTGGAAAGTTACAAATGGTGGTTTGTGCAATCGCAGAATCATTGTTGGTGTTTGGTTAGGTAATTGGCATTTCTATCGAAGGGGTGTTTTTAAACTTACTTAATGGGAATATTTGAAAGTTACAAATGGTGTTTTGTGCTAACGTAGATTCATTTTTGGTGTTTGGTTAGGTCTATCTAAGGGGTGTTACCAAACTTACTTAATGGGAATATTTAAATGAAATTCTTCACTTGATTGTGTTATCATATTAATCAAATAGATAAATATCATAGTTAGATTTGTATGGGGAGATATGACTAGATTGAATTAATTGTTTCCAATAAAAGTTAATATTTTTGCTTGAAGAACTTCTTTGGGTCATTTTTCCCACTAGAGTTAACTTCAAAAAAGACATGTCATTGTTGATTTTGTTCTTTATCCTATTTGTGATTCCTCACATTGAGACCGAAACATTTATATATTTTTTGTATCAAACGGTTTCTTCTATTTAGAGGAAGTAAGGGTGTCGTTAGATCTTAATATTCCTTTGACATGCACTATAAGAGAATGTCTTTCTTAGACATATAGACAGGGGTCTTACATTTTGCAATGATAATATCTTGTTGTGGTACCTTACTATGGTATGGATCCTTTGGAGTTATAGATTCTTTTTATTTTTCTGAATACAAAAACTGAAAAAAATATAAATTTTTATAGGGTTGTCTATCATATTTTTTGGATTTTTAATACACGGTCTAAACTAAAAGTAAATTGGTGGTTGCAAAAAAATTTCTATATCAATGTTTTGTAATGTTTGTGTATGTTTGCAGAGAGTATTAAACCCGCTAGCTTTTTAGGAGTTTTTTTTTTATTTTTACAAATATACTCTTAACTAATTAAAAAAAAAACATATTCTTCTAAAAAAATATTTTATTTTATATCTTTCAGCTAGTTTTACCAAATATTTTTTTTCAGCTAGTTTTTCATATAAAATTAGTTTTGCAGCTATCAGCTAATACATCAAACAAAACCTATATCATTTAGATTAGCGTTTAATTTTTTTTTTACTAAACTGCAAATTTGGTCTCTGTGTTTATCAAAAAAATATAGATGGAGTCGGCCAAAATCTTTTCATCTTGAACCACCGGTCCAAATCCATATCTTTTTTGTGTATATGGTCTCTATAACCTTAAAAAAGACTATTATACGCTTTTAATTTGTTATTTACATTTATTTGTATATGTATGTCTTTATTTTAATATTTAGATAATTAGAAAATAAGAAAAAACCCACCATACTCCCATCCCACCGGAAGCAGGGAAAGTTGGGCCTCCGGTTTATTGGTCCCTTCAGGATTATCGCCTGGGTGGGCAGAGTTGCATACCGGCTGGATTTGCTTGATGAGCTCAATCAGATCCACAACACCTTCCACATGTCTCGTTTGCGGAAGTGTGTAGCCGATGATTCAGCAGTGATTTCTCTGGATGATATTCAGGTGGATGAGCGTCTGAACTACGTGGACAAACCGATTGTGATTCTAGACAGGAAGACCAAGACTCTGTGTAATAAGGTGGTGAATCTGGTGAAGGTGCAATGGCAGGATCGTAAAGGATCTGAGTGGACTGGGAACCAGAGGATGAAATGAGGGAGCACTGCTCAGACTTGTTGGCAGCAGCAGACTTCGAGGACGAAGACTGATTCAAGTGGGGGAGATTTGTAACACCATGGATTCCAGGTTTATACACTTTTAACCTTGTTTTGGTAATTTTTGGCATTTTGGCTCAAATGTCAGGCGGTTGGCGTAGAACGCTAGGCGTTCAAACGTCAAGTCTTCTATGTTGGACGCCAGACGTTTGCAAGTAGAGACCAAACCCTAATTTTTAGGGTTTGCACCTTATTTAAATAATATTATGGCCTCAAAACCCTTCTCCACTCCAACCCCCATCCTTAGTTCGAAAACCCTAATTGTGTATGAGAGTTTGAAGCTTTGTGCATCTTTTCGGTATCATTTTAGTGTTCTTGATAGAGAAGGAAGATCATTGGAGTGTTGGTGTTGCTCTCAAGCTTGTGGATATGGACTCTTGGCATCTTGGAGCATCATTTTGTGGTACAAAGTTATGAACTTGATCATCATATCTGTAGATCTTGCCTATGTTAGAAGTGTATGCTTATTATCTCCATTTTCTTGGTCTTTTTGGGTAGGAGCTACCTTAGACCAAAGGAGATGTCCTTTTGGACATTTTAGGGTAGATTAAGTGATAAAATTGTGATCTTGGACCTTCTTTTCACTCCATTAAAGTTTTGAGGTGTCTTAATGGGTTAAGGAGTTAGAGTTTTAGCTTTTGGGCTCATTATAACCATGCATGACCATAAAGTTTGCAAATTTATGGCTTTAGACGTTCTTTTAGCTATGGATCTGAAGTTAGGACTTGATATCTTAAGTCATTAAGTCATTGGTTTGGAATTTGGTTAACTGCGAGCAAACGTCAGGCGTTTGCATGTGAACGCTCAACGTTCGGACGCCATACGTCGTAGGAAGGAACGCCAGGCGTTCTATGGAAAAGTCGAATGGGTCAATTTTGGGCCTTAGGCCATTAGGGGTTTTGGGCTTAGTTTAGTTGGGCTTGTATATAAAGGGGAAAATGGGCTTAGTTTAGGTGGGGTTTTTTTTTAAATTATTCTAATATTAAGAAAACATAAAAATAATGTCAAAAGGAAATTAGAAGGACAAAACAAGTTTTTTATGTTTGACAGAGACCATAACAAGAAAAAAGATTTGAATTTGAATCATCTGTGCAAGTTCAAAAGATTTTGGATTTTATCTAATTTTTTTGTTGACCAAATTTGCAGTTTAGTCAAAAAAAATCTAATTTATTCGAGATATGAGTAAAAATAAAATAGAAGAAAAATATTAATAGACTTTGAAAAAAATGAAAGACTTTGGAATCAATATTTTTAATTTTCATCGAATTCCAATATCTAATGTCTATTGAAAACTTGATGTCACATTAAGGTGATACGAACTCATCTCATACTAGGCCCGTATCATGTCATAAGCCAAAGTGTATCATGTCTATTGAAGAGCCAACATCCTCGTTGGTCATAACATAAGGTAACTTTATTTTAAAAAAAAAAGATCTAGGTGAATTTAATAAACTTTTGAAGAGGCTTTTTGAGAAAATAATTGACAAAATAGCTTTTGAATGGAAGTTTATTTTTGACCTATTACTGTTAGATAAACGACATAATATTGTAGGAATATATAGTTATTTTCTTTTTCTTTTTTTTTTACTATTTATCAATCATTTAAACATCTGTCGCAGCATTACTTTTTATCGCCATATCTTAATAGCATTTCTATTTTATCCCTTTATAACTTCCTTATTTTTTACTAATTAATTTAATTTATTAAATATTCAAATTAAACCTATAACATTTTTATAGTTTTTTATTTTTTAACTACATTATCGACAACAAACACCAATATAAAATATGATGTGTACTTAAATAAACAAAAAAGTTATAGAACGAGGTTTAAAAAAAAACATTTCAAATAGACGAGGATAAATGTTTAACTATTATTTTTAATATTTCAAAAAAACTTATGCATTATAAAAGGTTTTTTTTTCTATTAATTTGGCATAATAAATAAGTTTTAATAGTGATTAACCATCACGGCTGCTCTTAAAGTTTATAAGAGTTTAGTTACTATAAACGAATATCCTCTCTATATCAAATCTCATTTCCTCCTCTTGCTGCTCATTCGTTATCTCTAGATATAGATTGAAAAGGACAAGGACCCACATCCCTTTGCTTTCATTATCCTCTCAACTTGATATCCAAACATAAACAGTAATAGTACATAAATACACACCGTCATATTTGCATATATTTTCCATTTATATACATAAATTAAAAAAAAAAAGATTGTCATATCATATGCATTAGAGTAAAAATTAAACTAAAACCATGTACTTGATATGATTACGAGAGTAAACCATATCAACAAAAATTTATTTTTTTGGAGCAAATCCAAAACAACCATTCTACGACAGGGACCAAAGTTGTAATTTACTCTTATATTTAGTACATTAATTACTTATAAAATATTATATATAAAAAAAAAAATTACAGAATGGACCGGAACCCATTACCCCGAAGAGGCATCTAAACTGGATTTGACCGCATTTTAAAGCATTGACCTCCTTCACAAACTATGTGCCCCAGACAAGGAAATTAACTGCATAGAAACAAAAAGTATGTTGCTATTTATAGCAACTATTATTATGTAAATATAATAATGTTGATAAAAATGGAAACTAACCTGACAGGCAACCTCAACCTCAACCTCAACCATGTTGTGGGTATTATCATTAGATGCCTCTTCCTTTAAATTTGCATTTTTGTTATCAATTTTACACGATAAATCCTTCTTTCGCTTCCTGCTGAATGTATACTTGAGATGCCTGTTTTTATCATTACCACAACCAGATAAAATAGAATCTGATCCAACAACTTCATCTTCAGAAGCATTTGTAATTGTAGATGCTGATATGTGACTCATTTCAGCCAATGATTTGGATTTGTGCCAATGTTCTTCAGACTTGACATCATCATTGTTTGAGTACTTCTTGCAACGTGACTTGAACAATGAAGAAATTTCATCCCAACACCTGACTTTCCTTTTCCGGATGCTTCTACGAAGACTATTTTCTGTCAATATTTCATCTCTTTTTCTGCAGATTTCGTGAGCAGATTTATCATCATCAGAAATGCATTTTTCATCCACCACATTATTCTCAATGGCTCGAATTCTGTGAGTGTATCCATTTCGATATAACTTCTCATTGATGTTTGGGTTGTTTTTAAGAGGGGTAGTTTCGGAATTATCCATGTGGTTGTTTTCAGATGGTTCATTTGACTGATGCATGTGACTGTTTTTTGCTTCCTCTAATCGTTCATGTGCATTCCTTAGTTCTGCTCTAAGATTCACTATCACCTCTTCTGTTTCATTAAGTTGGGCATCCAACTCATCAATTCTTTTTTTCTGATTCACAGATGACTTTTCTGCTTCAGTTGTCTGTATCAAGTAAAGTTTGGACGTATAAATTCCAGTTTTATTGAAGATGTAAGAACTAATGAGGAAATAACATGTGTGATATTCCTTAATAGTATTCTTGTATGCTATTAAGTGTTTGCAAGTTCTAGGCATGTTGTTTCAACATTTTGAAACAAGCACAAGAGATCCACTATGATGATAACAATTTAACAATTGAACAATTCTTGATATTTCTTGAAGGCTGAACAAAAGAGAAACTAGAAAAAAATATAATGATATTAACCTACATCATGTTTGTACTCCACTTCAGAAATGGACGACTAGCCATACTATGTGAAGCAACTTCTGCACCCTAATATTTAGAAGATACAATCACAGAGAGTTTTCTACTTTCTGTTATCTACTTGAAAACACAGAAAATCATTAAATTTTTAGATTTAATAAGGTTATCGTTTAGTGAAAACCATACAATCATAGTCATGATTAAAAGTCTAAGGATAAATCATAATTCATAAACAAAGAAATTTGACTTCGAAGCTCTGAAATTTAATCCAGGGTATAGAAAGCGATTACCTTGGAGTCGATCATGTGTTTGAATCGAAGAAGCATCTGAAGCGCCTCGTCTTTAGTGTGACGCAGATCGTGATGAAAGCGAAGTGCTTTACACTCCGACGCCATTGTTCGAGCAGCTGCCTCTTTCGCTGTATTCAGTATGATCTCCGCGTAAGCCTTCTTCAAAGCCTCCATTTTCTAGGAAAAAATCAAATAAAATGAAACCAGAAATCAAGTTCTATTGATAACAATTAAATTACAGAGAGATGGAGATACATATATATACAGCATATGTAAAACTGTGCGTAATGTGTGTGCATTCGAAAAGTGGAGATTAACATTGTGAGATTAAGAGATTACTTTGGCTTGATCTTCCATTGAAACACTGCGCGGAATCAGGAGAAAGAGATGGGGACAAGTAAAAGGGGGCAAAGGGGAGGGAAAATTGGGGTTCCTCGATGAGAAGACTATAGTCGTCTAACTGAAAAGTTGTCGTTTATGTTCTCAACTGTATACGAAATTGCGTTCAAACCCCTCGTACGATTATTACCCAAACACCCCTCCAAAAATGGGATATTCACCCTGATAACCACTTTTCAATCACAAAATGTCCCCCCTACGAAACTGCCCATGGAATTTGAATATTTTACAATTTCGAAAAGTATGTCCTAAAATTCATTTTTCTGATAAGATCCAGGATTTTCGAACTCCATTATTAGTTTCAATTTTCAAACTTATTTTTCATATACGTGAATTGAGTTTCCAACTTGTTGTTTTATGTATGTAGGTTAAGCCTCAAACTTGTTCATGAGTTTCGAACTTTTTATTTTTTATTTTTTTTTATGTTAGATATCTATTGAAACAATGATATAATAGATAGGGATGGACATTTGGATCGGAGAACCGGCCGGAACCGGTACCGGAACCGAATAGACCCGATCAAGCCGGGACCGAGACGAGATTCTTATGGATTTTTGGAACCGGTAGAATCGTCAAAAACCGGAACCGTATGTTGCTATTTCTCGAGGACCGGTTCCAACATTGAAGACACGGTAAGAACCGGAACCGGTAGAACTAGCGGTTCGTTTCGGTTCCTATTTTCCACCAAGTTCGGTTCCCGGGTCAATTCCGATTCGGGCAAGTTCCAATGCTCATCCCTAATAATAGATAGTAGAGACAAGAAAAAAAAACATATTTTATTCGATACAAAATGAAGATTTGGAAAAAAAGGTAAAAAGATGAGAAAAAACAGGAGAAAAAAACATATGCACAAAAAAAGTTCAAAAGTTCATAATTTGCAACATTTTAACTCCATGGTCATTTTGGTTATAAAAAGTGGTGATTGTGGTTAAGATCTAAAAAAATCTGAACACAAAATTAAATTTTAAGGAGTTGTAGAAATTTTAATAAGTTTAGGAATATTAGAAAATGTTACTGTAGCTCATTAAAGTTTCGTCAATTATCCTATTTGATCACTAAACATTTTTTGTGCAATAGACCATTAAACTTGTTTTTTTACCGGTTAATTAAACCACTTTACCTGAATTTAATAAGTTATCAGGTTACAATGTTGATGTGTCATTTGTAATTATTTTATCTTTATTTTTTTGTGAGTCACATCATATAATCCACGTAGATAAATAAAATTATACTTTTAACTTTTTAAAATTTAGAGAAACAACCACTATGAGTGTTATTGTTTTTACCCACATAACAAAAACCACCTTCGTGAAACATAAATCAATTTCGGTGGCTCCTCAATTAAAACTGTAACATCCGATTTTCAGATATTTTTATCTTAGTCCTTGGCCTAATTAAAGTTTGCATTATTGGTCCTTCATTGTTAAAAGACTTGCATTTCAGCCCGTACGTTGGGCGTACGAGAGGTACACGCAACATACTTGTGAGAGACCTAGATCGCAGAAGTCATGCTAGTACGTTGGGCGTACATGTGGTACATGGGGCGTACTAGCTCAGCCTCCAAACCCTAATTTTAAGGGTTTGCTCCCTATTTAATCCACATTATGCCTCCCTTGGGCATTCCTCGTCAACCTCCACACCTTTCAAAACCCTAATCTCGAGCCTAAGCCTTGTGTGTAAGGATTTTGAAGCTTGTTAGTGATTTTGGTGCTCTTTTATTCAAGAAGAAGGTTATTGAAGAAGGTGGTGTTGGTTGTAAGCTTGTAGATCCAGAATCTACCTCACTTTTGTGCATCTTTTGTAGGTATAAAGTTTATACCTTGATGTGTTTCTTTCTATATCTCCATAGATGAGTTTTTATGAACTTTTGTCCTAAAGCTTAGACCTTTGTGAGTATGGAGTACTCCAGAGCATATTGGATATCCTTTTAGATGTGTTAAGGTACTTAGAGTCATAAAAATGGTTGCTTGATGATTTCCCTTGGCCCATGTACGAGTTAAGTGTCTTAGAGTGTGATGGCAGTTAGAGTTTTGGTCATTGAGCCATTTCTAGCCATGCAAAGGCTTAAATTCGATGAATTTAAGGGTTAAGTCATTCTATAATGGTTAGATCTGAAGTTGGGATAGGTGTCTTAAAGGATTATGACATAAAAGTTTTTAAGTATGGACCAAGTAGAGTATGTCGTGTTTACTCCTGGCTACGCCCCACATAGCCAAGCCCGTTCCCGTTGGTCGTTGATTTGAGTTGTACACCCAGCGTAAGAAGGAGTATGTCTAACATATGCGCTAGGTAGTTGACTTTTGCTGACTTTTGACTTTTGGTCAAGATTTAGGGTTTTGGACCATGGAAGGGTAAAATGGTCTTTTTGCCCTTAAAGAGCCTTATTGAGGGTTTTGGGCTATTAATTAAGATTTTATCTGGTTCTGGTGTTTGTGGAGTCGCGGGTGCAAGCAGTGCAGAAAAAGGATCGTATTGTAGTGTTTTAGAGTTCTTCGATTCAAGTGAGTCTTCACCCTGTGCTTGTGAGTCGAACGCACCAATGTCGACTCACTAAATTGTGTATGTAGGATGCTAGCTGTCTTTGCGACTCTTGCATGTTTGTATGAGCCTGTGTGGTAATATATATATATATATATATATATATATATATATATATATATATATATATATATATATATGTGTGTGTGTGTGTGTGTGTGTGTATGTATGTGTGCGCTAACCAACTGGGTCTTGCTTGTTGTTACTATTATATGTGATATTGTATACTGAGACTACTGATAGTCTCTAGGGTTGTTGATAACCCACCGGGCATGCTGTTTGCCCACTAAGACTATTGATAGTCTCCAGGGTTGCTGATAACCCACCGGGCTTGCTGTTTGCCCATGGGGGCTGGTGATAGTCCCCAAGGTTGTTGATAACTTATAGTTGTTTATTTGTGTTGTGTTGTATGTGGTATTTTGGGGAACTCATTAAGCTTTGTTCTTACAATTTATGGTTTACATGTTGCAGGTTTTCTTATATTAACGGATGGGCACAGCTTGATTGCGTCGCATCAATGGGGGACTTGTGAACATGATAACTTTTATTGATACTCTGATAAATGTTTTAAGATCTTGTAGTTGTGATTTAAATAAACACTTAAGGTTTTAATTGAAAATTTTGGGTTGAGGTTTAGGGTGTTACAAGTTGGTATTAGAGCCTTGGTTTGAGGGATTCAGGCATCCTCTCGGGTGTGGTTGAACTCAAACTAAGGATTTGGTAAATTTTTCTAAAAGAAAATGATTTTCTAAGAAAGTTATTTTTTAAAAATAAAATGGGGGTGCGATGCATGCAATCAGCCGAGCTCAAGTAAGTATTTCCCAGAATACCCATGCATGATATATGATTGATGTTTGATGTGAGTATATGAGAATTGCATGCTAGATTAGGGCTAAGGATCTGCTCTGTGATGCATGGTAAGATACCTGATTAGGAGAAATGGCTTTATGTATGTTGTGTGAGCTGGTAGTGATGCATGTTAGTAATTAGAGGTCTTCAGGAGCTTCTGAGGTAGGTCTGCATGTTTATGCGATGCTTTAGTACTAGATGCTCGAATGTTGCTTGCTTTGTGCTTTGTAGGACACATATTGATGTAAGTTAGCTATCGCATGAATATGTTAAGTTACATGTAGTAAGGGTTAAATATTCCTAGAGTGGTTGACTTGGCCTTATTGTGCAGCTCTTGTTTGAGTCTAACCGTTGTAGGGTTGAGTCTTTTAGTCTAAGGATTATCTAATCTTTGTTGCATGTAATTGTATTCGTAAAGTAGTTAACTGACATTAGTAGATATCCTTCAGCAGCTGATGGCAGGGTGAGGTGGTAATCCTAGGAGAGCCTAGGAAGCGCTTTAGTGCGAGTGATACGTTGTTTAGCAGATTTTGGAGGGTATCATTATGAAGAATGCACTTAGAGGATTCAGGATGATTCTGAGGAAAGTATGGATATGTGTGGAGGGTAGTATTGGGCCCATACCACTGGAAGCACAAGATCCATACTCAAATCAAGGAAAGTCCCGAAAATTCTAAGGAGCTGGTTGAGGGTAGGAACATGTTTTGGCACCATGAATCTGTTGCAACATTTTGGGTATTATCAGCTTTTCAGTTATGGTTGTCCGGGAAGAAGACGGGTCGGGTGATTGTTTGGGCCTTAGTGGGCATGCCAATTGGGGTTGAATAGTGAAAAACTGGATGAGTAGGTAATTTCAAGGTCTTGGGGGCGGTGCTTGATGAAGTTCCAGTCTGAGTCGTGGGAATCAAGGAGAGAGCTATTGGGATGAGCGGCTTGAGGATTGTAGCCTTGAGGTTGAGTGATCAGCCGATGGCTTATGATGTCATTCTCTATGACAAGGATTCTATTCTTCTAGTTTTCTGTGTTGGGGAAAAAAGAGACCGAGTATATAATTTCAGAGAGTGGAGGACGACCCAGTGGGGAAAACGGATGGTTGCGGTATCTACAAAAAAGGTGGAAATACACGATAGGATTCTTGTGGTTTGATCGCCTTGAGAAAATTTCATACGTTAGAAGAGAGTCATTTTCATGGAGACTGTACAAGATGGGGACAAGGGTATGCCTCCTTTGAGTTCAGTTAGAGTGTGTTTTAGCAGGTGGTTTCAGGCGATCAGAAGAAGTGAATTGGGAATGACAACTTTCGTTGTCTATGTTCTACCTCGACTGTAAGGATGATGCCTATTGTTTTATGATGTATTCTCACTATGATGTGATGGTTAGGGATTCAGAGGCGAAGTGTGTGGTAACCTATTTGTTCCCAGATAGTGAGTCGGTGCTATGAATGGGCAATCAGAGTTATTGCTTGTGCATTTGCATGGGATTCTTGATGATAGAGGCGGTTATGACTGGGAAGTTTATGAGGTCTCCATCTGATATTCAGAATGTATTTAAGTTGTTGGGCCTTTACATGGGATATTATCTTGTGTTGTGTTATACACTCCAAGATTCAAGGATGGTATGTATCTGGCTGAGTCGTTTTGAAGTGTGGTTTGTCTGCAACGTCAATTGGTGATAGTTCAAACCTAAATGGGGGAGAACTGAGCATGCTACTTGAAAGATCATCGATCTATTCGAGTTCATGGTTCTAGAGGAATGGGTTGCAGTGACCGCCAGTTCGGGTATGCTTTGGTTCGAGTCGAGGATGCAGAGCAAGTTGCCATCAAATATATGTGCTCAGAAATTCATGAGTTGTTTTCACAACAGAAAGTTGTTGGTCAAGGAGCTCGTTGTAGCCAGTGGTCCCTTTCAGGAAAGTCGATTAACTATTCAAGAGGTGGTTAGGTCGCTCGGGTTGAGCATCAGTTTTTGAAGGATTTGTCAGCTCGATGTATAAATTTCCACCTATAGTCTAATATAAGCAATGGTTGATCTGTCAAGCTACTTCAGGGTTGGTTATATGTAGTTCTACATGTGTTTAGTTCGGTGGAAAACTTTGGATTATCAGGTTAAGTTGTTGCCAATGCATTCTCGATCGCTGGTTGTTCTCGTTTATCGTCAATGGGCGTGGATGCTTCGAAGGTTTTGAGTTTTATAATTAGAGGTCAATAATCGTGAGAACCTATTGTCATGTTCTATTTATGGTATATCATAACTTTTAGGTACATTGCCTTGAATTGCTGGATTGTGAAAATATGGTCCATAACAGACTCGGGCTTGTTTCGATGGTAGGTAGAACATTGAATTGATTATCTATATGTTCCAATTATGGGTCTTTTGGGTTCCTTGTCGTCAGTCGAGATTGTAGAAGGATGTGGAATTGTATCAACGGATCGTACCTTGGATACGACAATCTTTGTTGATAATAGTAAAGTGCCTCATCCGGTTTGGGGTGTGAGCACCCGATATCGATTGATCATGGGATCTTAGTTTAACAAGCTCAATATGGTAGTGGTTAGATAGAGAGAGTGTGGGAAGGCTTGTAATCCAATAATCAAGAGTTTATCAAGAATGTAGACAAATGCAAGTGAAGGATGGTCGCTTGGGACCATCGAGGATAGTTCCAAGTGCGAGTTATTTTAGAATTTGTATCCATATAAGGGATTTGGATCATGAGTGCGGAGCAGACTACCGTTTGGCCGGTGGGACCTTGAACGGCTAATCGGGTGGTGTGGATAAGATATTGTTTGATTAAGGATTAATTGGGAAGGCCGGTCAGCATGGTATCATCCTAAGGCAACTAAGGAGCCAGTTATGGTTGGGAGAGGGTTCAGGATTAAGCAAGGAATTGTGTTCTTTGGTCAGCGATAAGCATCGAAGCAAATGATATGGATTCATGGCTAGGTTTAGGTCGATGGTTGTGTTAGGACCTCTCTGCCTGTTCTTGTCTGATAAAGGCTTTGGGGTCTGAAGGACGACCCGAAAACCTGATAAAGTCTGATAGGCGGGGTTTTGACTCACAATGTTTTTGGTTGGTGTGCGGCTGTGGAAGTGAGGCAAGACTGTGGAGTATCCATAGCATTCACTAGGTTAGTATACGGTTGTAGGAGTGATGTAAGACTGTGGAGCAGCTGTAGCATTCACCAAGTTAGTGTGTGGTTGTGGAAGTGATGTAAGACTACGGAGCAGCCGAAGCACTCACTAGGTTAGTGTGTGGTTGTGGAAGTGATGTAAGACTGCGACATAGCTATATCATTCACTAGGTTAATGTGTGGTTGTAGGAGTGATGTAGGATTGTGAGCAACCGTAGCATTCACCAGGACAGGATGCAGTTGTGGAAGTGTTATAAGACCGCGGAGCAGCCGTAGCATTCACTAGCTTGGTAGGCAGTTGTGTCAGTAATCGAAGTCTATGAATTGGCTCATGGCATTCTCTAGGATGATTTAGATCATCGCAGGTTTGGTTGAAGGTTTGTGAATGGGCCTCAACATCTGTAATGCTTGGGAAATCGTAGGTTGGGTTAAGGCCAATTGTGATGTTATGTGACCACCTGTATCTGTTCAGTTTTTTAATATGGAGCTGATTTTGTTTTCGATGAGGATTTTTCGGTACTGGTAAGTGGTCGGGGCGTATAGGTTTCGAGTATCTATGAATTGATCAGGATGTATAGATTTGTGCAGTTTGGCTTGTGAAGTCAAGTCTTTGTATGAACGGTTTGGAATGGTTCTATTTGTCTGGGAGTCGGACATTGATCAGGGTTTTTCAGTTTCAGGCATTACGGTTGGACACTCGTTGGAATTACCACCCTAATTCTTAGGAAGCGAGGCAAGCTAGGCCCCATGTTTATTGGCCCGTATGGGCAAGGTGGCTTACCGGTTGGAGCTACCGGATGATTTGAGACAGATTCACGATACCTTCCATGTTTTCCAGTTGAGGAAGTGTATAACTGACAAGACAATTTTGATTCCTTTAGAGGACATTCAGGTCGATGATCGTCTGAATTATGTAAAGACGCCTTTGGAAATTCTCGATCAGAAAGTGAAGACTTTGAGGAACAAAGTAGCGAACTTGGTCAAAGGTCATTAGCAACACCGGAAAGGCTCAAAGTGGACTTGGGAGCCCGATTCTAGGTTATGCAAGCACTACCCTGATTTGTTTTCTGAGGTTGACTTAGAGGGCGAAGTTTGATTCTAGTGGAGGAGAATTGTAACATTTGATTTTCAGGTATTTTCATTTTAGTCCTTGGCCTAATTAAATTTTGCATTATTGGTCCATCGTTGTTGAAAGAGTTGCGTTTCAGCCCGTATGTTAGGTGTACGAGAGGTACGTGCAGTGTACTTGTGAGAGACCTGGATTACAGAAGCCATGCTAGTACGTTGGGCATACATGTGGTACGCGGGGCGTACTAGCTCATCCTCCAAACCCTAATTTTAAGGGTTTGCTCCCTATTTAATCCACCTTAAGCCTCCCTTGGACATTCCTCATCAGCCTTTACTCCTTTCAAAACCCTAATCTCGAGCCTAAGCCTTGTTTGTAAGGATTTTGAAGCTTGTTAGTGATTTTGGTGCTCTTTTGTTGAAGAAGAAGGATATTGAAGAAGGTGGTGTTGCTTTCAAGCTTGTAGATCCATAAACAACCTCACTTTGTGTATCTTTTACAAGTATAAAGTTTATACCTTGATGTGTTTCTTTCTAGATCTCCATAGATGACTTTTTATGAACTATTGTCCCAAAGCTTGTACCTTTGTGAGTATGGAGTACTCTAGAGCATATTGGTTGTCCTTGTAGATGTGTTAAGGTACTTAGAGTCATAAAAATGGTTGCTTTATCATTTCCCTTGGCCCGTACATGAGTTAATTGACTTAGAGTGTGATGTAAGTTAGAGTTTTGGGTGTTGAGCCCTTTCTAGCCATGCAAAGGCTTAAAGTCGATGACTCTATGGGTTAAGACATTCTATAATGGTCACATCTGAATTTGGGATAAGTGTCTCAAAGGATTATGACATAAAAGTTGTTAAGTATGGACCAAGCAGAGTACGTCGTGCGTACTCCTGGCTACGCCCCGTGTAGCCAGGTCCATTCCTGTTGGTCGCTGATTTGAGTTGTACGCCCTGCGTAAGAAGGAGTATGCCCAACGTAAGCGTTGGGCAGTTGAATTTTGCTAACTAAGACTTTTGGTCAAGATTTAGGGGTTTTGACCATGGAAGGGGCAAAATGGTCTTTTTGCCATTAAAGAGCCTAGTTGAGGGTTTTGGGTTATTAATTAAGATTTTATCTGGTTCTGGTGTTAAAGAATTCGCAGGTGCAAGCAGTGCAGAAAAGGGATCGTATTGTAGTGTTTCAGAGCTCTTCGATTCAGGTGAGTCTTCACCCTGTTCTTGTGAGTCGAAGGCACCAATGTCGGGTCACTAAATTGTGTATGTAGGATGCTAGCTGTCTTTGCGACTCTTTCACGTTTATATGAGCATGTGTGGTAATATATATACATATATATATATATATATATATATATATATATATGTGTGTGTGTGTGTGTGTGTGTGCGTGTGTGTGTGTGTGTGCTGACAAGCTAGGTCTTGCTTGTTGTTACTATGATATGTGATACTATGTATTGAGATCGCTGATAGTCTCTAGGATTGCTGATAACCCACCAGGCATGTTGTTTTCCCATTGAGATTGTTGATAGTCTCCAGGGTTGTTGACAAGCCATCGGGCATGCTGTCTGCCCACTGGACTGCTGATAGTCCCTAGGGTTGTTGATAACTCATAATTGTTTATTTGTATTGTGTTGCTTGTGGTATTTTGGGGAACCCGCTAAGCTTTGTGCTTACGATATGTGTTTACATGTTGCAGGTTTTCTTATATTAACGGTGGGGCATGGCTCGATTATACCGCATTAATGGGGGACTTGTACACTTGATAACTTTTATTGATACTCTGATAAATGTTTTAAGATCTTGTAGTTGTTATTTGAATTAACACTTAAGGTTTTAATTGAGAATTTTAGGTTGCGGTTTGGGGTGCTATAAAAACAATAGTTGGTTTGTAATATATTGATTACACATATCGATTAAAACAAGAAAACGAAGAACGCATATCGATTTGGTGGCTAGCAAGATATGCTCCTCCTTCATCGATCTCTACAACCTCAAGCAAGATCTGCTCCTCCGATACCGTCTCGCCAACGAGATCCAAGCCGTAGAACTGGAATTCAAGGATTAGTGATGAAGGAGGTTAAGTCAATGGAAAGGGTTAGTGGTAGAGGTGGTGGAAGTTACAGGGAGATTGTGGAGTTGGGGTTGAGGGTTGGTTTGAGGCGAAGATTGTAGCTTCCCCGGATGATATTTCGGCCAACAACCAGGATGACCAAATCCCAAATCGGAAAACAATCATTCAAATGTGTTGATTTTGTGCTCTTGAAACCCATTCATTTGCAAATTTTTGGTGCAATTCTGATTTTTGGTTGCATGTGAAACCCATTAATGTCAAAGAATCTGTGTTCTTGAAAAAAAGCACAAATCCAAGCCCTAAATTCCAATTTCGTCAATCTCCCACCACTACTTTCATCAACCTTCTAACATCACAATCGTGAACCTTACACCATAGCCATCGTCCCACTAATCCAAGCCCTTAATCAATAGATCGTCGGTGAGAGAAGCTCTTCATGTCTTTCACTGATGAGCACGATGAACATCATCGCCATTATCAACCTCTAAATTTTTGATACCGATAAGAAGAAAATGGGAATTTGATTCCTTGTTGTTGAGGATTCTCAAACATACACTAAAAAGTTGTGAAGAAGACGTAATGAAGGAGGGTACGTGTGATCGATTGGGAACGAAGAAAAGGGGGCGTCGTTCTTTGACAGAGACATGTGATCGATTGATAGATGGAGACAAAATAGCAGTGTCGATCTTTTTTTTTTCGCTTAATGGATTCGAGTGCAGAAGAAGCACAATCGGGAAGCAGAAGCAAGCACAATCGCCAATTGATTTTTGTGGTGTTGGGAACTAGGAAGAAGACCGTACTGTTGGTCTTGGGTAAAGGTTGAGTCTTTTTTAATTTAGGGTTTTAATGAGGGGAAAAAGCCACATATTAAAAAAATAATAATAAAGCCACATAGGCTCAGTGTAATCGATGTAACCGGGTAGAATCTGGATAATTCCCCTATTTGATAGGTAAAAAAACGAGTTTAATGGTCTATTACACAAAAAAAAAAAAGTTTAGTGACCAAATCGGATAATTGACGAAACTTTGATATGCTACAGTGACATTTTCCCTAAGAATATTATTAACATGTTAGGTTGCTACAAACAACATTAAGATTAGATCTAACACTAAACCAATTTTTAAAGACTTTGGATGTATGAACTTTGTATTAAAAACTAAATCAATATTTAAAATAGTTGGTATTATGAACAATATTAATTCTCTATATGTGCAAATCTACATATAATACAACTCATATATTTTATAATTTTAAAATAAAAGGCAAAACTCAAAAATCATTAAAAAAGTTGTTCATTGATTAAACAAAAAAGAACAAGACTACTATTATATGTCATTTCAAGATTGGTTTAAATAGATTGTGTATTCTTCTATCCTAAAAAAACATAATGCTCAATTAGTATGTAATTTAACATAGATTTGTGACTTGATTTGTATAGAAAGATAATTAGAAGGAAGTGATTCATATAAAATAATTTTTTTCCCATACACAACAATTTATGTTTTATGAACTTGTACAATATAATACATTAATGCACAAATTGTTATGTATAGAAAAAAAAATTATTTTGTATAAATTAGTTCTTATAATTAGAATATATAAGATGCCACAAAAGTTTGGTAACAACTTTAAGTAGATTATGAAAACTTAAAATTAATATCATTTCCTACATATGCTAGAAAAAATGATCTCACATCTTTTGCCTAGATTTTTAAATTAAAACTCAATCTTAAATTGAAATTTATATTTAAAAAAACATAATGTGTACCATACAAGTTAAAAAACAAAGGGCAATATAAAAAGAATCCGTTACTTTTGTATTTTTTACGTCTTAACCGTTTTACTCTATTTTGATTAACAAAAGTTATCTATTTTTAAAGAAATTCCATTAAAATTATTGCCTTATTTCTGGTTTAGCATGTGTTAAAGATTAATATGGTTTATCATTTACCTGTATGCATCATATCATATGTATTCTATGTCTCTACGAAATAACATTTTGTTTCGTAAAATAGCTTCTTATTTGTTGGTATAGCACATTGTAAACATACCATTTAGATAAATGAGAAAGAGTCAAAAAGAATAATGTTTTAAAAATGTAACATTGTTTAAATTGTGTATATATTTAGTCATTTATGTTTATTTTTATACATATTTAGTCTATGTTTTTTTGTATACGTTTAATCATTTATATTTTTATACTTTGTACATATATAACCATTAAACATAATGGACTTATGTATACAAAATAAAAAACACAAGTAACTAAATATGTAAAAAAAAAATATAAATGATTAAATTTGTACAAAACTAAACATAAATTACAAAATACATACACAATTTAAACTATGTTACTCGTCCTTTTAAAAAATACATATAACTAAATACTCCAATTTAATAAGAAGTCATGTCAATTTCAATATATATTAAACTAAAAATAAGAGATCACAAAATAATCATAGTAAAAATTTCTTTTAAAATTAATTGAATTGTATAATAAAAAGTATAATAATTAAACAATAAAAATTAAAGTTATTATAATTAACTGAGTCTACACTAATAAATAAATATTCATTCTATCACATGTTATTATCTTATTGGTCACATGTCATTTTGTCATAATTTTAAGATATTTATTTTCACTTGTCATTTACTTTATTGTTTATTTTCCAATATATCATTAATTCGTTTTCATAAATTAAATATACCATAATGATTATATTAATTTCAATTTCAATTACTAATCAATTACATGTTTAACCTTCATATTTAACATTTTGTTATAATTAACAAGTTACACAAGTCTGACAACTAAACATCTAATTTTAATTTATTTATTTTTCGCATGTTAATTTTTAATTTTTTAATATTTTTCTCATAATTTTCATTTATTTCAAATTTCAAATCCAAACAAACTTCTCTTTCTCCTTCATATTTAACATTTTATTTTAATTAACTCGTATAGTATATGGGTCTAACAAATAGTTTTATATAATTAAAAAAAAAAAAAAAAACCCTACAACATTCATATATGTACCTTGCCCTCTCACCACCACACTTCCATGTGTAACAGCTTATTTTTCGATTTTTGCCACAACCTAAAATTATAGACGTGGCAACTAACCAACTAATCTAATGTTAAAACTTAAAATCATATATATCATATCCATCATGAGAATTTAAACTGCAAAAGTCGTAACTTAACAATAAATCAAAATTTTAACAACACAAGTCTTAACTTGTAGAAATTCAAGCCAACTAACAATACATTAACAATTTATGAATAATCTGTTGTTCAACAATACCTTTCAAGCCAACTAACACTAACAATACATTAAAATTTTGAGGTGTTTACGGGTTTCAGTTTATAGAAAAATTAAGACTATATCCAAAGTCATAACACGTGTATTTTGTAAAACATAATAACTTGCATACAAAAATACTTTAAACAACTATCATATCACAACATATACTAAACAACGTGCCTTTCTTGATTAAAAATGTTGTAAGCAAACAACATATTAAAAACATTTACTAGATCAAAATTGGATTTTGTGTGGGTGATCATGGTTTAACACATAAACACATATTGGGTTCATGGCTTTCGTAACATTATCTGCTTGCTTGTTGGTCGTAAACATGTCAGTATATATATTGACCAAGGATTGGTTAATTTTTGGTCGTAAACTTGTTGGTTCATTGACTGATGGTAACAAAATCCCGACTTCATGAATCATGATTCACGGATATAAAATTGTAACACATGCAATTCAAGCCAAATTAAAACCATAATCTCATTTTCATAAAGTAAAGCACGCATATAGCATCATGACATGAACATAAAATATTTAAAATAATCTACACAGCAGAATGATATGAATGATATTAGAAGGATAATAAACCTACTCAATAAAGGACTAAAAAAGAATTTTTATGCCAATTGAAGGATGTTGAAAAAGAAATAGTCTCCAATTCTCAAAGGAGAATAGAAGAAATCATACTTTCATTGTACTTTTGTACAATATCTTAATTGAATTGTATGTAATGATCAATAACTTTAGTTGAATTCTGGATATACACATGTCAAAATTCTAATACGAATCTATAATATATTTTATAAAGAAGAATAAAGAAGACATATTTTTTTATAGATAGTTGGGTTGGAATTGACGAACACTTAATACCAATATTATTATTTATTAGTATTAGTGTCCAATAAAAATATAAATGGGGCGTAGCCAAGTCAATAAATGATTCAAAAGAATTCTTATGCCAATTGAACGATGGTGAAAAAGAAATGGAGTAGGTTTGGTTTCTGAAGAAGTTGTGATGTATCAGAGAAATATGTGGAAGAAATTGCAGGATATTCAACAAAAAGAGACTCTTGACATAGCTTATGAAGGTGATGAGAACTCCAAATATTATCATATATTATCATGGAATTTTCAACAAAAAGAGATGGCAATTTGCTATTTAAGGGGCTAAAGTGGAGGGTGATTGGGTTTTAGATCTTAGCTAATTGTGTGAAAAAATTGTTTTTTCGACTTTTTTAAAGGAGAAATATAAGAAGTTTTACGGGATCCAAATTCAAAACCATAGTAATGTTTTTAGAGAGTTGTCCTCATCCCAATCTGCTAGCATGAAAGTGGGGCTTGCGGTCCAAGAAGTCAAGGAAGCTAATATTGTTGTGAGGTAATGATAAGTCCTCGGGTCCAGATGGGTATACATTTCCCTTCATCAAAAGGTATGGGGAGCTTTTGCAGGAATGATATTATAAGGTTTATGAATGAATTTTATGTTGATTCCATTATCACATTGGGGTGTAATGCTTCATTTTTTACGTTGATCTCCATCCTATGGTTGTTCCTAATTTTTGACCCATTAGCTTGATTACAGTTCGTTACAAGATCATTGCCAAGGTTTTGGAAATTAGATTGGATTTGGTGATTGATAGTGTGATCAGTCATGAACATTTTGCTTTTGTTAAAGGTAGATAGATTATGGATGACCCCTTATGGTGAATGAGTTGGTCGAATGGGTTCAGAGAATGAAGAAAAAGATTTAATTATGAAGATAAACTTCGAGAAGATGTATGTTTCTTTGAGTTGAGATTACTTGGTGTAAGTTATGAATTCAAAGGTGTTGAAATATATGGGTTATAACTCTTCAATCTTAACATCTCTTGCTATTTGGATTGGTTTTGTATATTGTCTTATTTTGTAAGGTTAATTTTGTAATATTTTGTGAGACTGGTTTGTGAAGGAAAGTTATTGTGAGGGTGTCACTGTTCATGTTGTATAACATGTATAACATGTGGATTACGGATCATATTTGTCAAACTTTAAAAAAAGGACGCGCGAATCTTTTGCTCCATAGGTCAATTTATGACACGACTATATATGTAAAGGGTGTGTGTAATCAACTCATTCAGATGATTCATTCACACACACGATCTCCGATACTCTTTCATTCTCTCTCGTTTTAGCTAAGGTTTATGTGTTCAAGGGTTTCATATAACTTGTTATGTATTTCATTTATATCTGAGTAATATGTATAGAGAGTAGAGTTAGGAATGTGTACTGAGGTTTGAGTTGTAATGTGTCATGTATGATCGAACTGGTTTCTAGTGTATAAAAGAAATTGTTCAAGTTGGGAATCTTGTATGTTTATGATTTTTTTAGAATCGGGTTTGGAAATAGGTGGATTTCTTGGATTCATGCATGTATGACTTCAGTTAGGGCTTCTATTTTACTAAATGGAAGTCCTACTAATCAGTTTAAGTGGAGAGGGGCTTGTGTCGAGGAGACCTCCTATCCCCTTTTCTTTTTATTATCTGTATAGTAGGCCACATAGTTATAGAATATGCGAGTAATGCACACCTTATTCATGGTACGAAGATCGGTGATAGTGTGTAACATCCCAAAAATACTAAGTAATTTTTTTTATTTTAAATCGACCAAAAACACCAATCATTCATTCCAAAACCTATCAACATATGATAATGTATAAAATTGTTATCAGAGTACAAATCGTATCATCAAATTTGAAACACTGGTGGATGCGACGCAATCACATTGAACTCTTCCCCTTGGAACCGGAAGTACTTACAAACATTTTAAACATAAATCATAAGCACAAAACTTAGTGAGTTCCCCAAAATACTGCATACCATACATGCATATCAACACAAGGCTATAACAGGTATATTTCACCCCGTGTCTATTTCACTTGTGAGTCCCTTCCGACTCAATCAGTATTTTTCAACCGAACGAGTCTATTTCACCCTTGATTCCCTTCCGACTCAATTAGTGTTTTCAACCAAACAAGTCTATTTTACCCTACATACATATAGCATTCAGGCATACATGCAAACAACAAGAGTCACATAGACAACAAGCACATACGATACATAATGTCCTACAGTATAGTGAGAAGATTAAACTCAATCGATAACAGATAATTATCACACCCTAGTTGCTTGTCCAAAAATCTCCTCACACTATATATATATATATATATATATATATATATATATATATATATATATATATATATAAACCAACCTTAATTAAGAATTAGGGTAATAATCATAATCAAAGGTCCAATACAACTTTCTCTCTCTCTAGGGTAAAAGACTATTTTACCCTTCCAAGACTAGGCCCCACCCAACTTGACCTAATGCTCAAAAATGAACAAATACACCTTATGGTCGTACACCATGCGTACTCTAGCTCTACGACATGTGTAGAGCCTTCCCACAAAAAACAGGGCAGGGCCACGCTATGCGCTGTGTACTCCGAGGTTATGCCATGCGTAACTCCACCGTCGCTAAAATCCATGATTAAGTCCTTATTACCTAAAGACTAAACATCCAACTCACATATCTTAATCTAAGGGATGTATTAACTGATAAAGTAGTCGACTTTAAGCTTTATCATGGATTAATAGATCATAAAATGAAGCCCTAGATCCAAAATACACTCTAAAGTCTAAGATATCATGCTTGGAAGAATGGGAGTGTCCAAGTTCCCATTTTTATGACTGCACGCGTCCATAAATGGCTAGAAATGGTGCTCAAGAGTTCTGGAGTAGCTCATACTCACAAGAATCAAACCATGGGACGAAAAACATGCAAATCTATAAGCTAACCAAGATCTAAATCTAGGAATCATTAAGGTTCAAGCTTTATGCCTTCTGAGGCTTGCAATGGGATGAAAGTTCTGGATCTTCAAGCTTCAAGCTCACTAATCCACAATGATGGACTTCTCCTTATTCAATATGCACCAAAACACACAAAAGAGGCTTGCACAAGCTAACCAAATATTAGGGTTTCAAAATACTATTTGGGGAGAGTGGAGGCTGAGCACGAAGAGGCCTCAAGGGACTTAAGGTGTTTAAATAGGGGTTAAACCCTGAAACTTAGGGTTTTGGGTTCAGTGTGATTACGCCCTGTGTAGGGTTTGTACGCCCTACATAGGGAATGAATTCACTGTGTCCTTATTTAATGATCTACGCCCTGTCGCGTAAGGGCCATTTTGCAAAGAATTTAATACTTTAAGTTGAAAATTAAAATACCTGGAAAACGGGTGTTACAAATCTCCCCCACTTGAATCATACTTCTTCCTCAAAATCCAACGCTACAAATAACTTTGGTTAATGCTCCCTCATCTCCTCCTCAGGCTCTCACGTCCACTAGGAGCCTTCCCAGTGCTGTTGTTGCACCTTCACCAAACTCACTTCCTTTTTCATAGAGTCTTGCTCTTCCTATCCAGGATCGCAACTGTTCTCTCTATGTAGTTCAGGCGTTCGTCCACCTGAATATCCTCCAAAGATACCACCGCGGAGTCATCAACCAAACACTTCTGCAGTTGAGAGACAAGAAAAGTGTTGTGAATCTTTTGAGCTCCTTGGGTAGATCCGAACGATATGACATCCTCCCCAACCAAGCAATAACCCTAAACAAACCAATATATCTGGGGCCCAGATTTCCCCGCTTCTTGAACTAGATGACACCTTTCCAAGGTGACACCTTCAGGAGTACCATGTCACCAACTTGAAACTCGCGATCGGATCACCACAGATCCGCATAGCTCTTTTGCCGACTCTGTGTAGTTTGCAATCGCCCACACACCTACTGAATCAATTTAGTATCCTGGAGCACTACCTCCATGCTACCCATGAATCGCTGACCGACATCACCACAACAAATCAAGGTCTGACACTTCCTCCCGTAGATCATCTCAAAAGGAGGTCGATCAATATTGGCATGGTAGCTGTTGTTGTAAGAAAACTCAGCGAATGGGTGATACGTATCCCAACTACCAAAATCCAAAATGCATGTCCAAAGCATATCCTCCAGAGTCTGGATAGTCCGTTCACCCTGTCCATCCATGTGCGGATGAAAATCTGTGTCGAATTGCAGTTGAGTACCTAAGCCCTCGTGGAATCTTTTCTAGAATTTGGAAGTAAAGCGTACATCCCTATCTGAGATCACTGAAATCGGAACCCATATCATGCCACGACCTAAAGGATATAAACATCAACTAATTTCTCCGCAGATATGCTCTCCTGAATGGGAATAAAATGTGAACTCTTGGTCAATCGATCCACGGTGACCCAAATCGAATCCACCCCTTGCGCTGTCTACGGTAACTTCGTGATGAAGTCCATCAAGATCTCTTCCTATTTCCAAATGGGAACACCTAACGACTCCAACTTGACGTGTGGTCATTGATGTTTGGCCTTGACTTTCTTGTAAGTCAAGTACCTCTCAACATACCAAACCACATCCCGCTTCATGCAGGGCTACCAATAGTCGAGGCGGAGGTCTTTGTACATTTTTGTTTCACCCAGATGAATAGACAACTTCGAATTTTGTGCATCCTCCATCAGAATCTGGAGAGTGTCTCCCAAGTATGAAACTCAAACTTCCCATGTAGAGTCAACAATCCCCGACTATCATAATCAAAAGAGGACACCTGACCCACTATGCACTCACTCTTTCGGTGCTCCTCCATTAATGTGTAACATCCCATTTTTCAAGTAGCTTCAAATTCATCCCTTGGATTTTAATTATGTCATTTTTGGCCCTTGGATGGAAGGAAGTGGCAAGAAAGGACCATGCATTGCAAAGGTGGTAGTTGGGTGAGTACACCCAGTGTAGAAGGTTAAATGGTCGCGGGTGTTGGAGGTGTACATCTAGCGTACGCTCAGTGACACTAAACCCTAATTTTAGGGTCAAGCACTATATAAAGAACATGAGGACTTGAACCCTAGCCCCTTATCAGCCTCCCCAACCTCAGAAAAACCCTAGAATGTCTCATCCCTTCATTCTTGTGTGATTTTAATCTTGAGAAGCCCATCCTAGTATTTTTAAGCTTGGAAGAGGAAAGAAGAAATTGGCAAGGAAGGACTTGGGAAGTTTGAGCTCATAGATCTGGAATAGCATCATCATTTGAGACTCTTTGGAGGTATAAAGTTCATAACTTTCCTCAAGAATGCTTAGATCTAGTGTAATGTGGTTTTGAAGTCATTTTGGTCCCATGTATAGAACTTTATGGTTCAAACCCGATTTTTGGACTTAGAGTTGCCACTCTCAGTTCAAAATGAGTCCCTAAGGCAGAAAGTTTCCATCTTAAATCTCCTACTGGATTCATGCATTAGTTAAGATCATTTCTATGAGAATGGAATGCTATTTTTGATTTTGGGCTTATTAGGGTCATGCGAAGTCACCAAGTTAGTGACTTTATGGAGGTACACCCAGCGTACTCACCATTTAGCCAGTACGCCTAACGTTCCTAGGAGTACGCCATGTGTACTCATCAGATATAGGCCTTGCAAGTTTTGGGCCTCGGTTTGGGCCATGCAGGGGATTTTGGTTCTTTGGGCCTTAGTGGGCCATCAAAAGTCAGATAATGTGGGCTAAGAAGATGTTTGGGCTTATAGTAAGGCCCATTAAGGGGGATTAGGCCCAAGTTAGCAAATTGGGCCATTAGTGGGCTTGGAAAGCCTACCTAGTGTTAGGTTTTGTTTTGGTATTGGGCATTGGCCCAAATTAGAGAAAAGACAAAATGGAATATATGGACCCTTAGTCAAGATTGATAGCCCATATTTTGATTGAGCATTCGTTATTTTGGATAGTTCGGGATTTTCGGTAAGACAACACTTCGGGAGTCGATACTTCCGTTCAGACTGGCATTGCGAGGTGAGCTATCCTCATTATATCAACAAGGTCTAAGGCACCAAGGTCGGCCATTTGTCGGATTTGTATCTAGGTATTTGCTTGATATGTTTATTGATCTGCTAGATTTGCATCCTGGTAGTTAGGATGGTGTTATGTTAGTAACTTGGTTTAGCTCGGTATCCTGGTATATAGGATGATGTTATGTTAGTGACCGGTTAGGTTGGTATCATGGTTATAAGATGGTTGATGTGTTAGTGATATGTTAGATCGGTATAATTATCTGTTATATACATGCTAGCATATGATATTTATGTGCACAAGATTGTTTGATTGGTATTGGGGTTGGGTTGAGGCGGTTCCTGCTTCGTACTGTAGGCCAACATACCCAGGGCAGACCGGATAAACTACAGGCCCAGGAGGGCACCTAGTCAGGCCGAAGGCCTAGCGAGCGGTCTGGATAGGCTGAAGGCCCCGAGAGGGGGGTCCAGACGTGTCGAGGCTCAGAGAGTGGGCCAGATAGACTGAAGGCCTGGTGCGGGCGGTCCAGTCATACTTTAGACTTAGAGAGTGGACCAGGTGGACTGAAGGCCCAGTGCAGGCGAACCAGTCACACTGGAGACTCGAGATGCATGGTTGTTCTGTTTGTTTATATGATATGATTATGATTTTATGGCGTTGGTATTTTGGAGGAACTCACTAAGCTTCGGGTTACAGTTGTTGATTTTGTTTCAGGTACTTCTGATGATCGCGGGAAGGCGAAGGCGTGACCGTACACTTCCTTATATTTTGATTTGGATTTATGGGATACTCTGATATGAAACTATTTTGAAAACAAATTTGTACTAACTCTTGGTATTTGAGATGTTTTTAAAAGTTTAAATTTGGCATGAATTTTATGGGTGTTACACAATGCTTCGACCTAAGCCTCGCAAATATGCTTCAACAATGGAGTGACTACGTTCATCCTCAAACATAAATCCCGAATAGGTGCGCTAGTCACCTTGCGACATTTAATACTTTAAGCTAAAAATGAAAATACCTGGAAAACGGGTGTTAAAACTCTCCCCCACTTGAATCAGATTTCATCCTCGAAGTCCGTCGCTGCAAATAACTATGGGTAATGTTCCCTCATCTTCTCATCGAGCTCCCACGCCCACTATGAGCCTTTTTGGTGTTGTGATTGCACCTTCACCAAACTCACATTAACCGTTCTCTTTATGTAGTTCAGGCGAGCGTCCACCTGAATATCTTTTAAAGGTACCACTGCGGAGTCATCAACCAAACACTCCCGCGGTTGAGAGGCGTGACAACTGTTGTGAATCTGACTAATCTTCTTGGGTAGATCCAAACGATATGCCACCCTATCCACCCGGACAATAACCTTGAAATGACTAATATATATGGGGCCCAACATGTCCCGCTTCCTGAACCGGATGACACTTTTTCCAAGGTGACACCTTCAGGAGTATTATGTCACCAACTAGAAACTCAAGATTGGATCATCGCGAATCCACATAGCTCTTTTACTGACTTTTGTAGTATGTAATTTCCCGCATACCTGTTGAATCAACTCAGTAGCCCGGAGCACCACCTCTGTGTTACCCATGACTCGTTGACCGACCTCGCCCAAAAAAATTGGTGTCCAGAACTTCCTCCCGTAGAGCATCTCAAAAGGAGGTCGATCAATATTGGCATGGTAGTTGTTGTTGTAAAAAAAAACTCAGCCAATGGGAGATATGTATCTCGACTACCCCTAAAATCTAGCACGCGTGCCCGAAACATACAAAGAATCGTTCAAATTGAATTCTAATATGCTCTCGATTGGTTGTTTCCTGGTGCTTATTTTCTCGATTTAGGTCTTTAGCGACCTATTTCATGTCCATTTTTGGGATGTTGGTTCAAGTTTAAAATTTTACTTGAATCTCTACAAGAAAATCTATTGTGTAAATCTTTATGTTGTAACCAAGAAAACTCAACACTTACATCTAAAGACAATGATGGTCTAGGTATTGGGAGTTTTGGAGGACTTTAAATATGCATTACAACAAAAGTGGATGTGGAGATTTGTAAATGGCAATGATGCTTTTATGGGTTTGATTGATTAAGTCTTTGCATGGAAATCATGGTCGGGTTCACGGTTGTGACTCTAGAATTAAATGAGGTGATATTTGGGCTCATAGCATCGCTTCTTGTCATAGGTTGAATAATAAAGACACTCCTTTTTCTAATCTTTGAAAACGGGATGGTTGTGGTGATGGGACTAGTTTTTGGAATGATATGTGAATGTGAAGTTTCTTGTTAAAGAATAGATTTCAAAGACTTTTTATTTTGATTCGGATAAAGAATGTCTTATCAGTGACAAATGGATTAATAATTCTTGACATTGGAGTTCACAGAAAGGAATTTGTAGATGTGTTGAGTGGTCTCAATTAGAGGCGTTCGAATACCTTCTTCGTGATATGAAGCTTAGCGATAAAAGGGATACATGGTTTTGAGATTTGGAGCATATAAGGATTTTTTTTTTCAGTTAAAGCAACATTGGAAATTACAAGATGGGATTGGTTTGTATCAAGGATTGTAAACATTATTGGGTGGAGGATTATTCTAAATAGCCTCCCTATGATATAAAATTTGGTTAATTATGGTATTGATCTCCCGCCTACTTTTGTTTCCATGGAGTGAAATGATGAAGAGAGTCTAGATCATTTATTTATTGAATGTGAAATTACAGCAAAAACTTGGAATGCCATTTTTAAGTGCGTGGACAATGGATATCACTAGACCGAATTAGAGCACACTTAGTGATATTTGTGATTGGATCGATTGTAAGATCTTAAAAATGGGCCTAAAGGTTTTTGCCTTTTTGGTGAAATATAAAAATTTTTGGAAAATAAAATAAAAACATTATTAAAATAAATAAATGTGAATAAATAAACTATATGATAAATATTAATGCTATAAAAATCGTTTGACGGTAGCTAGTTGATCGATTGGGGTCAAGAAATTTATTGGTCTAACCGGAGATTAATCGGTGACCTTAAATTTTATATATATATATATATATATATATATATATATATATATATATATATATATATATATATATATATATAAACAAATTCATTTTATGCTTAGATAAATAAAAGTTAGAAATTATCTTAATATGGGAGGTCAAACACTATATTCGTATTTTATGCAAATTCTTTTTATTTTAGTGTTTAATAATGTTATTGTAGATTAAGGAATTAGAGATAGAAATACATGTGTGAGAAATCAAAGATAGAAATACAGGCGCAAAGTCTGATTCGTATATCAGTATATACATAATTCATATATATATATATATATATATATATATATATATATATATATATATATATATATATATATATATATATATATATATATATATATATATATATATATATATATATATATATATAGGGAGTGGTTCAAATGAGAACCACAAAAGATTAAGAACCCTAAGAACCTCATTTAATAACTAAATATATATTGTGAATATTATCAAGTTTGTTAAAATCCTGATTTTTGGCTTTTTGGTAAGAAAATGGCAAAATCGTAATTTTGTTTAGTCTAATACAAAACTTTTATAAAATACAACTTTATACAGTCTATTTACAGTTTAATACATAAAATTCACAACTTAACAGAACTTATTTTACACTAATTCTCAAATTCATAGAAATCAAACCCAAACTTTACCACCACCAAATGCCGCCACCAACCACTTGTGCCAACATTGCAACAACTCTTTCTTCCAAATGAGATATGCATATAAAGTCAGACAATGACATGTTAAATACTACATTCATAGTTTAATAAACTGGTTTATTCATCCATTTTGAATTTAATGCAAAATAATTATAAAAACGAAGGCATTCTTACATACTTATATAATATTAAAAATAAATATATTTACAAGAAATTAATACAATTTTTTTTACATAAATCATTCATATTTTATTACAAAAATTATTAAAAAAAAAACCACAACAACATGTAGTCAATTCATCATTTAATATACTCAATTATCGTTTAATATATAAAATTTAAATCTTAATATAAAAAATTAAAACATTAATACATAAAAATATCATATTCTTAACTTAAAACATACATTTATACATTTAGATCTAATGGTTGGTGTTTTTCAAAATTTGATGTACATAATATTCACAATTTAAATTTTATATTATTTTGTTAAAATTAGAGAAAATCATATATATGTATAATGATTCTTTCTTCTCATATTTCAGAAGCAAATACAAAATTCATAAAAATTTCAAATCTTAATACAGTCAATTCACAGCTTAATACAATCATTTCACAGTTTAGTACATAAAATTCACAGCTTAATACAGTAATTTATAGTTTAATACACAAAAAATATATATGCACGACTATATTTTTTTTAACTTAATACTAACAGTTATATGTTCATATCTAGAGACATTTTTATCTATTAAATTGTGAATTTATTATACTAAGTTGTGAACAAATTTACAGCTTAACACAACAAATTCACAGTTTAATACAATATATTCACAACTTATTTACAAGTATAATCTCATATTTCAATGTATGAAAAACTCATTTATATTTTAATACATACATAAGTTATCTCATACTTCATAAGCAAACATCAAAAGAAAAATATATACGTGAATCATAAAAAATGATAACTTATCTGAAATCAACGAAGATGATGAGTGAGAAATAAAAAATATCATTACTCTTCCACTATCACCACCATTAATACTGCCAAGTACCAGTCTACCATACGTTGTCATCAACCATCGTTACCACAAAGCATCAATGTCAACACCAACAACATCATTCCCTAAAAACTCAGAAAATGATTAAAAAAACAAAATTTGCAATTTAATTCATTATTTCAGACACTAATTCACAACTTAATTTAATATTTCAGACACTAATTCAAAACTTAATTCAATATTTCGAACACTAATTCACAAGTTAGTGCATAAAAACATACATTCATAACTTAACTTACATATTCACAATTTAATGCATAAAAACACATATTCACAATTTATACACTATGTTCACAACTATTTTATAGGTATAAAATTCAAATCTTGATAAAAAAAAATATATATAATTTACAGTTTAATAAAGCATTTCAGGACTCTTATTCATAATTTAATCAAATACCTTGTATGCTCTATAAAATGATATTCAAACGATCGATTTAAAAAATAAAAAAAATATAATAATAATAATAAAAAAAAAACCTTAAAACTTATAAAAAATAATATATTCTCATATTAAAATTAATTAAAAAAAAATCATGTATTCACAACATAAAACTTATACTTTTTTTATTAATAATACTTAAAACTAACATTAACATAACTAAATAATTTATGAAACCTTATGTAACAGCCCGGATTTCCAGGTATCTTTTATGCTTATATTTTTGGAGCTTTGTGAGGGGACTCGGCGAGTTGGAGCTCAAACTCGCTGAGTAGGATCGCGGTTCAGGACGCGGGTTCGCGCCTGGACTCGACGAGTCCAAGGAATGGACTCGACGAGTCCTAACTGTTTAATGAAACCCTAATTTCCCGGTCCTAAGCCCTATTTAAAGGACCTTATGGCCCTTCATTGCGGCTACCTTGATCTTGAGAGCACCAAAGCAGCTGAGGGTTCTTGTGAGTGAGATAAGAGGCCATTGTTCACCAAATTTGTGTGTTTTTGCAAGAAAGGAAGAGGAAAGTCAAGCTAGAAGAGTTGGGGAGCTTGGATCTACTTTCATTTCATCAGAGGAGGCTTCTTGAGGTATCATTCAGAGCTTATTTCCGTATTTTTGTTGATATGGTCAAATCTAGGGTTTCTTCATGCCTTATTTGCTTTGTATTTGAAGTGTGAGAGGTCCCATGGGGATATGGTGCTTAGATCTGGACCTTAGTAGGTCCAGAGAGTCCCTAATGTCATGCTTTATGTCCTTCCTTTTGGGTTGGAGGCTAGGGTTGCCATTTTGGAGGCCATTTCTCCAAAAAGAGCCTTGTAGGTGTTGTATGGTAACCAAGACATGAACTTTACGTGATGAATGAGCTTAGGAGGGCCAGATCTATGAGTGGATGGAGCGGATCTGACCTCAAAAGCTAGTTTGAGTTGATGCATGGCATGGACTCGCCGAGTCTGAAGAACAGACTCGGCGAGTAGCATGAAGATTGTCCTTAACCACTCAGCGAGTGGTCCTGCCGAGTTATAGGTTGACTCAGTGAGTCAGGGAGAGTTAGAGAGGGTTAACAGATGGACTGAGTCGAGCTGGAACTCGCCGAGTTGTTCTTGAGACTCGGCGAGTTGAGTCGTGGTGGCCCCGCGATTCATGCCAGGTGGAACTCGTCGAGTCAGGGGAGTACTCGACGTGTCAAAAGAGAATCCTAAAAAGTTGGTGAATACGTATAGACTCGCCGAGTCGCCCTAGTGCACTCGCCGAGTCCGGTCAAAATTGACCGTTGACCAGTGTTGACTTGATAGGGGTAGTCAACCTTAGTGGTAAAAGTGTTAATTAGAGATGTATGATGTTATAGGAGGATTATAGCTCGGAGGATCGAGCACGAGTGATTTCCAGGATTCGCGGGTTATCGAGATATACGAGGTGAGTCTTCTCACTATACTTTACCTTGAGTATGTAATCAGAGTTATGCGACAGAGTATGTGTATGTTATGTGTATGTTATGTGTTGTACTGCATGATGTCTATGTGATTTATGTTGTGCATGTTTATAGAGTTGGAACCGTAAGGTTCCCAGAGTTAGAACCAGTGGGTTCACAAAGTAGGGTCTACGGACCCACAGAGTTATAGCCTCGAGTGGCTAATATGTGTTATGTGTGGTATTTTGGGGAAACTCACTAAGCTTTGTGCTTACAGTGTTAGTGTTGTTTGTTTCAGGTACTAGTGATGACCGTGGGAAGGCGTCGGCTTGATCTGTACACACGCAAGGGATTTTTATGTGATATGATATTGGGATTTTGTATGATGTGAATTGAAGATTTAAACTTGATGTTTATGAAAATTAAATGAAAAATGTTTTTATATTTTGCGAAAAATTATTTTGAAATTCACGGTGTTACACCTTAAAACATCACAATTTAATCACAAGAACAATAATACAAAAAACAATCATACACAAATCATTCATATTTTAACTCAAAGTTAATTAAAAGTTCAAATTTTAATATAATTAATTCACAGTTTAAACGACAAATTCACAACTTAAGCTTAGTGCGGTTATTCATATTTCTAAACACACAAGTTACAATTTAATACTCAAAATCCATAGCTTAATAAAATCAATTCACAGTTTAAACAGAAATTATACAGCTTAATGCAGTCAATTTACAGTTTAAAACCCAAATATCACAACTTAATACACAAAATTTATAGATTAATACAATAAATTCACAGTTTAATACACACATTATCCATTCACAACCATATTATCAACTTAAAACTCTTAGTACAGTCAATTCACAGTTTAATACACAAAATTCACGGGTTAATGTAACAAATTCATAGTTTAATACACATAATATATATTCATAGTCATATTCTCAAATTAAAACTTACATATACATAAAATTCACAACTTAATACAATAAAATCATAGTTTAATACACAAAAATATGCATTCACAACCATATTATCAACTTATAACATTTAATACAGTCAATTTACAGTTTAATACATAAAATTCACAGCTTAATACAATAAATTATAGTTTAATATAAAAAAAATTCACAGCTTCATATAATCAATTTATTGTTTAAACAAGAAATTCACAACTTAATGCAGTCAATTCATAGTTTAAAACACAAAAATCATAGCTTAATAGATATCATCATATTTTAACACAAAATCCATACAAGTTTCACAACTTAATTTAGTCGATTCACAATTTAATAATGTTTATGCACAACTTAATACTGTCCATTCAAAGTCTAATCACAAAATTCATTATAGTTGAAGTTTAAGATCCAACAGATATCCACATAAGAGATGTGAAAAAAATAATGTATTCACAACTTAAAACTTCAAGACCTCCACATTAAAACTTGACAAATTAGGAGTAAACTAACATATTTGATATAGATTTAAAGCACACCAATGAAGATATGAAGTAAACCAACACATCAGAGAAAAACCGAGGAAGAATTTACTCAAAATAACAACAAAAAACTTATTTTCACAAGCTATGGAAGAACAAAAATGAGTGAAAATACTAAAAATATGTGAACAAAAGTAATAAAATGAGTGTATATGTGATATCCTTCAGATCTGGAACAAAAAAGCACATGAAGCTTGTCAATCTCGCAAGGAAACACCAACGACAGATAGAAACCACAAAACTAACACTTAAGAAAAGAGATTGTAGTTTTTAAAACTCAGATTCAATTAGATCTAACCAGATCTGAACAGATCTAGATTAGGAACACTATCAGAAACAAGAGAAAACCATCAGACTCTCATATCTATCATATCTAACCAGATATGAGCAAAAAGCGCCAAGGAAAGTCAACAAATTCACGAATATGTTAACATACCACCGGACACGAAAAACGGTGGTGGTTGTTTGCCGGAGATCGCATAGATCTAGATCTAAAGATGAAAATAACAAACAAATTTCACAGATCTAAGACATGAAGAAGACAAACCAGATCTGAAGAAATCAGATCTAAAATCATGAGCATGATGCACAAAAAAATGAACTGATCTGAGATGTTCAGGTGGTGGTCTGACATCGGAGGTGCTAACGGTGGTTTAACGACAACGATAGTTGTTGCTCTCTAGATCTGATACATTTTTTCCATTTAGAGAGAGAAGTGGAACCGAAGGAGGTCGGTGTTGTTGGTGGTTGTTTGGCTTCTTCAGTGGTAACAGTTCATCGGAGTAGTGGTGGAGGAGAAGAAGTGACAGTAGATCTAGATCTAAGCGTGGTGGTTCCAGATCTGAAGTTCCGGCGACATATGTAGGTGTTTTCGTAGGTAATCGAAGGCTGTGACAAATGAAAAGAAGTAACGGCTGTGGAGTCGCCGTCGGCGATGGTGGCGGCAGTGGGGCCGCTTCCGGCGGTGGTGTTGTCGCACAGCGATGGTGGCGGTGGTGTTATTCAGAGGTTATTGAAGAAGATGAGAGAATTACTTTTTCTCTTAAACAACTATAAAAGTAATTCATGTGATACGATTTTAAGAATAAGTTTTTTAAAAGACCATTATAACCTTGTTGTGTTTTGTTATTTATCAAACTTTAAAAAATAAACAAAATATCTAAAAATAGGAGGTTCTTAGGTTCTTAACCTTTAGTGGTTCTCATTTGAACCTCTCTCTCTCTCTCATATATATATATATATATATATATATATATATATATATATATATATATATGAGAGAGAGAGAGAGAGAGAGTGTACAAGATTGCAAGAGGGAGAGTTGGAGAGATAGAACGACACGAGAGAGAAGAGAGAAACATTAATATGTATCTTCTTTTTTTTTTCTTTTTTTTTTTTTGAAATGGCAAATGAATTAAATGGAAGCGTACACGCAATCTTTCAACGAGCATCCCGGAACCTAGCCCCTAGGGATTTCTAGGAAAAAATTTCTCACAAAAGCTAGTTTAAGGGAATCGAACTCCCGACCTCACTCCCGATATGAATATAGAAACTGGTGCATCAACCCAGGTAGGCTATACATCACTTGCATTAATATGTGTCAATGTGAAGAAGTGTCATCCTGAAGGTCAGTATCGGTATGATGAGAGACAGAGAAGCATAGGCATAGGGTTGTGTTGTACCTGGTTCATGTCAAATTGAAACGTTGAAAGAGCTTGAACAAGTTGAAATATCTTACTCAAACCTGTTCAATTTGTCTATTTTGTATCAGGTTAGCACGTCGTGTTAGTGTTTATCAGCTTTTCATGGAACCCAAATTCAGCATTCTAAGTATCAACAGCCATGGAGTGTTAATTTCATGTTGCAGAAAAAGATCAACATGTATATCTTCAACCATATCCCCAAACTCGTTACAGAAAATGTATTTGACCAAAAAATTTATGTTAGTTCTACAAAGGGACAAAATTAAAAACTCAGTATTATATGTACAAGAAAAAAAAAAGAACGAAAAACGCATTGACACGTTATTGAGGATTCTAACATACGTTACAACTCTTTCGACAGTGTCCACGAGTATCAACAGAACCCACCATATAGATAGGATTCTTGTCACATTCGCCTCGGGCAGCCCAGAAAGTGCAATTGACGTTTTCGTCCCTGCAGCCTTGCGTTTGACTTGAAATAACCGGCTTAACATCAAAACTTCTTACATGTATCCATTTGGTTGCCGACCATTTCTCCCCCTCTATCACAGGGCAGCTACCATGCAAGCTCAAAGGGTCGGTTGTAGCATTAGGATGAAGATTAAAAAATAATAAAGCATCTCCCTTCTTGGGTTTCACTGCAAAATCAACGTATATATATATGTTGTCAAATATTTAAACTTAAATGGAATTTCTCTATTAACTTGTCCTTCGTGCATGGAGTAAAAAAAAAAAAAAGGTTTTCCACATTAACATACCAGCATAACCTGTTTTCGCACACGTAGACCAGTCCATGTCAGCTTTCGGTTGAGATTCTTTTAACTAGGAAAATCAAAAAGCCAATCAAAACAGGAAAACAAAAGCAAGATGATGTGATTTAGTATTTATCAAATAAAACATACATACCTCTGAGTGAGGAAATATTGTCTCCCCACCTTTCTTAACATTAGATAAATACATTAGTACAGTAGCTATCCTGTGACCACCTCTTTCCTGATTGATCTTATCCTGGAAGTAATCCCAATGTGGCGAGTATTTTTGACCATTTTCATAATGCAATATTTGCATTGCCTCCCCGTTTTCTACAGGAAGGAATGTCCAAACTGAAATCCTTGATTCAATTCCAGCAATTACTTCATCCTTCAAACAAATTATTATCAACATAATAATGTTACTTTGGATTTTTAAACTCGTATATTTCGATTTTTGAAAACTTAAAAATCGAGTCTTTGCCATTCATTACTAGAAAATCATAATTAAAATCTTTAAATGTGTTACCAAGCATGCTCCAATGGAAGAATCGACTAAATTATAACCTAATGATAATGGATGTTATTCAAAAAAAGTCACATACAAGTAGATGCAAACCTGAGCTTTCTTCAGAAACATGCCTGAGCTCGTTCGAATCATACTTTCTATGCTCTTACCAGTTTGAACGTCCGCGACCATAGATTTCTCGAGCTTATCCTTCGCCTAATCAACAGAAATCATTAGCAAATTGGCGAAAAATGATCAAGTTCTCAGAGAATAAATTATTTGCATCAAGCTTGATTAAGAAATTCGACCAACCAGTAGAATGAGATGATCGCACTCTTCATCTGTTAAAAAGTTCCTGTATAAGAACGCCCTGTATTCCCCAAACAGAAATTAAGAGATAGCATGCTTTGAAATCATGTTTATGTTGAGACTAATTATGCAATTGTTAAGAAAGTGGGGTAGAAAACCTTGGATGCCACGAAATTTGGGTGACCCGAGATGGATCAAAAGGATGACCGTCAGAATCATCACTGGGCAATCTAATCACCGAATCTCGCCTGAAAACCATGAACATTAGAAAATCAAATGATCCATCATAATTCTAGAAACAGAAATAGGATTTGATCAGATGTATATGAATGCATACATTTCGCGTAAGCCTGATGATTGGAGGTGGAAATTGGGGGAGAAAATAGAGAAACAGAGGACGAGTGGGATAAACAAATTCCGAAAATCCATTGTGAGAAACCTCAAAACCCCTGTAGTGGATTATCACATGATGTAAAGGGGGGAAGGGTTGGGTTTATAGAAGAATTTGATCAAACGATTTGTTTCCAAATATCAAATAACGGAAATTCAAGAAGTCCAGGAAGAAACCATCCGTTGTTGGAATTCGGTTGCAAACGAATATTTATAATTTCTGTTGAGAGCGCTTATGAATTTCTGAGCTTTCATGAAGCTTTTAACATTTTGAACGCAATTCGAATGGAGGAAGCGCATGGATGGTTCATTTATGGCAACAATCTTTGAAGAAAGTGATACGTTCATAACATGTTATGATTCTAACTTTGATATATATATATATATATATATATATATATATATATATATATATATATATATATATATATATATATATATATATATATATATATATATATATATATATATATATATATATATATATAGGGTTAGGTTCATTTGAGACCACTTATATTTTGTGAGACCGTTAGACGCATTTGTTTATTTATTTTTATTTTTTTTTAGTTAATTCATGTTCCGAAAATAATATTTAAAAAAAGAATTTTTTGATTTTTCTATTTATTTTGCATTTTAAAATTATTTTTAGAATATGTACAGTGTAATATTCTATTTAGAATATTTCACGTATTTTTCAAAAAAAATAGAATTTTTTTTTATTTTTTTTAATTTTTTTTTAATTTTTTTTAGTTAATCCAAGTTCCGAAAATAATATTTAAAAAAAGAATTTTTAGATTTTTCCATTTATTTTGCATTTTAAAATTATTTTTTAGAATATGTCAGTGAAATATTCTATTTAGAATATTTCACGTATTTTTCAAAAAAAAAACGAATTTTTTTTTATTTTTTTATATTTTTTTTAGTTAATTAAAGTTCCGAAAATAACATTTAAAAAAAGAATTTTTGGATTTTTCCATTTATTTTGCATTTTAAAATTATTTTTAGATTTGGTCTCACGGTCTCACAAAATTAGAATGGTCTCAAATGAACCTGAACCTATATATATATATATATATATATATATATATATATATATATATATATATATATATATATATATATATATATATAGGTTGAGAATGGGGGAATCATTCTCAGCCACTCATTTTATTCAAGCATAAAAAGACACGGTGACAAACTTATAAATATGAGAACAACCTTCAATCTCAAATACGTATCTGTAGTTCAAACCCATTCATCGTTCATCATCCAAATTTCTTCTCCAACTTTCAACAATCATTCAGATTTCTTCAATTAAACCATCATCAACATCATCCAGTGCTAATCAATCATCGATCTTCGTCAATAATCAACACGATTCAACAGTTAACAACAAAAATTCGTTTTTGGTTCTTTTAATTCAACCTTCAATTGTGTTTGAATACGATCAGATCTTCAACATCTATGATTAATTATACTCCCAACGTTATTAGATCAACATCATCGATAATCAACAAAAATCCACTTCATATCATTCATTCAACATCGATTATCAAATAAAACTTGAAAATTGAGGTTAGAAAAATATCAAATCGTTTTTTTTTTTTGAAAAATTTAATATAATTCTCTATCAATCTACTCTTTTGTAAGATTTAAATGGTCAAAATATCATATTTTTAACATTTTTAAAAAAAGTTAAATTGTATGCACTCCAACTGTTTGATGAAATGCATGAACTAAATTACCACGTTATATTCATATATGAATATGTTTTCTCAGTATATGATTATTAAAACAAAAAAACAAATATGCAAGTCTGTATGTTATTCATATATGAATAACATATAAAAATTATATATATTTGTGAAAATACCTTATAATATTCATATGTGAATATACTCTGTAATATTCATAAGTGAATATATCATCTAATATTCACAAATGAATATACTATGTAATATTCACATGTGAATACCATGTAATACTATGTAATATTCAGATATGAAAATATTATCTAATATTCATAAGTGAATATACCATCTAATATTCACAAGTGAATATACTATGTAATATTCATATATGAATGATACTTAAATTGTAAAAAAAATTAATCATAGTTTTTATTCATAACTGAATAACGAATGTACTGTAGTAAAAACCTGATTCATTTTTATTCACTTATGAATAACGATAACTGAAAATATAAAAAAAATAAATTTTTTATTTTATCTTAAAACTATATCAATATGGATGTCTATTTGTAGAGAATAAAAAATCATGAATTTTGGTATATTTAAAATCATTTTTTGATAAAAATAGCTTATAAAAATTAAAAAAAAAAAAACGAAAAAAACTATGTTTTTGTATATATTAAGGTAATGATTAGCATAGTTTAAGGAAATATGTTATGTTGGAAAACACATGTGCATTCGTTTCCTATTTCCGCCGGTACAATGGAGGATTTTGCGGCAAAAATAAATGATTGGCTGAGAATGATTCTCCCATTCTCAACCTTTTTTTTCTCAATTGAACTCTCCCATATATATATATATATATATATATATATATATATATATATATATATATATATATATATATAGAGAGAGAGAGAGAGAGAGAGAGAGTTAGGTTCAAATGTTTTTAGCAACTATTGTGTGCCTAAATGCACCAATGAGAATTCAAGAAATAATAAAGAATTAAATAAATCATTAAAGGGTATTTTGGACTTTTGGTACTTTTAATTAAGAAAATCATTTAATTGAAATCTTTCAATTAAGGAAATAAAGTCAATATATTTGACCTAGTTATGTTTGGGGACGAACACATTCATCATCGGCATCATCACAATCATCATCGCCGATTCTGTTTCTTCTTCTACAATTAACGTATCCTCTCGTCTCGCACCCTCCTTCTTCCATGTACCTATCTGCACCACCACCTGCAAGGACCTTCAACAAGATTCGAGTTTTATTCAATCTTATTTCACAACCGTTATCTTTATCTCTCTCATTCCAAATCCATGGACCGATCCTAGAATACAATGATTTATACTCACCAGTCATAGGTATGTAATTATATTTCTCAAATATTTCTTTTTGTGGATTCAGTTTAACAATGATTTCATTGACGTTTTTATTATATGATGTTAGTGGTCTTTGACTTTTTTTGGAATGGCTTGCATATGAATATTTATTAATCGATCAATCAATTTTTTTTTCTTATGTTCATGTTCGGAAAAGTTTGCAAACGATCTTATAGTTGTTGTTTATGTAGTTTTGATTATCGAAGGCTTATTTGGGGAATCGTTACCTGGGGGCTAGAATTTTGTTTGAATTCTTGTCATCAAGTCGAATATAGCTCAGGTATGGCTGAAGAAGTTCCCGACCACCAAGAAACTGAATTGGTAAGACTCTCACTAATTTTTTTTGAAGAAACTGAAGGAGCACACCATGTGTTCGATAAAATGCATAGTTGAAATCTATGTTTTTTTAAGCATCTTGATGTCGATCATTTTGCTAGAATGGAATATCAAATTCTAATTTTGTCATAATAGAATCTTGAATTCCTTGTCAACTTAAGCAGTGAATTACCGTAACCAATTCTGTTAGAATAAAATTGGTGTATATTCTTGTTATTGGTCTCGATTCTTATGGAATAACATTCTAAATAATAAAACATTACATTCTTTCAGAATAATATAAATTGTAAGTTTAGGGATGATTGTTAATTTTGGTTTGTAGAAATTATAGTTATATTTTATTTGAATATATATCACATTCTTGATCAATTGATTTGAGGATTACATTCTATTAGAATAAATTATAATTCTTTAATGTCTATTACATTTTATCAGAATTTATTGTTTTTATTCTCTTACAATGCACTGGATTTTTTAATATTTGAATGTTAATTATTGTTTTCTTTGTGGATTTAGGTCTTGAAGAGGCTGCCATTGATGTGGAAAAGGAAAAAAAAAACATAGAGAACAAGAGTATATTCTAACAGAATCTATTCTGCCAGAATATGTATGAATTAGTTTTTGTTGCATTTGTGATAAGAATGGTCGGAAGAATGGCTTGAAGACCTGATAAGAATGACTTGAAGAATTAGCCAAAGATTGATGACACTCACAGTTTAAGCATGTTTTTATTTTTTAAGAATTACACTTGTATTTTATTCATTACCTGTATATTCAAGAATGCTGATTTTTTATGATATTCTTTTAGAATATGTATAAATATATTAAAATGTATAAGGCTATTAGTATGTAAGAATATGTATGAATATTCAAGTTCGAATGTATATAAAAATATTAAAATGTTGTTATTCTTCAACTAGGAGTTCAAGAATTCTGCTACTCTTCATTAATATTCTAATAGAATAAAACTCTTAAAGAACATCATTCAAACAAAAATTCATTCTAACGGAATAAAATCGGTTATGTTTAGAAATTATGTTTAGAATTAATTTAAAATATTCAGATTTTTAAAATGAGGAGTGTTAATGATCCCTTAAAATCCGAAAATTTCCTTTTTTAAAACAGGTTAATTAACCAAAATACCCTTTTGTTGAAATTTGTGTGATTATATGGTACATGCTATCCTATTGTAATATTATAGACCTTCAGATCATGATCATTGATTCTATTCATCCGGTGGTCCAAATCTGTGCATTCTGGCACATAATAGTTAGTAAAAACAAAATAACCTAAGCATATATATATATATATATATATATATATATATATATATATATATATATATATATGTGTGTGTGTGTGTGTGTGTGTGAAAAAGAAATCTAATCAAACCATTTTCAAAAAATAATAAGTTAGCTCAATCATCAAAACAACATCAATTATAAGGATCTCTAATTTAAAATTATAGGTTTTTAGTGAAAGAGAAATTAAATATTCTCCTATATTTTTTTTTACTTATCCTCTTATCATATCAAATGTTGACATGTGTCACATTTAATTAGACATTTAATGAAATTAATAATCATTTAATTCACTTGTCAACATTTGATATGGTAAGAGAAAAAATAGGAACAAATTGTAGAAGGATATTTAATTTCTCTTAGTGAAATGATTATGCCATCTGAAAAATGATGATACGGCAACCAAAAACAATTATTGAAAGACAGGGGTGGCTCAACTAATTTGGGGGCTCTAAGCAAACAAAAAAATCGGGACCGTTTAATTAAGTAAACTGTTTCAAACTTGAGACCCTTAGTTTTATAAACCAACGCTTTTACAACAAGGTCAAGCTTCAATTTGTCTTTGTAACCCAAGGAATACGTATGTGTGTGTGTATATATATATATATATATATATATATATATATATATATATATATATATATATATATATATATATAATGAAAGAAAAAGCTTTAAAATTGGGTTCCCTAATCTCTTAGTTTTGTAAAGGATAGAGTTGGCCCTTATGAAAGAAAACAATTATATAAAAAATGTGCAGGCGACATCTATAAATTCTCAGGTTATATATGGGAAAATCCTAAAAAAATCCCTACTATTTGAAGCTTTTTTTGGTTATAAATCTTCAAATACCATTTTCAAAACAAAAGAAAGGTTCAAAAAAAACTGTTTTTTTTTTTCGTATTTTCACAGACACTACCTATTATGATTTCGTAGATGTCATCTGGAAAAAAAAATTGTCATCTATAAAATCACAAGTTTTAACTGTGAAAAAAAAATACCTTCTGACAAAAAAATTATTATTATTATTATTATTTTTGTAGTTTCACATATAAAACGTAAGATTCCATAGATGTCATCTACGAAATTGATGGTTATTTTGGCGATTGGGCTAATATTTTACTATTTTTTGGAAAGGAATTGACAAGATTAGAAATTTGTGTTTTTCTTTTTTACTGTGGCGATGTTTTATTAGAAGAAAATAAACAGAAGCAGGATGTTATAAAAATTATAAAAAAAAGGAGGAAAGACAAAATAGAGAACAATCACCAAACATATTTGAACCATGCCTAATGAAAACCTCCTTTTGGATTTCGAAAACAAAAAACATGTTGAAAAGAGATGGTCTACATCTCCAAGGACATTGTTACAAAGCAATCTAACGTCTCGTTCCCGAGTTTAACAAAAGAAAAGAAGAGAAGAGAAAAGAAAATCACGAGAGAAAAGAAGAGAAGGGAAAGGAAAACAAAATTTTCTTTTATGTTCCCGAGTTGGAGAGAAATGGAAGGAAAATGAATCATTTTGTTCTTTCTTTCCAAATCCTCTCAAATTGGAAGGAAAGTTAGGAGGGAAAGTGATCCTCCCATTTCCCTCCACTTCCTTCCAATTCCCTCCTTTAATGAAACTCGGGAACACCAATTTGTTTTATTTTCTTCTCATTTTCACCAATTTCCTTTCCTTTCTCTCCTTAAGTTGAACTCGGGAACGGGTTGTAAGGAAAAGATTTGTTATCATGTATATCATGCATGCATACACACATACAAAGAGTAGAAAAAAACACAAATACCCAAAAGTTGCAATGTTGGTTTGCATGTATTCGCATGTGATTTGTGTGTTTTGGAATTAGAACCATATTACGTGTTGGGAGTTGAAATTTGTGTTTTCATTCCACTTATTGTAGGTCAATATGTCATAATGGTATATGTATGGTTTGGTTTCGTCTCCAAAGTTGTACAAGAGTTGCCACAAATGAGGTAAGACATAAGAGTCAAATTTATTGGTCTTTATACGATTAGTCGAGTGTTTTGAATGTTACAATAACATGGTTACATGCAGGAAGATGTTTTGGTAAAAAAAAAAAAACTTAAGAAGATGATAAACGAATCACTGAAAAACATCAGCCTTGAGCTTGAAAAGAAGATCATGAGCAATATGTTCCCAAGGAAGTGAAATCGACATGAGGCAGCATTTGAGTGGGACCATGTCCATTCCGCCATCTGAATTATTCCTTGTGGCGGCTGCTGCTGCATATGCGTTTTTTGCAGCCACCTGTGCAACAGATGCAGCTTTTCGCACCATTGCACCAATCTTAAATCCTCCTGATATATGTAAAGGCGAGTGAGGAGACCCAAAACCAACCTCATCTAAGCTATGATCTGAAAATAAAAATAAGAGTAATTTCTTTTTGAGTTGACTTGACTTGACTAAGTTTTAATTTGTTGAATAAAATAAAATACATTGTATTTGTATTTACCTGCAACGCCAGAAACTGCAACCTCAACCTCCCCACGGCCTCCAGGACCTTTCATGTATATCCTGTCTGTTTTTGTTTTGCCAGAAGAGTGACCAAATGCCAATAGGCTTCCAAATCCGGACTTACCAGCTGTAAATAACATAAAAAAAAACATTGCAAATCAAGATATAGTTAATATTTGTGTTAATTCGTATTTCAAAAAAAAAATTAAAGCTGTTAAATGCAAATTCAGAGATATTTACCATCATAGGCTTCGCGAACCATTTGGTAGCTCACAAATCCTGAGAAGAGAGTAAGCTGTAATCACAGTAATACAAACCTTGTTAACACTCCAACTGCACATGCTCACTAGGAAAACATAACGAGTATACAAAATCCAACTACTATGTTCTTAATCAGTAAGAGCTATATATGATATGAGTGTTTTTTCTCTTCTTTTTTTATCTTAATGCAGCAAGAAAGAAGGACCGAATAGTTATGATCAAGTCCTAACTTGTTACAGATTTTCCTCATTTAGTTTTTTTCCTTTCATATTCCCATATCATATGCATAATGCATTCCATCATTTTTTTAAATATTTTCGCCTAAAACCAAACCTTAGTTTTATTAATTTGTCCAGTTTCACTTGAACTAGTATCATCTTGTGGTGGGATTTGAGTGGGGAATGCTGCCCCTCCAACTGCATTTAGAAGTACACAGTAGCAATGGTCTGTATCTGTCAAAACCTGAAAAGGAATCACTTTTCTTATTAGGACATTATATTTTGAAGAATCAAATCTACCGAATTATAGCACAAAAAATGGCATTGCTATAACTAGTAGATTATTTTTCCAAGTCCAATGTTGTAAAATGAAAGTACATTGCTATAAATTTACCACAGCATCGAAGGTTGAATCAAAGTCATCAACTGCAAAACAGATATCTGGATATGCAGGTTTTGTCTCCACTTCCTGACAAATAACACAACTCATTCAGAATTGATTTGAGAGAATGGATATAAATATAATTAAGTTGCAAAAACAGCATGGAAGGTAAAAAAAAAAAAATGATTGCCTTTCTCGAGTCCAAGTGGAAATTCACACGGCTTGGAGATGCATACACTGTTTTCAATATCTGGAAACCACAAAATAAATGTTTAAGTATTGATATTATCATGATATAGATAAACAACTTAATTTGAAAACTTATCCTTCAATATTATTAATTTACCATCCCGAATAATATAAACAATATTTCACATGTATGCATGAGTATGACAAATTACTTCAATGTTAAAAGGTAAAATGTGAAATGTACAAACACATGATGTTTCATGTGAGAGTGACTTCAGGTAAATGTCTAATTTTAAGGTCAGCTATTTTATTTTATGAATGTACACATGAATTTGGAAAATTCTTTTGAAGAATGGTACTTGGCAATTGGCATCATCTCTTTCAAGGATTGGTTTTAAACATAAGAATACAACTTAACAAAAATATTAAAAAAATTTAAGAATTAAACGGAGAGCAAGTCACTCAAACAATGTGTTCATGTTCATAGAAAAGAAAAATTATAGATAAAAAAGGAATGATAGTCGATAGAAATGGAGAAATATAATAATGTCAAAAAAGTTACCTTGTATATGGGAGAGAGTGGTGTTCCTTGGTTACTCTGATAATTCTGAAGAGACTGACGACTGAAAATAATCATAAACTTCAGGAAGGGGAAATAAATAAATAAATAAAAATAGATAATAGGATGATAAGAATTTATATGTTTTATGAAAAATAATAATGTTTGTTTTTGGGTTGCATAAAGAACAACTTAATAGAGAAAATTTACCTGCAAATTGCAACTGTTACACTATATGAAGTGTGGGCAATTAAGTTCAAGTACAATGAACGCCTCCAATCTATAATTAATGAGCTCTCTCCAACTAAATCATCCAACTGTCAAAGAAGAGCATGAAATAAACATCATTAGTAACTTAACTTAAATCCACACCACAATCAAGAATAACCAGTGACGCATATCTAAAGAAAAAGAAAAACCAAATACAAGCAATGAAGCTGAAAATAAAGGGAAGCAAGGTTATTAATTCAAAATCATGCCACAAATATCATTGCTTTATTTACCTTGGCAGCCCACCTGCGAACAAAGTAAGGGGAGTTGCCTTCAAGATTATCATTGAATCCATATCCATGCAGTCCCTGAAACCAAAGGGCAAAATGGTCATCAAAAAAAGTAAAAAACATTTTTGCACTTGAGTGTATGAGATGAAGGCAATAATACCATTTTCCTAACAAAGAATAATAGATCATCATCCTGCTGTTCTTTTGAGTCCCTTCCACCAATGAAATATAAATCTAAAACATCATGCCAAAACTTTTGATCCATTTCAACATCTGAAGCATCTTGCTCATCTACTACAGTTTTTCCTATTAAGTTTGAATGTTTCTTCACCATACTCAACAACTCATACCTATAAGATAAACATGAATTTTAGTAATCAGAATTTTGGATATCAAATTTGCATAAAGAAATGAAATCAGTTTTACAAAAGGATACGGAATAAAAAATGAATTGTATGCTTACCTAGAAGGGGATTCCCCTCCATCACCAAGCATTTTCTTTTCTCCCTAAAGTTCAGAGCTTCAATGATGGATTCAATCTGGGATCATTGAGGTAAAAGACAATGTTGAAGGAAATCATGGGAATCCAAAGAAGAAAAGGATGATGACAGAAAAAGATGTTGAAAGTACATTTTCTATAGATTAAAGTAGGATATTGTGATAATAAAAGAAACCGCATAGTTATTTCTTGCATTTATCCCTAAAATCTAAAAGAAAAAGAGAACTGAACTGAGAGTATGCAAGAACCTGTTTTGTTTGGATTTTGAAGCTCTGCTATCACCTCTCCCAAGCTAGCATCTCTATGGATGTAGATCATAAAACTAAAATGGATCACTACACTTAAAATGTAACATGAATTTTTTTTCTTGATCTTTATTGTTTCAAATGTGTTAATCCACCTGAATTGGGATGCAGAAAACCCTTGATAGGATTTTGTCCATATTTCTTTGAAGAATAACCTGCATATCTTATCTTATGTGCGAATAAAAGGCAGAGGCTAGACTCCTTCCTTCTTACTGGATTTCCATTCCTGAAAGAAAAAAATTAAAAAAAAAAAAAGACCAATAAAACTATGATACCATAAGTTGGGTGCACATAAGCATCAAGGTGAAATGGTGAATAGATAATGAAAATAACACACCATACACAATACAGCTTAAGAGGATACCTATTGAAATCTTAAGTTATGGTAAATAAGTGAACGCATAGAAACTAATGTAATGAACCTGAAACAAACATTCAAAGGGTAAGAAGATAGACAGGGGAATTTATTTTGAAGCTGCAGAAAAGAAACTGAAGCGATAGAGAATAATATATGGAGGTTGAAACAAACAATTAACTGGTTCTGGTAAACGCAAGAAATAAGCAAATTCAGCAGCTTTTTGTTCTCGATAATAAAGTTGGAAGCATCTTGTTTCAGCAACATACTTTCAGTGATTTGCTTATTACAGCATCATACCTCCATTTGTTGTTACTAAAAATAGAAATTCTAAAAGGCACAGAATCAGGGCACTGTCATTTATAGAGCCAAACGGGTTCAAAGCAGTTGAGTTGTTATGGGTAAAATAGATTTATTTCTTGCATATATGGTCTACAGGCCTTTTTGCAGTATCCTTAAACAAAATAAACTTTGCTTAATACGTTAAAAAAATTCCAGAGTATACATTAGAAGAATCAAAGACCTTTAGTTACAGAAAAAACGGGTGATCACAGGAGAAAAACCAAAGAAATGTGTTTAATATGGTATTTCATGGAAGCATATGTGAGAAAGAAGAAATTGTAGTATTTAACATGACAGAAGTTTAGCGGGGTAGGAATCAAACGGGCATAATTGTTAATTTTAATGATAACTCTAATCAACAATCACATGAGGATGAACCTAATAAAAATCAAAACCTAAAACTATAGCAGGTAGTTTATCGGGGTGGGAATCAAAGAGCTTACCGGAGTTCAGGATACGCCGGATTCAGAGGTGGACGAAGAAGGGAGAGCAGCGGTGCGACGATGTTGAACGGAGAAGGGCGCGATGGTGGTTGTCTGCAGTATACAGAGTTACGGCGGAGGCGACCGACAACGTATATAGAATGGTGGTGATGTGAGAAGGGAGAAAACCCAAAACGATTATGCTAGAAGCCGAGGGTGGTGACCTTCTGAGGAAGTAAGGAAGGGTGAAAAAATAATGGAGATAAGGATAAATATAAAACCAAAAGAACGTCAATTGTTATAAAACTAGAAAGAAATGTCCAAATACTGCAGCAAGAAGAAGGGTATGGCAAATTAAAATGAAAGAATACTCACCAGAAAACACATTCTCGTCGATCTCAGGAGAGAATAACAAATTAGATACAAATCATGTCAAGGGAGATAGATAACAAAGAGTTTTGAGATCTCTTCACTTCGAATTTTGCGATTTTGGAACTGGAACAAAACCTTGATTGTGTAAGGGTGATAATTTCCAAGAAGAAGAGGCCAATTTGCTCTCTTTGAGCTAATTACAAAAACAGTCCCTTGAGTGTATATGAGACCATACGAATGCATCACCAAATCCACAATGTTGTTTTAACAAGTTCCATATGGATTTTTTAAAACTAGTAAACATTTCTATAATTAAACAAAAGATTAAAAAACATATTTTAAATAAAATTAAAATATGTGAAATCGATGAAACTTCAGGGGTTACGCTTATAACTTACTAAAACACCAAAACCTTAAATAAACAAAGCTTGTGATTTGTGATTTGTTCTTTGTGATTTGTTATATGATCCAAAAAGTTTTTGAATTACATGGAATATTCAAAATCAAAATTTTTTTCATGGTTTTTGTCCTAACATTAAAAATTCTTATGGTTTTGATCCTTGAAAAACATAAAAAGATGGTTTTGCCTTTTTAATTTTTATTTTTGTATTTTTTTATATTTTCTTTAGTAATTTATTAATCAAAAATAAAAATAAAAATAAAAAATAGGGTCTCTCTCTCTAACAAACAAGTTACAAAACCCTATAAAGAACAAAGGTTTTTTGGGATATGTTATCAAGAAAGTGACACCAAAGACTCATGCATCTTTTTTTCACTTTCTCTAGATTTATTGGATGGATAACCACCTGTAAATCATCTTTATAAACAGAACTCACACACATTAATAAAAAAACCCAACTAAACCCTACATATCCATCTCCGAGTGATCTGTATACAGATTCAAGGAGTCAACTTCTCAGAAAAGTCACTTCGATTGAGCACTTCCCTAAAATTTTGTATGGGTTCTTCATTTGAGCACATCTTATAAAATCAAATTCTCCATCTATGATCGATGAATCTCTCTCTCTCTCTCCATATTTCTTGCTCGGAGGGGAGAACATCGACGGGTAAGGATATGACATAAACGCATTCAATTTCGAGTATTACATAGTGAATCCGAGTTGATTGAAATACCTATTTGTTGGCAACCACAATTTGAGGACCATATGTGGCAGACGAAACAACATATGGAAACCAATATGTCTCGTTTTTGTTTCGGTTATCCATTTTGCCATTGTACCTGGATTTGATTCTAAATCTACAGTATTACAACATTCCTTTTGAAAAAAAAAAAGATGTCACTTGGAGTGGTAATAGAAGAAGGGTTTTAGAGAGAGAAAGAGAGATACGAGGAAAGATTTTGGGATAGATGTGTGACATCTCCTGTTTTTTAGAACCAATTAAAACTTTTGTTTATGCTTTAAAATAATGAGTTTTTTTTGTTGCGGAAAATTTTAGTTCAATAAAACATTTTTATTGAGATGACAAATGTTGACATAGGTTACATCATAAATATTTAAAGGTTTTGAATACTATAACAGACTCATCTCTTATTCACTCGGCGTCCTAACTTAGATTCCAGCAGCTTTAGTACTGCGACTTGTCATGCATACAAATTGAGTGAGTCAGGTTTGGAAAACCAGGTGAGGTACATATGGTTTTCAAGTCCATAATAATTTAATGATATTAAATTATATTAATAATCCTACAAAACAAACATTTCCAAACAATATATATATATATATATATATATATATATATATATATATATATATATATATATATCCAACGTAAATGTGACAATTGCGACAATTGCCACCAGTCACTAATTGTAAAAGGACTTGGAAAATGATAAGTATCTAAACACAAGGCTTATAACATTGGATATAAGAGAAAAATAGTCCAAAATATATGCAAATCGCATTACTAAGTGCGCAAAAAGTTGTGTTAACTAGTATAAATTGGTAACATATTAAGAAAGTATGTTGCAAGGCGATTTCAAAGATATAAACTTCGTAATAATCTGACTTCGATTGGAGGAGTTATGATTTTTGTAAAAGTAATATTAGTCGCGTAAATAAATGTTACAACGTCAAAATGGTACTAGGAGATTGGTTGAGTTTTTGCTAAAGTCAGTAAAAGGAAAGTCGTAGTACTCCTTGAAATAAGAACTTAGAGGCAAGGAAGGCCGACAACGGAGTACGTACGAACAAGATATGATTTTCAAAAAAACATAAAATACAGTTAAAAATGGAAGTTGAAATTAGCAAAAACAACCTAAAGGAAAGTTGTAGTACTCATTAATAGCTACACAAATATATAAAGGATGTTAGAAACAAGATTCATATAAGAAACATATGAATTTTTACAAAATACTAATCGTGCGCGTGTAATGCACACCACGCACGACGTGCATGTATGACACCCAAATCATCGAGATACGACAGACGTGAGCCACCAGGAAAGTGACACGTGGAAAGTTTTGAATGGAGCCATGAATCCCATGCACGACGCGCATAGATATTTGTGTCGCGTGCATGCCAAAACCGACCCTATAATTAGAGGCTTTCACTTCTCCAAATCTTCACACCTCAAACTTTTTCCCTTTTCTCTCTGAATCGATCCAGAATCCTCTCCTCCTCCCTAGATGGTTGGAAGTTCCTGATGCGATTACCAGAGTCTTTTTCCCTTTTATGAGGAGAATACTTGCTATAAAACTATTTCAATGATTTTATGAAAAGATTATTTCTCGTAATATATCAATAATTTTTAAATTACATGCATTTTTAGGATAATATTATGTCCGATAGTTACCCTGCCTAAACTTTAATAATGATATTATGCCTAGTCCTAATAATGTTTAAGATTATAGTAAAGGATTATATCTAGTTTTACGCTGGAAAATCTAGTTTAAACACCTTACTGTTCTTACCTTGTCATCAATTTCGTAAGTATATCGATCAGTATAACGACCGGTATTACTGAGAAATCTTATTTAAAAGTTCATAATAATGATTATAAACATAAATATAAGTTATACTTTAAGCACGGTAAGCATAACTCAACTTACAGGTTGTTTAACGGAAAATCAGACTCTGTGCGGGCAGAACTTCGAAACCAAAAGCTCTATTTCACTCTAAAGTTTTGCTACTGACGCTTAAGAAATACTAGAACCAAGCCTCGAGGATTCGGGAGAGGTTGGAAGAAATTATAAGTGAATTGGCAACCAAATGAGTGAGAAATCGAGGCTATTTATAGGAATTTCCAGGGGATGCATTGCACCCTGCCACGTGTCACAATATTAGGGCTTATCGTGGGGTGGAAGGGTTTACTTGATGACAACACATGTCGCACTCTTGGTGGTGTCATGTGTCGCTCCTGCGTTGGTCGGAATTTAATTATTTTCTAAAATTCATAGCATACAGGCTCTTCTGTGATGGTTTCTATATCCATGCATAGCTATCGACGACTACTACAACTTTCATGTAGACTTCATCGGTTAATTTTCACTTTATTTTTCGTGATTCGGTTCGAGAGGGCTTATATTATAAACAGCGTTGTGAAATTCATAACTTCTTCATACAAGCTCTATTTTCAACGTTCGTTATATCGTTGGTCTCCTATTGAAGATTACTACAACTTTCGTTTAGATTATTTCGGCTAACAATCAATCGATTTTTATTTTGATTTATGTATCGCACTCGAAACTTTAAAAAGTCATAACTTCCTAATACGAAATCAGATTTAGGCGTTATTTATATCGTCGCATAGCTATTGACATGTACTACAAATTTTGTTTAGATTATTTATCCTATTTACACTTTTATTTTAAATTGATATTTTTAGCCTTTGGTTTTGTTTTTAACCATATTTTAATACAAATATTATTTCGTTATAATATTTATTTGTATAACATAAATACAATACATACTATACTTCATAGACTCTCCTTCTAGGATTCCCTCCACTTCACCCTGCTATAAGACAATGAAGAACTTCTATCAATATTAACTGGTTATCTGATGAATACAATTACATGTCGCTAAAATCAAACAGTCAGTCAATTGAAAGATCCGACACTACAACGGTTGGATTCAAACAAGAGATGCGCAATAGCACAAAATCAAGCAATCTAAAACTATTTAACTATGGGAGCATGCAACCTAACAGATTTGTCAAATAACTACTTAATATCAATATAGGTTCCAAGCACCAAATAACAACCAAATCTCTAAGCTATAAAACATCTTAAATATCAAGAAATTCTTAACCTGTAATTCCTGAAAATATCCTTGTCTTACGTACTTGCATGCATTTCTAACAATTCATATATTAGCATACATAACAATATGGGTATTTTGTGAATCATTTTCCTTTATGAGCTCTAGCTAACTATACGCATCACATTCTTTTCTTTTGAATAAAGTTTTGTTTCTTTAAAATATTTGTTAAGATATTTAAATCCCTAGTTTGAGTCTGGAATCACACGAGTGTTCATCCAATTCTCTTAAACCATGAATATGATACCAACTTGTTACATCCCCATTTTTACCATACAATTTTTCATTTTTACTTGTTCAATCAAATCAGAGTATAATTACATTATGTGGAAAACATGATGCCAACACGTGTGTAAGCCTTGCCTTTCTCACGATTCGAAGAAGTACCTGAAAACATTTTTTAATCAATTGGTTAAGCATGAAGCTTAATGATTTCCCCAAAATATTATATACCACAATACATATACATGCATACAATTAATGGCTCACAACCATTCGACGATCCACCAATTGGCTCACGACCTTTCGCCTATCTACCAAATAGCTCACGATCTTTTTTGCCGTTCCACCAATTGGCTCACGGCCTTTCGCCAATCCACCAATAACATGTATATTTAGACTTACAAATTACTTGTCGTTTCATCGTCAACACTCGGGTCTATAGGCTCCTGACATGTCGTTGTTCCGCCGTCAACCCATATTCTAATCGTAATAATTAATTCAAGTACAATAACATTTAAACACATAAAGGCTTATACTTTTGGCTATACTATTACAAACATATATGAACTATAATTTCTACCCTACTAGCCTCAAGTACACTAACATTAAGCACCTAAAGACTATACTACTAGCTCTTATGTCCTAACATACATATATATATATATATATATATATATATATATATTGTAATATAGCGAGATAACTCACTTGATAAGGGTGGAAGATACCCGAGAAGCTAGATTATGGGCTAACGCGTCATCTTATCCCTTTGTAAACACATAACACAAAAGACAACTTCTCATTTACTTATTTATTTATTTTTCCAATTTACATTTAAACGACAATGTAAATGAGGGTTTATCTGCAGAATGTCTAACGAAAAGTGTGGGCATTACAGAATGGGTTTTGATTTCTTCTCTGGTTCTTGTCGTTGGTGTGTATAGTCCATACGCAATTTCATCCACTAGTTTGAACTCTGCAATCTTGTTCCTCAGGCGACTTTGAATGGATGATCGTAGTTGCTTCTTGGCGACGACAACAGATTCTGTAACACCCCAAATTTCCAGAATAAATTTTTTATTTTTCAAATAGAATAAACAACCATTTTTTGTAAATACATCTAAGTTAAAAACCATTTATTCAAAGTTTATATTTCCAATTCAGAGTTATAGCGGAATCTCGAATTATAAATCACCGATGTGCTTGTACACAGTCTCATCTTCACCATCCGATAAGTACCTAAAAACATTTAATCCACAACTGTAAGTCAAAGCTTAGTGAGTTTCCCCCTAAAATACCTCACACAACAATACACATACAATGCATGCTCACATGAGCCTTCAGTCTGCCTGGACCACCTCACAAGGCCTACAAGATGTCTTGACCGCTTTACCGAGCATATAGTCGACTTGACCGCCTCACAAGGCCTACAGTAGTTGCACTGCTACCTTAGGTCTATAGTCTGACTGGACCGCCTCGCAAGGCCTACAATATACCTAGACCGCTAAGGTATTTTGGCTTACAACATAAAGTAGGACCGTCTCAACCCAACCAACCACAATATGTCAACATATGTAAACAGATAAATAATAACCAACAAAGAACAAGTAATCATAACAGATGTACCAATCTAACATATTACTACAACATACCAACATCTTACACACAATGATACATACTCCGGTATAAAATATAGTGAGAAAACTCACATGAGCTAACCAACATAGGTTCAACAACAATACTATGCAACATAACAACTAACACAAGCTACCTAAACCAAACTGAAACTAGACCTTAGTTAAACATTCAGTTTTATCATAGTTTGACCAAAAATCCAACTAGTCAAAAAGTCAACAACCAAAAGTCAACATAGCTGATCACCACGTCGTGACCATGCACCTTCCACGACGTGGCAATTCCTCGACAAAACAGTCGCAAAAAATCTACTCGCCACGACGTGGAAAGCATGTTGTCACGTCGTGGGAACTATCCAGAAATCACTTATGGATGAGTGACTAACCATGATAGAAATTAAAACCATAAATATTTTTCATAAAACTTGAAAAAAAAATAAAAACTAAACTTATATTCAAGGGACCATTTTTTGAAGATTTGCGGGATTATAATTTACTCAAAGCTTTATATTAAGCTTAGCTGGAGCCTGGATGAGTTAAAGTCCGCGGAGTCCATACTTCCTCTCGACTTCGACGGTGTGTGTATCGTGTATTGTGTGTAAAAACTAAAAAAGATCATGGGATCGGTGGCGTCAGCGTTGATGGGAGGAGGAGAACAGACCCCCAACGACGGCGATACATCATCGGAGGAATCACGAGTTATTGAATTTCATTCTTCTAACCGCTGGCAGCTCCATTACAATCAGTCAAAACAATCCCCCAAACTGATGGTCGTAGATTTCTCGGCGTCATGGTGTGGACCCTGCAAGATGTTGGAGCCCTTTATCCGCTCTCTCGCTTCCAAATATCAGGAAATCGACTTCATCAAGATCGATGTCGATGAATTACAGGTATTTTTAATTAATATCATATCATCATAGTCATCTGGAACTGTTTGGTGAACCGATTAGGTCAATCCAACATTTCGATTCATAATTCCATTCCAATGAACTAATCTAACAAATAAGGTTTAGGTTTAAACCTTAATTTCAACGAGTCAGCGAAAAACCCTAATTGATCCGTGTGAATTTAAGTCGTGGAGTTAGAATCTGAAGTCGATCAACCGATTTTGCTTCAATTCCAATTATATGAGTCCCGAACTTGAGTTCCCAAGGTGATATTAGGGTAAACTTTTTACGTGTTTTCAATTTGCTACCAGTTTCTGTAATTGGTTACATAAATCGATGATGAATTTGTATCAAATTGAGACAAGGGTACATAAATCGTTATCGTAATTATGAAGATAGATTGGGCGATTTTAAAAAAAAAAAAACGGATGGATGATTGTAGGATGTGGCACAACAATTTGGGGTGCAGGCAATGCCAACAATTGTATTGCTAAAACAAGGAAAAGAGGTGGGAAGGGTTATTGGTGCCAAGAAGGATGAACTGGAGAAGAAGATTCTTCAGAACAGGGAAGCTCCTAAATTTGCAGCTTGATTCATCTCTCTCTATTCTCGAATGTTTGATTAAAAGTTATTTTGTGCAATTGGTATCAGAATTCAGAACTGTACCAAATAAGTTAATCGTTTATGTTTTAGTATGAATACTCCAACGTTTTTTAACTCCTTGAATTAATTATTGGTGATGTTGGTTGATATAAAGGTCTTTATCAATATATAATATGATGATATTGGCTTCGATCCTTGTTTCTTGTTGTTTCGATGCAACCTAAAACAAAACAAATGCAAGAGTCATTTGGATGCTTATCAAATAAGTTCATCGATTATGGCTTTGTTCGGATGAATTTTATTGAATGCTTTACTCTTCTAGAACAATCCATGCAAGAACCATGGGAAAAACTTTACTAATGTACTCCTCAACCTCTATACTCTGATATTTAATGCATTGAAAATGAAATTGATCACACCGCTTTTATAGAGACTGCATACCTTAATGATGTTAAAATACTCATTTATGCTAACTACAATGGTGATGCTTTAGAGGAATGGTTTGAAGAGGACAAAGATTAAGTGGTAAGTAATCATGTATTGGCCGTTGATCTTGAATGTAAGGATGAAATCAATTGTATGAACAAGACAAGTATAGACAAATTCTTGAGTAAGTTATGTCCTATTCAAAACCAAAGTCGGTGAAGGATGAATAAAACCATTAATGTGATGAGATTGATCATGTGGTTTAAGTTCATGTCATCTTCAAAGATAATTTACTTTGGAAGAAGCATAAACCAATATTAGGTTTGATATTTGAGGACCATAAACAGCTTAAACACATGTTATGTAACTATGTTGTAGCCAATGGGTACCAACTTTGTTATAGAAAAATGATAATATAAAACCGTTAGTGATGTGTTACGAAAACCAATGTAGTTTTAGGCTTTCGGGTTTATGGACGGGGGATGAACACTCTTTTCACTTTAAATCGTTGAAAAATGAACAAAACGGTGTTTTGAAGTTCTATAACCATAATTTAGTTTAGTGCTATACAAGTACCTCTATAAGTGTCAAAGCATGTCTTCTCGCCCTCCTACACTACCAAAGACCGCATTTCTGCCAAATGTTTTTATGACCTCCGATCTAAGTTGCATGATGCACATTTATTTCATTATGCGTGATTTTCTTTATATAATGACTACCAATTCATGTATATGTTACAGATATGGCCCAATTGTGAAACTGGATATACTCTTGTATAACACTAAACTAGGGGTGACAAATCGTGTTATCGTTTCGTGTTTCTATCTGACACGACACGACACAACAAAGTTTTATATAACACGAACATAACACGACGCGACACGGTGTCGTGCTTTTTTTAACTAACACGAAAACGAACGAATTAAAAACGACAAATACGACACGAAAATATAACATATACTAAAAACTAGTTTATTTAATGAATACTTTATCAAATATAACACGAAAAACACGATAAAGAACTGCTAAATCGTGTCAATTTCATGTTAAATTTTGAACACGAACACGACACGACATCATGTTTTTTACAATTAACACGAACACGAATTCAAATTTCATTTTCGTCCCAATTTTGTTTCGTGTCATGTATTTTTGTTGTGTCGTGTCATAAATTGACACCCTTACACTAAACTAAATTATGGTCTTATGATGAAGTTAAACACGGTGGCATGTTGAAGGGTGTTATGAATAATTGGGTTTGATGGTTGTTTCTTAAAAGTTATGAGTAAATTACACGAATGGTCTATATGGTTTGGGGTAATTTGCATGTTTGGTCCCTAACTTATTTTTTTTTTAACTCGGAAGGTTCTTACAATTTGTTTTTGTTGCGCGCTTGGTCCCTGTCTTACCTAAAAAAGACCATTTTGCCATTGATTTTTTAATTTATTTAAATAAGGTGAGGTATGTAAGGTAAGGTAAAGTGAGGTGGAAGTGAGGTTGGGTGTGTGTTTATTTAAATAAATTAAAAAATCAAGGGTAAAATAGTCTTTTTAGGTAAGACAGGGACCAAACGCGCAACAAAAACAAACAGTAAGGACCTTCCGAGTTAAAAAAATAAGTTAGGGATCAAACGTGCAAACTACCACAAACAATAGGGACCATTCGTGTAATTTACTCAAAAGTTGTTTGTACTAGAGAGTTGCTTTGTAATGTGGGCATAGATGCAAATAATCAAATCCTCCATGCTTATTATCTACAAAACTATATAACACACAAAAGCAAAGAAATGAATGGAAATGAGAAAAAAGTAAAAGAAATTGGTATTTTCGTAGAAGGGAAAGAAATAGAGGGAAAATTTCCCACCTAACTTTCCTTCAAATTCGGAAGGATTTGGAGAAAAAAAACAGTGTTTAATTTTCCCTTCATTTCTCTCCAACTCAAAACACAAAATTCAATTTTCTTGCACTTTCCTTTTCCTTCTCTTCTTACGTTTTTTTTTTCTAGAACACAAAATACAATTTTCTTCTACTTTCCTTTCCCTTCTCTCTTTTCTCTCTTTATTTTCTTTTATTTTATTTGCTAAACTTGGGAACTAGGCTTAAAGAACACTAATCCCAAGATCCTTTAAAAGCCTTCACCACTACACAAAAGAACAACACATCAAGGCAGATGATCATCCTTTTTTATACTTTCAACTTGGACTTTGTTACTCGTAACTCAATTGTCAACCTGAATCTCCATGTTCAAGTTCTTTTGTTATTATTATTATTATTATTATTGCAACAACTGCTTCTGCTTCTATAGTTCTTCCATTTATGTACCTTCTTTTGGAGCTTCTCAGCGTAAGTATTATTTTCCATTTATTTCAGGTCACTTTCTCATCCCCAAGATAATTAAACGATAGTGATCTTGTCCAATGGGAGAGTCACACTACTTGAAGAAGGTATAGTTATGTGTCTGCTTCTAATAACATTAAACAAACTACAGTTAGGGTTTAATGAAAAAATGTGTTCAATGTGCCCTAAGATACTATATATAACATGTTTAAGCTAAGAAAAATTAAATATTCTCCTATTTTTTGTTCCTATTATCTTCCTACTTATTTTAGATGGTGACAAGTGTCATTAAATTTAATTCAAATTTGATTGGGGTGTTAAATTTGTACACTTGTCATCATCTTAAATAGGTAGGAAGAAAAACATGAACAAAATGTAGGAGGATATTTAATTTCTCTTAAGCTAAATTGGACACCTTACAAATCAAAGATATACTTACAAGTGAACTAATGCAATTTCAGAACCTTGGCACTGGATTCAAGGTTATCGATAGCAATAGCGAGGAAATAGCGACAACCCACTTATACGCTACGTAGCGATAGCGATGAAATAACGACAACTATTTCATGTTTTGTGATTTCTTATAAAATTAAACACTATATTTACTTGCACCTATGCAGCAATCAAAACTAACATAGAACTAACAAGTACCAATTCTATTAAGCTAACATTAAGTTCCAAAAGATGTTTACCACAAAAGATTGGTTAGTTTTAGACTCTAAAGTCTAAAATTAAGTTCTAATACCACAAATGAATGATTATTTTTAGACTCTAAAGTCTAAAACTATGTTTCAATACCACAAATCGATTTTGGGGAGGTGTGCTATTGTCGCTACTGTCGTAGAAGTGAGAAATAACCCACCAAAAATCGATTTTGATGATTTTGGCGTCGTTCGTACAATCTTAGTCGATTAGAGGGGAAGACATGAAATTGATTGTACAATTGCCTGCCTAAACCTATTCCGAGCCTAATTGCTACGTTTCTTACTGATTTAAACCAAAAAAAATGTCGGACATCGCTACACACGCTATTGCCTCGCTACAGGCATCGTAGCGACCTATCACAGCTACGCTACGCTATAACGCTATTCGCTATAGCGAGTGTAGCGATCGCTATTAACAACCTTGGCTGGATTCTCGATGAACCATGACTTACGTTCCATCGAAGGTAACAGGAAGTCACACAGTGGTCTTTCATCTGTATCGGAGTTGTTGATGCTCATTATCTTGTAGTTGGTGCTCGAAGAAGACGCCATTGATGGAGGTCCGATTTAGGGGTTTTGAACGTTTTGTCTGATCTTGAGATGGGGGGAAGCCTATTAATTAAGTTAAAAATTAAGTACCACATTGGAAATAATGTGGTCAATATGGTGCCCCGTGGACATTTTCTTCCCCCTAAAACCGATGAAACCAAATACAAATGCATAGGTAGATTAAGAGTTTGGGGATCCATAATACAAGAATAAACTTTAGTGACCAGATTAAGCGAAAAGGACATTTTCTTCCCCCTAAAACCGATGAAACCAAATACAAATGCATAGGTAGATTAAGAGTTTGGGGATCCATAATACAAGAATAAACTTTAGTGACCAGATTAAGCGAAAAGTGATAGTTATTGGGCAACAACGACAATAACCATTGTTATATCACTAATTTGAAGTTTTCAAACTTAAACTAAAATACTAAAAATTTCAAGTCTATGATTATTTTAATTCACTATCTTTCAAATTAAAATCCGCTAACCATTAATTAGCTAGTAATCTTATGGACTAATTCAAGAAATAGCAACATACTTTACTTTCACTGCCAATATACGCAACATACTTTTTGTTTTAATTATAACAATGTGTAAGTCTGTGGGAAGTCAAAATAATTTACCATATGAAATTACATGATTAACCAAACTTCTTAAAGCATGCTAACATCATTTGTACATTGATCAACATAAACTTTTTGAAAAATACATGTCCGATTAAGAAAATTTTGAATCTTCAAACAGGAAGATGCAATTTCCTTTGTGTTTGGTACCTTTCATCTACTATCATCCTTCCAAGTATGTTGAGCAAACACAGTTTATCTATGATCTCAAAAGTCCCATGTCCTTCATTCTATTGACAATTCTTGAAGCATCATTTAACCTATTCGCCCTTTCATAAACACTAGCAACAACAAGATACAATTCCTTCTTATTAACATTGGAATCACATTCCAATCTCTCAAACAACAACTCCACCTTCTCAAAATCCCTTTTCGCACCATAAAGACTCAACATCTGAAAATGCACTTCATCTTGAAAAACACACCCTTCATCCTGCATCTCAACATACACAACATTCGCTTTCTCAAACTCCCTCAACTTCCCATACGCATTTAACACAAGCCCAATCACATTCCCATCAGGAAAAAATCCCGCTTTTCTCATCTTATCAAACACCTCAATCACACTAGAATACTTACGGTTTCTTGAAAATAAATCAATCATACACGCATACACCGATATATCCTTAATCTCTCCAAAATTATACGCCTGGCGAAAAACCCATGTAGCCTCTTCGACCCGACCCGCTCCAGCAAGAATTGTAATGGCTGTAGCTCGAGGAATATTATCCGGGTGTTTAAGTTCATGAAGCAATCTTTTTGCATGCCCAATTAAACCAGCTCTTTCATAAGCCACAATCATGGTTTGATAAAGAACTTGATCAATTTCAACACCAGAGCATCTTAATTTCTGGAACAAAATTGCAGCTTTATCCAACTTCCCTGATTTATCCCATATAGAAATGATGGTTGAATATGTTATGGCATTTGGTTCTATCCCTTTACTTTGCATTTCTAGAATAAGATTATTAGCTTTCTCATGTTCGAGTGTTTTTCCATAAATCTTGATCATAGTGTTGTAAGTAACAACGTTTTGGCTGATATCTTTTCTCTGCATTAATCTGAATAAATGTATGGCTTCCCCAAAAAGTTCGGCTTCACCATAAACTCTTAAAAGGGTGTTGTAACTTACCACATTTGGTTCGATTCCCATCTTTCTCATGCCCCAAAATAATCTATCTGCTTCTTTAGCCATATCAAGTTGACCATATACATCTATCATGATGTTGCAGGTTGTAAGGTCAGGGAAACAGTTCATTTCTTTCATTTCTGAGAATATTGATAAAGCTTCTAGGTATTTTTGATTCTCGGTGTATATGCTTAAGAGTGTAGAGTAGCTTACAGTATCAGGTGTAACTCCAACTGATCTCATTTCTTGAAGTAGCAATCGAGCTTCACGAAATAGTTTTGCTTTTCCAAATACGTTGATCATGGAATTGTAAGCTACGAGGTCAGGGGAGATACCTGATTGTTTTAATCTAGAGAAGATTGATATGGCTTTAGAATAATCACATAGTTTACGAGACAACTCAATCAGGTTGCTGTATAGTACAAGATCGCCAGATACATGATCATGTTCCATCTTCTGTAGCCAAGATAACGCGTCGTCGAACTTACCTTCTTTCCCGAAATGCGTGATCAAAGTGGAGTAAGTATACCTATCAGGCGAAAGTGCTCTTTGACGCATTTCATCGAACAGTCCGTAGGCAATCTGCCACTGCTTTGCTCGAAGCACATTACGTAAGACCACGTTATACGCGTAGACTGAAGGGGTGTATAAAGCTTGTTCGTTTATCCAGTCAAGCAGTGCTAATGATCGTTGCCAATCGGTTTCACGGGAAAGGAGGGTCACCATGAACCGTATTGAAAGTTGTCGGGTTTTATAAGGAGACAATAAAGCGAACAGTTCGTGCTCGTTTGATGTTTGATTGATAGATGATACGAGTTCGTCCATGTCTACGCTGTGATCTAAGTGACCCGTTTCTGGTCTTCGACGATAAGGTTGGAGAAAAGATGACGGTTTTAGAGTTGTGGACTTTGAGGGCTTCCGCCATATATCTTTGGTTGAGGAACTGGAGATTACGACGAATACTGAACGGTGGTGTAGTTTTTTCCGGTGACTCGTCGACGGCGAGTTGTGTAAGTTGATTGTGATGTAAGGTATGGAAGCAGTAGTCAGTGACGACGCATCCATGTGCATCATCTCACGGTTTCTACGGAGCGGCGCCGTTCTCTCTAATTGCGGTGGTTGTTTGGTTTTGACCCGCTAGAATTTTTCATTAGTTTAAGTGCACCCTCTGATTTTTAAGTATGCCAACTTTTACCCCTTTCATGTTTTTAAATAACATTTAAAGAGATCATCTATGTAAAAGACTAAGGTGTTGTTTGTTTTTTGAAGTAAAAAATTTATTAAGTCTGCAGATAACCTCTGTAACTTTTTGCAGCAGAAGACGTGGACCAAACGGCTACAGACTGTAATAAAAAGTGTGTTTGTTTTTTAACATTTGTAGATTCCTGCAGACATTAAAAAATTAAAATAGTCTGATTTTATAAACCAAAAATAGTTTTTCAATACCGAAAACCTAATAATTCTAGTTTTAAAACATTGAAATAAATCTATACAACCAAATTAGTCTTACAATAACAATTTGAAATAAAATCTATACAACCAAAGTTTAATAATTTACATTCCATATTTTGCATCAACTGCTCGACAATTTCATCTTGTAACTAGGTCATATATTCACGGTCTGCTGCAGTACCATGTGTTGAAATCTCATCGTCATCATCATCAACGACCATATTGTTATTCCGAACCAAGACATTTGGTTCATCATATCGTGCAAAATACTCATCATGTAGTCCCTTTCTTCTTATAAAATTATGAAGTGTGAAACATGAAAGGGTAATGTTTCATTGTCTAACCAACAAGAATGGTGTCATCCTCTTCAATATAGGGAATCGTGCTTTCAAGACACCAAAAGCATGTTTAATGACGTTCTAAAGTTTTGCATGTATATAGTTAATTTTTTTTCTTTATTGGTTAATACACGTCTTTGACGGAAAGCTCCAAGTCAATACCTCACATTACGATACGGTACCATAAAACCTCGAATGTTTGTATAGGCGGAATCACAAAGATTATATTTATTTATAAAAATTCAAAAAAAAGTTCATTCAATTTTTAAACTAAGATAAAGCTATTTAAATAACCATAAACTTACCTGATGGTGGAAACGGGAATTAAGCATGTGGATATGGTAATGTTTCTGATAATATTCTAGAATCATGTGTTATCTATTCCCAACCGGCCACAACAAACGTAAACATCATGTTGAAGTCAAAAATTGCCAATAATCGCTTTTTCCCCTACTTCTATATAAATCTTGTATGTTTGCAGGGACAACAACATGTATCAAAGTGTCATCAGGTGCACCAAGTGCTCCTTTGAAAACCTATCATAGCCTCATATTATATCCCATAATGTTTGGATTCGGATTAAAAGAAATTGGTACTATATAACTATAATGTCATGTGCGAAAAGCAACATTTTGTCCAACACTTCATGAAAAAAAATTATGAATTGTTTGTTTTAAGTGTTGAAATCTTCGTTTGATAATCATGTAATGTTGGTTATGACCGACCATCATAAAAAACATAGTCATCTTTTCCTCAACTGATACATGTTTGCGATCCTTTAACACATAATTTACTCTAAAATGAGCGCATAGTCGAACAAATGATTCACAGGACATGCGTAGTACTTCAACACATTGTAGAGGGTTATGGTGAAGTAAATCTAACATGAATTCATGCCCCATCATTTCCGAATCGTTGTCTTGCACTCGTTTCATACCCCTCTTGTAACATCCCGAAATACCAAGAGTAGAGTTGAAGGGCTAAAAGAGTAAATTATGAAAGAGCGACTCGGCGAGTCCATGGGTGGACTCGGCAAGTAGAGTCGCGACTTGGTCGCGTGTTAAGTAGGCGACTCGGCGAGTCAGTAAGATGGACTCGGCGAGTAGGCGTTGAGTGAGGAAAACCCTAATTCTCGGGGTTGAGCCCTATATAAAGAACATAACATCCATTCCCCCAGCCTCTTTACTCATCCTCAAGTCCAGAAACCCTAAACTTCGTATGTGAGTGGATCAAGTTGCATTTGGGTGCTTGGAGAAGCAATTGTTGAGGAAATCTTGAAGGGTAGGAGGCTTGGAGCAAGGGGCTTTCCTTGGATTCGAGTTCCATTGCAGTTGGGGCGTTCTTTTGAGGTAATATCTCGTCCTTGGGCAGTTACTCTTATGGATTCATCATTTTGGGGTTTGTGGGGAGCTTATCTTGGTATGTTTTGGAGTTTGGAAGTTAGATCTGAGGTTGCTACCTCAGATCTGGAGTGGTGATGGTCCAAATGTGCATTAAGTCCCTGTGTTGAGTGTTGGGTGAAGCTATCATGTCCCAAACCCTAGCCCTAATGTGCAAAATGCATAGATCTCTTTGGATTCACGTAAAGTTTGACACTTTACGTGATGGATGGGTTGTAGGAGGCTAGATCTATGTTTTGGATCAATTGCATGGCCTGGAGTGCTTCTGTATGGATTCAGACCAGTGGTACTCGGCGAGTCACATGGGTGGACTCGACGAGTTGCTTGAAGATGAGCTGGAACTCGACGAGTTGGAAGAACAACTCGGCGAGTTGGATGAAGATGGCCTGGAACTCGACGAGTTGTATGAACAACTCGGCGAGTAGGTTGAACATAGCCTTAGACTCGACGAGTCTGTTCTTGGACTCGGCGAGTCTTGTCGAAGAGTCCCAATATTTTCTGGCTGAGTCGAGAATCGGCGAGTCAAGGGATGACTTGGTGAGTTGTGTGCGAGTGGACCCAGAGTTGTTGGACTCGGCGAGTCTCGGGGTGACTCGACGAGTTAGGTCGCGGATTGAGGGAAGTCCTGAGCTTGGGGACTCGGCGAGTCATCGTGTTGACTCGGCGAGTAGAGTCAGTCAGGGGTTGACTTTGACCTTGTCCAAGGGTTGACCAATTGTCTTCCGGGGGCATTTTGGTAATTAAGGGCATTTATTGAGTTGAGTGTTTTGGTGTTCAGTGGAGGAGTTCGTGTCGGAGTTTGGAGCAGCGGGATCTTATCCTTTCAGCCGGCAGTTTCGAGGTGAGTTATCCTCACTATATCAACAGGGTCTAAGGCACCAAGGCCGGCCCTTATCGGATTGAGATCCGGGTAGTTGTTGTTATGTTACTGCTTTGATATGTTTGCATCCTGAGAGCTAGGATGGTATATGTTAGAGACCTGATTGAGATCAGTATCTTGAGAGATAGGGAGATGCTATGCTAGTGACCTGTTAGGTCGGTATCCTGGTTAGGATGATGATATGTTATGTGATCTGTTGATCTGCTTGTTGACTGTGAATTGCTATATGATTGTATGTATATGTGCACATGGTTGTTTGGACTGTTGTTGGGTTGAGGCGGGTCCTGCTTTGTGCTGTAGGCCAAGATACCCAGGGCGGACCGGTTGTTCCGAAGGCCCAGCGAGCGGTCCGGATAGGCTGTAGGCCCCAAGAGGGCGGACCAGACGTGCCGAGGATCGGAGAGTGGACCAGGCCGACTGAAGGCCCGGTGCGGGCGGACCAATCATACTGTAGACTCAGAGAGTGGACCATGTGGATTGAAGGCCCGGTGCGGGCGGACCAATCACACTGCAGACTCGATGTATGTGTTTAGATTCGGAGAGTGGACCAGGTGGATTGAAGGCCCGGTGCGGGCGGACCAATCATACTATAGACTCGAGGTTTATGGCTAGACTCAGAGGGTGGACCAGGTGGACTGTAGGCCGGTGCGGCGAACCAGTCACACAGTAGACCCGAAGTGCATGGCTGTTCTGTGATCAAATATGTTGTGGCATGTTATGCGTGTATGGTATATGTGGTTGGTATTTTAGGGATATCTCACTAAGCTTTCGGGCTTACAGTTGTGGTTTTATGTTTTTTAGGTTCTTCAGGAGACCGTGGCAAGGCGAAGGCGTGATCGTACCGCTCCTCATGATTTTGTAGTAATGTGATTCTGGGAATACGTTAAATGTTTTGTATTGAAAACCTTTTTGTAAAGATTTAATGGAATCGAGTTGTTTTTGAAAAATTTAAAATTGGTTGTATTTTTCGGTCATTACAAGTTGGTATCAGAGCCTTGGTTTGAGTGAATTGGAGAAACACTCGTGTGACTCCAGTCTCAAATCAAGGAGAGTTTTCAAAAGAGAGTTTAAAATGGTTTTCAAAATGAGTAAAGGAGGACGCGGAGGTACGATCTGCCGGAGCTAGTAAGCAACCCCAAAATACCATGCATGTTATTTGTTTTTGAGCTTTGATAGAACAGCATGCTAGTGTTAGGCTAGGGATCTTCAGGATTTCATGATAATGTTGCCTGATTTGTGATGCCTGTAGCCTAGGGTTTCCTTGTGGGAGATTTTCAGAGTTCATCTAGTGGTGAGGGTTGAGAGTTATTATGCATGTTTTCACTAGGGTGTTGTGGTAGTACTTCATACAAATATGGGTAGGTGTGGAAGGTAGTATGGGCCCGTACTACTGAAAGCACAGGACCTATACGCGTATTAGGGAAACCATGACCTCTAGGGTTGGGTTGAGAGAGTTGGATCCCAGGATAATGGGAAGAGTCTGAGATTTTGTGTGGTGTTTTTCAGTATGGAGATTCCGAGGCATGATGAGAGTGGATCCGGATCAGGATCGGGAGTAGGAGAGGGAGTTCCGGGCGGGTCAGTACCGCCCGAGGTTATCGGTCAGATGAGCACGTGTGAGTTGGATGAGAGGATTCGTGAGATCATGCGTGATGAGATTGCTGAGTTGTTCCGGGCTGAGTTGCCGGAGCTGTTTGGGTCGATCAAGACCGCCATGGTTGAGTATTTTGATGAGCGCTATGCGGCTCTCACAGAGACGGCTGCCGCGGCGGCTACATCGGCTGTAGTGGCGGCAGGGGGAGGAGCTGGTCGGGGCTTTCAGTATCGGGACTTCGACAATATGAAGCCTCCCACCTTCGATGGAGTTCAGGACCCGATCGTCGCTATGAGATGGTTATCAGACGTGGAGGGGTGTTTCTTCACGTGTTCATGCCCTGCTGATCAGAGGGTGAGGTGTGCTCTGAACCTGTTGAGGCTCGGGGCGAAGGATTGGTGGAGATTGACCACGGGGTCATATTTGGATGCGCAGAGGGCTGCGGTTTCATGGGATCAGTTCAGAGAAATGTTCAGCACTCGTTATGTTCCGCAAGTTGAGAGGGAGAGATTGGCTCAGGAGTTCCTTGAGCTGAAGCAGGGTTCGGAGTCGGTGACTGAGATCACCAGGATGTTCACTGAGAGGACGATGTTTTGCCTAGAGTTCGCTTCGGAGCAGGCTCAGATGTCTCGATATCTGAGCATGCTCAAGAGGGACATCAGACAGTTTGTGTCTGCGCAGAGGTGCGAGACCTTGTTGGAGTTGTAGGAGGCCGCTAGGCGGCGTGAGTTAGAGATTGAGTTGCAGTTGCGTGAGCTGAGGCAGGCTCCGGTGCAGTCGCAGCCGGCGCCGAAACGGTCCAAGACCGTTGATGTTAGAGTGGGGGATCTGAGCAGCCACACTTGTGGGAAGTGTGGGAGGGGTCACACCGGAGTTTGTAGGTCCAGTGGTGCATGCCGCAAGTGCGGAAAGGAGGGGCACTATGCGAGGGATTGTCGGCAGTCAGCATCGGTTCGGGATTTGAGGATTTGTTATCATTGTCATCAGGTTGGACATTTGAGGGTCAACTGTCCACAGCTTGCTGTGGGACCGGTGCAGGCTCCAGCACCGGCCACATTGAGGATCACGGGTGGAGGTCAGGTTGGAGCGGAGCCCCCAAGGGCTCAAGGTCGTGCTTATCAGCTTGCGGCAGAGGAGGTCAGAGCAGTGCCGGATGCAGCTGCGGGTATGTTTCTTTCTTGATATATTGTTATCCTGTGATTATTGTGGTGTTTTGTTTATGTGCTGGTATCTTTGTGTGGTTTGCAATGCGGTATTCTTCGTTTTGAGAGTTTTAGGTTGGTTATGGGATTGTTGTTTTGGGAATTTCGTTGGTTATCATCCATGAGGGTTATTAGTGGAAACCTGGCATTGGGTTGAAGGTCGGGTAGCATCTGCTTTTTGAGGAGTGGTTAGATGCAGGTTGAGTTTCTTTCGAGCGGGTTATCAGTGTTGATGTGGGATCTTGTTAAGGTTGTTTATGCTTGTGGGAATCAGTCCGCGTGTAAGTGTTGGTTTTGTGCAGAGTTGTTATGGGTGGTCGGTGTTGGCGACCGGTGGTTGTTAATCAGTGCTACAAGTGGGGGAGAATTGGAAAAATTCTCCAGGAGATCGATGAGTATTTGAGGGTGCTTAACGGTCGGGATTCAGCAGTGTTCCGTCAGTCCAGAGTATAGGCTGATAGGAGCAAGTGTCGGGCATGCGGGGCGGGATACAGACCTAGGGCATTCGATTGTGGAGGGCCTGGGAGTAGGCCGGGATCGAGCATGTGCGATTGAGACAGAGTTCGGAACCCTTAAAGGGCTAGAATAGTATGCATGGGAGGATTTCCGGGAGAGATAGCTCGGAATGATGAATGCTAGTTGAGCGGTCCAGATAGAATGAAGGCCGGTAGGCGTACCAGTCAGGCCAAAGGCTCGGAGAACGGTCCAGCCAAACTGAAGGCACTGAGAGCGGTCCAGATTGGCTGAAGGTTCTGAGAGTGGTCCAGATTGGCTGAAGGCCTGGTGAGTCGGTCCAGTCATGCTGAAGACTCTGTAGGTATTGTTGGATCGGTTCGAGGATATGGATTGTGTATGATGCAGTGTGATTGCGTTAGAAGGTCTGGCCCCGGGTAGTGATCTTGATTAGTTGAGATAGTGCACGGGCTTGAGAGTCCCTGCGATTGGAGTCACAGTATGTGTGTTGGATGGATAGCGGATACGCTATAAAAGGGTGGTGTAGTGTTGGGCAAGCACCGTGGCACTTGTCGGAGTGGCAGTGTGGCCAAGTGGATTCCTTGGTAATGGAAAAGAGAGTGGTGTGTAACTCCGAGAGGGAGTGCAAGTTCACGGAAGTGGAAGCGGCAGAGCAGAGTTATGATTAGAGTAATTCGAGTATGGTTATTGAGCAGCGTGTTTGCGGCAGTGGAATAGAAGCACATCTGGTTTGGGATGTCTGCTGAGGTCGCGGAGGGAATTCCGCAGGTGTAGAGCCAAGAGGCTCGGAAGGGATGCAGGGAGAGAGTCTTGGGCTCTCAGTGTGATTTTGATCAGGGAATTGGGTATGTATTAGTGGTTCATCCTGGGGGATGTTTGGAGATATCATCAGTGTATCGGGTTTTCCCAACCTGAGGGTGCTAGAGCTAGTTCAGCATGTGTATGTGATTGCAAGAGGAGAACTCATGGGAGTTGCTCTGAAGAATGTGTCTTTCTGTCAGCAGAATGATTAGAGTTGGACTCGGATCGGGAATCCGGTGGTGCATGGTTATCTTCTAACTCATATGGGTCGAGTGATGGTTGTGATTTGGTGTAGTGATGCATCTTGGGTGATTCTCGATTGTTGAGTGTGATTATCAGAGGGTACAGCCGGTGCCCGGTTTGAGACGGTGGTTAAGACACCGCAAGGAAAGAGGAAATGAGTTCGAGTTTCGATGGTTGTGTTTTGAGGAACCTGGTCGGGTAATGCCAGGTGGTGCGTGGCGGGGGTATTTCTGAAATTTAGTTGCCGCAGGCTTCGAGGACGAAGTCTAATGTAAGTGGGGGAGAATTGTAACATCCCGAAATACCAAGAGTAGAGTTGAAGGGCTAAAAGAGTAAATTGGGAAAGAGCGACTCGGCGAGTCCATGGGTGGACTCGGCAAGTAGAGTCGCGACTTGGTCGCGTGTTAAGTAGCCGACTCGGCGAGTCAGTAAGATGGACTCGGCGAGTAGGCGCTGAGTGGGGAAAACCCTAATTCTCGGGGTTGAGCCCTATATAAAGAACATAACATCCATTCCCCCAGCCTCTTTACTCATCCTCAAGTCCAGAAACCCTAAACTTCGTATGTGAGTGGATCAAGTTGCATTTGGGTGCTTGGAGAAGCAATTGTTGAGGAAATCTTGAAGGGTAGGAGGCTTGGAGCAAGGGGCTTTCCTTGGATTCGAGTTCCATTGCAGTTGGGGCGTTCTTTTGAGGTAATATCTCGTCCTTGGGCAGTTACTCTTATGGATTCATCATTTTGGGGTTTGTGGGGAGCTTATCTTGGTATGTTTTGGAGTTTGGAAGTTAGATCTGAGGTTGCTACCTCAGATCTGGAGTGGTGATGGTCCAAATGTGCATTAAGTCCCTGTGTTGAGTGTTGGGTGAAGCTATCATGTCCCAAACCCTAGCCCTAATGTGCAAAATGCATAGATCTCTTTGGATTCACGTAAAGTTTGACACTTTACGTGATGGATGGGTTGTAGGAGGCTAGATCTATGTTTTGGATCAATTGCATGGCCTGGAGTGCTTCTGTATGGATTCAGACCGGTGGTACTCGGCGAGTCACATGGGTGGACTCGACGAGTTGTTTGAAGATGAGCTGGAACTCGACGAGTTGGAAGAACAACTCGGCGAGTTGGATGAAGATGGCCTGGAACTCGACGAGTTGTATGAACAACTCGGCGAGTAGGTTGAACATAACCTTAGACTCGACGAGTCTGTTCTTGGACTCGGCGAGTCTTGTCGAAGAGTCCTAATATTTTCTGGCTGAGTCGAGAATCGGCGAGTCAAGGGATGACTCGGTGAGTTGTGTGCGAGTGGACCCAGAGTTGTTGGACTCGGCGAGTCTCGAGGTGACTCGGCGAGTTAGGTCGCGGATTGAGGGAAGTCCTGAGCTTGGGGACTCGGCGAGTCATCGGGTTGACTCGGCGAGTAGAGTCAGTCAGGGGTTGACTTTGACCTTGTCCAAGGGTTGACCAATTGTCTTCCGGGGGCATTTTGGTAATTAAGGGTATTTATTGAGTTGAGTGTTTTGGTGTTCAGTGGAGGAGTTCGTGTCGGAGTTTGGAGCAGCGGGATCTTATCCTTTCAGCCGGCAGTTTCGAGGTGAGTTATCCTCACTATATCAATAGGGTCTAAGGCACCAAGGCCGGCCCTTATCGGATTGAGATCCGGGTAGTTGTTGTTATGTTACTGCTTTGATATGTTTGCATCCTGAGAGCTAGGATGGTATATGTTAGAGACCTGATTGAGATCAGTATCTTGAGAGATAGGGAGATGCTATGCTAGTGACCTGTTAGGTCGGTATCCTGGTTAGGATGATGATATGTTATGTGATCTGTTGATCTGCTTGTTGACTGTGAATTGCTATATGATTGTATGTATATGTGCACATGGTTGTTTGGACTGTTGTTGGGTTGAGGCGGGTCCTGCTTTGTGCTGTAGGCCAAGATACCCAGGGCGGACCGGTTGTTCCGAAGGCCCAGCGAGCGGTCCGGATAGGCTGTAGGCCCCAAGAGGGCGGACCAGACGTGCCGAGGATCGGAGAGTGGACCAGGCCGACTGAAGGCCCGGTGCGGGCGGACCAATCATACTGTAGACTCAGAGAGTGGACCATGTGGATTGAAGGCCCGGTGCGGGCGGACCAATCACACTGCAGACTCGATGTATGTGTTTAGATTCGGAGAGTGGACCAGGTGGATTGAAGGCCCGGTGCGGGCGGACCAATCATACTATAGACTCGAGGTTTATGGCTAGACTCAGAGGGTGGACCAGGTGGACTGTAGGCTGGTGCGGCGAACCAGTCACACAGTAGACCCGAAGTGCATGGCTGTTCTGTGATCAAATATGTTGTGGCATGTTATGCGTGTATGGTATATGTGGTTGGTATTTTAGGGATATCTCACTAAGCTTTCGGGCTTACAATTGTGGTTTTATGTTTTTCAGGTTCTTCAGGAGACCGTGGCAAGGCGTAGGCGTGATCGTACCGCTCCTCATGATTTTGTAGTAATGTGATTCTGGGAATACGTTAAATGTTTTGTATTGAAAACCTTTTTGTAAAGATTTAATGGAATCGAGTTGTTTTTGAAAAATTTAAAATTGGTTGTATTTTTCGGTCGTTACACCTCTTCCAAAAGTAGCAGACGTACATGTACATTAGAATTATGAGAAGTATCTTTTTGTCGTGATGCATTAGGAACCTATTAATCAACACAAGTACATTCAAGTACCAAATAACATAACATAAAATTCGTGTACCAAATAACATAGCATAAAATTCAAGTACCAAATAACATAACATAAAATTCAAGTACCAAATAACATAGCTTAAAATTCAAGTACCAAATAACATAAAATTCAAGTACCAAATACCATAAATAACATTCAAGTGCCAAATAACCAAATTACAACACCAAAAAACATAACCATGTAGTTCCAACACATGCAATTAAAACCTAAACAACACAAATATGTAAACCTAATGGACAATATTTCCATCCTTTAAAACTCCTAAATGTGTAGCAGTCATCTCGATCCATCCTCTTAATATATGTGGATCATTGGGAAAATTTACCCACATCTCTCTTATATTCAGGGTCCCTCCAAAAACGTGATAAGCCTCAAATAGTAGAGGGTCTACTAGGCCTAACTCGAGCAACTCTATTGTAACGTCACATTTTCACGACCAAAAATTTTCATTTTATTTAAAGTAAAACATCCCAATTATAAAAACCATTTTAAGAAAACCATCTATTCCTAATTACAATTATTGAAATTTTGAGTATTATAATGAACACGAAATCCTGAATGATGCTGATAAGTGTGTACAGTCCCGCCTTCGCCTTCTCATAGCGACCGATGATACCTAAAACAATAAACAACTGGGTAAGCATAAAGCTTAGTGAGTTTCTCCCAAAATACCCGATATGATAAACATACAAGCATGCATAACAACCCACAACCACCTGGTTGGAATGCCTAGGCCCAATCAGTCCTTAGACTGGAATGCCAACATGTAACAGGTCCAATCAACCATCAGACTGGAATACCCAGGGTCTGTTGGCCTACCACCTCAATCTAACCGCTCTTCCCGAGCCTCCGTGCCTACGGCTTATAGCCGGCCCACAACGGGTATATTTGCCTACATCACAAAGCAAGACCGCCTTAACCCAACCACTACCATATGTCAACATATAAATAATCAGGATCATGTAGGCACATAATACATGCAATCAACAATCATACAAATCACTACCACATACTATTCCTCACACCGTATACTGTCCTGCTACCAACTAACCTCCATTAAATGCATAACCAGAGGTGAGATAGCCACCCGAACAGATGATCCTACTCTAGAGCCATAACCAAACAAGGAACAAGAAAGAAAGCCTAGATCAAGAGTTCTCAAGGTATTATACATGACTACTTATAGTTCCTATGGTACCCCACTACATGATAACCAACAAGTACAAGCAGACATACAGATCTAACAGATCACTACAACATAGCAATATTCTATATACCAAGATATAGATCTATCTGATCACTACAACATGGAAACATACTAAGTACCAAAATGGGGGTTAAGATGCTTAAATATGGATGAAACCCTAAAAATATGTGGGTTTGGGCCTGAGCAAGCGCCACGTCGTGGCTATCCATTGCCACACTATGGTGGCTCTTGAAAACATGCGTTCGATGAGTATCATGCCACATCGTGGACATCCAAGCCCCACATTGTGGCCGAGGGTCTGCTCCAAAAATCCTTATTTGATTCCTTAATTCTTGGCCCACTTTCTTTAGAAAATGGGATGTTACAATTCTTCCCCACTTAAATTAGATTGTGTCCTCGAAGTCAGTTCTTGGAGTCTTCTCTCAAACACCTTCTAAACCCCTTGTGGGTTCTTCAAACCCAACTCCCTTGCCACGAGCTGATATCATTCGCATACTAGTAACTGCAAACATCGACAAGCCAGGTTCCATGCCTAGGATAATGGGTCGATTCGATCAGAGACCCTAACGGTCTAAATCACAACTCCCACGACATTCCTTGATCTTCTGACACCTCTGCAGATCTAACGAGAAACAAACGACCTGACAGAAAACCATTCCACAAATGAAATTCCCTCCCTAACCCATGACCTATAGATCTAAAAATCATGAACACCCCCAAGCAAATGAGATATCCAAAAATCCATAGATTTAATCGGTCCAAGAGCTTCTCGGCTAACGTCGTCATGCTAATCCAGCTAAAATGTGCACCACCGCAATGAAAATTAACTGGTCATATACTGAACTAAACCACACTCCCACACGGCTCCAACAACCCTGCTTTGTTATCTGCTGACAACTCCCATGCTCACTCCTAATCTGCTAACCAACAACAGCACTCGGGTCTACCCCCGATCCACTAATCAACAACAACACTCAGGCCCAACAAGACTTAACTGATCCTACCAGGTCTTCGGGCCGTGACTCAAACCTTCAAGCCCCAATCAAACTAGAACAGACAAGGTGTAACAACCCGAAATTCATATCCCTAAATGTAACCCTTCTCGCGACTCGTTCCGATCATCCAATCACCGTTTCCGATTTCGTTTCCGATTCCGGCATTTTATTAAGTCATTAATGTATATTTTATTTTATGACTTAATAAGTGTCTTAATACCCTTAGAACTCATTCTAACGTCTCATATTAATGATCGGAACATTTCTAGAATCAACCATATCGGGTTACGGCAAATTGGCCGGGTACGACCAAAAGCCCCGTCTAATGCCGGTATCGGGTAGAATTCTACCGTGTCCCGAACATGGACACTATTTAAAGTGATCCAAGTCTTCATTTTGAAGCTTTATCTCCATTCTACAACTTTCACACCAACCTCTCTCCTCAAACTAGAATTTAAGGTCCAAATCTCAAGTTTAAGGTCTCAAATCTTCAAGGTACCTTCCTATACTCATTTTGCATCATATTGAGCCTTCAAATTCGAGTTTAAACCATGGATTAGGACCATTACCATGATTTTACGGCCCTAGAACAGTCCTAGGCCGTAAACTCATATAAATGGGGTTTTTGGAGCAACAAAACCCTTCCAAACCACAATTAGACCTTGAATATGGCTAGATGACTTTATGAAATGGAATTAGAATGCCTCAAACCATGATTTAGAGCCTGATATATGAGTTTACGGCCCAGGATGGTGCTTAGGCCGTAAAATCATATTTAAGGGGTTTTTAAGCCCTTAAACCCTTCCATGGCTCAAACAAGACTTAGATATGACTTTTAGAATATTGGTTATGGACCTAGAACACCTTAAACATGAATTTTGAGGGGTTTGTATGAGTTTACGGCCAAGGCATGTTCGTGGGCCGTAAACTCCTCAAACATGGGTGTAAACTCACTTCTAAGGTGTTAGAAAGCCATCCAACACCACCAAAAGCCTTGGAATAAATCATAGAACCAACCAAAAATAGTTTAAGGGCCTTAAACACATCAAAACTCTTCATTTGAGAGTTTACGGCCATAGAAGGTGCTCCATGGCCGTAAACTCCTAAAAGCATGTCAACTTGTGTCCAAAAATCATTTTAAGGCTTGTAGGAATTTTTAGAATCACATGTGATTAACTTTGGGACCTTAAAAAACAATTATTCAAGTGAATATGAGAGTTTACGGCCATAGGCTCCATGCCAAGGCCGTAAAGTCCCTTAAGTGTGATATTTGATGTCTTAAATTAATTCCAAGCCTTAGGTAAAATTATTCCAAGCATTTCCAAGTGTTAATAGCCATTTGTGACCCATTAAGCACCATAAATCTTACCAACATGAGTTCACGGCCGTGAACTCATGTGTGAGTGGTGTATAGGTCGTAAACCTCATTAGGAAGTTTACTCTTGGGGAGTAAACTCAAATCCCAAGTCCCTCGCTTCAATTCCCATTCGTAGATGTCACCCGGGTCACTCCAAACACCCGTTTTGAGGTGTTTTCGTTCGTTGGAGTGTGACTTCATATCTAATTAGAGTTTATGAATCTAATTAGATATATTTGTATGCCATTTCATATTACATAGGAACCTCGCGTGTTATCAGGCCTCGATTCAACGTTTAGCACCCGAAATCGACACACTTCCGCATCCGGTGAGTTCATACCCCTACCCTTTTTCAATGGTTTTTCAATGTTTTCAGGGGGGGAATACAAGAAAAAGTACAAGAATATCTTGTACTTAAACTTACGATTTCAGTTAAATGGTTTCATATTTGTATATTTTTAAGAATTGAAAACCTTTTAACAAACTATTTTTAACTTGCAGAGTTGTTGGTTTTAACCCGATTTTCAATTCTTATTATACACTGTTATAATATATACTTCACATTTGATTGTTCACACTTAAACTGATAGAACACCTAAACCATTGTAATGTCTGCAATAAAACACTAAGGTTCGAGTGTAAAAGACAGACACCATCAGAAAACATAAAACATCTGTATGTCTTTAACAATACACCTAGGCTCGAGTGTGATAGATAAATATAATCATAATACGCAAATCAATTGTATCGTCCTTAATAATACACCTAGGATCGAGTGTAAAGGACAATCACCATAAGATAACACATATATTATTTGTAACGTCCGTAATAATACACCTAGGATCGAGTGTAAAGGACAATCACCATAAGATAACACATATATCATTTGTAACGTCCTTAATAATACACCTAGGATCGAGTGTAAAGGACAGTCATCATTAGATAACACCTAGGCTCAAGTGTAATGTCCTTAATAAAACACCTGGACTCGAGTGTAAAGGATAGGTACGTAGAATATAGCTAGTCGTAAATATTACTTTCCTAGTCGAAAAGTAAAGAGGAATCTTAAAGATTGGAGACACGTCCTCGTAACACTTCCATGACACGAGATAGTGGAGGACTAACCCTGTAACCAGAATCTCCGAACGTAGGAGAGCGTGGCTTGAGTGTATAGATCTATACGGGACTGACAATCCCACACCTGGCTGCTAGCTACAGCCGAACCGAAAGGTTCAAGGGTGACGAAAGTCATAAAAAGGATATTGACCCTGGTCCGAGTCATATCTAGTCTGAGTATGGTTAAGGACTCGCAATCAGAATTATTAACACTTTACGAGTATTTATTAGTTTTATGTACGTAATAAAACTAATGTACGTTCAAGGATGACAGGCATACACACATACACACAGTCAGGAGAACATGGGGTTTTCTTGGGGATAACTTTGAACATATTCGGAATCGGTAACAGTTAGCATACACAAGATTGGTAACAGTATACACACATTTAGGAAAATATGGGGTTTTCCTGAGAAGAACGTTGAATATAACCAGAACCGGTAAAGATACACACACAGTCAGGGAAACATGGGGTTTTCCTGGGAAGAACATCGAACATAATCAGAATTGGTAATAGTTCACACACACACAGTCAGGAGAACATGGGGTTTTCCTGGGGACAACATTGAACATAATCGGAATCGGTAACAATTTGTATAAACAGAGTCAGTAACAGCTCACACACACACATATAGGAAAATACAGGATTTTCCTGAGTAACAGTAGTATGTAATCAGAAAAGTGTAATAAGTTAAATAACTGAACTACAATTCACAAGAACAATCATGTTTTCATTGTACATTGTTACTTTACTTTCAGATTTGGAAACTAACTTTACATAAGAAAATATGGGATTTTCTTGGATAAGCACGTTTTCAGAAAACTAAGAGAACTCATACATTTTCAGAAAACAAAACCGCTTATGAACTCACCAGCTTTATGCTGATTTTCAAACCGCTTGTATTCTCAGGTTCACATTAGACAGGTACCCGACGATCTCTTTTGGTGAAGAAGAAGTGCGTAGAAGACTCGTTTCGTGTTATTCATATATACTATGTATCACTTGTATAACTTATGCTTTTGAAACAAATGTAAAACTTTCAAATATGTAATGTAATGGTTGATTTACTTTACTTACTATGTACATTGGATTTGATACTCAACGTGGAGTCAACCCCGGAAATGTTTCCGCCTTCGATTTTCGGGGTGTGACACAAGGAATCTCTCATCACATCCGTCAACCTGGGCCCCTAACATCCTAGATTCTAACACAATCATGCCGTACATATTATATTACAACTAAAACTAATACAACCCGAAGGTAAATCCAACAGCCGACGATGATCTGGAAGATCCAACAGTTGCGGGGAAGTCTTGAACTTGGAGAAATTTGACTGAGAACCAAACCTTGGCACAAGGTCTTCCTTCTATGATATTCCACTCTCCCCCACTTGAGATATGCTAGAGTCTGACAACTTCACAATCCTATAATACTCAGACTAACTTGAACTCCACCATTTGATCCCAACCACAGATATCATGATACATAGGAGAATCTGAACCCTCACAACATTCATAAATGTCCAACATGCATGCATTTCGAAGATAATGATAATAAATCCATCCATAACAAGAATTCAGATTAAATAGGGTTAAATCAAGATAATTCCATTCAACTGATCATCTAAGATTACAACTGAACTTAAAACACAAACATTAATTAAAGATGAATACCAATACTACAACAATGTCTCAAATAGAAGAACTGCTAACTCAAATCTCAGTCTCTAGGACTCCGGTTGTCCTGACTGCAATCGAAAAAAACTTGTGCACTCCGCCTGCAATCTCTACCAAAATGGCCCTCCTCGCCACACTTGTGACATAGAAAGGGTCTGCACATCCCCTCAACTGATCCCAGACTCTGTCCAGTGGATATGAACTGCTTCGCTGCAGGTTGGGATTGAACAGGAATCTGGCACCGCTCCCTCACCTGGGTCTCTATCTTAATCTTTCGCCTCCTTGCGACATACTGAAGTTCAATAAGGGTACTTTAACGTTGGGTAGACACAAACTGCCAAATATCCGTCTTGGGCATGCTCAAGTACCGATTCATCTGAGCCTACTCTGAAGCAGCGAGCGTAAGAAAGAGACAGAAAAATCCCTCTCGATGAACACCTTGGTGATCTCCGTCATCGACTCAGTTATCTGTCTTAGATCCAGGTACTCCTGATCCATTCGATCCCACTCCACAAGAGGAATATACTCCGCTAGGAACATGTATAGAAACTACCCCCAAGTCACTGTGGCTCGCTCGGCTTGCGAAAAGCACTGGGTCACAAACTCCCACCAATCCTTTGCACCCCAATGAAGAGGATTCAACGCAAACTTCACCTTCTAGCCCTCGGTACATGAACACGTGAAGAAACAACCCTCCACATCAGAAATCCATCTCGAAGCAATGATCGGGTCCCAATCGCCTCTGAACTCTGGAGGCTTCGTGTAACTGAACTCTCAGTATTGCATTGCACCGCTTCCCTCAGATCCTGCAATGGTGACAGTTGTTGTGGTTGCGACATCAGCTACCAGCAAAACGACGACATAACGCTGGTCAAACTCCTCGATCAATGCGGTCTTGACCGACCCAAACAGCTCCGAAATCCTCTCCCTGATCACCTCTACCACCTTGACAACAATGATCATGTGGATCTCCTCCTTACTTAGACATGTTCTCCTAGTGCCACCAACACCTGATCCTGAACCTCCAAAAGTCGCTATACTAGAAATATACCAAGGAAATATCAGACATAAAAACATAGAGCTCAACACACTAGGACACACTCCTATTAGTTCCTTAGTAACCTTGAGGTTCCTCCTGAATCTCATACGGATCCTATGCTTTCAGTAGCATGGGCCCATACTACCTTCCACACCTATCCATAGTCGATTCAAAATTCATTCCAAGGTCCTAAGTCACTGCACTAGACCATTCCTAGGTGTGCTAACACCCACTTCTCCTACAAGCTACAACTAACTTCCTAGGCACTTTTCCTATGATTATCCTCGCTCCCGCACCATCGGCTACTTTTGTGCATGCTTGTTGTAAACAATACGATATCAGATAGATTGTCGAATAATCGACTCTGCCCTAAGTCCACAAACAAACAAGGAACAAGAAGTAAGTCTAAGTCGATCGTTCTAAGGCTATTAAATCCCGACCGTATACAACTAATCAACATACACGCAACAATCACAAATCAAGTAATATATATATCTGGCAACCAACTCCCTATATCGTAAGGCATCACAGAAATCAGACAATTCTATGCAACAGTTCCCAAAAGAACCTTAGCTTATCCACTAGCATGCTTTCCTAACAGTTCACATATCAACAACATAAAAAGTCAGTACATATAACAAGTATGGTTATTTTGGGAACCACTCTCCTGTTAGGGCTCTGGCTAACTGTACACACTGCATCTTCCTGAAAAACCAAAGTTAAGTCAAGGTCCATGTTCCCGATCCGGAGCCAACAATTAAATAAGAACATGACAAGAGATCGAGTCCATGTCCCTAACCCAACATTTTTATTATAATTTTTTTTTCAAAACTTTTTGTGAAAATTCTCAGATCCTAGTTTGAGACTGGATTCACACAAGTGTTCCTCCAATTCGCTCAAACTAGGGCTCTGATATCAACTTGTAACGTCCCATTTTCACGACCAAAAAATTTCATTCTATTTAAAATAAAACTTACCAATTATAAAAACCATCTATTCCCATTTAAAATTATTGAAAATTTGAGTATTATAATGAACGCGAAATCCTCAGTGATGTTGATGAGTGTGTACAGTCCCGCCTTTGCCTACCCATAGCCATCGACGATACTTGAAACAATAAATAACTAGGTAAACATAAAGCTTTGTTAGTTTCTCCCAAAATACCTGATACGATAAACATATGAGCATGCATAACAGCCCACAGCCTCCTGGTTGGAATGCCCAGGCCCAATCAGTCCTTGGACTGGAATGCCAACATGCAATGGGTCCAATTAGCCATCGGGCTTGAATACCCAATGTTTGTTGGTCTACTGCCTCAACCTAACCGCTCTTTCCAAGCCTCCGTGCCTACGACTTATAGTTAGCCCACACTGGGTATCTTGGCCTATATCACAAAGCAGGACCGCCTCAACCCAACCACTACCATATGTCGACATATAAACAATCAGGATCAAGTAGGCACATAATACACGCAAACAACAATCATACAACTCACTACCGCCTACTAGTCTTCACACTGCATGTTGTCTCGCTACTAGTTAACCTCCATAAAATGCGTAAGAATAAGTAATCGAATGTGAGATAGCCACCCGAACAGATGATCCTACTCTAGAGCCACAACCACACAAGGAACAAGAAAGAAAGCCTAGATCAATAGTTCTCAGGATATCCTACATGACTATATACAGTCCCTAGGTCACTCCACTAGATGATAACCAGCAAGTACAGGTAGACATATAAATCTAACAGATCACTACTACATAGAAACATCCTATATACCAATATACATATATAATAGATCACTACAACATGTCAACATTCTAAGTACCAACAATCCTAGGAATACATGGCAATATATACTTAGAGGTGAGATAGACACCCGGACAGGTGATCCTACTCTAGAGCCACAACCAAACAAGGAACAGGCAAGAAAACCTAGATTAAGAGTACGTTGTCTATCCTACATGACTATATACAATCTTTATGGTATCCTTCTACTAAAAGATAACCAAAACTAGCAGGCCGACATTGGTGCCTTTGACCCACAGACACAATGAGGCAAAACTCACCTGAATCGAAGAACTCTGAAATAATGTGATACGATCCCTCTTCAGCACTGCTTGCACCCACAAACCCGCTAATCACCAAAACCAACTAAAATCTTAATCAAAAGCCTAAAACCCTCAAGTTTGACCTAAAGTAAAACTTGGTCAAAAGTCAACAATCAACGCCACATCGTGGTCTTCCTTAGCCATGCCTTGGCAATGCCAAAACAAGGCAGTCACGATTTTTGACTTCGCCACACCCTGGCTACCCTCTCCATGTCGTGGCGTATGGGAAATCACCTATTTTTCTGAAAGATCTTAATCCTTTCAGATCTAAGCTCATACTTCCATATCTACTTCTCAACACTAACTTAATGGATAAAGTTTCCAACTTTATCCATTAGGACCTCACCATAGGACAATGTCATAAACCCTAAGTCCATTAAATCCTAAATGCAACCAAAACTCAAACATGAGGCTAAGAACACTCAAGTTAAGTCCTTTTTTTTTACTAGATCAGAAGTTCATGACCAAATGAGCACCACATCAAACTCTGGAGTTCCTCACACTCAAAGAGCACTCAAGAAAGGGACCAAATCATCCAAAATGGGCTCAAACATAAACAAGAAACACAAAGATCAAGTATTAACGTTATACCTTCAATAACTCAGAAATGTGAAGAAGATCTTGGATCCAAGCTAGTTTATTGCTTCTTTGCACCAAAATGAACAACATTCTTCTTCAAGTTTCACCAAATGAAGCAAACAACCTCAATATATAGCCACCAATCTCATTTCCATGGAAGAGAGGCTAGGGTCAAAATGAAGGGATGGAGGCTGAAGAAGATGACTTAAAATGGGGGTTAAGATGCTGAAATATGGATGAAATCCTAAAAATACGTGGGATTGGGCCTAAACAGGCGTCACACCATGGTGGCTCTCGAAGACACACATTCAATAAGTATCACACCACGTCGTGGGCATCCAAGCCCCACGTCGTGACTGAGGGTTTGCTCCAAAAATCCTTATTTGTTTCCTTAGGTCTAGGCCCACCTTATTTGGAAAACAGGATGTTACATCTAACATCTCTAAAAATTAAGGAATTGTAGGACATTGAGTCAAATGTCTTAGAGCTTTTTGCATCTCTAGTGCTAAATCGTCAGCAGTAGTAGAAGCTTTAGGTGATGCACTAAAAGGTGGATCAAGTGAGGCACTAGGAGCTCGAGTTCTAGGAGTTGAGGGTTTAGCCCTTTTGTTAGGGTTACCAGAAGGTGAAGTAGTAGAGACTACCTGAGGGACTGTTTTCATCAAAGAGTTCTCCACAAAACTCTAGAAACAACAATGGGATGATTTTCAAAGAAGCGGCTTTCGGATGTCCATAAGCCCAATCAATGTAACAAAAGTAGTATTAGAATATTTGCCAACTATATTAACAAAATACATATAAATGTGTGTGTGTGTGTGTGTGTGTATATATATATATATATATATATATATATATATATATACCTTTTTAAAGTCCTCCCGGTCCTCATTTGTTAAGTTAAAAGTGTTTGTTTAAGGATTGTAAAGGTTGCCAATTTTGTTCTTCAAGTATAACCACCATCTATATTTGGCTTTAAGATTGTCATACACATTTTTTAGTTGTCTTTGAGTCAAATTAACATCACACTTTTCCTTAATGTCTGTTCCCAACTTGTTCCATTAATGTTTGTGCAAACTCAAACCTTTTCTACCCATAATGTGTACTTCTTCAATACAAATGTGCAATAAGAATTTTATTGCTCATTGGTCCATGTATGTTCATCTCCCATTTCAAATAACAAAAAAACATATGGAATACATACTTTAAAAACATAACCTTATAACAACAACTTTCAAGATAACAACTTCTATTAATTAAACTAGAAAATTTCAGCAAAGATTATTCACATTTCAGCAACAATTATGACATTTCAACAACATTTTATGACATTTCAGCAACATTTCATGACCATTCAGCAACAATTCATAACATTTTCAGCAACAATTCATGACATTTCAGCAACATTTTATGACATTCAGCATCCATTAATGACATTTCAACAACAATTTATGACATTTCAACAACATTTCAACAAAATACGACATTTACGCATAAAACATTTCAGCAGATGAAAGAACAACATCATCAAATATTTGATAACATTAGCATCAAGATTAATCAAGAACAAAGATATTAACAATGATTCAACAAGAAAAAAAAAATTAAGATGTAGTAGGAACTCGAAGTTGCTCCAGCAAGAAAAAATGAAAAATTCAAGATTTACCATGGCAGAATTGTTGCTTCAACAACAATAAATGAAAAAAACTTATCGAGATGAAAGATCAGCGTTGATGACTGGAAGGAGAGGGCAAACAAGAGGAGTCTACGCCGAAGAGGAGGGAACGTCGGTGGGAAGGAAGCTACACCAGCGAAGGACTGATTGCAAATGCAACCGATCGGGGATGATGACGTATAGGGAGAAAAAAAAAAGAATTTGGCGTTTTTTTAGGGGGGAGAACTCGATTTTTTAGCTTTAGGTTTGAAGAGGCTAGTATTGGGTGACAACAAAACAAGTTAAGCACTTCAGACAAATATCAAAACAAAAACTTTGGCAAACTTGCGAAAATAAAACTTCTAAAAATGTAAATCAAGTGACCACAATATGTAACGTGGTTCGGTCAAGGTGACCTACATCCACCGGGCAAACAAGAGAGAGGATTTTATTAAATTCCAAGAACTATTACAATCACACATAAAGGTTACACCTCACTTGAGCTCTCAAAACAAGAGAATATGTCTTGCTTACTAACTGCTCCAAAGGAGTGCTCTTAACCTCACAATGATTACTCTCTTGAAATTTCTATACATTCATAATGATAGAGATATGAGTCTATTTATACTTGAGGGATCATACCTAAAACCCTAATGGGTCAAGCCCATTGGTCCATAGGCCCAAAAAAGGTGACAACCATTCATATCCCGCCATGCAACATCTTTTGGAACATTTTTCCATGTCATACAACTCATGAGCATCAACAACACACATGATGGAGCACCTTGTGCCATAGTGGAGCATCATGATGTACATGTGGTGCATCATGAACACTAATGACCCAACATCCATCTTGGTGGCACAACATGGTGTAATCCTGGAGCAATACCAACCTCTGAGCATCCTTTAATGCTCTTGATCATCATAGAAGACTTCATAGCATACTTGGCTTATCAGGGATACCATGGCTCATCAAGGAACCAAAATGTTTCATCTTGCACCATGATGGCGCAACATGTGCAAGGACAGTGCATCAAGAATCAAGTATGGTGCAAGAACTTCTAGGTTGGAACAACATCACCATCTTGGCACAACAACAACATGCATGGCGCAACAAGGCCATGCTTGGCGCAACAACATACTCTATGACGCAACAAGAGTACCTTATGGCGCAAGAGAGGTACCCTATGGCGCAAGAGGCAGTAGTTTGTTGCAAGCATGAGTGCCCTTGGCACAACAACATCCTTCTCTGCCCAAACCTTCCACAGATGGTGCAACAAGGTTCCATTTTTTCTCCATATCACTCCCAAGTGCTCCAAACCTCCTACAGATGCTCCAAACCCTCTTCTATATGATTCGCTCCTTTGGCACTTGATTCGTTCCTTTGTTAGACGATCCATTCCCTTCTTAAATGATATGTTCCTTTGTCACATGCTCCATGATCCTCAAGTGCTCCATTGAGTTCCAAGTGCTCCAAATGCTCCATGAACATGATCCAAATGCTCCATGTTGGACAAAACTTCATACCTCAAAAGCTATAAGAGTGAAATCAAGTGTTATCCCAAACAGAACACACGTAGAAGTTTTTTACTCTGAAGACTGTGAAAAAACAAACTGCTGCAGGATAAAAACTGTTGCACATGTGCTGCGCAACATAAAGTGGTTTGAAGAGTTTTTTTTTACAGAAAACAAAAAACACCTAAAAGTTGTCGCAACAAAAACACCACTACCGCCACCAACCACCATCGCCACCTCCGCCACCACTACTAACTCCGCCACCAACCACTGCCACCTCCACCACCAACCATCGCCGCTAGATTCATATATGTATAATCACTTCCTGTATACTTATTCATATATGAATACACTTTTTAATATATATATATATATATATATATATATATATATATATATATATATATATATGAATATACATATCCATATACTTACTCATATATGAATATGATCTATTTCGTCGGCCCCGTACACTAGAGCGCTTAAGCGGCAGATTCGAAATGAGTGACCTAGATTCATTCTCTCATTCTCAACCTTTAATTTTTATCTATTGAACCCTCCTATATATAAGTGTGTGTGTGTATATATATATATATATATATATATATATATATGTGTGTGTATGTGTGTGTGTGTGTGTGTTGATATTAAATTTCATTCGGGCTTATGAATAGTAATGTTCATAAGTCGGCTCCCTTCTTTGGCTTGCGCCTAAATATTTGGAGTTGAGATTACTCCTTCCACCACTTTTCGTTACACATATGCAAACAATTGTGTGTGTTTTTGAGCAACTGGAAACTTCCTTTAAATATACTCCATACCTCTTCCTTCACCAGAAACTTCATTCGTAGTGTTGTGGTTTCGTTTTATAAATCGATTGATGCTCCATGTTCAATTGGAGGTCATCTCCCTATGTCTTCCATATATCTTCTTCATCGACAACAAGTTTTCTTCTCCGTTGTTCATTGTCTTTCTCTTCCAATTACAGTACCGCCTCATTCGTTTAACCAATACAACAATCAAACATTCTCTATCTTTTTTTTTTGCATTGATTCAACTCTACTCCAACACCTCTGACTTATTCCCCAAATATATGTGCCGTCCCCGGGTGAATACGATTCAATTGACCTTTTCTGAGTTTGTGTGCATCGACTTTTGATTTCTCGACTGTGACATCCCCATTTTCACGGTCAGAAAAGACCGATTTTGTTTATGCTTTATAAAAATCAGAGTACCTCTTTTAATAAAAAATGTTGCGGAATTTGTTCCTAGTAAAACATGATAAATACGTTATCAAAGCATTTCTGAAGAAAAGTATTTTTATTCATTTTAAAACATTTGGGATGTCATTGTCAATACCGAAATATAAGCATAAACAAAACTTACATTCATTATCACTAATGACTTATATCTCCTTAATCTCTCAGTGTAATGTGACTTCATATCAACACCTGTGATATAAATAAACTGAGTGGGTCAGGTTGGGAAACCTGGTGAGTACATAGGGTTTTAACCCATAATAATATAATTATTATGTTTAAACAATCAAACAATCAACCCAATTACCCATCCCCATTAAACTGTATAATAGTCCGTGGTTGTCATCTATACTCTGCTGGATGACGGGGCCAACATTTGGGTATAAGGCTTCTCACATCGTCCACCTCTCACCCTCACCTCATGGTCTATTTCTCCTCTCACCTCATCATCCAACTCATATTTCACTTATTACATCTACCCATGTTTTACCCCAACATTTTTGTAGATATAAAATACATATACAGTTTAAATCATTTAAAACGTGTATAAAATTGTTCATCTAGCATATACAGCAAGTAACAGACAATATACACACATAGCACGTAATTTATATTAAATACTTCATATCTATGTGTAAGATGAAAGAGACTATGCACTCACTTGAAAAGGTGGTGATTCCGAACTCAGACAGCGCTTCGCTTCTTAAAAATAATTTCCTTCGACGAAACCTAGTATTATTACCACTAGAGTTTAGTCTATTATTCGTCGAGACTAATTAATAGTCTAGCTATTATTACTATTATATAAGAGTTAAACAACACTCTATATAACCCATAATAATAGCCCAAATAATTATTTTAAGGACCTAATAAGATTACTAAAATTATTTAAATGCTATATTAAAAATAGCGTAGGCGTAGCTCACTTACTGCGGGTTTTTCTCAAAACCAGACGCCGCTGGAGCAGCGTTCCCGAGCTGAAAGGCTCTTCTTCTTGGAGCCTCCGGGCACTCCGGGGCTTCCACCTCGTGCTAGGGAGGTTCCCTAGGCTTTTCGGGGGGTTTTGGGGCTAGAGAGAAGTTTTAGAGAGAGAGGGAAGCGAGGGGAGGTGTGAGGAATGAAGAGGGCTTCACCTCTTATTTATAGGAGGCTGGAGGTTCACTCACATCGTGATTTTTAAGGTGCTCACGTCGTGAGCCAGGCTGGCTACATCCAGGCACAGCCTGGTGCTGACACGTGGCATCACAAACAGAGTGGAAATCAGCCGATTTTAAAAAAATTCATAACTTTCGCATACGAACTCCATTTTTGACGTTCTTTATATCCACGCGTAGGTAAAAACAAGATCTACAACTTTCATTTAGACTCCGTTGGCTAATTCTCGACCGATCTTAAATTTAACAGTAAGAGGAGTTTAGACTGTTAAACGACCGCGAAGAATTCGTAACTTTTTCATACGGACTTCGTTTTCGTCTGTATTTTTATCGTCGAGTTCCTATTAATGAGATCTTCAACTCTCATTTAGGTCGTGTAAGCCAAAAACCGCTCGAACTAAAATTCGAGTTTCAGGTCGTGCACTGCTAAGTCGAATCTTAGAAAAAATCATAACGTCCTCATACGAAGTCAGGTTTGGGCGTTCTTTTTATGGATGTTCATGGTTTAATGTATACTACAACTTTGGTTTAGATCACTAAGGCTAAAAAATCCTCCATCGTAAATTTAGTATTTACGTCTCCCGGTGCCGTGCCGGTTTTGCCGTAAAACTTCGACGGGCCATAACTTCTTCGTTATAACTCGGATTTCGGCGCTCTTTATATGTACGGAACCCTTGATACATATTATTAAACTTGGTTAAGATTATTTAGAATAAATAATCTTTTGTTGAAAATTCGTTTTCGACCCCTATTATCTCTAAATTGACTAGCCCGGATCTACGAGCATTACATCGACCTTTTTCGATGTGGAAAAAAGTGATTTTCCCCGATTTCTAAGGTAACTAGCTCTAAAATATTGGTTCCTTTGTCAATTGGGTTGATTTTTTTTCCAGTCACTCATTTGTTCAATTTTGGTAAGCTTGGTCACATACGTTTGAAGTATCGTTTCGTATTTGCATCCTAAGTTAGTTCTTGCCTCCTAAATGATTAATGGGTAAAATCTTTTTAAAATTGAGTATGTGTTTTAATGATTACCTTTGGGAAGATGTAGGTTGTTTGTGTAGAATTTCGCCTGTTATGTTATTCTTCCTTCTTCATCATCTTTTATTATTATTATCATTAGTTTTTTGTCAAAGAAAGAAATCAAAGAATGAAACATTATGTTTTAGTTTACGAATCCCTGGTACGTTTCTTTCTTGATTTTCTCTAGTTTCCTAGTTCATCAATTTCATTTGGAACAAGCATGTTTAGTGGGTTAGTCTCTGATGGATGAAGTAATTGAATGCTCCACTTTAGGTCGCCGATCCTAAGATTGTGGATATTATTCAACTTCAAAAAACTCCTCAATGGAAGGTCCTCTCTCTCTCTCTCTCTCTCTCTCTCTCTCTCTCTCTCTTTCACACACACACACACACAATTGTTATGTTATTAATAAAATTCTTATTAAATTGAGCTCTTGTCTCAATTTTTCTATACACTTTCAACAAATTCTGTTCTAACTTTCAACAATTTTTTTGCTGATTTTCTACCATCTCTATGGATTTTTAGCTAAAAATCATAGGAACTGATTGTGGTTTTTTAAACTTGGTATAATGTTGTTTTTCTATATATAAATACAGTTAATTCGTAATTAGAAAATATAATCCGAATATTTGGGGGATTTTTGGTAGAAAGTTAATTGGTAACTATAAAAACTATGCTTTCATACATCATGATAGTATATGAATTCAAAGTTGATGAAATCGTTATAGGATATTTTACTCCCTAAGCTGGTAATGGTTGGGTTATGGTGGAACATGGATTTGGAGGTTGGTAAGATGAATAAGTAAGAAGTAGAGGTTGACACCACTGGACAATATTAGGGGTTGTATTTTAATATGAAGCCATGTGTGGGGTCACTCCTACTTAAGGAGGCTTTCCAGCATCTCTAACAACAATTGCTCTACCATTGAGATAATAACCCTTCATCTTAGCAATAGTGGGTTTAGCTAAATAAGTAAATAGATTTGGTATGCTTTAGTGGTTACTATTATTGCTTAATAACACTTGAACACATAAATTTAACTTCAGATACACTATTAATACAACTAGAGGAACAACATCATCTCTAGAGAAAGGTAGAAAATCTGTAACAACGGTAGAAGAGGCCACCAAGTTTCTTGAGATGGTAACACTAACTATTAAAGCATCAAAAATACATCTTTTCATTTATATTAAAATATTTTTAAATCAATCAATGTTCTTTACTTTATTTGTAGCTTCATGGTCCTATAATAACTTTGTATCCTAATGTATATGGAGATATTCTTGCCAGAATTGACCAGAAACATTACATGGAAGCTCTAGATAAGGACAATATCAGTAAGTTCTCTCTCTCTCTCTCTCTATATATATATATATATATATATATATATATATATATATATATATATATATATATATATAAATATTTTGAGAAAAATGATACTCATCAATGGCATTTTCTAATTTTACCCTCTACTAAATTAGAAGTGTTAGAACAGTTAACTATGTACAAAATAAAATAACATTTCAAATTAGGATAAGAATCGAGTTTCAACACATCAGGTTAGTATATTCAAATACATTCGGTAAAATTCATGAAAAAATTAAACTTTTAAAACAACCCATAAATAATCATTGTTTGCAAATAGTTTTCCAAAACATGTTCAATATCAGAGTAATCCTAAAATCATGAAACAAAACATGAGGAGGTGCATGATCACGCCTTTTCCTTACTGCGATCCTGTGAGGTACCTGAAACATAATCCAAAACTGTAAGCCCAAAGCTTAGTGAGTTCCCCTAAAATATCAATACACTAGCAAATAACACAAACATAATAACAACATGCAATGGGTCCACAACTAACATATTGGATTACCCCTGAGACCATAACATAAGTTTGGCTTGCCCTTGGGCCCACAACTTATGTTTGGCTTGCTCCCCGGCCTGATCAGTCCTCCGACTGAATACCACCACGCCCTCAGTATAATTTTGGCATGCCCTTCCCGACCCTCAGCTCATATATGGAATGCTCATGAGCCCTCAGTATGAGTTTGGCATGCCCTCCCTAGCCCTTAGCTCATATCTGGTATGCTACAGGGTTTGTTGGCTACAAAACGGAGCAGTACAACCTCAACCTAACCGACACAATATGTCGACATATTACATATAATATCATATACAGATAAACAGACAATATCACAGGTAGTCCTATAGATCTATTGACTAGCATATCAAAACTAGCATGCATATCTATCCCATACTCAGCATATTAATAATATCAGGTTATCAAACCAATGGCCCAACCTTGGTGCCTTTGACCTGAAAGTACAGTGAGGAAAACTCACCTCACAAGCAACACATAACCGATAAGGCCCGACTCTGAATCTCAGCTTTCAACTCAAATGCCTACAACCACCAAGTGACAGATTCCATCAAAAACCCAACAATACCCAAAATACCCTTAAAAGTCAAACTTGGTCAGCTCAATGTCAACTGGTCAAAGTCCATAAACCCACTGAGTCAACCCAGTTGAGTCAAGCCAACCGAGTCAACCCAGCCAAGTTAACTCGAAGATGGCTGAACCATGCGAGTATGTGGGGTGTACTCCGAAGGTACGCGCAGCGTACACAAGGCTTCACAGAAACCATCATCAGGGTGGCTGACTGGGTACACAGGGCATATGCCAGTCTACGCGGGGCGTACCCTCGCAAATCAATTTCCTTCCTTAAGTTCTCAATGTCTTTAGCACTTGAGCTCATACTTCAAATCCAAGTTCCAGAGGCATACTAGAGTCATAAAGTTCCCAACTTTATGACTTTCCAGGTCCAAAAAGTCCTTAATGCACGATCTTAATTCATTAAGACCTTGTACAAGAAGCATGGAGCCAAACTAACTAAATGGACCTCATTTTTATAGCTTAGAACCCGTCCTAGGGTCTGAAAGGACAACCCAAAACGTCTAACACCAAAAATGCATAAATGTAACACCGTGATTTCCAAAAATAAAATTTCCATTTAATTAGTCAAATTAATATTAAAAACACTTGTTTTAAAATCTTATTCACATTCGAATTACAAAACATAGTTTCATTTTCTTTATAATAGAAGACCAGGATCCTCCAAAACACAACTCTTTCTTCGGTGTGTACAATCGAACCGTTGCCATCCCGTGTTACTGTAAGAACCTGAAACGACATAACATAAACAACGTAAGCACGAAGCTTAGTGAGTTCCCCAATATACCTTACGCACATACGCCTTCCGGCCCGGACCTTTCGATCCACATAACATTTGCCTTCCGGCCCGGATCTTTAGATCCACATAACATTTGCCTTCCGGCCCGGATCTTTCGATCCACATAACATTTGCCTTCCGGCCCGGACCTTTCGGTCCATAAGATAATTGCCTTCCGGCCCATACACATATATAACACATAATACAAATACTTTAACACATAAAGCACATATATCATATATCAACCTGCCCTTTCTGTCACATAATACCTTGCCTTCCGGCCCACATATAAACATGTATATCACGCGTAGCAGCTAACTTTCCATTTATAGCATATAAACATAACACATAACATACTTGACCTTCCGGTCACGCAATCAAACCCTTCCGGGTGAGGTATAGTGAGAAGACTCACCTCGTAGTACGCAGGCTATAACCTCTTCGAGCTACTCGCACACAATCCGCTAGTCCGCAGGTTCCCTATAATACCACAGCCTTAGTTAATGATCTTATCAACCAAGACAACTGACCCCTCTAAGATATATACAGGTCAACGGTCAATCTTGACCGGACTCGTCGAGTGCAAAGGGTAACTCGACGAGTATAGACATCCTGACACCACTCGCCGAGTCTGAGGAACGACTCAACGAGTTCCAGTAGATCTTCAAGCTACTCGCCGAGTCTGAAGAACAACTCGGCGAGTTCTAGTGAATCTTCAAGCTACTCGCCGAGTCTGATCATCCGACTCGGCGAGTCCACGCCATGCAGTCGATCAAACTGCTTCCTGAACTGCATATTTTCCCGAGTATACAAACATAGGACCTTCTAGTCCTCTAAGGGGTACTAATACAGGGTATAAACTTTTGTATAACAACAATAATGATCCCTCGATTCACCAAATGGGTTTCACAAACCCTAATCCCATAACACATCAACATAGCAGAGAATAATTCGAGTTCTTACCTGAATAATGTATCCTCTGTGTCCCCAAACCTCAGAACTCGATCCCCTTGACATTCCTTTGGCCAAAACTCTTCTTCTTCTTGCCTAACAAATTCTTCAAGGTTCCAAAAGCTTTCTCTCCTGCTCTAGCCGTCCACAATGATTAAGGGTCCTTCTCAGCCGGCCAAAAAGCGAACAATGGAGGCATAAGATCCCTTAAATACTTCCCAAACCGAACGGCTAGGGTTTTCCACTGAATAGCGTCGACTCGCCGAGTCCATACCTGGACTCGTCGAGTCCAGTCGCGAACCCGCGACCAAATCTGCGACCCTACTCGGCGAGTCTGGATCCAACTCGCCGAGTCCCCCTTTTAAAACACCCCCAAATCAATATTATATTAGTATTTGAAATTCCGGGCTGTTACAATAAAAATGGGACTTTTGGGACAAAAGAACATCATAAAGCTACTAACATAAGATCTAAGCAAACAAAGCGTAAAGGTAGCAAATTTTTACCTTTTAGAGCTTCCCAAGAAGGTGATGATCCAAGATCCACAAGCTTGCTTCAACTTCTAATATCCTTCATGCAACTCCTTATTCCTTAAGCACACAAAGAACACAATTTTAGCTCAAAACACTCTCTTATAGGGTTAGGGTTTGCCAAAACTGACTCAAGGGCTTGGAGGCTGAAAAGATGAGGTTAAATGATCCATAAAGGTGCTTAAATACCCCCACAAACCCTAAAATTAGGGTTTCACTCAGACCTAAGTACGCCCAGCGTACATATGTCTACGCCCAACGTACTAGGGCACACCCTTTTATGCTTAACATACTCACATGTACGCTTAACATACACCTCCTCTCATAAAATTACCATTTTGCCACTAAGGATTCTTAGGGCTACTTTCTTACAATCCAAGGACCAAAATGACATAATTTAAACCAAAGGAGAGATTTAAAAATACCTTAAAAACCCAGGATGTTACAGTATATTTAATTCTTGGTTGTTATTCCTTCACTCAAACTGTGTGACAATGTAATTCTGATGTCTATTATTTCCGGTTGTGTTTATATTATTGCACTTTTCAATTTGTCATATTACAACATCCTATTTTGAATAATCTATCTAACATTATCTTTATACAAATAATGTATATTTTAACCCTTTTTGTTATACTTTATAGAATTGCTCTAATCATGTTTGTTTTCTTTTTATAACATTGTACTTTTGAAAATTAATTTTCATGAAATAGCAATCTAATTTTTAAAATGTTCAAACTAAATTTTATTATCATTAGGCCATTCAACTTTTGAATAATCCATTCTTTTATTTTCTTATTGACGCACATGGACTTTTTTTCTTTATACATGAACCATTCATGAATTTATCTCTTCAGGGGACGATTATGTAAATCTACCTAATATTGGATGTACAAATGTGTTTACAAGTACTTTAAAATTCACTTTATTTGTAGGAAATGGTTATATATATATATATATATATATATATATATATATATATATATATATATATATATATATATATATATATATATATATATATATATATATATATATATATATATATCAATTTAATAATCTATCTAACATTGTGCACTTAACCGTGTGATCCGGTTATAATTTAAGAATAACGTAATTATGCATATCAGATTACGAAATGGACATGCTTACATGTTTATTAATATATCTTCTTTTGTGATTAAGTTATAACTTAAATAAACTATATTTATAAATATCATATTATTATTTAAGTTGCATTTTTAACGTCTTACATTGCATATATTCTATTTAAATTTCCGGTTTCAACTTTCCAGATATCAGCACCCGTTGAGGTTTCTATTTTTTGCTGCAAACAATCAATCTCAATATAGTTGGTGGATTTCACTACATATATAAATACAAGTTAGTGATGATTTCATTTACTTTTGATTAGAAACCAATACCATGTTACTTTCTTCCGATCTATTTTTTTTTTGTGTTTTACTTTCTAGAGCTTCTCTGTGGTTTTGAAGGCATTTTTCTGTGTGTTTTTTTGCATGAATTAAAAGTTGGCATCTGGATATTGGTAAATTAGATACAAACAGATGAGAAATTAATCCAACATACGTAATAAACTCTGCAACATATGGTACTATCTTCTCAATTGGTACTACTATATGTAACTTTAGCAGCCTCCCACTTCCTTTTCAAATCTGGCTATGTAATTGTGGTTTGATGTATTCAAATGATTGATCGATCTAATACTAATAGAAAGAAATGGTAAAAGATGCTATAATACTATTGTACTTCCACTTATTTCTAATAAAGCATCAAAATTAAAATAATAATAATAATAATAAGGAAAAAAACTTGAAAATTCGTTGCTATAATAGAAAGAAATAACAAAAGATGTTATAATAGCAAAGTACTTCCCTTTATTTATATTAAAGTACTAAAATCTCAGTGTTTTTTTTATAAATGCACTATACTTTGAAAAGTAAACCAAATCATAGCATCCTACTTTTTCTTTAATGCTTTCTTATTGTTCATGTGGGGATGCTAACAAAAAATACTCTTGAATGTTGTTTCAGTGAATCATTTCTTATTGACTCAAATATAAAGAAACTTACCTTTGGGTGGATATTCTAAGTACAATATTGTAATTAGATGATTTTCAAAAGTACAATGTTGTACTTGGTATAATTTTCTAAACTTTAATTTTGTAAATGGAAGACACAAAAGTATCATGCTTTTACATGAGAGTGGATATGAACAGGTGACATGAAAGATGTATTATTCTATCCAGCTGATGATCAACATTACTCACCACAAGATTTGCTTGTGGATCTAGAGCCAAAATTGATTAATGGAATCCAATTTAGTGCATATAGTTATCTTTATAATCATGAGAACATAAAAATGAGGAACTTGTGTGTTTATTCATAGTATTTGTCCAATTGGAAGCTACATACTGTAATGCCCGCGTTTCTAGCTAAACATTAATATCATGATATAATAGTTAAGGCCGACAACTGTAACATATTTTGAAGTAACGAAGAGGAATTATTTGAGTATTATGTGATTTATGTGCTACATAGCTTATAACAATGTAATAAAATAATAATAAAAATATGCATCAAAAATAAAATAATAAAGAGACCCAATATCTATGAATAAAGATGAAGTGGTCGTGACACGGATTTCGGAGATGTAAAGAACGCTGAAATCCGACTATTATGACTCGTCGATGTTTTGCGACAAAACCGACACGACACTATGTATCGTAAAAAGTGAGTTTTCGATAAAATAATTTTTAGACTTAGAGATCTAAATAAAAGTCATAGTATACATTAAACCGAGAGCGTGCATATAGAAAGCGTCTAAATCTGACTTCATTAGAGGAAGTTATGATTTTTCTAAGATTTGGCATAGCAATATGTAGTCCGAAAATCGAATTTTAGATCGATCGATTTTTAGCCGACACAATATAAACGAGAATCAAATATCTCATTTATAGTTGTTCAATGATATAAAGACACACGAAAACGGAAGTCGAATGACAAAGTTATGAATTTTTAACGGACTTTAACTGTCTAAGTCTGTTAAAATATAACTTTAAAAATAAAGTCAAAATTAGTCGACATAATCTAAACGAAAGTTGTAGATCACGTCGCTACATACGTTTGGATATAAACAATGTCAAAAACGAAGCTCGTATACGAAAGTTACGAAATTTAGAAGATAATTAATTTATGGGTTACGTTCCGAAGGTGACACGTGGTGAGATCTCGCCCCACCTTCTTCCCCACGACTTCACATACGATGCTGACACGTGGCCACGAATGCCCCGTGTAACATATAGTACGCCCATCATACCTTTTCTGTATGCCCCGCGTTCGACCCCTGCCCAACCTATAAATATGTGGCGTTTTCCTTATTTTTCTTCACACCTTTTCTCAACTTCTCTCCTAAATACCCCAAAACCCCCTCTCCCTTTCCCTAGCACTTCCTAAGTGTTAGAGGCAAGTCTCAGAGCGCCAGAAGGCTCCGACAAGAAGAGCTTTCGGCTCATAAGTTCTGCTGAGCGGAGCCTGGTTCCTCGCTAAGCCCCCTTATAGGTGAGTTATGATTACCCTACTTTAAGCTTAACTTATGTTTCATTATCGTTATTATGAACCTATAAACAAGATTTATCAGTGATTCAAAGTCGTTATACTGACTGATCTACTTATGGGGATGATGTTTAGGTTTTGATTTAGTGAGGTGTTTAAAATGGGCTTTCCAAACAGTATATTACGTATACCAAATAGACCCTAACTACGATATGATCCTACCTGGTTGTTCCTTACTTGATAGATTATGAAAGTAGACTTTGAGTTAATGATGAATCTAGACTAATAATTATTCGCAATAAATATTAAACTAAAATCTAGTAATAATGATACTAGTTTTTGTCGAAGGAAAAGAAAATTGTTAGAAGCGAAAAGCTGTTCGCATTACGAGTCATCACTTTAACAAGTTAGTGCATAGTTACTTTCATCTTACACATAGATATGAAGTATTTAATATAAATTACATGCTATGTGTGCATATTATCTGTGTTCTTGATATATATATATATATATATATATATATATATATATATATATATATATATATATATATATGCTGGACAAACAAAATATCTATTTTTATTCAATTTAAACTGTATATATATTTTATTCATATAATTATGATTGGTAAATATGGGTAAATGATATAGATGCTGAAATAAATGATGAGATTCCTCAATGTTTAAGTTGATTCAGTCATCTAGCGGAGTATAGATGACGACCATGAACTATTCTAGACAATCCAGTGGAACGTTGGCAGGCTCGCAACCTGTAGGTGTTTTTGAACTACGTGTTCACCAGGTGTACTCCATCCCCCTCATGGTTTCCTTTTTGACATATATTACTGAGGAATCCCCTAAGCAGTGTTGTCCATCCCGATGATAATTCTTAGGCTAGGTCCCTTAAATTAGATGTTTTAGGGACAAAAAGTGAGGATAACGGGAATGGGTAATCAGGTTGAATGATTTGATGAAATTATTGAAATTAATTATCATAGGTTGAAAACCCTATGTGCTCACTAAGCTCCCAAGCCCGACCCGCTCAGTTTCTTGCATTACCTGGTTTCTTGTATTACAGGTAATGGCAATAGACCACAAGAGCGATGATCTGATGAGAGATCAATGGATTATAGGCCATTAGAATGATAGATGTTGTAAGGCCTGTACTATTTCTGTTTATGCTTATGTACTGTATTGACAATGACATCCCAAAGTTTTTAATATAATTAAAACACATTTATTCAAAAATGCTTTGATAATACTTTTATCATATTTTGGGAACAAATTCCGCAATATTATTCTTCAGACGAATACTCTGATTTTTAAATAAAGGATAAACAAATCGTTATTTTCCAGCTGTGAAATTGGGGATGTCAAAGTTGGCATCATAGAATTAGTTTAAGCAAACTAGGAATTTGTAGGATTTCTAGACTTAAACTTAGAATGATTAGTGATAATTGTGAGATGGGTGTTTGTTATATTTTAGACACGAGCACCAGCTTATTTTAGGAAAGATGCCTAAATTGCTTTTATGTGCTAAATGATTTATGATACTTTATATGTTATTACTTGATTGAATCTATAATTTGTTGCCGACCGGATCTGGAAACCTTACGTGTTCAAATTTCTAAACGTTCGACTACGATATTAGAACTGGCATGTAATGTGTGGGAGTAACAAGGAAGATTTAAACGTCTGTCGAAAATAAAGATCAAAATTCTCCTACTTTGGTGTATAGATCAACATGGCAAGAACCCGAAGCAGATTCGGAAACGCTAATGGAAATGCTAATGGCAATCAGCAGGCGCAACCACAAGTGATTGAGCATGCACCAGAAGTAGCAACTGCACCCGAGCCAATCACGATGGCAGGGGTACAAGCAATGATCCAAATGATGTTGGATCATCATATAGAAGAAACAAGGTGTCTACTTCAACATAATAGGGATGAACCCACTATGACTATTGTGCAACTGAAACTAAACATCAGACAGTCAGAAGAAGGAAACTATAGTAGAATTGTTAGTCAAGCCGAACCAGTGGTTAGAAGAAATAAGCAGGATGAAGGAATTGAAATGAACGGATGAAAGTATAAGGACTTTACGACTTGCAAACCATCAACTTTTACTGGGAAAGAAGATATAATCAGAGTTATGGATTGGATCTCTGAAATGGAGCTATCTATCATAACATGTGGCTGCAAGGGCAAGCTACAAACCACTTATGCAATACGTCAGTTTAGAGGTGGTGTCGTTCTTTGGTGAAACACTTTGGGGAAGACCATAATCCCCAATGAGCCACTAAAACTGACATGGGAAGAGTTCTTGTTACACTTTAAACGCAATTTCTGCTCAGCCAAAAACCTGCTAGAGCTAGAAAACCAATTTCTAACGTTGAAAAAGGGCAACATGTCCATTAATGAGTATACCAATACCTTCATAGACAAGATGGAGTATGATTTGCACATCATCGCTGACGAGCTAACAAAAATCGATAAGTATGTGAAGGGACTACCATGGGAGTACATTGTGCCAGTATGTCAGACACCTATTCTTGAGGTAGCCATCTGGGCTGCTATGTCTGTTGAAGAGATGATCAAGGGTAGAGTCACCAACAAGGTTGAAGTTGGCGAGAAGATGAAGTTTGAAGGATCTTCAAGGTCCAACAAGAAAAGCAAGTTCTTGAAGTCTGGTTCCAAGAAATTTGGAGGAGGAGGAGGAGGTGAATCAAGATGGTATGAGAAGTGAAAAAAGAAGCACTTTGGAAAGTGTGGCGAGGAAGTCACTTGATACAAGTGTGGAAAAATATGGCATTAATCCAATGAGTGTACATCCAGCAAGAGGGTGTGTTATGGATGTAACGAAGAAGGGAACATTTCTAAGGACTGCCTGAAGAAGAAAGAGGCAGCAAGGCCTAATGTTCCGTTGAGGCCAAAGGCAAGAGCATTCCAAATGACCCTGGAAGCAGCAAAGGATGCAGGAGATGTCGCTTCAGGTACCTTTCTTGTAAATGGATTGCTCGCCAATATATTGTTTTATTATGAAGCTAATTACTCCTTTATATCGCACAAATTTAGTGGAAGACTAGTATTGCCTGTAGATAAACTTGATAGTGCTCTAGTTGTAAAAGTTGCCAGTGACAAATTCATACTTGTTAGCAATTGCATTAAAAACATAATCATCGACTTAAACGGAAATAAATTCCACGAGGAGTTGTTGCCTATTGATTTGAACAGTTTTGATATCAGACTAGGAATGGATTGGCTTAGTGCGAACTATGTCGAGATATGCAGGAAGAAGATAGTGAGAGTAAACCCACCTGGAAAAGAATCGTTTATGGTGTATAGGGACAAACATAGAGTAAATTCTAGAATCATTTCCATGATGAAATCTAGAAAATGTTTGTCCAAAGAATGCACATCATACTTGGTGTTTGTGATTGATGCAAAAAAGGAAAAGAAAGAGATACAAAGAATACCAATGGCGTGTGATTATTTGAAAGTCTATCCCAAAAATCTTCCTAGATTGCCCCCTGATAGACAAGTAGAGTTTCGAATAGACTTGTTGCCAGGATGGACACCAATAGCGAAAGCATCATACCGATTATCACCAATGGAGATGCAGGAGCTTATGACACAACTTCAGGAGTTGTTGAACAACGATTTCATTAGACCTAGTTCATCACCCTAGGGAGAGCCAGTGTTATTCGTTAAAATAATGATGGAAACATGAGGATGTGCATAGACTATAGAGAGCTAAACAAGGCAACGGTAAAGAACAAGTATCCATTGCCAAGGATTGACGACCTGTTTGATCAGCTGCAAGGTTTGAGCTATTTCTCAAAGATCGATCTTAGGTCGAGATATCATCAGTTTAAAGTAAGAGAGCAAGATATCAAGAAGACCACATTCAGAATGAGATATGGACACTATGAGTTCTTGGTTATGTCATTTGGACTAACCAATTCTCCAACAACATTTATGGATTTGAGGTACAAGGTTTGTATACCATTCCTCAATAAATCTGTGATGGTGTTCATAGATGACGTTCTAATTTACTCAAAGAACCATCAGGAACATGGCAAGCACATGCGAGAAGTAATAGAAAATTTGAAGAAGGAGAAGTTGTATGTAAAGTTCTCCAAATGTGATTTTTTGATTCGAGAAGTCCAATTCCTGGGTCATGTGGTTAACCAAGATGGAATAATGGTTGATCCACCAAAGATTGAAGCTTTGATGAAATGGGAACGACCAAAAAGTCCCACTGAGATTCGAAGCTTTGTGGGATTAGCTGGGTATTTCCGAAGGTTTATCCAAGGCCTTTCTTCGATAGCTACTCCATTGATATCTTTGACCCATAAAGGAGCTACATATATATGGATCAAGAAACATGAAGAGGCATTCGAGAAATTAAAGAAGAAGTTGTGTGAACCACTGATTTTTTCTTTACCTGACGGAGTTGAAGACTTCGTAGTCTATAGTGATTCATCTGGAGTTGGGTTAGGTTGTGTTCTGAACTAGAGAGACAAAGTGATATCATATGAATCTTGACAATTAAAAGAGCACAAAAAGAACTACCTCACTTATGATCTGGAGTTGGCAGCGGTAGTATTTGCATTAAAGATATGGGGGAATTATCTTTATGGCACAAAGTGCAAACTCTTCACTGATCATAAAAGTCTCTAGTATCTCTTTGATCAAAAGGAATTGAATTTGAGGCAACGGTGCTGGCTAGATTTGCTCAAGGATTACGACCGTGAGATACTTTAGCACCCTGGTAAAGCAAATGTTGTAGCTGATGCTTTAAATCAAAAAGTAAACATGGCAAGGAAAAGGCCAAGAGCGTTAAGAATAGAAGTTGTCTCGACAATTATGGAAAGAATTAAGAAAGTTCGGGAAGAAGATTCGGGGAAAAATGATCGAAAGGAAAAACATTTAGGCAAAACGTTGGTATTCGGTACAAATAGTCAAGGATTGAAGGTATTCCAAGATAGGATTCGGGTGCCTATGATGGGAGGAATAAGAGACCTACTGATGGAATAATCTCACAAGATCATGTACTCGATTCATCCCGACCACACTAAGATGTATAGGGATCTGAAACCTTACTACTGGTGGCCGATGATGAAGCTCGATGTTGCAAAGTATGTGGCAGAATGTGTAACATGTGCAAGAGTTAAAGCGCAACATCAAAAACCATATGGGAGTTTAGAACGTTTACCTATACACATGGGTAAATGGGAAGACATCACCATGGATTTTGTGACTAGACTACCTAGGACGAAGAATGGTCACGACATGATTTGGGTAGTCGTGGATCGATTCACTAAGAGTGCACACTTCATAGCAGCCAATGAAAGATGGTCTATGGATAAGCTTGCAAATTCTTTTGTGAAGGAGATAGTAAGACTTCACGATGTTCCCTTAACGATTGTATCGGATCGTGACATTCGTTTCACATCAATATTTTAGAAAAGTCTACAAGAGAAAATGGGTACGAAGTTGTGTTTAAGTACAACCTACCATCCGCAGACTGATGGTCAGAGCGAAAGAACAATTCAAACACCGGAAGATATGTTAAGAGCATTTACCCTAGAATTTCAAGGTAACTGGGATGAGCATTTACCCATGGTAAAGTTTTCCTACAACAATAGTTACCATTTGAGTATTAAGATGACACCTTATTAAGCATTGCACGGACATAAGTGTCATACGCCCTCTTGTTGGCTTGAGGCTAGAGAAAAGCAGTTTGTGGGTCCCGAAATAGTCCATCAGACAACTGAAAAATTAAAAGTGATTAGAGAAAGGATGTTAGCAGCTCAAGATCGCCAAAAGAGTTATGCTGACAAAAAACGACGACCAATGACATTCGAAGTTGGAGATTCGATATTGCTCAAAGGCTTACCGTGGAAAGGACTTATACGATTTGGAAAGAGAGGAAAGCTAAGTCCAAGATTTATTGGGCCATTCAAGGTTCTTCAGAGGATTGGGAACCGAGCTTCCAAGCTGGAATTAACGGAAGAAATGGATGGTATTCATAACACTTTCCATGTGTGTTATTTGAGGAAGTTCACGAGAGAAGTTCCTGATATAATTTCACTTTCGGAGTTAAGGATGGATGAAAATAATAGGTTAATCAAAGATCTAGAAGCAATTATTGACCGTACAACATAAGATGGTCACACTAGTGCTTGAGAGATGGAAACATATGAATGGCCCGAACCTCGCCTAGGAAACAGAGAGTGACTTGATGAGTCGTTATCCACATTTGTTTGCTGACTCATGATTCTGGGACAGAATCAACCTAAGGATGAGAGAATTGTAACGCCCGCATTTCTAGCTAAGCATTAATATTATGATGTAATAGTTAGGGTCGACAATTGTAACCTATTTTGAAGTAATGAAGAGGAATTATTTGAGTATTATGTGATTTATGTGCTACATATGCACTTATAACGATTTAATAAAATAATAATAAAAATATGCATAAAAAATAAAATAATAAATTGACCAAATATATATGAAGAAAGTTGAAGTGGTCATGACAAGGATTCCGAAGATATAAAGAACGCTGAAATCCGACTTATAACGAATAGGTTATGACCCGTCAAAGTTTTGCGATAAAACCGACATGACGCTGTGTATTGTAAAAAGTGAGTTTGAGATAAAATACTTTTTAGCCTTAGTGATCTAAACTAAATTCATATTCTAAGTTAAACATAGAGTGTGCATATAGAGAACATCCAAATCTGACTTCGTTAGAGGAAGTTATGATTTTTCTAAGATTTGGGATAGCAATATGCAGCCCGGAAATCGAATTTTAGATCGATCGATTTTTAGCTAACACAATCTAAACGAGAATTAAAGATCTCGTTTATAGGAGTTCAACGATATAAAGATAGACGAAAACGGACGCCGAATAACAAAGTTATGGATTTTTAACAGACGCTAACTATCTATGTCTGTTAAAATATAACTTTAAAAAGAAAGTCAAAACTAGCTGATGGGGTCTAAACGAAAGTTGTAGATCACGTCGTTACCTATGCGTGGATATAAAGAACGTTAAAAACAGAGCTCGTATGTGAAAGTTACGGAATTTAGAAGATAACTAATTATGGGTTAAGTTCCAAAGTTGACACGTGGCGAGATTTCAACCCCACCTTCTTTCCCACGGCTTCGCATTCGATGTTGACACGTGGCCACAAATTTGGCCAAAAACTCAAAAAATCCACCAACAGATGATCTAACTCGGCGAGTTAGGCAATGGACTCGTCGAGTTGGCTCAACTCGTCGAGCTCCTTCATAGGACTCGTCGAGTCCAGCAGTCAGAGGCCAAAATTGATTTTTTTTTCTTTGAAAACAGTACAACTGCATCGATATAACAGAAAACACCCTAGGCTTTAATATCACTGAAGGATTTTGAGCACTATAACAATCCAATGGTGCACATACAACCCTAATGCTTTGCATCTAAGTTTTCTCAAGTTATATATACAATTTTCATTTATCCAAGGCATGCACCCTAACTAGCATACAATTTTGAGATTCATAACATAAAACAAGTTAGATGAATACCTCTTTGTTGTAGCTAGTAGAACTTGGCCTTACAAGAGCTTAATACCTCAAATGTGGTACCTGTAATATGTCACAAACACCAAAAGCAAGAGGAGGCTTATGAGAGAGAGGTTAGGAAGCACCAAAATCGGCTATGGTTTCACCTTGGAAACGATTGGCCAATTTTAGGAAGGCTAGAGGTTCAATTTATAATGTGGAATCCTTAGGGTTTCTTACATAAAATCATAATTTACTTAAGCCTTTAAGTATTCTAATAATCCATATGATAGGCCCTTTAGACTAAATCTTCATGGACTCACACATAGATTTAGTCCATCCCTAATAAACATGGACCATTAGCCCAAACTATAAGTATTACTGATTTACCTAATCAGCCCCTGTAAATTTAATCAGTCTCTTTTGATCACTAAATTAATTCCAAATTAGTACTTGATAAATACCAATTAAATAATATAATTTCTCAATTAATATATTATTCATATATTATATTAGTAAATCACAAATAACCTCTTTTTCAAAAATCCATCATATCAAATTGCTTCGATGAAGGCAACCCAAAAGGACCATGCTACTATCAGGTCAAGTACATACCAATTATAGTTAGGGGCTTAGACACCTAATCCAACAGTCTCCTACTTGGATAAGTCTAATAACTATAACTGACAATGCCACTTCAAAATCCGATTAGCAATCATAGCTCTTAAAAGTCGCGGTCAAACTTTGAAAATGAAAAATAAAAAAGTAAAATCAAACTTCAACTGCACCTGTTAGGAATCGATGACACCAACCATAAGCACTTTGAAGAAATTATGTACCTGGTAAATAGTTTCCATTTTCATCTCTATTTCATGGTTATAAATTATTTCATTGTCCCTGATTTAGCTAAAGATTTAATTCGTCGCTGAAAGTCCAGTTTCTACTAGGGATCCTTGCTTTTTTTGGAAACGTCAAATAAGATATATATATATATATATATATATATATATATATATATATATATATATATATATATATATATATATATATATATATATATATATATATATATATTAAAAGTCTAGTTTCTAGTAGTGATCCTTTCTACCGAAGCTTCACAATAAAGCCGAACAAGAATATCAAGCTCCATAACTTAACATCTAATTACTGTGATGATTTTTCAACTAATAAAACCGTAATTATTTCACATGTAATAAAGTTCACCAAACTATAATTTCAACAAAAAATTAATAATAATACAATTTCAACAATATTATGGCTTTTCGGTTTTCTTCCTACTATTTATATCATCCATATAATAACATTGATCATATTATATGCTTGTTCCCCGTAAATTGTGATATATGAGCAACGTGTGCGTTCAAATTCAAAATATAGTTAAATAATCAACATTTCAGAACGAAAACTGATTTGGCATCACCCTCATTGTGAATCTCAACTCCTTTACCGTTTCAATATCTCACCTTCATCCTCTGTTTCATCAAAATCCTACATTTCCATGCCACCATAAATTCGTGTTAGATTTATTTTCAACCTATTACATTGAATGGCCAGGTTGAAAAAAATCTGATATAGTCTACTCTCGTTAATTTTGAATCTTCATTGACATGAACATATTCCGAGATGATTTAATCATCCGTTTAAAGTATGGTAAAGACAGATATCTGATTGCCGAGCAAGACGAAGAATCAGTGTCAAAATGTCGAGATGGTTCTACAAAGAATGCACAATGGACCATCGAGATGAACGATGAAGAATCTCTGTTCTTAAAAAGTTGTTATGGAAAATACCTAACAGCATCAAACCAACCTTCTATTCCTGGAATGATTGCTAAACATCTTAAAGTCACCCAAACTTCGCCGGAAAAGAAGAATACTTCCCACCAATGGCTACCGGTGAGTCAATCTCCGGTGATTCAATCTGACCCTGTAAAACAATATTCAATCTGGTTAAAGACACCTCATGGCAGCTACTTGGAGGCACATACTGGACGGAATTTAATTACACATGATCTTCTACGAAGGAAGGGTTGTAATCCTCTCAACAAAAAGATTTTGTGGCATATTGAGATTGTGGAGTTACCTTCAGATCAATGGAGACATTCTGGCTCTATAATGTCCAGAATGTTATTTGGTATGAGATCATTCGTCTCTGAAAAACATAAAGATAAAGAGAAGAACGAGTGTTTGAAGGATGAGAAAGAAACTACAAAGGAAAGAATGCATACAAACATATTATCACGTAAGTTATTTAATTCAAAAAGTTGTTGAACGATCTATAATATTAGTATGTATATCGTCTTAGACTTTTGAAACGAGCACATCGATTACATAACCATGAAGATGATTTCCAATGATGATATGTACATATAAGACCCACTATGTGGTCTATATGTGACTTGTAATTAAATGTATAGTTATTTTCTTGTTATTAATGCATCATATTTTTCAGTGTGTGTGTATGTTTGTGTGTGTGTGTGCCGGAGAATATGTATGTAGGTATGCATATGTGCGCATGTTGGTTTTTATCGGTAGTATATATATGATAAATATTCAACGCTTATCATAGACTAAGAATGTCACCTGTTTTTTAGGAAGCTACGAAAGAAAATGATATCGTGTGTTGCCATCTTGTTGTACAACTTTTTTTGTTTCATTTTTGTTAGTTAAATCAAATAAATAAGATGCACATTTTTATTGAGATTCACAATAAGAAATTTAAGGTCAAGGAATGTGTTAAACACTATAAAACAAATTTGTCCCACTGCTAAACGTTTGTTTCCAAAATACAAGGATGAGAAACGGTTCTTTGAGACCGTCAAATTCAACTATGCTTGGGTACTTTGGTGAAATCAAAAAAATTCATAATATCAATATGGAAAGAACATAGAAGATTTCAATATCTATGTGTGTTTGTTTTGTGTATAAAAAACTATATTATATAGTAAAAATGTAACACTTAAGACTACATAATTAATCGTCCATAATAAATGAAAATAATTTTGCCACATGTCAAATTGTTATTTATTTTGCTATATATCATTTTGTGGTTATTTTAAATTAATTTTTATTTCACAAGTCATTTTATTAAATTACACATGATATTTAAATGTAATAATAAATACATATTAATTCCGTTAATAGCTTTCTTTCTAATTTCAAAATTACTAAATTAAGGCCTCATTAGTTTCCTTTGTTTATTTATCTAAATTATTTGTTTAAATTTGAAAGAGAGAAAAACATTTTTTTAATAATTCAATATTTTTCTTACTTTTCTTATAAATTCAAACTTCTCAAATATTTAGAATTGCATATTTAATTATTTTTTAAATAAACCAACATAATACATGGATTTCACACCTAGTTCAGTATTAAACACAAATCAATAACAAGAAATTGATTTAGTTAAACATAAGCTCGAAACCAAAGATATGTTTTTTTATTAATTTAGTTCAATTCTAAACAAATATATGTTACAAAAAAAAAAGAAAATATTAGCAAAATGTATTATGAATGTTTCTGGTCGAGGGGTGATGCATTAATTTTTTAAAATTTATTTGCTTAATATTTTAATTTCTATCATTATAATTATTTAAAACATCAAACATTGTTTTTTTCATTTTAAAGCTAACAATATAATCATCTATATAGAGTTGTTTTTAACTATTGTTATTGTAAGTTATTTTAAGCTACTTACTTGAAAACTTTCAATGATTATAAAAATATATTTAAGAAATATTTTAGTTAAATTGAAATTACAATTTAGTTTTTGCTTTTATCACTACAATTTATCACTTTTACCTATTTATAAAATATTCTTTAGTTTTTTTAAATGGAACTGAAATTTATATTTGAGTTGACATTGTAATGCACAGAAACACCTATATAGTTGAAGTCTTTACAAATATATATTTTTTAAAATATAACACTAACGTTGTTGTTAAATTTGATATAATAATTCGTATATTAATTTGATATAATATATTGACTATTTTGAATTATATAATAATATATAAATCTATTATAACGTCATAATCTCATTCGTTTTAATGACTTCTACTCGCGAGTTACACATCAATAAAATTAAATATTATATATGGTTTAATATTATTTATAGTTGTTATTTTTAACTAATTTTTCAAAATATATTTGCTTAATGTTTTAATTTTTATCATTATAATTATTTAAAATATCAAACATTATTTTTTGATTTTAAAGGTAACAATATATTTATTTATATAGAGTTATTTTTAACTATTGTTATTATAATTTATTTTAAGCTACTTATTTGAAAATTTTTAAGATTATATAAATATATTTAAGAAATATTTTAGTTAAACTGATATTACAATTTAGTTTTTGCATTTATCACTATAATTTATCACTTTTAACTATTTACAAAATATTATTTGGTTTTTTTAGTGGAACTGAAATTTATATTTAAGTTGACACTGTAATGTTATATTTAAATTAACAATTTAAATATTTTGTCCAAACTGTTTAAAAATTGTAGCTTTAAACTGATAATGGTTTACATGCAACAACATTTTAAATCTAATAAATTAAGTATAATATGTTAAAATTTAAAGACATAACTTTATAAATAGAAGTAAAGATATTATTTTAAAATTGAAATTTAGTCTATTTATGATTACACTTTAGATTTGATATTTATTTAACCTTATTAACCAACTTACAATCATTATAAGAAAGACACTACAATTTATCACTTTTAATTATTTATAAAATAATCTTTGGGTTGTTTAAGTTAAATAAAATTTATATTTAAGTTGAGCCTATAATGTTATATTTTAATTAATAATTTAAGAATTTTATACAAATTGTTCAAAAATTATACCTTTAAAATGATAATGGTTTACATTCAACAATGTATTAAAACTAATAAATTGAATATAATATGTTAAAAGTTAAAAAACATAATTTTATAAGTAGAATTAAAGATATTATTTTAATATTAAAATTTAATTTATATATGAATACACTTTAAATTTGATATTTATTTAATCTAATTACCAAATTATAATTATTATTATAAAGAAATTGAAAAGTCATGGGAGTTTCAAATGAATGTGGTGAAAGAAAAAAAGAATGAGGGTTTCAAATGCATGAAATTCAAGGAGAAATGTTAGCTTTATAAGTATGTATGAAGCTTACAACCCCCTGAAATGCTTCTAGATATAACAAAAATTTTTCTTTTAATTATTCCTTCAATAAGGGGTGACTCAAATAATAAACCGACCACTCAAACAACCATTCAACTACCATACTTTTGTGACTAATTCTCATTTATATGAAGTATGTTTTAGATGTACAATGGACCTAAAAGAGTACATAAATCTATCAATATCTTATTATTTTAAATACGTATATATAATATAAGACATTAAATTTATGCTTTAAATTGGGTAAAAACCATTGTTTTTAACTACCCCGGATAACTGGAAATTGATGAAGAATATTCAACTTACCAAGATAAAATGCAATACTTGAACCATGCATAGGTTATGTCGGTGTTACTGTTTGAACCTTCCTTTTGAGAGATGCATATTGTACTAATGGACCAGTAGATTAACTATCACTGAAATGTTCTACAATTTGTATAAATAATAAATGTATTTCTCTTATAATTCTCTTCGACCTACTTAGGTTCTCATTGCTATGTTTATTATGGTCATAAATGTTTTCTTGGTTCTATATGAGCATCATATGAATTAAGGCCCCTATTCCTTTCGAAGCATTAAAATATTATGATTGATGACTTTTTAATTACCATCATTGGCTAACACTTAACTACATCACCATCTATATATGAATGGGTTATCCGTAATTGTGATTCCATTACGGTATATGTAATTAGGTTGTCCCTTTGAACCTGTATCTTGGGATGTCTACTTAAATAGGTTATATATTCATTTGCATTAATTTCTTCATTCATGGTCTTTAACCCATTCCTCTTAACAATCTTCCAACTAATTCCCCATTTAACCGTTTAGTTAGTGTATATGTAATAGTATCCTTTGATATGTATTCTATAAAGATAACTCTAGTAGAAAGAAGTCTTTCAATGGTATAATGTGTTCTATATGTGTGTCAAGACTTAACATTATACATGACACTTCGTGCCCATTCAATCATCATTTATTAACTATTGTAATATAAGAAAATTGTAGAGATAAGTTTAATCCATCTTTGAAGTTTCTCTAAGAGTTATTCCACTACTTGATTTGTTTTATATATCTATCAAGTGATGGTGGATCATGCTAGAACTTCCTGTTTTGAGACAAGTGTGAACAAACATCCATTGCTTGAATGGAAATCTTTTATATTAGATCTCCAATTTTCATCATTATAAACAAATATATTGCAACCTTTGAGTTTGAGTGTATCTCACATATTCTTTTTTATATTTCTAATGTTCATTTTTTTTTTGAAAAAAGATAATTCAGATCTAATAAAAGTCATAAGGTACATCATACTGCAAATAATTCTCGAGTATTATACTTGGGTAACACCTTCAATTCTTACTTAGATCGTGAGTTGTATCAATCAGTAATATAGGTATATTATAATTTTAGACATTGAACTTCTCAATAATCTTGTCCACATAATCTATTTGAGTTAATATAAGTCCTTTTTGGTTCATGTATTTTTACTTTAAGGATGTTCTTTGTTGATTTGATAATTTTATGGATGCGCCTAAGATAAGAATCCCATCAACATAAATACATAAGATAACATAACCATTAATTTTATTTTCTACATAAGCGCACTTGTCATATTTTTAATCTAAAGTCTACATTCTAACATCATATGCTTAGCCATTTGTTGTCATCCTTTTAGGGCTTGTTTCAACCCAAATATTGGCTTTGCATATTTGTAAACTTTATATTACTATCATAGGGCATCATATCCTTCTAGTTGTTCCATCATCCACACACACACACACACACACACACACACATATATATATATATATATATATATATATATATATATATATATATATATATATATATTCCTAACAATATTTATCTAGAAAAGTTGTTTTAACATCTATTTCTCCAAGATTTCTAATTGATGAAAAATAAAACACCAATATAACATATGTTATATGTGTTATGAGAGAGTATGCATCAAAGTAATCAAGGCTTTCTTTTTGTATATATCATTTGATTACTAAGTTGAGCATGTACTCTTCATATGTTTTACTTTCTTTATGAAAAATCCTTTTTTAGCATAGTAAGTGGATCCACTCGCTCTTATAAGCAACTTTTTAGGATGAAGTCTATTTCTCTCTTAATTGTATCTTTCTGTTAAGGACCTCCACATAAAGTGATCGCTTCTCAAAAGTTTTAAGATACTCTCTCAATCATATAATTATCAAAATCATTTCCAAATTATTTCTCAAATCATGATTTTTTTTCCTCTATTAGGACTTTGTTTTTTTCTAGCACTTTTTCCTCATATGAAGGCTCATCATAAACGATTGTTTTAGAAGACTTATAAATAATTTTTTTAGATAAAAAGTATATGTATAGAGAATGAAATATTATGGATTTTGTTATTGGTCCCTTGTCAATCTGAGGTACTTTTAACTCGTACACAACTAATCAATATGTAAATATCGCGTGCATTTCAAATAAATACATAATTAATACTCTTGTAACGTCCCAAAAATTCTAAAGTAAAAATTTCATTTTTAATTCAACCCTAAGCACCATTTATCTTTTTAAATCATACCAAAACATATCTGAGTAAAAATAGTTATCAGATTACAATCCCAAAATCATAAAGTGCGGAAACATGGGCGGATTCAGTGCGATCAAGCCCCTTTCCATTTCGAGCTGGAAGTATCTGCAACAAAAACTGAAAACTGTAAGCACAAAGCTTAGTGAGCTCCCCAAAATACCCCATACCATACATGCATAATAGTTAAAACATAACTGGGTCAATTTCTCCCCTTTCGGTATCTTTCAACCGGTACTACGTCTATCTCACCCCCTTCAATATCTTTCAATCGGCATTGCGTCTATTTCACCCCCTTCGGTATCTTTCAACCGGTACTTGGTCCATTTCACCCCTACGGTCTCTTTCAACCAATATCGGATCTATTTCACCCCTACAGCTAGCATACAATCATAGCAACAAGAGTCACAGAGACAACAATCACATACAAGCATAATAGGAAATTGTCACAAAGACAACTATCAACCTCCAAACATAATTCAGTGGGTTGGCATTAGTGCGGTTGACCAGGAGTATAGTGAAGGAAACTCACCTAAATCATAAACCTAATCTCATCTAACTGCTCTCCTACCAAAAAGCGGGTGCTTGACACCTCCTATCGATCCATACAAGACAAACCCTAAGTCTACCTTCTAAAATAGAATTTTGACCAAAAGTCAAACCAATCCAAAAGTCAACGGCCAAAGTCAAAGTCAACAACCTGAATGTCAACTATTCATTCTCAGGCCGTGACCAGCCCTTGGTCACGTGGTGAGAGCTTACTCGATCTGATTCCAACTCATCATGACTCAACCTAGCTAACACAGTCAAGGAATAATACCTGAGCTGACCTTGCGACGTAGGCAGCCTTCCTCACGTCGTGAGCCCTAAGAAGCTCATCAGAAACATGGTCATTCAACCCTCATGTTGTGAGCTCCATGTCTCACGTCGTGAGATCATCCTGAAGCGAAAGGTCCAACTTTTAAGTCCTTAATCCATTAAGCCTTGAACTATAACTTTCCAGAAGCTCTTATAACTCCATAACGCACTGGAAAGTCGATGCTTTTAAGACATATATGTACAATACATGTTTAGATCTCATTTGGGTCAAAAGTTGAAAAAAAGACATCCAACTTGCATGCAAGATTCCAAAACTCAACCATTCCCTAGATCTGAACTCCATATTATTCTTAAGACCCTAATAACACATCAAGTTTCCAACTTTATGGTTTCCATTCTTCAAACTTGCACAATCAAGAGGAAAAGTGGGGAAAACCTAGATCTAGCCTCATAGAACAATAAAGGAGGAATCTTTGATACTTACAATGATCCATAAAAAAATAAGAAAACGATGATGAAGATTCCTTACAAGCCTCATTTCAAGATCACTTTATTCTTCTTCTTTTCTCCTTCTTCCAAACCAAGAAAAGCTCCAAAATGACCATAGATTAAGCAAGGATGAAGACTAGCGTTTTTATGAGGTGAAAGAGGGTTTGGGGTTGACATGAAACCCTAAAATGAGTTTAGAGATGCTTAAATACGAAGGAAACCCTAAATGATCATGAGATTAGGCTACATCAGCTCTCATGTCGTGAGCTCCATGTCTCACGCCATGAGACCTGTCCCGAACAAAAGTTTTCATGCAACCAATCTCACATCGTGAGCATCCAATCTCACATCGTGAGGCTTCTTTTCTTCCAAAATACAATCTTTTGACTCCTCGCAACCCTAATTCGATTCCTCCTGGAAAACAGGTGTTACAACTCTCCCCCACTTAAATTAGATTTCCTCCTAGAAATCTCACCTTACTACCTTCTAGAATTTCCAGACATCCTGGGTGATACTCCCACAACCCCGATACGAACTGAGGAGTCGACTCATACATACAATGGTCTTCTAAGACTATCACCAAACCCAACCATATCAGGCTTCTCAAATCCCGATGACGAACAGGTCCTTATCCCACAAGCGTTAACCATTGAAAAATAACCATCACTACTCTACCCTAAATTCGAAATCCTAAATCCTAAGACCTTGTCTCACTCCATGACAGACAAACCATTCTGAATCACTGCCAAATCGACTCTACTTCACAACCCAAACCGAGCATAAACCCTTCTAACCCTAGATTATCTTGTTGACCCAAAATTTCATTGTCAACAAAACCCTTCGCTCGATAACCAGGTGACTCCCTGCATGAGTTTCCAATGCTAGTACCATCTCGGGCTCATCTTGTTGTCCCATATTTATAATTCTGATGCAACCGTGACCTCCCTAGTTTGGGACTTACCTACCAATTAACCGATATAGCCTCACACAGTCGCACCACGCGACCCCTGAACGAGTTTCTATATGGCAAGAGTTGTCCTAGCTCGCCTGCTATACCGACTCCAACAGCCCTCTCAATCCAACCAAAGTTAACACAACCAACCATTCATCACTGTTGAATCCTTCAATTGAGATCAAGTGCGACTCCTAACATAAATCTCAACCCCCTTGCATCAACCGGGGACATAACTCCCATCCAGAAATCCAAAGAATTACACTTGCGTTCTATTATGAAATCCTATAATTCTATGGCGACCTTTCACTGAACTGAAATATAAAATCCTCCACCCACAGTAGAGGCTGACAGACTCACACCTGGTCCCTCCACAAGACTCCGAATAAGAGTCCAACTAATAAGAGATTCTCAAGCCTAACCACCACATGGATGCCAACCAATGCCCCCAAACTCATTTCAATCCAAATGTAACCTGATATGTTGCTCAATCCGATCCTACAAGATCTCACACACACACGACATAATTGAACGGGCCCCTCATTGCCTCAGACCCATCATTCCTCATACTACTCAAGGAGTGGTCCTCCATCAATACTATCTGCCTCGAGCCACGCATGCACTGATCTTTCCTCAGTCCAACTGACCACTCGAACCATGGACTGCCTCATACTAGTGAATGCTATGATCCCATCATAGACTTACAACAATTCCACAACTGCCTATCAATCTGGTGAATGTTGCGACTACCCTATAGTCTTACAACACTTCCACACTACCACGGACCCATTCATGGTCTTACTGTCCAACTACTATACCGACCATAATCATCACGAGTCGAACCCGCATCTGACTATAACCCAATCAGGTGTTCGGGTTAAGCTTCGAACCCCAAAGCCTTCATCGGGAAAGAACATGCAAAAAGGATCTAACACAACCCTCAACCTGGATCCATCCACATATTCACCATGCATCACTACTGATGCACAGTGAAACCTAAGTATCCATTCTTGTGTAGCCTTTAGACCAAACGATTCTCCCCCACTTGGATTCGACTGCGCTCTACTTATCACCAAAAATTGATGGATTCCCAGTCCATCTCTCCACCTTATGATTCAAACTTGTCAACAACCCGAGCTTGCAAAAACTAGCATTCCATTACTAGCCAACCTTAGCGATCACACACACCCCAAAACCAAATGAATACTTTCTGAAATCTCAAAGAGCTTAATAATCCCAAGTACTTCCCATAATACAACTCCAAATTCATAAGTCACTTCAACTCGTGGCATAGAAATATAACCCTTGAATGGAATGGACGGATCATCAAGTCAAAAAATCACCTACCGAAGGATTGATGTACTCAAAGTTATCCAATAGATACCATTTGATTTCTGCTGACAATCCCAATGGCTGAAATGACCCATGCGAACAACACTTTCCCATTACTTAAGAGTGATATGTTACCACTGCTCAATCCCTACTAATAGTAGCGGTCGACAACCTGGGCTTTATAATAGCTAGCTTTCCGTGACAAGACAAGCCCGTCGCTTATATATTCCAAGACCGAGTGATCATTCCCAATACCTCAACGAATCTCAAAATCCTTAAACACTTTCCATTGAATCCACTACAAGTCCTTGGTAACTGATCGGTTGATGAGGAACATCATCTGAATATCGAATAAGTACCCAACCCACTCAACCACTTACTTGCACTTAGAGCAATTCCCATGCAACCTGCAAATGACCTCGCTTCGAAGGTGTGAACTTGAAACTACCGATATTAAGATCATGATCGAACCAATTCCTTGCTACCTCGAAACCATGAACATCCCTACACATCCTACATGCAACCCGACATGCATACCTTGCGGATTCCTTGAATTCTCACTGATACCACTAAAGATCTGACCGGTTGCTAATGTCCTAAGCGGAATACTCAACCCTATTCTAAACATGGCCCACAGTATAAAAATGGATATGAAGATTCTCAAGATCATCATGAAGAAACTCAATTTCTAGGTGGAGACTTAGATAGACCACACATATCGTCTCACACACAAACATATAATCATAAAGACATTTCATAAGAGCATGAGGGAAGATATTAATACACATACCTATGATGGAATTCGGATCCCCTCGTTCTAGGACTCCAATGTTTGGCTCCTCACCATAGGAACCTCCAGCCTACCCTCGTGACCATCAGTACTCCTGAAAGTAAATGGAGTAGGTGCACTCACTGATCTACCCGTCAACATAAAAAAATTGGCCTTCTTGTGGCCCACCTGGTTGTAGTGAAAACATACAGGTTTCGATTCTCGAGGGAAATCTCTACTGAAATGACCTAATTTTCCACAACTGAAACATCCCCTCCTCGTCTCTCGACAACCTCCCACATTGGTCTTCCCATACTTGGCATAACGACCCCAACTCTGCTAGCCTTCCAAATGTGAATCCTGAGTCCTGGGCCTCTTTGTCTGGTCCACTGTTGTCTGAATCTGTTCTGGCTTCCTCTTCTCGAGGTGCTCCAAATCAATCTCCCGCTCCCATACTCTAGCAATCATATCATTCAGGGTCTCATGCCCTGACAAACTCACAAACTCCTTGATGTCATCCCTCATCATATCACGATACCATACCTTCTTCATCTCCTCGTCCGCTTCATATTGCGGAACCAACAAGGCCTTCTCCCAAAACTTGGCATCAATCTCTGCCACAGTCTCAGTCGTCTGGCGAAGGTCCTGAAACTCCCTCGCCAACTGTTGCACCTCAATAGCTGGTGAAAACTTTGTCCTAAGCCGGGTCACAACTCATCCCAAGTCATCATCTTTAGGGCTTCGCCTCCCAAAGCGAAGTCTACCTCCTCCCACCAATCTCGAGCTATGTATTTCAGAAGACAGAAAGAAAATCTAACATTCGACCCTTCGGGGCAGAAACTCATCTAGAAAGCATTCACCATATGCGGTACCCATCTCCTACTAGCAATGTGGTCCTTCTCCTCAAAGAACTAGGGATCCCCACAAGCATGAAACTCGCAGAGGAAAGAGCGTGTGCTACCATAATAGCCATAATCTTAGTACGGAAGACGCCCATACGCTCATCTGAAATCTCCATAATCCCCTCCTTGACCTTTCCGAAGATCACAGGAGTCTGCTCCAAAATACCACAGGTGATCTCCGACTAGATGAACTCATGTATCCACTCATCAATTGGCTCAGTACCAACACCTAAGCCCGAACCAAAACCTGAATCTCCTCCACTTGTGCTCATAAACATTCTGAAAAGCAACCGTACACATGATCGAAACATACCCAAATAATCCTCACCCCCACCGGCTTCCCAGATTCTCTATGACTTTCCTCGAGTCGAGTATAGGTCTTGTGCTTTCAGTAGTACGAGCCCAATACTACCTTCCACACCTATCCATACTTTCCTCAAGAATTATAGTGGATCCTCCAAGTCACCTTCTCAAACTAATACTCTATATACCTGCTAAAAAGCACATCCAACTCACTACAACTCATCCTAGGCTCTCCTAGGTTCCCGACCTAACCCTGCCATCAACTGCTGAAAAACTCCTAATAATGTAAATTAAATACTTCATGAATACAATCACATGCACCAAATCTTAGATAATCCTTCGAGTAAAAGACTTGTCCGTACAACGGTTAGACTCAAATGAGAGCTTCACAATAGACTCAAATTCATCACTCTTAGATTATTTAACATTTGCAACATGTGACTTAACATATTCACTTAATAGTTAACTCACTTCACTAAGAGTCCCACAAAGCACAAAGCAAGCAGTATTCGAGCAATAACTGTCACACCCCAAAACGGAGAACGACGGAAACATTCTGGGGCGGAGGATGTCATGTAAAGTATCATAACAGTGCAAATTAGTAAACAAGCAACAAAATCATCCATTGCATTAAAAGTAAAGTTTTAATGCATGTGTGTTCTTTCGTAGTAATAAGACATCAAAATATGTAATCAGAATAAAAGACGAGTCTTGTCTGCTCCGTCTTCACAAAACCTGGTCGTCATACCTGTCTATTTGTGACCTGAGAATACAAGTTATTTTGAAAGCGAGTATCAGCCAAAAAGTTGGTGAATTCATAAGTATTAATGTGTCTTTAATTTGTAAAACTGCAAAGTAAATACTTGTAAAGGGATCTTCGTCTGGACTATTGGTGGCCCTGCATGAAGCGGGATGTGGCCTGGTACGTGGAGCGGTGCTTGACCTGCAGGAAGGTTAAGGACAAACATCAGAGACCACACGGCAAGATGCAGCCGTTGGATATCCTGCTGTGGAAACGAGAGGATATTACGATGGATTTTATCATGAAACTTCCCAGGACCGCGCGGGGGATGGATTCGATATGGGTCATCGTGGATCGATTGACCAAGAGCGCCCACTTTATTCCGATTCAGGAGAGCATCTCGGCCGAGAAATTGGCCGATATCTATATCAGGGAGGTGGTGACGCGGCATAGAGTGCCGGTTTCGGTGATTTCGGACAGAGACATGCGGTTTACTTCCAGGTTTCGGAAGAGGTTTCATGACAAGCTGGGTACTCGTCTACATTTTAGCACCGCTTTTCATCCGCAGATAGATGGCCAGAGCGAGCGGACCATCCAGACTCTGGAGGATATGTTGCGGGCATGCGTTTTAGATTTTGGAGGTAGTTGGGATACCTACCTCCCGTTAGTGGAGTTCTCGTATAATAACAGCTATCATGCGAGTATCGACCATCCTCCCTTCGAGATGTTATATGGGAGGAGGTGCAGAACCCTGATATGTTAGGGCGAGGTTGGCCAAAGAGTCATGGGCAGCACCGAAGTAGCGCTCAAGACGACAGAGAAGATTCAGCAGGTACGGAGCAAGCTTCAAACTGCTCAGAGTCGGCAGAAAAGTTACGCCGATAAGCGTCGATCAGACCTGGAATTCCAGGTCAGGGATATGGTTCTCCTAAAAGTGTCTCCATGGAAGGGCGTCATCCGATTCAGGAAGCGGGGCAAGTTGGGCCCAAGGTATATCAGACTGTTCAGGGTTGTAGCCCGGGTGGGCAAGGTGGCGTACCGGCTGGATCTGCTAGCCGAACTCAGTCAGATCCACATCACCTTCCACGTCTCTCAGCTGAGGAAGTGCCTAGTGGACGATATGGCGGTGGTAACCTTGGAGGACATTCAGGTTGATGGCAGCCTGAATTACATCGAGCGGCCTGTGGCGATCCTTGACCGGAAGTCGAAGGATTCGAGGAACAAGAGAGTAGAACTTGTGAAGGTGCAGTGGCAGCACCGGAAGGGGTCGAAGTGGACTTGGGAGCCGGTGAGTGAGATGATGGAGCACTACCCCGAGCTGTTTCGGGATCGAGCGGCAGACTTCAAGGACGAAGTCTAGAATAAGTGGGGGAGATTTGTAGAACCTGGTTCTTGGTATGTATTCTGTTATTAAATCTTCATTTATTTTTTTCATTTTTGGCCTTGGACTCGGCGAGTCGAAGGACTAACTTGCCGAGTAGAAGCGGGATGAGGCGCGGGGTTTAAGTTGTGGACTCGGCGAGTCGAGTCCCGGACTCGGCGAGTCGAGTCCCGGACTCGGCGAGTAGCCGCTGTTTGGATAAAAACCCTAATCCAGGGGTTTGCACCCTATTTAAGCGACCTTATGCAGCCTCCTTTCCCCCTTTATGCTCTCAAACACTTCTCATAGAAACCGTAGCCGTTTTTGTGAAGATCTAAGGCTTTTTGAGTGATTCTTGTGAGTTTTGGTCTCAAAGAAGAAGGAAGAGCATAGAAGGATCAAGAGGGGACTGAAGGATTCGAGTTTGGTTCATCATTTGCAGTCTTTGGAAGGTATAAAGTCTAAACCTTGCTCATTCTTTTGTTAGATCCCTCTTTGGGGTGATTTAGGGCTTTTATAAGCCATTTTTGGTGGCCAACCATGCTTGAAAACATGGTTGGGGTTTTGGGCTTTTGTATCATGTCATTTTATGAACCACAAGTCAGATCTAGGTTGCTTTTTGCACCAAAGAAGGCCCCATGCAACAAAAGAACCATTTTAGAGCCTTTTAACGTAAAGTTTGTAACTTTACGTGCTAGATCGAGTTTAGGGGCCTGGATCTATCATTTGGTTAAGTGTTGTACATCATAAATCGAAGTTCTTAGTAAGGAATGTGATAGACTCGGCGAGTCCAAGGGTTTTGGTCCCTTATCAGTGAGGGTCATAAGGACCGGTTGAGTGTGGAAGGGTTGTAGGAGTCCCGGGGCGTGACCCAACGTTCTAGACTAAGCAAAGTGTTCTGGAAATTCATGGTACTCGGCGAGTGCATGAATGGACTCGGCGAGTCCAAGACAATCTTCATGGAACTCGACGAGTTGTTCATCAACTCGGCGAGTCAAGTCAGGACATGAGTATCAGTTGATGATGAACTCGACGAGTTGTTCATACAACTCAGCGAGCCGGATGTGGATTCAGTCGGTGTTCATTTAGAAGGAAAACTCATCGAGTCATCGCCTAACTCGACGAGTAGAGATGAGTATGAGGTCTGATGGAAGGATAGGGACTTGACGAGTTGACGAGTCAACTCGGCGAGTCAGGTCAACTAGAAGTTGCTTTGACTTGGTCAAGGGGGTAAAATGGTCATTTTACCCTAAGGGTAGATGTCAGTTTCTGACTAAGTGTTTTGTGGGAATTCTAGCCGAAGGATTTCTGGAGTAGCAGTAGCTACAGTCAGAGGATTCCTGCAGAGTTCAACAGCTACGAGGTGAGTTACCTTCCAGTAGGGGTGGGTCTAAGGCCACAATGTCGGCCCACCATTGAGGAGTATTTAGAAGATAATTGTCTTTTTGGTAATTTATCTTGGTTTGGTATGTGTTTGGTTATGATTTATATCTGTACGATATGTTACATGTTAGGGATAGTTTCCCTGATAGTGGTCCTTAGGACTAAGGGGTAGGTCAGTACCCGGATATGTCTGAATGTGTGTTTATATCTTGCTATTGTATGCTAGTAGTAGGGGGTGGAATAGTCCCCAGTAACCGATTGAAAGATACCGATGACACTTACCTGTTGAAAGATACTGATGATGATTACCGGTTGAAAGATACCGATGATGATTACCGGTTGAAAGATACCGATGGTATTTTATGGAATGTGGTATGATGGGGGAACTCACTAAGCTTTGTGCTTACGGTTTCATTTTTTGGTTTCAGGTACCTCTTCATCTAAGGGGAAAGAGTCGGCGGTGTAGCATGGCGTCACACACACTCACATATGACTTCCGCATGGTGTTTTTCTGGGATTGTAATCTGATACGAAATTTGTTCATGGTTGTGGGTTTCAAACATGATACTTGGTTTTGAGATGACGTGTTTATACAATATCTCCTAATGAACGTTTTATGAATTAATTAATCAAAAATGAAATTTTTGGGCTTGAATTTTGGGATGTTACACCAATCTATCTCATTGATTATGTGAATGTATCACAAAATAAAGATAAGAAGGAGAATTATATATAATAGTATCTAAACATATAATATGTAATAGTATCTCATCATATAGTATCTACGTAACAGTATCCATGTAAAAGTATCCATGTAAGCGTATCTATGTAAACGTATTCATGTAACATGTAATGTACTAGTATAGACTCATGAATGAACTGACTCTTGTGTGATTCCTTGTTCTTGGAATGGTAAGTAGTATCTCCTAACTATACCTATAATAGTTACTAATAATGTACTTATATAACCGACAGTATGCCTTTGCTACCCAAAGGTATTGAACTGACTGAGGAAACTTTTATGTCTATATATGTATACATGGTATATGACTAATATTTAGACGACATTCGGATGACTAACTGATACCCTAAAGCCACATCCCAACGAGGAAAAGGAAATAAAGTGACTAGCCTTCCTAAGTCCTTTAAACATTACTTATATAACTATACATATATGGGCATGCATTTGATAATATAAAAGCATAAAAGAAGTTTTGTAACACCTTTGAAAAGTTTAATACTAAGAAACGATGACTTGATGTTAGTTTGTAAAACGATTTGAAAGTATTTTGTTTGATAAGACAGTTTAAGTATAAGGAAAACCTTTGTTTGAAAACACATTTGTAACAGAGTTTGAAAGGAAACTTACAGTATGTAAGACAGTTTGATAAAGAGTTTTAAACATGTAAAAACGTTTAAGAAAGTAATTTGAAGAAATCTGATTGGTAAAACAGTTACCGTATAGTAAATCCATTTGTATGTTAGTTGTTAATCACATGTGATTGATATAATAACTAGCATGATTCAACTTGTATTCCCCCCCCCCCCATAAAGCATTTAAAAACATCTAGAAACATTTAAAAAGTTAATACAAGGGGTATGAACTCACCTGCAGTGAGTGTTTTGTTCGGAAGTGTCGGACAAGGTGCTAGGTGTCAAGTGAGGACTTGAACACACACAATGGTCCTAGTTATCATATAATAAACATATATGTAATCTAATTAGTCAATTAAAAACTAATTAATCAAGTTAAGACACCCTAGGTCATGTAAACACTTTGATTCAAGTGCTACAGGTACCAAAGGGTTGCACATAAGGGTTGTATGACATGACATTGGAGTTTATGGTCCATAAACCACCCCTTTATGGAGTTTACGGCCCATGACCATTTCCCCGTGAGTTTAGGGCCGTAAACTCATGGTACTAAGTGCCAAATTTTGTTTTGAGGTCTTACAAGTCATGATTTAGCATCCGATGATCAAGTACAAGCCTTATGAAAGCATTAGGGGCTTAATAAGACTACCTAGTGGAGTTTACGGCCAAATGACTATATTCTTATGTGTTCACGGCTGTAAAATCTCTTAGGGACATGTTTTGATTGTGTTTTAAGGTCTTAAACACTTCTAGGAAGGTTCAAGGTTGGCATCCAAGGATTAGGAAGGGACTAATGTCCATTTTACCACTAAAAAAGGGGTTTACGGCCCAAGAACATCCTTGGCCGTAAAATCCTTTGTTCTTGTGTTATTTTATGATTTTCAAGTGTTATCAAGTTCATATTAAGCACCCAAGAAGCTAGGGCAAGTGTACTTACAAGATAGAAGCTTGATTTGGTGTTTAAGGTCCAAGATCACTAGTGTGTGTTCTTGGTGTTTTGAAGATCTAAGTAAAACACAAAATTGAATGGATGAAATGATGTATAAACACTAGGTGATATGTTATAATAACAAATCAAGTCGAGAAACACTTACATTTTCGAGAGATCGGGTGAAAGACGGGATGATAGTTGAGAGAGAATAGAGGGTGTTCTTAAGAATGGAAGTGAAAAGTGAGGAGTTTGGGGAGTAAACTCATGCCTAAGGCATGAGTTCACGGCCACTAGGGAGTTTATGGCCCAAATTCTAAGAGTTTGGCCGTGAACTCCTTATTAAGGTGGTATGTGCGGTTTTGCAACTCCAAGACTCGAGACGGTACTTCCTTTCATCCGTTCGTTTGAACAATAAATACTAAAAACACTCAAACGGACTTTAAATTGGATAACAATTATTAGGAATGTAATTGACTTTTAATTTAAGTGCTTTACTTTAAAGTTTGAACAAATGAAAATTCCGGGTTGTCACATCATCCCCCCGTTAAAGGGAATTTCGTCCCGAAATTAAAGTCTAAGCAAATAAAGTAGTTACAGATAACTAAACGAATAGATTAGGATATGTCAATTTCATTTGATCCTCGCGCTCCCATGTGAATTCGGGTCCTCGGTTGGTATCCCAACGAACCTTCACTAATGGGAAGCGGCTTTGCCTTGTTTGCCTGGCTTCTCGGTCCTATGGTTACTACGGTACTTCCACGAAGGCGAGGATCTCATTGATCCTGATCTAGTCGAGTGGGATCACGAGAGTCCTGACGGAAAGGTACGTTTTCAAGTTTGAGACGCGAAGGGATAAATGTTTGTTACTAAGTTCTCAGGGTAGGTTAAGTTGTGGATGTTCCCTAGCCCTCTTTTACTATGAGAGTAGATAAGTAAGTCATTTACAAGACAAGGATGAACTGATCCATGTAAGAATGGCATATCCTATTCATTACGTACATGAATACTATGGGCGTATTCGTCGTATCTGAGGGGTATCACTACGGACTCGTAGTGTCCGTATCGAGTTTGGAAGATTGTACTCTAGAAACCCCCCTTTAAAACTCGTAACTAATGATATTCGGACCTCATATCTATTTCTGAAGGGTAAATAGTTCCTTGCGGTTGGTCAACCGACTCATCTATGCGAGGCAGAGGGGAATGATTTCTAATGGAAATCTTGTCGAGGTCTCTAAAGTCGATGGACTTACGAAGCAATCTATCTATCTTCTTGAAGAATAAGACCAGAGCTCTCTAGGATAAGAAGCTTGGTCTTTCCATTCTAGTGCTGAGTAGTCTTTAACTGTTCAGACGGTTCTTGTATCTCCATAGGCGTTAGACCGTAGGGCGATCTGGTTACAGAAGTTGTATTGGGTTCTAAGTTTGTTCGCATGACGATGCGATCACTCGTAGTCTTGGGCAGTCTCCGTCATGAAGTTAATATTAGAAGACATATTTGGTTCATCATGTTGGATAAGGTGTCTAAGTCCATAACTTATTTGGTGTATACTTGACCCGACCGGCATGGTCCATTTGGGTTGCATCTCATCCAAACTATTATGGATAATTTTATGAGAGTTATACACATATGTTTATTAATATATTATGAGTTATAATATATTAATATGAAGTTACGTTATTTAATTAGTTTTAGTCTTAAATTAATCATGGATTAATTTAGAGATTAAAAGGAATACTAATTAAATTATGGGCTATTTGTTTTATATAGTGTGGGCTAATACTCATTTGTTAATGGGCTAGGCTTATGTGGAAGTCCATGGATGATCCATGGAGCTTTTAACCCATGGATCCTTGGAAAAGGAAAAGACATGGGTTATTAGGGTTTCACCCTAACCATGCATACTATATAAGCATGCTTATGGAGCATGAAATGAAGCCTAAGATACACTAAGAGAGAAAGCTAGTGATCTAGTGTGTGTGTGCATGTGTGTGGCCGATTTATACAAGGTGTATATACTCTCTCAAAGTTTTCCAAGAGTTTGTGGTGTTTGTGATTCCATTTGAGGCATTCACACTATTGGTGCTTGGCCCTCAAACTCCTAAGAACCCAACACACCAAAAGGTATGTAATCTCTTCTAACTCTTTTATGTTGAAATGTTCCCCATGCCATGTTAGATAGGTTATAAACCTTGGAAAATTATTATTTTGCATGTATTTAGACAAACATAGATCCAAGGTTTATTAGGGTTGCATGCACACTTAGGAAGTGTTAGATTGCTCAAAACCCAACAGTGGTATCAGAGCCTAGGCTTGCTTGTTTGATACTTGATGCAAAATAGTGAAAAAAGTCGAAATCGTTGCTGTCTGCATGCTAGACTCGCCGAGTCCATTGGGGGGACTCGCCGAGTCCAAGGCAAACTTCAACCTACTCGACGAGTCCGTTCGTGCACTCGGCGAGTAGGATCGAAAGAATGCAGAATCTCGACTTTTGCTGCTGGAAATGGACTAGAAACATTACCCTAAATTGTTTTGGTGTTGTAAAACTTATTTAGTTGGTGTAATGGTTGTTCTAATCCATTTACAATAGCATATATCAAAATTCCATGATTTTATGTGTTCATATATTTCTTGAATTTTGATGATCATGTTCATGTTCTTATGAATTTAGAAAATGATAGGAATTATTTGCTGAATTGTTTAGGATTAATTCTTTATCATTTATGTGTTTTAATGGAGTCCATAATTTGTCCTCAAGTTATGGATTACCAAAGGTCACTTTCATTTAACACACACTTAAAACACATAAGTTGCATGAAAATGAAGAGTCTTCATTTTTATGAACCTTTAATTCATAAGTTATGAAATGAAGAGTTTTGCAAAGTTACAAAACTTGCCCTCAAGTTTTGGAATTTGTAAAGTTTCACACACTTTAATAAACTTTAATTCCAAACCTTAGAGTTTTAATAGTTAAAAATTCAACCCTTATACTATTTATAACATTAATGGTTAATTATTATATATATGTATAAGAATAAGTCGTTTTACCGTTAGTAGGCCTCATTCACGAAGCCGGTCTATAAGGTGGGTATAAGGTTGTTGCCTATAAAATGGCGACTTAATGGGTGTATACTCTCACCCACCGCTTGCTTGATCGGTGGAGGGTCGTTAGCCGAACGGGTAGGACAATGACTTTAAATTCTCCCTTCATTAAAAGTATTAATGATAAATACTAAAGTAACTAAAATCTTAATAATTCCCAATCTTAGTTACTTTAGGAAAAATGTGAATTTGGTGCTAACCCATGGAATTCACACTTTGTACCTTACCAAGTCGTTGGTGGAGCGTGTGTGGTTAACCGGCACACTAACTTGGACTAGTAAGGACCACGAAGGGTGACTTAATGTTTTTCATAGATCAATGGAGCGTGTGTGGTTAACCGGCACATTGATTAGGTGATAATATTAAGGGTACCAAGTGAATTGGTATGGTTATTCACACCTTGTTTTGTGATCCTCGGCATCCCAGTCACAAAATTTGAGAGGGCACACTCGAGATTGAAACATGCCATTGAAAAGTTCAATGAATCTCAAAAGATCTAGGAATTTCAAATCCAATTAAAACCTAATAAATTATTTCGTTTTTCATGGTGGAAATTGGTAAATCGTCATTCGCCTACCTTCAAATATTTTATAGCTTGGATTACGGCATCCCTCTTTTAAGTTATAAAATAGTTTGTTGGGTCCTAGCCTTAATATTTCATATTGGGTGTCATATTAAGGACTTTAAATCAACTATCTTGAATATCTCCCAAAACATGTCTGGTTTAGACATTTATGATCTTCCCAAATCTCCTGAAGATGGTGTTCCTCAACATCATGCTTCACTTCCTTTATCTCCTCCAAATTATTCTCCCTCACCCACAAGTTCTTGAAAAGTTTAAAGTCACTCAAGCCCTATTGGCAAGTTAAGGTCTTGGTGTGGTCACATCTTGGAGATGTAGTCACATATTGACAAGACGGGAGAGTTGGGTGTCAAAGTCTCGTGAAAGTTGGATGTTCAATCACTTTCTTAGTAACATAGCGGGTCACTTTGGGACTACTATGAGACAGACTATGACACGAGCCTTAATGATCTTATCTATTTGCTTTGTGCTGTGGAATCAGTAATGATTTGGAACACTAGTAAAGCAAATTTTGTTAGAAGATCAACTTCCCAAACCTTAAATGGACATTGGCAATGGTAGCATTGGATATCTAGAAAAGCATTTCTCTTCCCAATGGAAAGGGATCGGCCATAGTCAACTCGGTTGACCAAATGGTAAAGAGAAAGGCTAAGTCTGAGATAGTCTCATGTGCCATTATCAAAGGGTCTACATGTGTTTTGTTGCCAAAGGAAGGGGCATTGGTTGCAAAGCCGCCATAATTTACCTAAGGATGTTAAAGTCGATAAGTTTGACTCTACTTCAGGTAAAGTCCACTGTCTAACTCTATTAAGTTTCTATTATGAGATTCTTGATACATGATGTGACTGGGTCACATGGTGATGTTTTAAGAATCAAAAGAAAAGATAGGAAGCTTAAAGAAGTATATGCTGATTTTGATTGCGAAGATGGGTTTCGATCGCATGGTTCGGTAATCAGAATTTTGAGCTGTTGCTTAAGAGTTATAATATATTGCTTATGAATAGATAACAACAAGTTTTTCATGTGGATTGTAAGGATAAGTTTTTCTGCAAAGTTATAAAATAAAAGAAAAAAAGGTTTTAATTTTATTTATTTTAAAAATATCCTTACAATGGCATCGGTGGAAAATTGTTGCTTATATGTTTCAAGTAATAGCAATATTGGAAAGTGGATTTGATTCTTTCATTTGTGGTAGTGTCTGAATTTACCAAATGAAGAAAGTTTTTCATCACCCAAGTTTCAATTGGACAGAAACTTGGAATCATACAAGTTGTATTGTATGATGAATGAGAATTTTCATCTTTGAAAAATTAAGACTAATTCTTTGATCACATGTATATGTGAGTCAATTGAAGGACTAAGGAATTAGGTACACTGGGTGTGCGCTGGTCAAGGTCCACCACAAAGATTGATTTGTCATGATTTACTAAAGATTAGTAAATATGATTGTACTTATAAGGTTAAGTATAATTCTGTAACATTGAAAAGGTTCCAATGTATGACAAAACAAATGAGAAGAATCAAATTAGGCAGAAGGATAAAAGTTTCTCAAAAGATGGGAGAGTACTTTAGTATCAGCTTTGTGATCATCTTAATGATTAAGAAACCATATCAAAATTTGTTCTCTAAGAAAGTCTTAGTGCATTCTTATGACTAAGAAGAAGGGATCTTGTAATTGTTGAAATGGTTAAATCAAGAAGATGAATCATACTTCGTTCCAATACAAGTCTTGGAGTCATACTCCAAGATTGTAATTTGAGTGACATGTCGTAAAGTAAGGTTTAAAACACTTATCAAATGTAAGAGTAAAATGTTTTCTACTCTTGTACATTTGAGATTGGTAAGTTGTGATGTCTTGGATGAGACAAAGACCAACTAAGACCAATTGTGTGAAGTGTTAGTCTTGATAAGAATCCGCACTATCTCTTGAATATTTGTTTTATCAAGGAATGGTTCTTGACTAGAAAAACTTATATGTCAAGAGGACAGTGGGAGCCTTAAAGATCCTGAAAGAGTTTTAAGATTTAATCAAGAGTGAAACCTGTAATTTATCACTAGCACACGAATTAAGGTTCGCAACCTATCGTGTTGACATAATTCTTATTTCTGTACCTACTTCAAATAAGTTGAATTTGCATGTGAGTTATCAGAGTTCAACTTGGAAGCATTGGTGGGCCTTGTGCTACCAAGGTGACAAGAAACTAAGATTGAACAAGTTTCATCCGTGTAAGGCTGAATTTGTCACTAACCTTATCTTGTGATTATGGTTTTGACAAATTCGCATGGATAGGAACTCATACACTATAAAATCTAAGTGTCATAAGGTTTCTCTCCGATTCATGAAAATGATGGTGAGGAAACGCTTTCACTAAATAGATTTTAAGTAGATATCAATTGTGTCATTTGCATTTTCAAAAGTCATTAGTGGAGCGCGTGTGGTTAACCGGCACACTAATATGGACTTGTGAGAAATGGCAAATGCCTAAGCAATGAGACTATGATTACGGCATCCCTTTTCATAGTTCTGAAAATTGTTTAGACACACATGTGAGCTATCTAAGAAAGGGTGTATGAATCTAAATTTCAGAAGTCCAGCAGATTTCTGGAAATATGTCAGAGCTAGTGGGAGCATAAGTGTTATGCTGATAATCATCATGTTAGTGGGAGCATGATTATTATGATTAGTATTGCAAGCTAGCAATGTTAATTATAGAAAACAAAGTTTCAATCCGTGAAGTTGCAGGGGTTGAAAAGTTGTTTTGCTATAATTAAGGGATAGGAAATTATACTTCATTTCAATTCTAAAGCTTAGATTGAGATTTTAATCATCTTTAGTCAAGAATATATATATGAATTTTATGTCTGAATGGTTCGACTTAAGGAAATTCTATATATATTGCGTTTTCAAAGTTCGATTATGATTACGGCATCCCTCTTCATAGTTAAATTTTGAAAACATGGCAAATGAAAAATATTGTAGCAAAAGACTGGTCTAGTATCATGTCTTTATGTCAAACATCATGAATCGTGTCCCATATGCTTCGGATATAGGATCGATTTCACGTGCTATAATATCTATCCTTTCTAAATTTTCCAAATGCGTAAGGCATTGAGAAGGGAAAAGTCTAGAAATGGATATGACTAAAGTGATTAAGCAATTGTCGAGGACAATCTGAGGTTTGCCAAAGATTGGTTGCTCAAGGACATTTGGAAGTATAGTGTTAATTTTGGTAGGACCATATTGACATTTTCTGAAAAGAGGTAACTCTTGTTCGGAAGTGATAGTCAAATGGGACTATGGAAATGTCTTCATAGGTGGAAGTTATTCAATCTATGTAAGATTAGGAAACTTAATGCAAGAAGGATGTTCCCAAGGAGCTGATCTCTTTTGGAATGCTCTGTAATGGTTGTTGTCAAGTCTTTCTGACTTCGTGCATAATCATTACAAGAGGATCAATGCATATAAGTTTAGAATCTAACAGATTTCAGTAAATGACATAAATTTGGAATTCTTGCATTTACAATAAGGATTTGGGATTGTGAAATGAGTATCATTGGAATTATGTTCAATTTATCTACATCACAATGTAAGGATCATAGACAAACATAGTGTGCATACTTGGGGTATGGCATAACTATTGTTTAGAAAAACAAAGTGTACATGCTAGGAGCATGGGACGACTGTTGTTTTATTCGAGTCTTAAGTTGATTATTTGAAACATTGAATAATGTGTAATCAATATGGTGATAAATTAAAAGTGGTTTTATTTATATTCAGAAGGGTTCTGAGACCATATTAGATTCGATTATTATTGTGTTTCACTTTGCATGTTTTGACTTCCAAAATAGCTAGCTTATTCTTTCTGAATGACTAAGTTATTTAAACACTCCACAGTTGTTCATATGTTGGAAGTAGGTATGAATCAAGACTGTCATGAATCGGGTTTGTAGATGGCTAAATGAGTTTAGTCATGGCGATGGTTGCTACAACATTCATGAGTGCTCATAAGTTATGAGTATTGGAATAAACCCACGCTCACTTGTATCACTTCATGGAATTTATCTCGAGTGATCGTGAGACGGTAATATCATATAAATCTTCAAACCTAGAGATATGAGTTGTTACCTATGAGTTGGTTGTGCATTGATTGCACGTAAACGCATCAGTAACTTGATGTTATAAAACGTGCCTTTGTGTACAATTCAACAAGTAGTAGAACAAGCATATGAGTCGAAGTTTATCTGTTCCTTCTAGAAATAGAAGCGATATCTGGGCCCCTCGATGATTTTGTTGTGACCTTTGTACCGGCCGGTCAGAACTGAATTGATGTGTTCGATTAAGTTCTTTGTCAAACAAATCGAAAATCGGGAAACAAACTGCTGGACAATAAGTACGACGTTGTTCCATGTATTTGTCCGGCTGATATCATGAGAACAGAGGATTATGTGATCACTTATCTAAAATGGCGCTTCATAGTTCGACAGAGTCTTCACTGTTCGAGGGAGTTTTCGAGAGCTACGATTGTTGGTTGGTTCCTGAAGTTATAGGCAAATATAGTTATTAGACTTATCCAAGTGGGAGTCTGTTGGATAAGGTGTCTAAGTCCATAACTTATTTGGTATATACTTGACCCGACCGGCATGGTCCATTTGGGTTGCATCTCATCCAAACTATTATGGATAATTTTATGAGAGTTATACACATATGTTTATTAATATATTATGAGTTATAATATATTAATATGAAGTTACGTTATTTAATTAGTTTTAGTCTTAAATTAATCATGGATTAATTTAGAGATTAAAAGGAATACTAATTAAATTATGGGCTATTTGTTTTATATAGTGTGGGCTAATACTCATTTGTTAATGGGCTAGGCTTATGTGGAAGTCCATGGATGATCCATGGAGCTTTTAACCCATGGATCCTTGGAAAAGGAAAAGACATGGGTTATTAGGGTTTCACCCTAACCATGCATACTATATAAGCATGCTTATGGAGCATGAAATGAAGCCTAAGATACACTAAGAGAGAAAGCTAGTGATCTAGTGTGTGTGTGCATGTGTGTGGCCGATTTATACAAGGTGTATATACTCTCTCAAAGTTTTCCAAGAGTTTGTGGTGTTTGTGATTCCATTTGAGGCATTCACACTATTGGTGCTTGGCCCTCAAACTCCTAAGAACCCAACACACCAAAAGGTATGTAATCTCTTCTAACTCTTTTATGTTGAAATGTTCCCCATGCCATGTTAGATAGGTTATAAACCTTGGAAAATTATTATTTTGCATGTATTTAGACAAACATAGATCCAAGGTTTATTAGGGTTGCATGCACACTTAGGAAGTGTTAGATTGCTCAAAACCCAACACATCAATCGTAGTCTAGTGTATACGAGTCGTATATAATTAAGATTGAAAAGGTAGTCGAATAACGGATTCTTCTTTAAGCTCACATCCTAACGAGGAAAAGAAGTTAAAGTGGAATCATCAATTCTAAACCTGTAGAACCTTGATTATATACCACCCCTATGTATACATTCTTCAGCGATAGATCAACCATATGGATCTTTGGATTGAACTTGATATACTGTACGAGTGGTACTTCGGGGAGGTGTGCTGAGATTTCTTTAGAATGGATTAGAAACATGAGGTACTCCATGAATGAGTACTTCGGTGTTCTGGAATGATAGCTTCGCTAGCAAGACAAATTTGGAGAAAGAGATGTGCACACGAAACTGGTATTGTGCGAATCGAATTGACTCTAGTGGTATAATAATATCGGACATACTTGAAAGTAAAGACACTAGATTTGAACATAAGGCGTTACAGACAAAACACAACAGTGCAACCTTTAACAGAGTTACTTTACTTTAGATTTTCTACAAGACTATTGTTGCGAACAAGGTATACTACAAAAGACAAGTATACGCAGCACGAGGGTCCCTTTACTGACGGGATCTCACAAAAGATAAGACTCCAGTTGCACTAGTTTTAAACAGTTTATAAGTCTGTTACAACGAAACGCCTTAATTACATTAACGTGGGGCCGGAGTAGTCTCTCCTGCGACAGTGATCCTTAGTATTTTCCCGTCTGTGCTAGAGTTCTTCGTTATTGGACAATCCTTCTTGAGGTGCCCAATTTCACCACATTGGTGACATATCTGGCTGGCACTAACATTGGTGGTGGAAGTGATGTGTTGGATCGGAGTTACGTGGACGCGGGTGCTTTCGTTTTTCTTCCTTTTTGGGCAATTCCTTTTATAGTGTCCAGTCTCACCGCAATTATAGCAACCCTGGCTGGCTCTGGTGGTGGGGGTGGTTCCACAGGAACGGGCAACATGCCCCAGACTATTGCAATTGATACATTGCAATACCCGGCAGGCTCCTTTATGATGACAACTACACTTGTTACACTTCGGGAGTGTTCCCTTATATTGCTTGCATTCCTTTTGGGCTTGACGCTTCCATTTCTTGAACTCTGAGTTGTGGCTTCGCGAGCTTGCAATTGTTATCGTTTGTTGGCTTCCTGGATTGACACTATGATCGGGATTTTCAACCCCTTCGTCAGCATTGCCTGCGTTGATAGCGTTACAGTTTGCAAAGACAACTGTCACGACAGCCATCACGGCAGCTGTAACTGCGGCTTGGAAAGTAGCGGTGTCCATAGGAAAGGCAGGGGTTTCGTTGTTCGGTTGCCTGTTTCCGGACGACAACATGATTCTGTAACACGAAAGATAAGGATTTTGTGAGCGATTTTGGGTTGACCCTAGATGTACTTCGATCGCTCAAGTAAAGAGTAAGAGTATGTTCTCGAAAGTTTGACCTACATCCCTATGATGCAGTCCTAGTACGGATTGGAAGTATGTTCATGAAGGTTTGACCTACCTCCCTATGATGCAGTCCTAGTAAAGAGTGGAAGTGTGTTCGTAGAATGGTCTTAAGACGCTTGGCGTTTAAAACAGGGTACCATCGGTTGGTAAATAACATGATCCAACCCTTGAAAAAGAATTGGGAATGATCCCTGAGCTAAATTTCACTAGTTCAATAACTCGACTAGGGTGGGCTTCAAATAGACTCCCATGATAGCATGATGAAAGTATTTGAATAAAGAATAACACAGAAGTTAGCCGACTGTCAATATCTTTGATATTCATGATGTAATAAGTTCGGGAAAAATTGACCTTGTAGAAGGTCTTACATCATATCCAGAGTAGAAAGGTTTTGGCCGCATAAAGGCCTAACTAAAAGTACCTACAATACAAGGCAGTTTCATAGAAAAATTCCACATAGGACATAGATAGGAAAAACGATTCCTTTCAACAGGGAAAGAAAGTAAGGCATCTGCTACTGGTGACGGTCATCCCTCTGGTGAACCCTTAGTTCAGCCAGTTGACGTTCCACATCAACCAGGTGTCTTTCGTACACCCTCTGGCGTACTCGGAGTTCTATGACTTCGGCTCATGATTCAGCCAGTGCTTGAAGCAGGGTTTCATGGTCTCTCTCAGACCTCTCACGAGCATCTTCCAGACGAATGGTGCGAAGGGTATGCATTCCCGCATTGGTGACAACTTCTGTGATCTGATGTAGGGCTATCCTTCCTTGAATCTCATTTCGGGCCACTCTGCGGACCAGGATTGGAAAGATTCTGTCTGCTGAGCCCCCATTGCTTAGGTCATAAAAGCTTCGTTCTCCATTAAATGGCATGGGCTGATCCTATCCTTGGCTCCATGTTTCCAAGCATTCTACCCAAGGAGGCGTCGAGCTGTGAAAAGTCGGACGAGGGTTAGGATTTGGAAAGGGAGCTGCCTGGGGTAGGTTCTCAACCTCGGATTCGGAGTTATCATCATCCGAAATGTCTTCAGCATGGTGATCATTTAAAGGAATTGGATGATCATTCTCGGGTTCTTCTCCAAACCATTCAGCATTGCCTTCATTCGGAAGGTACGGGTTGTCGTGGGGATGGAGTCCAACCATGTTATCTACACAAGAATTGGGGTAAGGAAGTAATTATTAGGCGAACTATCTAGATAATTATTATAAAATATTCATTAGTTACATCACTATTTGTAAAGTGCATACCAGTCATATGTAATCAAAACAGGATATGTCTTCGAGTAAGTGACCTTAACTCCAAATTCACAAGGAACCGGGGTAAAGCAAAAATTTCACAGATTCTAAGTCTATAACATCCTAGTTACATATAACCTTAGTGTATCCACTTAGCAACTATCAACTTAGTAATGAAGATCCTTTTTAGTTCTCACGTAAGTAATTATAATAACCCAAAGCACCCCTATGGTATTTTAGACCTAGGTTCTATTATAATGTTCTCATTGTAGTAGTGTTGGTAAGTTTTTAGACTTGTTGACACATCACAAACATTCTTGGGCATGTGCTAATTAGTCCTCGGAATAGCATAGTTGATCAGGCTATGCCACTCCCAAGACTGACCATACATCCTCGAGCTTACCTGTGATATTCAACAATCATAATACTTTTGTTCTTTTCATTGTGACACGGATTTTAGTATGAATGCTGGCACGTATACTATGTTAAATATTTTATTATTTAAAAGTATAAACTCTTGGTCAAAGTATTTTTAATCCCTTTGTATTTATAGTTAGTATATCTTTTATGGGTCGATATACTTAATTCACTATAAACAATGCTCTGATACCAATTTGTCACACTCCAAAACCGAGAACGGCGGAAACGTTCTGGGGTGGAGGACGTCATGTAAAGTATCATAACAGTGCAAAGTAGTAAACAAGCAACAACATCATCCATTGCATTAAAAGTGAAGTTTTAATACATGTGTGTTATTTCGTAGTAATAAGACATCAAAATATGTAATCAGAATAAAAGACGGGTCTTGTCTGCTCCGTCTTCACAAAACCTGGTCGTCATACCTGTCTATTTGTGACCTGAGAATACAAGTTATTTTGAAAGCGAGTATCAGCTAAAAAGCTGGTGAATTCATAAGTATTAATGTGTCTTTAATTTGTAAAACTGCGAAGTAAAGACTTGTAAACACTTGGAGAAACGTTTGTATAAGTATGAAAATGCTTGTAAGTAGTCGAATAACGTTTGAAAACCCTAGAAAATCCCTATGATTTCTACTAGTATAAAAGTAGTCTTCTACCAAGACTTAACTGTTTTGAAAGTAACAAATATGGTTTTTCCCTAGAATGACTACTATTAACAAGATATAGTCCACCTCATCGTTTATGTGAACGTATCACAAAATAAAAGTAATAGGGAAAATATAGCCATATAAGTATTATCCTTTTGTATTAGGGTAAACACGACATCGCGACTGCCAAATAGTATTAACCGTAGACATCCGTAGATGTACATTTACCTCTGTTGCTAACAGTCGGGTTTAGGAATAGTTAGTCCCTTAAGTATACCTGTGATGGTATCAACCGTAGACATCCGTAGATGTGCATTCACCTCTGTAGCTAACAAAGGTTTTAGGAATGGTTAGTCCCGTAAAGTATCCTTTTGTACTAGGATAGTAAGTCCAATCTATCTCATCGATTATGTGAATGTATCACAAAACAAAAAATAAGAAGGAGAATTATATATAATAGTATCTACACATATAATATGTAATAGTATCTCATCATATAGTATCTACGTAATAGTATCCATGTAAAAGTATCCATGTAAGCGTATCTATGTAAATGTATTCATGTAACATGTAATGTACTAGTATAGACTCATGAATGAATTGACTCTTGTGTGATTCCTTGTACTTGGAATGGTAAGTAGTATCTCCTAACTATACCTATAATAGTTACTAATAATGTACTTGTATAACCGAAAGTATGCCTTTGCTACCCAAAGGTACTGAACTGACTGAGGAAACTTTTATGTCTATATATGTATACATGGTATATGACTAATATTTAGACGACATTCGGACGACTAACCGATACCCTAAGGCCACATCCCAATGAGGAAAAGGAAAGAAAGCGACTAGCTTTCCTAAGTCCTTTAAACATTACTTATATAACTATACATATATGGGCATGCATTTGATAATATAAAAGCATAAAAGAAGTTTTGTAACACCTTTGAAAAGTTTAATACTAAGAAACGATGACTTGATGTCAGTTTGTAAAACGATTTGAAAGTATTTTGTTTGATAAGATAGTTTAAGTATAAGGAAAACCTTTGTTTGAAAACACATTTGTAACAAAGTTTGAAAGGAAACTTACAGTATGTAAGACAGTTTGATAAAGAGTTTTAAACATGTAAAAACGTTTAAGAAAGTAATTTGAAGAAATCTGATTGGTAAAACAGTTACCGTATAGTAAATCCATTTGTATGTTAGTTATTAATCACATGTGATTGATATAATAACTAGCATGATTCAACTTGTATTCCCCCCCCATAAAGCATTTAAAAACATTTAGAAACATTTAAAAAGTTAATACAAGGGGTATGAACTCAACTGCAGTGAGTGTTTTGTTCGGAAGTGTCGGACAAGGTGCTAGGTGTCAAGTGAGGACTTGAACACACACAATGGTCCTAGTTATCATATAATAAACATATATGTAATCTAATTAGTCAATTAATAACTAATTAATCAAGTTAAGACACCCTAGGTCATGGAAACACTTTGATTCAAGTGCTACAGGTACCAAAGGGTTGCACCTAAGGGTTGTATGACATGGCATTAGAGTTTATGGCCCATGAACCATCCCTTTATGGAGTTTATGGCCCATGACCATTTCCCCATGAGTTTATGGCCGTAAACTCATGGTACTAAGTGCCAAATTTTGTTTTGAGGTCTTACAAGTCATGATTAGCATCCGATGATCAAGTATAAGCCTTATGAAAGCATTAGGGGCATAATAAGACTACCTAGTGGAGTTTATGGCCAAATGACCATATTCCTATGTGTTCACGGTTGTAAAATCTCTTAGGCTCATGTTTTGATTGTTGTTTAAGGTCTTAAAACACTTCTAGGAAGGTTCAAGGTTGGCATCCAAGGCTTAGGAAGGGACTAATGTCCATTTTACCACTAAAAAAGGGGTTTACGGCCCAAGAACATCCTTGGCTGTAAACTCCTTTGTTCTTGTGTTATTCTATGATTTTCAAGTGTTATCAAGTTCATATTAAGCACCCAAGAAGCTAGGGAAAGTGTACTTACAAGATAGAAGCTTGATTTGGTGTTTAAGGTCCAAGAACACTAGTGTGTGTTCTTGGTGTTTTGAAGATCTAAGTAAAACACAAAATTGAATGGATGAAATGATGTATAAACACTAGGTGTTATGTTATAACAACAATTCAAGTCGAGAAACACTTACATTTTCGGGAGATCGGGTGAAAGACGGGATGATAGTTGAGAGAGAATAGAGGGTGTTCTTAAGAATGGAAGTGAAAAGTGAGGAGTTTGGGGAGTAAACTCATGCCTAAGGCATGAGTTCACGACCACTGGGAGTTTACGGCCCAAACTCTAAGATTTTGGTCGTGAACTCCTTATTAAGGTGGTATGTGCGGTTTTACAACTCCAAGACTCGAGATGGTACTTCCTTTCATCCGTTCGTTTGAAGAATAAATACTAAAAACACTCAAACGGACTTTAAATTGGCTAACAATTATTAGGAATGTAATTGACTTTTAATTTAAGTGCTTGACTTTAAAGTTTGAACAAATGAAAATTTCGGGTTGTCACAATAACACCTCAAACCACAAGCAAAACAGAGAATATCTCAAGCTCACTTACTACCAATAAAGATTTCAAATCTAAAACATCATTCAAATCCTCTTAGGTTACAAGGCATCACATATCATGCGTATCCATACAATCATCTGAAATGCATACTAGCATGGAACTCAAAATCTCAACCAATCAGGCATATAGAGGCATCTCTCCTAGATTAAAATCTTGATTCGATCCCTAGCCCTAATCTAGCATGCAATTCTCATATCATAAAACATAACAAACATCAAACATAAAACATGTATGGATATTTTGGGAAATACTTACTTAGGTTCGACTGATTGCATGTATCTCACCCCTTTTTCTTAGAAAACCTTTTTAGAAAATCATTTTCTTTTAAAAGATTTTAGAAATCCTTAGTTTGAGTTCAGACACACCCAAGAGTATGTTTGAATCCCTCAAACCAAGGCTATGATACCAACTTGTAACGTCCCAGAAATTATAAGGTAAAATTTTCATTTTTAATTCAACCTTAAACACCATTTATATTTTTAAATCATTCAAAAACATATGGGAGTTAAAGTACTTATCAGAGTACAATCCTAAAATCATAAAGTGCAAAAACATGGGCGGATGCGGTGCGATCAACTCAGGCCCTTCCCTTTCGAGCTAGAAGTACCTAAAACATAAATTGAAAACTGTAATCACAAAGCTTAGTGAGCTTTGCAAAATACCCCATACCATACATGCATAACAGTCAAAACATAATTGGGTCTATTTTACCCCATTCGGTATCTTTCAACTGGTACTGGGTCTAATTCACTCCCTTCGGTATCTTTCAACCGGTACTGAGTCTATTTCACCCCCTTCGGTATCTTTCAACCAGTGTTGGGCCTATGTCACCCTTTTCGGTCTCTTTCAACTGATATCGGGTTTATTTCACCCTACAACTAGCATATAATCATAACATCAAAAGTCATAGAGACAACAAGTACATACAAGCATAATAAGAAATTGTCACAAAGACAACTATCAACCTCTAAACATAATTCGGTGGGTCGACATTGGTGCCTTCGACCCACGAGTATAGTGAAGGAAACTCACCTGCATCAAAAAGCTGATCTCAGCTAACCGCTCTCCTGTCAAAAGACGGGCGGTCGACACCTCCTATCAATCCATACAAGGCAAATCCTAATTCTACCTTCTAAAATAGAATTTTAATCAAAAGTCAAAGCAAGCCAAAAGTTAACGGTCAAAGTCAAAGTCAACAACCCAAATGTTAATTATTCATTTTCACGTCGTGGCCAGCCCTTGGTCATGTCGTGAGATCTCACTCGGTTCGATTCCAACTCATCATGACTCAACCTAGCCAACCTTGTCAAGGAATGACACCTGAGCTGACCTCGCGACGTGGGTAGCCTTTCTCACGTCGTGAGCCCTAAGAACCTAATGAAAAACGGGGTCATTCAACCCTCATGTCGTGTGATCATTTTGAAGCCAAAAGTCCAACTTTTAAGTCCTTAATCCATTAAGCCTTGAACTCTAACTTTCCAAAAGGTCTTATAACTCCATAGTGCACTGGAAATTTGATTCTTTTAAGATATATATGTCCAATACATGTCTAGATCTCATTTGGGTCAAAAGTTGAAAAAAAACATCCAACTTTCATGCAAGGTTCCAAAACTCAACCATTCCCTAGATCTGAACTCTATATTACTCTTAAGATTCCATTCATCAAACTTGCACAATTAAGAGGAAAAGTGGGACAAAACCTAGATATAGCCTCATAGAACAATAAAGGATGAATCTTTGATACTTATAATGATCCAGAAACAATGTAAGATGATGATGATGATGAAGATTCCTTGTAAGCCTCACTTTCTTCTTCTTCTTTTCTACTTCTTCCAAACCAAGAAAAGCTCTAAAATGGCCAAAGATCAAGCAAGGATGAAGACTAGTGTTTTTCTGAGGTGAAAGAGGGTTTGGGGTTGATAAAAAAACCCTAAAATGAGTTTAGAGATGCTTAAATACGAAGGAAACCCTAAAATGATCATGGGATTGGGCTGCATCAGCTCTTACGTCGTGATCTCCATGTCTCACGTCGTGAGACCAGTCCCGAACAAAAGTTTTCATGCAACCCATCTCACGTCGTAAGCCTCCAATATCACGTCGTGAGGCTTCTTTTCTTCCAAAATCTAACCTTTTGACTCCTCGAAACTCTAATTCGATTCATCCTTGAAAATAGGTGTTACAACTCTCTAGCCATATCTATATAATCATGAGTGTACATATTACAATCTTCGCTAGACAGTCCCACTCTTAAGTATGCATGGTAAAGCTAATTCTTTTAAAGACTACATCCGAAGATCTAGGGGATATAACATTACTATGCATGATTCGTTGTACTCTTTTAAGAAGCTCTACCGCATCCGGTGCGAGGAAACCAAACGTATCAAATGCAAATGGTATGAACACGTGTTGATTTTCTAGGCACGATCTCTCATGTTTGGTGACTTTGCATGTGGCTGCTTTTAAAGCAGCATGTCTTGCTGTGAAACCCCCAGCCCTCAGGCCCACGAGAGGGGATACCCCTATAAGATCCACACATGCGTGTTTCCCTCCGACCCATCCAAAAATCAAAATGTCAGCCGGTCTGAGGGTTGACCTTCCTTCTGTCGGGTCAGTCAAGAAATTAACAGGTGCCTCTTTCTTAGCGTAAACCCCGGCATGCTTAAATATGTCAAACAAGACATCCCTAACCATATCGTGCCTGTATTTGAACCTCGGGAGTTCTTTACAGTGAACTGCATGCTCTCCAAAAGAGTTCAAACATGCCTTGCGACACACATGACATATCTCTTCAGTTGGGAAAATGGGAATCATGAGTCGATATTTGAGAATAGTACGATACTCCACGGGAGACATGTGTTAGCCAAGCCCATCTATAGGGATAGCCAGAAGAAAATCTTGAGCATGTGGTGCACGTAAGCACTGGAAAACCGCTTTCTGCCGAGCCGTCATGACGAAATGCACTTCCATATCTTGGATAATTTTATGAAAAAAGGCACTCGACAGTGTATTATGGGATTTAGGGGGGGGGTGTCTTTAGTAGTAAAATTGTTAAGGTCAAAATCTGGAAGCTTGTTGCGAAGGGATGCCAAGGCACAATCATAATCAGAATTCATACCATGTATACCGCTATCCCGTAAGATGTGGTCTTGCAATACCCAAGATTGGGCCCTTGAGGCAACAAAAGCATAAGAGGTAGCCTCTACAGTCGAGTATAAGCCCAAAACCCCAAACCTAATAGGTAAGGAAGCAATTCGCCATTGTATGTCACTAAAGAAAGGGCCTCCACAAACCATAATGTCCTCAATCACCACGCGCAATCCATTGTCAAAGAATATTGCCGCCTCCTCCATGTGAACGGGTTGGCATGTCCTCAACCCAAAGAAAAGCTTAGCAATACCCATACAAGACCGAAGAAGAAGGAGCTCACTCTGGGGGTCAGACAATTGTGGAAGAAGGCGCATCAAATTCACAGCATTTTCAGCTCTCTTTATGGCTAGGTTGCGAATGAAACTAGCATCTCTACTAACAGCTCCCCCAAGAAGTTTCACCCCCAAAGGCGGCCTCCCGATGTCCGCCGGAAATAGCCCCTCCCGTAACTTCCTACCATCACACGATGGCCAAAAGAGCTCGGTTTTCTTGATATTCAGCTGAAGGCCCAATTTTGGACCAGCCACCGTAATGATGTCCAATGCTTTGGCCACCTCCTCCGAATCTCCAATAAGTGTGCCATCATCCAAGTATCATGCATGGAGCAGAAGCTTGCAATTGTCTCTAATCTTATGCAAGAGCGGTTGCAACACAATGGCAAAGAGAAGTGGTCTCAAGGGGTCTCCTTGTTGAACCCCAGTAGAAGACCTGATATGTGTGTTTTCCGATTTAAAAATTGATTTCAACAACGTTTTTGGGTGAAAAAATAAGCGGGAAATAAAGTCAAGGGCTCAGGAGAAAATGGCACGTGACATGAGATTGGGCTTAAAAGATGACATGTGGTTGGTTTAAAAGTCTTTTATTAGGAATAGATGTACAAATAAACTCATTTAATAAAAACATCATAAAACGGTTTCATAAAAATGATTTTTTTTTAGAATTCCGTGTGGAAACGAATTTATATATTGTGGCAAAAGAGTTTCATAAAGAAAACTGCATAGAATTTTTTTTCTAAACATAAAACGTGTATATAATTTCCACACAAATAGTTTTGAAATCGTGAAAAAACACATAATTGTTCTAAAAAAAATTAAAAAAAAAAACCATAAACATAAATGTTTTTTCCCCTTACGCGTGCTTAATTTCATCCACAAAATGACAAAATTGTATTAAGATTGTAGGAATATATATATATATATATATATATATATATATATATATATATATATATATATATATATATATATATATATATATATATATATATATAAGTTGGACAATCCTTAGGAATAGTGTCTAACCAGGGGTGGGTTTAATTCCTTAACCATGGTCACCGCTTCATCTTTGATCCTTCCAAAGATCGGCTTGCCGGTCATTAGGGAATCGATGCTTTTCTTCTTTCCGCCGTCCTTATCCAAACCTGCTGCTTGAAACCACCGTTTTTTCCACCACCATCACATCCTCGATTGTTCTAATGCAACAGATATTCCACCGCCTTAACATAGGTATGCATTTGAAAGAGCCCTTCTTTCTTCCACAGCTCCCTAAAATTCTCCAAACCTTCTCCCCTCTTTCTTTTTGAAAGAAATTGGCACACAAAGGCCACAAATCGAACTCGCAGGAGTTCTGATCTCTCGATTCCTCTATGGTACCACCGGAGAGTGCAGTCGATCGATCACTCAGTTCGCCTCTATGATTCCGCTATGGCCGACGCCGCCGAGTCCGCATCCAGAACATAGCACTCCGATGAGTCTCCCTCCACCGCTGCAGAAGTTGATGAGCCCTAAATAGATTCCACCGCCTACTGCTTCGTGTTAAGATTGTTGTTCCATTCGTTGTTCATTTCTTTCCCGATCGATCCATTCACTATGCGAAGCAGGTACGTTTGTAGGTTAGACCTATCAAAATCGTCCATCTTCTACTCTAGATACCTTTGTTGATAGCAACACTTTCGTCTGACGTGTCATTCTCCGATCACCGACTCCTGATTTGTATTTTTCAGAATCGAAAGCGACGCCACTTCCTCAACATTTGAATATATGGGTGTTCTATACGGTCCTGAGCCACCAACATCACTCTACATTCGGCCTCTACCTCTCCTCTCATCTCCCCAGTCCTCCTCTAACCCACTATAGGAATCGATTTCCAACCAAAAAATCCCAAAATTATTCTATTTCTTCTTGCATATGTTCATACATATATAAGAATGTTCTACTTTGTTCACAATCATCATTGATTTGTTATTAGCTTCTTCGTTCTACACTGTTGACCGCCATTGCGTAATAACTATTATAATCCAACCCCTGCTCTATTTTTCTATTTAACTATATATGTTGTTGTTTTTTTTTTGTGTCTTTAGGAATGATTTTGTTTTGGATGACAATAAAAGAATTGGATTCACTTGATGTTATTTTTTTGTGTAGGAATTGGATGCGGATTTAGATACAGGAACTAGATACGAGATTTGGATGTAGGATTGAAATAAGTATGCTTCTCTGGTATCTGTCCCTACTTCTTTCTCTGTGAGATTGTTGTTTGTCATGTGTGTGCTCTTTATGTGAGAGTATGTTCCAAAATCAAGAACAACAACTAATTCTTTAATTTCTCCAAACAAAAAAAATATCAGGATAATAATACTAATTACTAAATTGTTGTTTGCTAACTCTTACACTAATCTCCTCTACTGGGGCTTACACCAGTTGTAGATTTAGACGTTTCTTATTACATAGATTATTGTTACATTGAATGCCAAATTTTAGAAGGTGTGCAACTGATGTTCAGGTTTATATTTAAACATTCGATCTTTATGATTTTGATTTCTAAACCATATTAAATTTGTTACAATTATTTCATTGTTTACTTTTAATGTTGCTACAGTGATTTCCTGAGCATAGGCGGTCCCCACCTAATAGACAGAAAATGAAGAAAGGGGATGGCAGGTTCAAAGACAGAGGAGGAAACCTCTTCTGTCGTCGCTCCTGCAGCTGCTACTCATAGAGACTCGTATGAGGTTTTGAACATTTCAAGAGATTCTTCAGATCAACAGATTCAATCTGCTTACAAAAAGCTCTCTCTCAAGTTAGTTTCAGTTTCTTTTCTTTCTTTCTTTCTGATATATATCTGTAAAGTGCTTTAAATTGATGTATTGTCTTTAATATCCGGTGTTGGTATCAATTTCCATACGTAATTGATTTTTAAGTTTTCCAGTCCTTCAAACGGATTTGCTTAAGGTTTTCCAGTCCATCAATTGCCAACTGTGTGTGTATGAATTTGGTTCTCTGTACCATATGGTGCTGTTGGGCGGTAGTTCCAGGGCACCTCTGACTTTGGAGAATCAATCTTTTTAGATGAAAAGTTTGTTAAAGTTTTGGTATGTGGTTTCGATGCCTATTTGTTTCTCTGTCTATATGGAATTAGAGATATATAGGGATGTTGATTAAAATATGTATTTATTATCAAATCATAGAATCTGATGCATTTCTTCTCTGATTGAAGGTATAGTTGGACATATTATTATGGGCATAGTGGCATACCAAAGCTCACTGAGACAAATTAAAGCACAAACTAACAAGAGTTGGAAATACTTGAGAGCATTAATAAATACAAATGTATCTCCACTGCCTAATTGAAACGAAACTGTTACATATTGAACATTAAGAAAACAAGAAATTTTAAGTATTCTCTCCAATTGATTTTGTTGATGTTGGTTTATTGGTGAGCCTTGGGTATAAGAGTATTGTTTTTTCTGCAAAATTGCATATTTTTTTAGTTCTTTTAGGATTTGGACAGATTTACCCTTTTCACTTGCTTTTGTCCCATTTTTGACTTTTTGGATGGCTGGGATATTTTGTGTTGGAAAAGCAGGTCAAAACTAAAATCAGATGGAAGTAAGGATCCTTTTGCCCAGAATATATAACTTAATCTTTTGCAGGGAGGAACCCCAGGTGTTTGATGGAATGTAGCAGACAAAAAGACAAATTCCTGCGAAGCAAACCCAATTTAAAAAACTTCAACAAATATTGAAGTCGATTAGCTGATGCCGAAGCAAGTATGTGTGTGGATAATTAGGTCCTTTAAAATTGAATTTGTAATTTATAGAGCTTTATATAGTGATTTTGATACTTTTCATTATGTATTGGTTTTGGATTATGTTTAGGTCTTTCGCTTCTTAAGAATTTGTGCTTATGGCACCATATTTGTTCTTATGTCGACTTTTTTTTGGGTTGTTTGTATCTCAGATTGTAATTAACTTCATTTCAAAGTTACCGAGCTTAGGATTGCAGTTTGTTGATAGGTCGATACAGGTATTGGAACAATTTGGAATGGTATTCTAATTTTGATTACATGTTCAAACATTTGCCCACCAACCGTTTGTTAAAAGTTTTTACTGAATTTGCATATTTTTTATGTCGTCTCTAACTAATACCGATCATCTATTTGTTTATGAGATGTCGTCAAACAAACAAATCAAAGAATGAAACATTGGTTTTTGTTTTTGAATCACATGTACACTTCAACACTCTATTGGAAATACTAACATTAAGGGCGGATCTATTCATCAAATACTCTTCAAACATTGGTTTTACACTACAAGGTATGGAATTATAGATAGCTAACTTTTGTATTTGTTTTAATATTCGGTGTGAATTTAATTTCTTATAGTTGGGTTAATCAGAATGTAAGAAATGAAGCCCTTCAGGATGATAAGAATACAGAAGCAACATATCATTATAGTGCTGCAATATCTGCAATCATGCCACTCCAAACCAATATTTGGCTGAATTCATTGATGACCCAAACTGTAGGGGTGATTGTTTACATCTTATTAAGTGGGATTCCTCCTTTTTGGGCTGGTGAGTGATGAATATTTAAGGGAGTGCATTACGTTTTGTATGGATAAAGTCATTTGTATCCATGTCTTTTTTTATCTTGCACTTCAAATTCGTTGCTAGATTCACTCTTTGTAGAATTTTTTAGATCGAGTCACAGACAATTAGAAATGTGAGAGCAAACGGCATATGGACATATATTTATTCATACAGAGGGTCATTGGATTTGACTATGTAACATTGAAATTCAGTCAACAGATGTGGGGTTTGTGAATTGTATTATTTAAAACATTCATTTGTAGTCATAGATTAAATTGGTTGACATTCGTTTAGTGGATAGTTCCGACTCAAATCATATGCTTTCGATCGTATCTGTTTACCTCGATCCCCGCAATGCGGGGCTCCCCATCTAGTTAAATATTACAAAAGAACAAAATGATGAAGAAAGCATGATGTATTATGTTCTTTTTTCACATCTATGTGCGTATGAACCAATTTAAAATAACATTTTAAAAACTCTTTTAAAATAAAATCATGTTTACACTAAACAGAAGGAAAATTAAACGATAATTTTACACATATCATATCGTATTAAATATATGAATGAAGATTAGCGATATAAATACTAGATAAGAAAATTATAATTAATTATAAAACATATAAAAAAATTAAAAATATCCAAAGTCCTCGAGTTGGACCGTTAGGTATGCTTTGTTGCATATAGTTATTAAGCTTAGTAGTTAGTAGTCTATTCAAACTTCCACTTAATCCACTTGCAACAAAAATACAACTCATTTATTATTATTATATTCTATCACAACTTTAATAATCATTAAAAAACGTTTTTTTGTCCGATGTATGTAAAATTATATCTTGAATCAATTTTTATTCTATATAAACTAATTTTAAAATGTATAGTTATTTGCGGCCTTGTGAAATATAAACGTATTTTTGGTAATCGGGTATTTATTTTAAAGTGTGGTTTGGAAAATTCGGAAAAACCAATCACAAATCTTTGTCACGATAATACTGCATGCAATTATTGTATGTGTGTGTATGTATTTATGGTGGTCCAAATATTATATATATTCCACGTTTAGAGATACTATAACAAACAACAATCACCCAACTTCAAAATAACAAATAACTATCACCCAACTTCAAAATAACAAATAACTATCACCCAACTTCAAAATATCGAGTGGATGTGCATTACAGTTTGCCACTTGTCTTTATATATGATATTTATATTGATAGTAACAAACATCCCCACAATAAACCAAAGGCCAGCGACAAATGCACAACATATGTCCTTAGATGAGTCATATACCACACCAAAATTCATTTGTAAATTGTAACCTTGGAACTCTCTCAAGTCCAAAATAACTTTTCTTTCAAAATAAATAAGATAGTGACTGAACTGTTTAATAATCCAGTAAAAATGTTTTCTTCATCTGAAAAATAAATACAATAATATTAATAATAAAATAAGAAGTATAAGCCAAATTTTACATAAATTGAGGAGGATTACCTTCAATTTAGTCAAGTATATCCCTTTGTTTTTGCATTTTGGATTTATTCACTTGGAAATTCCAAGTCATGTACAGTCTAACAAACATAAATATATCTTATATCTTATAGAAAATAAAGTAATATTAATAAGACATTAAATAGCAAATTAGATGAAGGGCTCAACAAAACATTAAAAATGATAAGGAAACCTTTGTTAATTTAAAGAAAAGACTTTTGAAAAATTTAATTGGTAAAATTTTGGTAATTGATTTTTGTTAAATGAATATTAATAAAAAAACGTATATGATATAAACATAATAAGTTTTTTAAAGGTTATATACCACTATCAACACAAATAACAAAATGAATTACATTAGAATGCGGTAGTGAAAATATATGTTGACAATGATACTTCCAACAAGAGGGATTATGTCATATAGATAACTTCTGACATGTGTGAAAACAAGTACATGCAAATGAGTCAAACACAACGGAAGGTTGAAGATGGCTTCTTACATGTGTGAAAACTAGTACTTGCAAATGAGGCAAACACAATGGAAGGTTGAAGTCGAATTGAGCGGACATAAGCAAAAAAAAGTAATCAAAAGTATATGTAGGGATGAGCATATGGACCGGGGAACCGGCCGGAACCGGTACCGGAACCGGAACCCGATAGAACCGGTCGGGCCAGGACCGTGACGTTATTTTTGTGGATTTTTAGAACCGGAACCGATATAACTGGAACCGGTAGAACCGGCAAAAACCGAAACCGTATGATGCTATTTTTCGAGGACCGGTTCCAACATTTTAAGACACGACAATAACCGGTAGAACCGCTGGGCCGGTTCGGTTCTTGATTTTGGCCGAAGCCGGTTCCCGGTTCCGATTCGGTTCGGGCCGGTTCGTTCCTTTCGTTCATCCCTAAGTATATGCATATGAATTAAAGAACATGTTGTAACGTCTCAAATTTCAAACCAAATTTTCATTTAAAATTAAAAATATTTTATTCTAATTACAACTTCAAAGATCTAAATAACACCATTTGATTCAAAACATTTATCAGAGTATAGGCATAAGAGTTATTAAGTGCGGATATCTCCAGTGGATGCGATGCAATCAAGCCGCGCCCTTCCTTTAATGTAAAAAAACCTGAAACAATTTAAATATAAAATCGTAAGCACAAACTAATAGGTTTTATAGGTTACAAAAATTATGTGACGGAAAAGCTTAACCCTAAGTTCACATGCAACCTATTGGATCTAAGTTTTTTCTATTGATTGCAACAAACAATTGAACATCAAAAAACCTAGGAATATTATACAATTTTCGAAATTTATAAAAGGTTTTAGGGTTTACATACCTTTTGATTATTACAGACTTGTAGTAAATAATCAAACAATTCCTTGTTGAACAAGCTTCAGAAAGCAAGCACCATAAATCACATGCCTCTAATGGTTTATACACAAACCCTAGAAATAGAAGACTTGAGAGGAAAGAGTAGGCAGGAAGGAAATTTTCAGCTCTAAGGGTCTTAGATAAGTGATGGCCAAAAATTCTAAGACTCTTAGGGTATTTATAAGTGATTAAGGTATCCTAAGGGAACCTTAATTTGAATATTAAATTAATGTCTCAAATAAGGCAGTTTTCTTTTATCCTTTCCTTACTCCCCAAGGCATTCTAGAAGCCTTAAGGAGCTCCAGCAAAACCATCCCTTCTAGGGAGTTCTGGAAGCTTTCATTTGCTCAACTTTTGAACATTATCACATTTAGTCTTTATTCTTTTAATTAATCCAATTAATTACAATATTAGTTCTAATTAATTTTTTATTAATTATTATCTAAATAATATTAATTCTAATTAATATATTAAACTCATAATATATTAATAAATTATTTGTTGCTATTTATTAATCTTATAATAAACCAATAAATTAACCTTTCTCTCCAAAAAGTCAATCTGTCAATTACTAGTTTTGAGGGCAACCCAAAACGACTTTGTGTTTAATTCAAGTACATACCAATTTAGTTATTGGCTTAGACACCCAATCCAACAAATACCACATACCATACATAAAGTCATTGGTCTATTTCAACCCTAAGTGAATGTTATGGGTGAAATCATAGTCTTACAATCACTTCATGTCATGCGTCAAATCATGGTCTTTCCTTTAAATGTTAATGACTAAATCCTGATCTTACATACAAGTGTCAGGGGCAAGATCTTGGTCTTTCATACAATTATCAGGGGCCAAATCTTGGTTTTTCATACAATTGTCGGGGGACAAATCTTAGTCTTCCATACATTCACCAAAGGCCAGATCTTGGTCTTCCATGTAAGAGTCACAAAGACACCTATCATCCTACATAGTATAGTGAGAAGACTCACTATACTATGTACAATCACTTCATGTCATGCGTCAAATCATGGTCTTTCCTTTAAATGTTAATGACTAAATCCTGATCTTACATACAAGTGTCAGGGGCAAGATCTTGGTCTTTCATACAATTATCAGGGGCCAAATCTTGGTTTTTCATACAATTGTCGGGGGACAAATCTTAGTCTTCCATACATTCACCAAAGGCCAGATCTTGGTCTTCCATGTAAGAGTCACAAAGACACCTATCATCCTACATAGTATAGTGAGAAGACTCACCTGAACTACTCAAAAGAAGCTCAATAGCTACCTCAACAACAAAACAACTAACCGAAGCTACTTAACACCAAACCAAGACCATGTGACATCCCCGAAATCACGGCCAAAAAAGACCGGTTTGTTTATGCTTTATAAAAATCAGAGTACTTCATTTTATAAAAATGTTGCGGAATTTGTTCCAAGAAAAACATGGTAAATATGTTATTAAAACAGTTTCGAAGAAACGTATTTGTTTCATTTTAAAACGTTTGGGATGTCATCGTTAATACAGAAACATAAGCATAAACAGAACTTACAATTATTTACACTAGTGATCTACATCTCTTTAAATCTCTTTGTGTAATGTAACTTCATATCAACACCTGTGATATAAATAAACTGAGTGGGTCAGGTTGGGAAACCTGGTGAGTACATAGGGTTTTCAACCCACAATAATATAATTATTATTTTTAAACATCAAACAATCAACCCAATTACCCATTCCCGTTATCCTCACATTACGTCCCTAAAACATCTAACACAAGGGACCTAGTCAAAGGACTATCATTGGGATGGAGTATACCTGGTGAGCACACAGTTCACACAGTTCGAATAAACACACAGTTCGAATAAACACACAGTTCGGTTAAACACACAGTTCGAATAAACACCTACAGGTTACGAGCCTGCTAGTGTTCCACTGGACTGTCTAATATAGTCCGTGGTTGTCATCTATACTCCGCTAGATGACTAGATCATCAAGAACAGCTATAACGAGGCCTCTCATTATTTTATTTTGTCACACAGCAACTATTATATCTACCTGTGTTTTACCCCACACATTATGTAGATATAAAATACATATACAGTTTGGATCACTAAAAACATGTATAAAACGTTCTTCCAATATAGATAGCAAGTATACAGATAATATACACACACAACACGTAAAATACTTCATATCTATGTGTAAGCTGAAAGTAACTATGCACTCACCTGAGTAGGTGCTGACTCAGCACTCGGACAGCGCTTCGATACTCTCAAAACGATATTCCTTCGATAAAACCTAGTACCGATACCATTAGGGTTTAGTTTAACGATAACCGCGACAAATTAATTAGTCTGACTATTATTAAGCGTTAATAACGCTCAATATAACTCATAATAATAGCCCAAATAATTATTTTAAGGACCTAATAACATTCCTATAATTATTTGAAAGCTATATAAAAAATTGCGTAAGCGTAGCACACTTACAGCGAATTTTATCGAAAACCGGGACTTAATTGGAGCAGCGTTTCGAAACCGAAAAACTCCTTTTTCTCGGGACTCCGGGAGCCTCGGGGCTTCCCTAGGGTGCTAGGGGTTTTATCTAGGGCTTAGGGATGTTTAGAACACTTAGAGAGAGAAAGAAGTTAGAGAGAGAGTGAAGAAAGGTGTGAAAATCCGAGAAATCTCGCATTCAATTTATAGGCCGGAGGTCCTCGGACTACGCGGGGCGTAGCCTCGGACGCGGCGCGTAACTCGGATAAGGGTGCCAGCTTCGCACCAGCTGGCTCGCAACATCGGAAGAGATAAGGCGAGGGTACGCGGGGCGTACTGACCTTGGACGCGGGGCGTATGCGAAGAGCGACGTGTTCTTCATCCGAAGCGAGATCTGATCAGCGATGGACGGCCCACAATGCGCCACGTCATCAGCTCCTTATCAGCCTTCGCAAATTGCATTCTCGACTTCTAAAAATCATAACTTTCGCATACGACCTCCGTTTTCGACGTTCTTTATATCCACGCGAAGGTGGGAACGTACTCTACAACTTTCGTTTAGACTTCGTCGGCTAATTTTGACTCGATTTTAAATTTTATATTATTAACGGGCCGAGACACAATTGGTCCGTTAAATCCTCATAACTTCTTCATCCGACACCCGTTTTCGCCCATCTTTTTCTCGTTACGCTACTCTCAACGAGATCTTTGATTCTCGTTTAGGTTGTGTCGGCTAAAAACCGCTCGATCTAATATTCGAATTTCGGGCTGTACACTGCTAGTACGAAACTTCGAAAAATCATAACTTCTTCATACGAAGTCAGATTTGGGCGTTCTTTTTATCGATGTTCTTAGTTTAACATATTCTACGACTTCCATTTAGATCGCTAAGGCTAAATCTCGCTCTATCATAAATTCACTATTTATGCTTCCCGGTGCCGTGCCAGTTTTGCCGTAAAACTTCGACGGGCCATAACTTCTTCGTTATAACTCGGATTTCGGCGTTCTTTATATGTACGGAAACCTCGTGACATATACTACAACTTGGTTAAGATTATTTATTCTAAATAATCTTTTGTCGAAAAGTCGTTTTCGACCCCTATTGCCTCTAATTTGACTAGCCCGGATTTGCGGACGTTACAGACCATCCTTAGCCAAATACTCAATTATATTAAATCTGACCAAAAGTTAAACCGGTAAAAAAGTCAACGGCCGAAGTCAACTCAACAGGTCACAACGCCATGGCCAACTATTTGCCCCGTCATGACTGCCAAATGACAAAACAGTCACGATGAATCTTGTCACCGCGTCGTGGGTCTTCCTTGGCCACTCCATGGTTTCATTCCGAAAGAATTTTCTTAGATAAAAGCTTAATCCATAAAGACCAATGCTTGTAACATCATATCTACTACTTAATAGCTTCATAATGGATAACGTTTCCAACTTTATCCATTAAGATGGTCGAAACAAGCAACTTTATTCATAATGGATGACGTTTTCAACTTAATTCATTAAGTCCAAGTCTCCAACCTTCAAATCTAAATCAACATGATGTTTAGATGGATAAAGTTTCTAACTTTATCCATAATAATGTTACAAACTTGTAGAAGCAAAATTGTAAAAGTCGAATATTGTGTTTGTATAGTTTCGCATCTTTATGTTATTTTTACTAAGTCAATTTTGTACGAAGTGTAATGTTTAGACTTAGTATATTTTTTGTTCACTCAGGTTCCCTATAAATAGGGATTGAGGATAGAAGTAGAGGATAACTTTTTGCAACTCAAATATCCTTCTGCTTATTCCGTGTAATCAGTCTTTTTCAATACAAGATCTGATTAATATTTACTCTTCGTGCTCATATTTCTCAATTACTCAATTCATAATTGCATTCATAATCTCGATAACAATTCTCTTCAATTGGTATCAGAGCAGGATTCAAACTGCTTCGATCTGATTTTTGTGTTAGAACCGTTTTGCTTTTTGAGTAGTAATTTTACTCAAAATTTTCCGCGCATTTTGGTTTTGAAAATCACATTTGATCTTCAGATTTGAATTGATTCTGATTTTGAATTGTTAATTCGAGTAGTCGATTCGCAATTTGTGATTATTTCTGTTAATCAATTTTCAAATTCATCGAGTTTTTTTAAGCTTTCTGAAAAAAAAAATCGTGTTCATCAATGGCGAACTTTAACATGAACACAATGACTTCCTTCTCTCATTTCCTTGGATCATCAACCAAAATTCCTATGTTAATTCCTGAATATTATGATCAATGGGCGGACAGAATGGAGGATTACCTGAATGGAATAGATGAAGAACTATGGAACTGTATTGATGGAACAGTCCAAGCTCCTGCTAATGTTCAACCAATCGAAGCATCAACTACAACTCCTGAAGTACTTGAAATACAAAATTGTTTGAAGAAGAACGAAAAACGATGCATGAGGGAATTAAGAGGTGCTTTACCTCCGGTTGTTTACAATTACATCCGTAGTTGTAAAATAGCAAAGGAAATCTGGATCACTTTGAAGGAGAAATATCAAGGAAGCGAGAAAACGAAGATCAATTCAATGAAATAATGTCTCGTTGAACTGAAAGAATTCAGACAAAAGGAAACTGAATCTCTTGAAGCTTACTATGATCGTCTGAATGAATTGGTCTATCGTTGCAACAGGTATGGGATCACGAGGTCACTCATGGAGTACTACTTAACTTTCATTATGGGCCTTCGCAAGGAATGGCGAAGTGTGAGCATGATGATTAAGAACCAACAGAGTTTTGATACAACAATTCTGAATGATTTATACAATCAACTGAAAACTCATGAGTGTGAAGTTTCTGAAATGTATGAAGAGTCGAAACAAAGTATTGGAGGTCCTTTGGCTCTAGTTTCAAAGGTATCTGAATTTGATGTGAATGAAAAAGATGATTCAGATAAGGAAGGATTTTTGATGAATTCGGATGATGAAGCTGTGGCATTCTACTCAAACAATAGAGTTAAGAAATTTTTCAAGAAGCCTTTTAATCCAAAAGGAAAGGCTACTGATGCGAAGAGTGGAGTCACAAAAACTGGAGGAGAGAAGAGGAAGAAAATGGAGAAAGCTGAGGAAAAACAAAAAGATGCGAAAGAAGTGAAGAAGCTGAAAGGTGACTCAGGAATTTACTGTCACTACTGCAATGGTGCGAATCACTTCACAACTGATTGCATGTTGCGAAAGAAAGAAGAGAAGAAGGAAAATGTTAAAGATGAAGCATACTATTCTGAAAAGATTGAAGAGATACGTGCTAAGACTAAAGGAGTGTCTCTGGTTGCGAAAGGTGAAACTGGTGATGAAGAGAGTGGTACGTATCAGATCTGGTCTTCAGGATCTGATGACGAGGAAATGAGGCATCCCACACATGGAGCCATGTTCGCAAGTTTTGAAGATTGCGAAGAGGAAATTTCAGGGAGGTGCTTCGTATCCAAATCCACGGACAAATCACCCATGACCACCAAGGTACGTCTTATACTTGAATCTTTTAATATTCCTTTATCTGCTTATGATGCTGAACTCACTTCATTTGATGATACTGTGGCTTATTTTGATTTTGTAATTGTGTCTGCTAGTACTGAAGCTCAAAAATTAAATATGCAACTAAGAGAGACACGAAGAGAATTAGAAATAAAAAGAAGCAGAGTAGACAAACTTGAATTACAGCTCAAAAATGTAAATTGTGATAGGGATAATCTTACAAATGATGTTAGGTTATTACTTGCACAAAGGAACATATATTGTAATTCTGCCAAAAGATTTTATGCAAAATTAACTGCTTTACATCATTCTTCGGATATTAGCAAAGAACAACATAGGAAACTTTTACCTTTTCTTGAATATGAACGTGAAAAAGTTGATGTTGTTTCTTATGATTGCGAAAGTACAATTGCTCAATTTGACAAAATACCTGATGATAGATATGCATATGGTATTGTCAAAATTAATGAATTCTTGAATGCTGATGAGTTGGTTGACATTGTCAATGAAAGTTTGACAAAGAGTGAACAAGTGAAAATCTTAACGAAAACTGAAAACTCAACTCTTGATTCTCCACTCAATTATGTTGATGTCAATGACAATTCAGATAATGTGAGTGAGATCAGTGAAATTAAAGAAGAAGAAGAGGTTGATTGTTCTAAATTGTCAATCATTAATATCACATCTAATATCAAAGGTAAAGAAATAATAGTTGTTTCGATAGTTAAGGATGAAACTGGTAAACCTTCTACTTCGCAACATAATAATTTTGATAGTGTGGAGGTTGAAAGCTGGAATTCTGATGAAAATGATGAAAACAAAGAAGGTGTGAAGGATACACATGTGACACCTCCAAGAGTTGTTGTGAATCAAGTGTTTGATAATACAAAAGAATTTGACAAAATTCTAAATGAAAAATGTGCCCATTATTTGGAAACCAACACTGTTGTCTATCCAAATTTTAAATGTACAGATGATATCATTTTTCCAAACCAAGTTTTTGTCACAACTAGAAATGTTGAGAACATTAAACCTGAATTTATCAAAATGGTTGAAAATGATCATCAAAAGTCATCAACCACAGGGTTCTTTTCAAATCAAAATACCGAAGAAAACAATTTAACAAAAAATTCTTATGTTTTTCAAGAAAAAAAAGTCATCACACAAATGGGTGGTTAAAGGTGAAAATGCAAACAAAGTTTTTGAAAAAGTTGAGAAATCAAAGGCTGAGGTGAAATTAAATTCTCACGAATTTAAATTGAGGGTTAGAAATTATTCAACAGAAAATAATGTTTCAAAAAGAAAAGCAAGAAAAGCAATTTTTTGGCAAGTTGTGTCTAATGATAAATCAAAAGTTGAAAAAGAACAAATTTCCAAACCAAAATCATCAAAATTTTAAAGCAAGAATACACAAACAGATACAAGTTTTCACAAACCAATAAATTCTGTTGACAAAATTCCATATGTTCGCAAATATGACAACAATCGAAAATTTGAGACTTCGCAAAAATTTGTGAATAATCAAAAGTTTCGAAATGTTGGCGAATTCACGAATACTTCATCACCTTTGAACAATTCCAACAAATCTAAAGGGAAGTTTTCACCAAAACAACCAAATTTTCCAAATCCTTCAATTTCACAACCAACCAAAGTTTCATATTCAAATGGAAAACCTGATGTCAATACAATCAATCGTTGACTTGAAGGGAAAGGCAGACAATATCAAAGTTGAAAATTTTCAGAACAACAAATAAGAACTGCATTTGACAAGTTTGCAAATAGCTCTTCCACTACTAGTTCACCATCTCAGAAATCGCAAATTCCAGTTCAAAAATGGAAACCCATTAACAAAGCTATGAATGTTGTGAAGGATGGAATTACAATCAATGGAAATCCAAAACTATTAAATGATTATGTTTCAATATCTAGATCAGATGATGTTGATATAATGGATTCTATCACAAACAAAGTAAAAACATGGTTTTCAAATTCAAAGAATTTGTTTCATTCTACTAATGATGGACCCAATAAGTCTTGGGTTCCTAAATTCTTTCAATAAATACAGGTGATGTGTGACGAGCAATATGATGCGAAATGGTATATTGATAGTGGTTGCTCTCGTCATATAACTGGAAGAAAGGAGAACTTGCGAGATTATAGAAGCTTGGAAAATGCTGGAGTAGTCAAATTTGGAAATAATCACAAGTGTCAAGTGAAAGGTTATGGTAAAGTCACGAATGGACAATTCACTGTAAACAGAGTTGCTTATGTTGAAGGTCTTCAACATAATTTGATTAGTGTTTCGCAACTTGTTGTGGGTACTGGTAATCAAGTTATATTCAATGAAGAAGGCAATATCATTTCAAATGCGAAGACAAATGAAGTACTTCTCAAATCAAAAAGATATGGTGATATGTTTACATTAGACATCAAACCAATCATGGGCAAACCGGCTGTGTGTTTATTATCAAAAGCTTCTAATGATATTAGCTGGCTTTGGCATCGCAGATTGTCACATTTGAACTTTCGCAACATTAACAAACTTGTCACTGAAGATTTAGTTCGAGGTTTACCAATATTAAAATTTGACAATGATACTTTGTGTGCAGCTTGCGAACAAGGAAAACAACATAAAAAAGGTCATCCAATTGTGATAGATTCAAAAATTGTGGAACCATTGGAACTTCTTCACATTGATTTATGTGGACCGTCGACTGTTGCTACAATCAATAAAAAGCGGTACATTTTAGTTATTGTTGATGATTTTTCTCGATTCACATGGGTACATTTTCTCAGGTTAAAATCAGAAGTTGCTCAGACAATGATTGACTTTATCAAAAAGATTGAGATTAGCCTGAAAAAGAGTGTTTGCAAAATTAAGAGTGATAATGGTTCTGAATTTAAAAATCAAACTATTGATTATTTTCTCACAAGCAAAGGTATTTCGCATAATTTTTCATCACCATACACTCCTCAACAAACGATGTTGTTTAACGAAGAAATCGATCATTATGCGAAGCAGCCAGAACCATGTTAACATATGCGAATCTACCTCAATATCTTTGGGCTGAAGCAGTTTCTACTGCATGTTTCACACAAAATCGATCATTCATTTATCGAAGATTCAATGTTACTCTATATGAAATAATCAACAATAGGAAACCTAATGTCAAATTCTTTCATGTCTTTGGTTGCAGGTGTTTTATAATGAATCTCAAAGACAATTTGTCTAAGTTTCAAGCTAAAGCTGATGAAGGCATATTCTTAGGATATTCACACAATTCAGTGGCATACAGAGTGCTCAACAAAAGAACAAGAAAAACTGAAGAAACTTTCAATTTAACATTTGATGATTACTATCTTAAACAAACAGATAGTAAATTTGAAAATAAATCAATACTTGTTGATTCAAATACTCAAATTGATAATTCTGAAATAAATGATTTTGATTATGACTTAATTTTCGGAATTCCTGATAGGGCAATTGATGCAGAACATAATGCTCCTGATAATCAAACATCAGAATCCTCAAAACATACTGATGATTCACCAATTACTACAAGGTCAACATCTTGCGAAAGTGTGCCTGATGTTCGTATGGAGGGGGAGCATACGATCAACATGCAGACAGTCAGCCAACTTTCGAGGGGGAGAATGAAAATAGGAATCATCAAGTTGAGGGGGAGCATTCGTAGCATTCGCAAATCAACAGGAACATCATTTTGAGGGGGAGCATCAAGATGAATATCATGTTCAGGGGGAGCAAGATGAAACAGAGACAATTAATCTTGATGAAAATGATGAGTTTCATGAACTAAATGATAATTTTTCTATTGGAGGATCTGAAAATGAAGATATGTATGAAGATGCACCATTAGAATTTGATCCTAATTTTCCACCACTTGAGAAATGGACAAAGAATCATCCCAAAGAACAGGTAATTGGAAATCCACAAGATGGTGTGTTAACAAGAGCTCAGATCGTGCGAAAAATGAAATACTGAATGTGAACCAAGAACTATGTATGTTTAATGTCTTTATTTCGAAAATAGAACCAAAGACAGTAAAAGATGCTATGGAACACTTAGATTGGGTTGTTGCTATGCAATCTGAACTGGCTGAATTTGAACGAAACAAGGTTTGGAGATTAATTCCTAAACCTTCTGATGTTTCAATTGTCAGATTAAAATGGATTTTTAAAAATAAAACCGACAAAGATGGCAATATTATTCGAAATAAAGCTAGACTAGTGGTTAAAGGTTATTCGCAACAAGAAGGAATAGACTATGAAGAAACATTTGCTCCTGTTGCAAGACTCGAAGCAGTTCGCATATTTTTAGCATATGCAGCACACAAAGACTTTGATGTTTATCAAATGGATGTTAAGTGTGCTTTCTTAAATGGAGAACTTGAAGAAACAGTGTACGTTGAACAACCACCAGGATTCGTAAATGAGGAACATCCTAATCATGTCTACATTCTTGACAAAGCTGTTTATGGGTTAAAACAAGCACCAAGAGCCTGGTATGCAACTCTTACAAATTTCTTGAAACAATCTAAATTTAAACAAGGATCAGTTGACCCTACTTCGTTTCGCAAGAAAATTGGGAATCATCTTATGCTTGTTCAAATTTATGTTGATGATATTATTTTTGGCTCAACTGACCCAGCATTGTCAATTTAATTTGAAAATCTAATGAAAAGTCAATTTGAAATGAGCATGATGGGAAAGATTAATAATTTTCTTGGATTGAATATAAGACAGAACAGGGATGGAATCTTAATCAATCAAGAAAAATATACGAAGAACTTGCTTGAAAAGTTTGGAATGACAAATAGCACGAAACTAAGAGTATCAATGGCAGTGGGAACAAGACTAACTCCTTCGTTAGATGCTCCTGCTGTTGATTTAACACTTTATCGAAGCATGATAGGGTCTTTATTATACTTAACTGCAAGTAGACCTGATATTATGTTTTCGGTTTCTAATTGTGCTAGATATCAAGCTAATCCCAGAGAACCTCATTTAAATGCAGTGAAAAATATTTTTTGCTATCTTAAGGGGACAATTTCGTTAGGACTTTGGTATCCTTCGAAATCAGGATTTTTCATTCAAGCTTTTTCAGATTCTGATCTAGGAGGATGTACTTTGGATAGGAAAAGTACAAGTGGTGGATGTCAATTGTTGGATGGAAAGTTGGTAAGTTGGCAATCAAAGAAACAAACTTGTGTTGCAATTTCAACTGTTGAGGCTGAATACATTGCTGCTGCTGCTTGCACTTCGCAAATCATTTGGATTCAGAGTCAACTTCGTGATTATGCAATCAATATGAAAAAGATTCCTTTGTATTGTGATTCTCAAAGTGCAATTCGCATTTGTCATAATCCAGTACAACACTCAAAGACGAAACACATAGCTCTTAGATATCATTTTATCAAAGATCATGTGGAAGATGGGAATATTGAAATTTATTTTGTTAAAACCACTGAACAACTTGCTGATATTTTTACTAAACCTCTTGATAAAAAATCATTTATCAGAATTTTAGCAGGTTTGGGGATGATTGATGTGAATTCAGTATCGAAATCTATCAATCAAGGATGAAATGTTTGTTTAGAATCTCTAAATCAAAAGTGTTCAGAAGTTACTGTTCATTTAGCGGCTTCGCATGGCTTCGCATTCATTTTCTTCGCATCCATACACATTTCAACTAAGGTTAGATTTCTGATTTGTTTTTAACGTTTTAAATTTTTTTTGGAAAAACCTGAAAAATCAAAAATATTTTCTTTTGATTTATTTTCATTTTTGAAAAATTAAAAATCCAAAAAGATTTTATTTTAGTTTTGATTTTTGAAAAATTAAAAAAAAAAATCCAAAAAGATTTTATTTTGTTATATTTTTATTTTTGTAAAATTCAAAAATCACAAAAATATTTTTGTTCTCTTGGTTTTTATAACATTGTGTGTTGTGAGATTAGTCCAGAGTTAAATGCGAAGAGATCATGCTTGTGTCTTCTATGGGAAGGTATCAATTTTTTAAAAAACTAGTTAGGATGTCCCTAGAAGCATGCTGCTGTATGTAGACCAAAAGCCTCAACAAGATTCTATGTGTGAGAAAAGAAAGCTTTAATGAAATTATCACATGAAAATTTCTTCCCAAAAGGCTTATATTCGCATAAGTCAAAAGAGCTACCTTACTCTTCTCAAATGAGTTAAGAGTTTTCTGTTTTGTCCATTATAACAGAGGTACACTTCGATTCTTAACCAATCCTTTTATACCAAACAATTCTTTCAATCCAAATTTTGGAAGAGATTTGTCCTTGAGGTCTTTGATCAAACCAATCAAAACCTAGACAAATCACAAGTCTGTGTTTATGATCTAACATCATGAGACCGTGATGAAAGTGAAACCCAAACATCATAAACCTTAAGGAATTGACGGGGAACATCGTTCCAGATTTTAACGAAACTTTTGTTTTAGTACCAAAAATTTCGAAACTCCCAATCATATTAAATTCGCATGTGTAGTCTTGATCAAACATTCGCAACCCACGATGTTTGTTACCCAACAAGATCCAGTTCAAAAAAAATTTAATATGATTTTTGTGTGAGTTTTATTCGCAAATCCTAGTCATGATAAATATTTTCAAAAGCCAACTTGTCACTGACTACACTGGTCATACAAGTAATTTCATTTACAATTTCTCACCTTATGTTAAGGCTGATAAGTAATGAAGTTTGAAACCAACCCAAAATATCGTTTAAAAGAAGCCCTTTGATACTTATTTAAAAGTATTCGATTGTAATTCACGGGAAACTACACAAGCTGTTGATTATCTCTCTTGATGATTAACGAAGCAACCTTTTCCTGGGGTTTAACTGCATTAATGTCAAATTAAATTTTTGACATTACTGAATTCCAAAAATTTTGTTTTGTTTCTCATCTTATTCTGTTGACACAATGCACACACGAAATCCTTGAGGTTCTGAGTAAAACAAACTCAGGCTGATGATTTCGCAAATCTGGCATATGACTTCACTTTACATCCCAAAAGTGAAAGAGCCTTGCCTCCATGCAATGGGTTTTAACGGTTCAGATTCTATAACGGGAAACTTGACAGGCTGTGTACTAAAGATGGTTGGTATTCTATCCGGTTTTCAAGGAGATGTGACAGTTACTTTTTGAAGCATGGTTATCTTTTGCAGTCATGATCCGATTTTCAAGGTGCCACATCGGATAACATTAAATGCATCCCGCTTTAATTTCAAATCAATTTGGGTAAACTATAAAAGGGGGATCATGAACACTATATACGGTTACACGAACAGAACTCTCACAAACCTCCAAAGATTCAAACTTGTTCAACTTCATCTCTTTCAAACCCTAACGATGGCTGCCACTCAATCCAACACTGATGAAGTTCTTTCTCAATCCCTGATGAAAATCCAAAGCACCAATTATCAAGTTGATCCAAATGTCTCTTCTTATCCCGAAGAATTGAAGATGCTCATCGTTGCTCTGAAACGATCACCTCTGTCTACTGCCATGTTTAGTTCATTCTCCGTTCCGATGACATGGTTATCATTGGCAGCTTCAACAGCATCATACAACCATACTACTGATGTGATAACCTTCAACCTGATAAACAACAAACGGGGAAAACTTTCCAAGAAGATGTTTGTTGAATTCTTGCAGATTCCGAACAATCCTCCATTTTTCAAACCTGCTAACTCTCAAATCATTCATATGTTCAATGAGATGGGCCATCAACCAGAGCTTGAGAAGATAAGTGACTTTCGAAAGTTTAGGTTGCCGTGCATATGGAATTTCTTATTTGGAATTTTTCTCCGATGCCTAACAGGAAGAACAGTTGGACTGGATAGAGGGAGAATGGAAGTATCTGCCATGGTTATGGGCTTGTACTATGATATCAGTGTAGATTATGCAACCCAGTTGTGGAAGGAATTTGTCAAGAGTCTAGAAAACACAAACTCTGAAAAAGGAATTTCGTGTGCGAGGTATTGGAGTTTGATTCTAGAGAAGGTGTATGAAAGAGAAAGGATTGCTGTCCCGGAGGATGTTGAAGTTGCTAAATTCTCTTTATATCATTTTCCGAAGGTAGTGGAAGATGATGAGGCGATTTTTACTCATGTTGCTCGCATTCCAGATGCGATGCTTCGCAAGGTCTCTCAAACTCACAAGGTCTTGGTGATATATTTGAAAACAATTGATCAATCGGTGCCGACTGGAGTGTTATTAGATGTTGTTGTACCCTCAAAGAAGAAGAAGCCTACAAAGAAGGATGCGAAAGGTCCATCTTCGCAACAGGTTCAGGATGAAGATGTTCATATTGAAGAGACTTCATCTAAATCGAAGAAAGAAACAATACCTTCCAAGTCTGGGGTATTGAAAAAGATTCTCAAGACTGAGGTGAGCAGTAAAGGGGTTACCATTCGCAATATTCCAGCTCCGGTCTCTCCAGGAAAGAAAAGGCAAAGAGCTGAAGACGTTGCGAAAAACATGCAACGTACTCTAGCAAAAAGACGGAAGCTGGTGGTTCGCAATGAATCATCTGATGAAGAGATAGTTCAAGAAACTCCACCGGTGACGTCTACGGTAAATGTTTCCTTACCAATCATTTCCATTATCCCTACTTCGCAAATATCTACCACAATACCACTCACCGAACCACTCGAAATAGTCACTACCAAATCAGTTTCTGAGGAGGTACCTATTTCTGATACGGTTGTCAACGTATCTGATACGGGGGCACCTATCACGAGTGTTGAAACCACATTACCAATCACCTTACCAATTTCTTTACCACTTGTTTCATTTCCATCTACAAATCTACCCAAAGCCTCATCAATTTTTGATCATCCACTTCAAAATCCATTTACAACCCTTTTTCCCTCACAATCACCAGAAACTCCTCAACCTCCGCAACCTTTATTTGATAATGAAACTGAAGGAGGAGCCTTTGGAGGTGTAATTGAAGACATTCATTTTCATTCAGAGGAGGAGGATATTCCTGATCATATGATTATGATAGGAAAGCAATTTAAAATCCTGAATCATAAGCTGAATGCTATTATTCAGTCGTAAGCTGATTTTGGCAGGATGTCTTCTATCTCAGCAATGGAGGTTGATATAATGCTCAAGGGTGCTGAGAAGCGTATAATGGAGAAGGTTGATCAGTCTGATAAAAATAATGAGCTTCGCATTAAAGCTCAAGGGAGTAATTTTTCTTCAGTGGTCCAGGACTTGAAAACAGTTGCAAAAGAACATCATGTTCTCTTTGTGCAGGATGTGAAGAAAGTTCGGGAGGATGTCAACTTTAAGCTTCAAGAGTTGAAAACTGAACTTGCGAAGGAGCTCAGGGATATTAATTCTCAAAATGTCGAATTTCAAATGAAGATTGATGAGGTTGCTTCAAAAGTGCAAAAGGTTGTTGATGTTCCTATCCTTGAAGCTAATCACAAAGAAACCCAGGAGAAGTTTGATCAGCTGATCAAGTTGGTGACTGAGCTGAAACGGTGGTTTCGCAATCTTCATCTACACAAATTCTCACTCCTGAGTTCTTGTCTCTAAAAGTTAATACTTTAGAACAAGCTATTCAGAAAGCTCTTGCACCAATTGCCAATTTTACCTCTTTACTACCGAAGAATGCCCCACCTGCTTTCACAGGGGTGCAAGGGGGAGAGAAGAATTCAAGTAAAGAGGAGGATGCAAAGACAGTGGGAAAAGTTATATCTACCCAGATTACATCTACTCTTCCAATAATTACGAAGCCAATTTCCTCAACTACAATAACCACAAGACCGATTGCTAAAGGAATTTCGATTGGGGAAAAAGAAGGAAGTTCAAGTTCAAAACCTCAATCAGATGTTGTGGGAAAAGGAAAAGGGATATTGTATGAAAAATCAAAGGAGGAGAAGAAAGCTGAGGCTGATGCAGAGTTGGAGAGAATGAGACAAGTACAAAGCATCATGAGGCCAAGGGCAAGTGATCCTCCCACGATGAACAAAGGAGATCCTGCGAAGCTGTATTCTTACGAAACCATTGAGTCAAAAGTTGTGGGGAGGGAAATGTATGAGTTCGAGAAGAAGCCAAAGAGAAGTTATGATATTGCGAATTCAGACAATTGTCAGCTAGATTTTCCAATCAACGAAATGCTCTTCATTACTGCTCAGTACAAGATTAGCGAGAAGTTTGATAATCCTGATGATTATATACACATGAAAATCAGATTTCATGCTGTATTGGGGAAGAATCCGGATGAAGTTTGGTCTTTAATGAAGATCAAAAAGGTGCTTACAATCAAGAAAGATGCGATGTTTGAAGACATGCTTCAAAATTTTCGTTACTTTGTTATTCGAGCAGACAACAAGCAGTATGACTTCACTGTAGCTGATTTTCCTCTGATGAACTGCAACGATTTGATTCAAGTGGCCCTGATTTTGAAGCATATGGAAGAGAATAAGCTCAAAGGCTCTGAGACTGAAGTGTTCAAGATAGGATTCACACATATTAAAACATACATCGACAATTACTTCGAATGTTTGGATCTGACTGATGAAGAATTGGCAACTATGGTGGGAAGAGAAGTGAATGTTCCTTGGGAAGAAACTTTATCTCAATTAGCATTATCAAAATATGTTGTTGGGGAAATATGTCTGAAACCTTTCGGCATGGTGTTTTCAGGAAGAGATACGAAGGGGAAGCCCAAGAAATTCTTGTTTAAAGTCTCAGAGGTGGAAAGATATACTTCTTCGCAATATACGCACTTTATTGTTCGTATGAACAATTCCAAGAAGAACAATGAAGGAGACAAGAAGGATCTCAAGAAGGTGATTTCCTGGTATGGAGAAGTGTGAAAGACAATTCACTATGTTGTTCAAAAGCTTATGGACTGAATAGCGTCGACTGTTTACAAAGGGGGAGATTGTAGAAGCAAAATTGTAAAAGTCGAATATTGTGTTTGTATAGTTTCGCATCTTTATGTTATTTTACTAAGTCAATTTTGTGCGAAGTGTAATGTTTAGACTTAGTATATTTTTTGTTCACTCAGGTTCCCTATAAATAGGGACTGAGGATAAAAGTAGAGGATAACTTTTTGCAACTCAAATATCCTTCTGCTTATTCCGTGTAATCAGTCTTTTTCAATACAAGATCTGATTAATATTTACTCTTTGTGTTCATATTTCTCAATTACTCAATTCATAATTGCATTCATAATCTCGATAACAATTCTCTTCAAAACTTCCAAGATCTGAAACCCTAAGTTACAAAATGTCAAAAAACCCACTTTTCTTCATTCATGTAGTAAAAAGAGTTCTTGCATACACTCTTTACTCCACCAAATCACCAGATCTGAACTTTAAACATGAACCAAAGCTTGTTGAGTTCTTAAAACTCCATGGAACAAGTCACAAAGGGACCAAAACTCATAAAAATGGACCAAAACACCAAAATACTCATAGATCTAAGTATCTTTGCAACTCACAAGGGTTTAGAAGGTGAATGAAGGTTGAATACTTAAAATGCATAGCTTTAAGGACCAATATTTCTTGTTCTTCTTCCTTATGGAGCATAATACCACCAAAAGAAAGCACCAAATGGACATTAAGAGAGTACCAAAATGGATTTAGGAAAGAGGTTGAGTTCCAAGCACTTCAATGGAGGCTAGGGTTTCATTAGGTTTAATGACCTTTATATACCCCAAAACCCTAAAAAAAAACGTGCATCCCACTAGGTCGGGGCACCCCACGCTCTTCAGATATTTTTTTTTTCGGTTTTTAGCTTCAACTTTAAACAATCATAACTTCTTCTTTCTAGCTCCATTTTTAGTGATATTTATATGTACTTAATGGTATTGACAAGACCCAAAATCCTATATAATTATTTTTGACTTAAAACATACCAAAATAAATTCATTATTTCATGCGAGAAGCCCGAAACATCACCTTTTCAATTTTAGCCTTTGGCTTCAAAGTGCAATTCAAGGGCTTAAATCACTTCACCAACATTATCATCATCCAATAGGGTCTAAACTCGATTTCCTTAAAGTCCAAGACCTTTATTTGATCAAATTATGGACCGATATCCTAAAATCAGAAACATCCTGAAACTGGATGCTACACATACAAATAAGGAAAACAAGGGAAAAGTAAGTTACCTAAAAAGACAAAAACAAACATAAATCAAAATACAAACATATGAGTAAGAACCAAAGGAAAAATAAAATAAAATGAGTCTATTCTACTCTTCTACCCTTATATTATGCATCCACATCCTTCTATATAATATCATGTCCTCATGTCCTTACAAAGATTAAGATCCTCCATGTCTAGCCTCAAACTATCCTCATACTTCCTTTTATGACATCCTCTCTTTATCTCATCATCAATTGACATTAAATCAACTCTCCTTATTACCGCCGAAAGTAGCCTCATTTAGAGATATACATACCACCTCAACACATCATTTCCTTAATTTTCTTTAGTTGTCATCACCACCCCCAACAAATTCCTTATACCCATATTCGGAATCTTATCAAGCAAATCCCCCCCCCCCCCCCCCGAAGACCACTTAAACACCCTTATATATGTCACTTTCATCTTCTTTTCATGCTCCTTCATGTTTGGCCAACATTCAAATCCTTTCATGTTCTTCATTTATGCTTCACAAGATAGCCTCCATTATCTCCCATTATTCCATAGTATAAATATGTAACTTAATTAATTTAGAGTTATCGTAGTGTTGGGTGTCACTTTTATTCTTATAGATTGGGATCACTTGTATCACCCTCTTCTCATGCTTAATCTCATATACTCCATATAAATCATCTCATGCTCAGCATTGTATACTCTATAAACCCTAATTTTCAGGTCTTGAACCCTATTTAAACACCTTAACTCACCTCCAACCCTCATTTCCTTTAGCCTCCATCCTATCTAACCCTAATCTTCTTGCATGCATTTTGAGCTTACCTTAAGCATTTTGGTGTTATTTGGGTGGTTTTAAAAAAGAAGGTGCTTAGAGAAGAAGCAAGGGATTGAAGAGAGCTTGTAGATCCAGAGGTTTTATATCATTTTCATCCTATTGAAGGTATAAAGTTCTCATATTGGTGCTTCTACATCATAGATCTGATGGGTTTTGAGCACTACAACATTCCTATGGTGTACATACAACCATAATGCTTCAAATCTATGTTTTTCTCAAGTTATACATGCAAATATAATCATCCAAAGCATGAATCCTAACTAGCATACAATTTTCGAAAATTGTAACATAAAACAAAGTTAGAAGAATACATTTTACTTGTAGCTTGTAGATCTTGACCTTCAAGAGCTTCGTGCCTCAATTATTGCACCTCTAGTGAGTCACAAACACCAAGTAGCAAGTTGGAAGAATTCGAGATAGGTTAGGAGGATCAAAATCGGCTAGGGTGTTCTCTTAGAATCAAGTGGTCGATTTCAAGGTGTTATGGGGTCTTTATATAGTTGTGCAATTAGGGTATTTGACTGGAACCCTAATTCTCTGCTTAGGCCTTAATCAATCCTGTAGATCCTTCCAGAAGGCCTCTTATGGATGAAATCTATGTGGGATGCACAAAGAATTTCGTTCATCCCTTCTTAGGTATCCACAAGTTCAACTTTGCAACTATTAGATAATTGTAATACCAGTCCCCCTAATTCAATTAATCTCTTTTGATCACCAAATTAATTTATGATCAATAGTAATTAAATAATATGATTTCTCAATTAATATATTATTCTATAATATATTAATAAATCGCAATTAACCTCTTTCTCCATAATTCATCCAGTCAAGTTGTTATGGTGAAGGCAACCCAAAAGGACCATGCTACTATCGGGTCAACTATCTACCAATTATAGTTATGGGCTTAAACACCTAATCCAATAGTCTCCTACTTGGATAATTCTAATAACTATAACTGCAAGTATGACTTCAAAATCCAATTAGCAATCATAGCTCTCAAAAGCCGTTGTCGAACTCTGACCTAGTCAATAATATGTCCTTTAGATAAGGGATCATGTAGTCCACCATTCTCAAGATATCATATGGACAAAGACATGGAATAAAGTCATACTCATTGTCCAACACTTTTTTTCACGATTTCAATTTTGTTTTGAATAATCTTATTATTATGGAAGTCAAAACATGCAAAAGTGAAACAATAGTAAACAATTGACACAAGATAGTAACTTTACTCATAAATAAAACTCCTTTATTCAATCATCAAATGTCAATTACATTTTATCTATTACGAGTTTCTAAATAACTATCAAATCAGTAAAACTAATATCGTCCTTCAGACCAATGCTTCTCGCATGTTTTAAGTGCTTAACCCTGCTCATACCCTTTGTGAGGGGATTTGTTGGGTTCTCTTCTGACGATACCCTCTTTACTACGAGGAGTCCGTCTTCTACCCGATGTCTGATGAAGTAGTATTTTCTGTCGATGTGCCTGGATCTCCCATGATCCCTCGGTTCATTGATCAGGGCAACCGCTCCTTCGTTATCTCAAAAAATATCCATAGGCTCCTTTATGGCTGGTACAGCTCCAAGGTCTTAGATGAAGTTCTTCAACCATATCGCCTCAATCGATGCTTCGCTCGCTGCTTTGTACTCTTATTCACATGTTGAATCAACCACAATCTCCTTCTTGGAACTTTTCCAAGTCACTGCTCCTCCATTCAGGGTAAATACCCAGCCTGACTGAGAGTGGAAGTTATCTCTGTCGGTCTGAAAACTAGCATCAATATACCCTCTCACTCTTAAATCTTCAACTCCACCAAGTACAAGGACCCACTCCTTCGTCCTTCGTAGATACTTAAGAATGTTCTTTACTGCGGTCCAATGAGCTCTACCCGAGTTCCCTTGATATCGGCTAACCATGCTCAGCGCAAAATCCACATCAGAGTGAGTACACGTCATAGCGTACATGATCGAGCCAACGCTGGAAGCATATGATACTTGACTCATTTCCGCTATCTCATCGTCGGTACTTGGGATTTGAGTCTTACTCAATTTGGAATTGCTCTGGTTTGGTAACTCCCCTTTCTTGGAATTCTCCAAGCTAAAACGTTTCAAAACTTTATCCATGTAAGGACTTTGACTAAGTCCTATTAGTCTCTGACTCTTATTTCTCAATATCCTTATCCTTAAAATATAAGCAACCTCTCCGAGGTCCTTCATAGCGAAACACTTCCCAAGCCAAGACTTAACCACATGCAAGGTTTGGACGTCGTTCCCTATGAGTAGTATGCCATCCACATACAATACCAACAAGCTAACTATCATCCCACTAGCTTTCACATATACACAGGACTCATCATCGCTTCTCGAAAAACCAAATCTTTGACTTTTTCATTGAAAAAAAGATTCCATCTACGAGATGTTTATTTTAATCCATAGATGGATTTCTCAAGCTTGCACACTTTATTCGGGTACTTTGCATCCACAAAACCCTCTATCTGATTCATATAAACATCCTCAGCCAACTTTCCATTAAGGAAAGCGTTTTTGACGTCCATCTACCATATTTCATAATCATCAAACGAAAATATGGCTAGCATAACCCTTATAGATTTGATCTTGGCCACTGGTGAGAAGCTCTCATCATAGTCAACCCTAGGGGTTTGAGTAAAGCCCTTCGAAACCAATCGTACCTTGAACGTATGCACTTTCCCATCCATGTCGGTCTTCTTCGTGAAGATCCACTTGCACCTAACTGTCTTTTGACCTGGTACATTGTCAACCAAGTTCCAAACTTGATTGTCATACTTGGACTGAATCTCACTGTCCATCACCTCTTTCCATTTTGCAGACTTTGAGCCTGCCATGGCTTTCTTGTAGTTGTTAGGTTCATCCATATTTATTAGTGTACTATCACTAATAAACATATCACCCTCAGCAATTATATGGAAGCCATATAACACGGGTGGAACACTGATCTACTGGAACATCTAAGAGGTAAGTGTAACAACCCGAGTTTAGAGGTGCAAGTTCAGGGTTCTTAGTGTAAATAAGGAAGGTCGACTCAGTGAGTCGATGGATAGACTCGGTGAGTCGAGTCGCGGTTCTGGTCAAGTGTTAAGTGACAAACTCGGCGAGTCGGCGGCTGGACTCGGTGAGTTGGTGCTGAAAGGAGAAAAACCCTAATTCATGGGGTTTGCACCCTATATAAGGAACCTTAAGCCCCACCCCAGCCTCTTTAGAACCCCCTTTGATGTCCAGAAGCTTTCCCCATCATTTCCAAACCCTAATTTGAGACTGAGAGGGATTTAAGTGTTTTGTGGAGCTTGGAGAAGAAGGATACTTGAAGCAAGAGTTGGTGAGATCATAGAGGAGCGAAGTGGATCTGATTTCCTTGCTTGTTGGCATCAGATTAAAGGTAAAAAGCGGCTGCCTTCGCTTGGTTGTGCTTAGATTGTTCATGAATGAAGTTTTAGGACCAAATTGTCATATATGAGTCTTTTTTCGAGTTTTGGGTTCAGATCTGTGGTTGCTACTACAGATCTAGACTGGTCTTGACTCATGAATCTAGAAAGTGATAGCTTTGGGGCTTGTTTGAGAGTGTCCTTGCCTTCAACCTTCATTTTAGCTTGTTTAGAGCTTGTTGAACATTGCATGCACGTAAAGTTGGAAACTTTATGTGTGAATCAGGCCCTTGGAGTCCAGATCTATGTACTGGAAGCATTGGAATGGACCGAAATCGTCTGGATGAAGATGTCACGTCTGGACTCGGCGAGTCACATGGGTGCACTCGACGAGTTGTATGATTATGTGCATGGACTCGGCGAGTTGGAAGAACAACTCGGCGAGTCTGTTCTTAGACTCGGCGAGTCTGGTCGTGAACTCCCAACCTTTTTGGTTGAGCTGTGAATCGGTGACTCGAGGGACGACTCGGTGAGTTGAGCAGGAAGCGACTCAGAGTTGGTTAGACTCGGCGAGTCTTGGTGCGACTCGGCGAGTTGAGTCGTGGATTGGGAGTTTCTGAGGATAGGGACTCAACAAGTCATCGGGTTGACTCGGCGAGTAGAGTCAGTCAGGAAGGTTGACTTTGGCTAAGGACTTTGACTTTGACCAAGAGTTGACCAGTTGACTTCCAGGGGTATTTTGGTAATTATTGGTATTTATTGAGTTTAGTCTTTTGGTTTTATCAGTGGTGGAGTTCGTGTCGGAGGTTGGATCAACGTGATCTTATCTCTTCAGTCAGCAGTTGCAAGGTGAGTTATCCTCGCTATATCAACAGGGTCTAAGGCACCAAGGACGACCCTTTATCGGATGGAAATCCGGGTAGTTGTTTGTTACGTTATTGCTTTGTTATGTTCGCATCCTGGTAGTTAGGATGGTGTATGTTAGAGACCTGGCAGGGTCGGTATCCTGGTTTATAGGATGATGCTATGCTAGTGACCGGTTAGGTCGGAATCCTGGTAGGGATGTGTTATGTATGCGATCTGCTAAGATCGGTTTGATTAGTTGTGAATTGATATATGATTATATGTTTATGTGCACATGGTTGTTGGACTGGGGTTGGGCTGAGGCGGGTCCTGCTTTGTGTTGTAGGCCAACATACCCAGGGCGGACCGGTTATCCCGAAGGCCCAGCGAGTGGTCCGGATAGACTGTAGGCCCCAAGAGGGCGGACCAGACGTGCCGAGGCTCGGGGAGTGGACCAGGCCGACTGAAGGCCCGGTGCGGGCGGACCAGTCATACTGTAGACTCAGAGAGAGTGGACCAGGTGGATTGAAGGCCCAGTGCGGGCGGACCAATCACATTGTAGACTCGATGTATATGGCTAGACTCGGAGGGTGGACCAGGTGGACTGTAGGCCCGGTGCAGTGGACCAGTCACACAGTAGACCCGAAGTGCATGGCTGTTCTGTTCTATTATGATATGAAATGTTATGTGTATGTTATATGTGGTTGTATTTTGGGGGTATCTCACTAAGCTTTCGGGCTTACAGTTGTGGTTTAATGTTTCAGGTACATCAGGAGACCGTGGCAAGGCAAAGGCGTGATCGTACCGCTCCTCATGTTTATGTTTTATGATATGGTTCTGGGAATACTCTGATAATAAATGTATTGAAAACCTTTTTGTAATAACTTGGTGATATTGGGTTGTTTTTAAAAAGTTTAAATTGGTTGGAAATTTTAGAGCGTTACAAGTTGGTATCAGAGCCTTGGTTTGAGTGAATTGGAGGAAAATTCGTTTGAATCCAGTCTCAAATCAAGGAGAGTTTTCAAAAGAGAATTTAAAATGGTTTTCAAAAATGAGTAAAGGAGGACGTAGAGGTACGATCAGCCGGAGCCAGTATGTAACCCCAAAATACCATACAAGTTATTTGTTTATGAGATATGATAGAACAACATGCTAGTACTAGGCTAGGGATCTTCAGGAATTGCATGATAGAGTTGCCTGATTTATGATGCCTGCTAGCCTTTGGTTTCTTTCTATATGAGATTTCCAGTGTTCCTCTAGGAGTGAGGGTTGAGTGCTTGTTATGCATGTTCTTCACTAGGGTGTTGTGGTGATACTTGATATAAATATGGGTAGGTGTGGAAGGTAGTATGGGCCCGTACTACTGAAAGCACAAGACCCATACGCGTATCAAGGAAGTCACAACCCCTAGGGCTAGGTTGGTAGTTGGTTCCCGGGTTAGTGAGAAGCATCTGATATTTTGCAGTAATTTCAGTATGGTGGTTACAAGGCATGCTGGGAGCGGATCCGAGTCAGGATCGGGAGCAGGAGGGGGCGGTCAGGGTGGACCAGCACCACCCGAGGTTATCGGTCAGATGAGCACAGACGAGTTGGATGCTAGGATTCGTGAGATCCTGCATGATGAGGTTGCTGCTATGTTTCGGGCTGAGTTTCCGGAGCCGTTTGGGTCGATCAAGACCGCCATGGTCGAGTATTTTGATGAGCGCTATGCAGCTCTTAGAGAGATGGCTGCCGCGGCGGCTACAGCAGCTGTAGCAGCGGCAGGGGGAGGAGCCGGTAGAGGTTTTTAGTATCGGGACTTCGATAATACGAAGCCCCCTACTTTTGATGGAGTTCAGGATCCGATTGTTGCTATGCAATGGTTGTCAAATGTGGATGGTTGTTTCTTCACATGTTCATGCCCTGCTGATCAAAGGGTGAGGTGTGCTCTGAACCTGTTGACCCTCGGGGCGAAGGATTGGTGGAGGTTGACTACGGGGTCATATTCGGATGCGCAGAGGGCTGTGGTTTCTTGGGATCGATTTCGGGAGATGTTCAACACTCGCTATGTTCCACGAGTTGAGAGAGAGAGAGAGAGAGGTTGGCTCAGGAGTTCCTAGAGCTGAAGCAGGATTCAGAGTCGGTGACGGAGATCACCAGGATGTTCACTGAGAGGGCAATGTTTTGCCCGGAGTTTGCTTCGGAGCAGGCTCAGATGTCCCGATATCTGAGTATGCTCAAGAGGGATATCAGGTAGTTTGTATCTACGCAGAGGTGCGAGACCCTACTGGAGTTGCAGGAGGCCGCTCGGCGGCGTGAGTTGGAGATTGACTTGCAGTTGAGAGAGCAGAGGCAGGCCCCGACGCAGTCGCAGTCGGCGCCAAAACGGTCCAAGACCAGTGATTCCAGGTTGGGAGGTCAGAGCAGCCGCACTTGTGGGAAGTGCGGGAAGGGTCACACCAGAGATTGTAGGTTCGGTGATGCATGCCGCAAGTGTTGGAATAGTGTTTAAGGCTGCAACTATATTAGGCAAGTATTTGACCCGATTGTGCATGGTCCTTTTGGGTTGCCTTCACCATAGCAACTTGATAGGATGATTTATTATGAGAGAATAAATATTATTAATATATTATGAGAATAATATAAAGAATAATAATATTGGTATTTGATTAATATAAGTCATAAATTAATTAGGATTAATTTGGTGACTTAAAGAGATTAATTAAATAAGAGGGTATAAACTGTCAATTGTTTGATAGTTACACTTTAGACAGTAAATCCTTAAAGGATAGGGATTGGGCGGATTCTAGAGCTTGGGATAGCTCAAAATCGTCCAAGGCTTATCTATGGTAAGGATTTGGATTGCTTTAAGAGAAGATTATCCAACTAGGGTTTAAGGTGAAACCCTTAAGGAGTCTACAAGTATAAATAGACCCTATGGCCAAGGGAAATTGGCATCTCATCTAGAATAGAGAAACCCTGGCCGATTTCCTCCTCTCCTCTCTCTCAAATCATCTTCTTTGCTATTTGGTGTTTGTAAGCCATTAGAGGAGTGATAATTGTGACTCTAGAGCTCCAAGACAACAAGATCAAAACAAGAGATTCAAAGGTAAACTTCTAGATCTGATTTTGTATTGTTTTATACCTAATTAGTCATTAGAAGTCTTAGATTCAAAGCATGTTTAATTAGAAAGCCAAGATCCAAGTATTAGGGTTTTGCATGCGCACATAGGAAAGTTCTTATGGCTAAAACCCATCAGTGGTTTCAGAGCCTAGATTGGTTTCTATTAAATTGTTGCTTGTTTGTTTGAATCTTGTTTGCAAATTTCAAATTTTGTGTTTCTGTGTCGTAAAATCGATGAGTCCCATGGTGGACTCGACGAGTTGGCCTGACTCGACGAGTCCAGTTGGGAACTCGACGAGTTCGAGCGTCAGGAATGGCAAGATTCGGGATTTTTTCATATTTATCTTATGGAAACTTGCCTTTATCATATTAGATCAATCTTAATCCGATTTTCTGATATATATGACTATAATCTTGATCTAATTAAAGATATTTATCAACTAATAAAATATTTAATTTCCTTATGCGATAATTAATTAATTATTTTGATTAAATTGGTAATTATCTTGCAAGAAATCATTAAATAAATCAAATATGGATATTTATGGAATTAATTGTTAATTGAGATTATTTGTTATTTGATCCTCCATGTTTTAAATGTTTAAAACTTGTCCTCAAGTTTTGAAATTTATGTTTTGTGATTAAAAGTTTTAATTTAGACAATTTAAATTTCAAACCCTAGATTTTTAAAAGTTTAAAATACAACCCTATACTAATATAATATTACAAGATTAATATATATATATATATATATATATATATATATATATATATATATATATATATATATATATATAACTAAAATGCTAGTCTTACCGTTAGTAGGCCTCATTCACGAAGCCGATCTATAAGGTGGGTATAAGGTTGCGGCCTATAAAATGGCGCTTAATGGGTGTACACTCACACCCACCGCTTGCTTGATCGGTGGAGGGTCGTTAGCCGAACGGGTAGGATAGGACAACCTCATCCTCTCATTAAAAGTATAATATGAAATACAAAGTAACTACACATTTTTTAAAAATTTCCAATCTTAGTTACTTTAGGAAAAGTGAATTGATGCAATCCCATGAAATTACACTTTGCACCCTTGCAAAGAAGTTAGTGGAGCATGTGTGGTTTACCGGCACACTAATTGGTTCTAAGCAAAGGTGGTAAAGGGTGATTCATTGTTTATCATAGTTCGATGTAGCATGTGTGGCTTACCGGCACATCGAATAGGTGATTGTTACAATGAAGGCACCATGTGAATCTGCATGGTAATTCACACCCGCTTTGTGATCCTCGGTATCCCAGTCACAAACAAGAGGGGCATATCGAGATTTAAACATGCCATTGAATAGTTTCAATGAATCTCATCCGAACCTAGGAATTCTCAATACATTTAGGACTTAAAGTTATGTTTTTATGGTGGAGAATTAGTGACTCGTCATTCACTTACCTTCATATTATTTGCATGTTGGATTACGGCATCCCTTTTCTAATATGTAAATATTGTTGTTGGATCCTAGCCCTAATTTTTATTATTGGGTGATAATTAGGGATTCATATTCTAATCTATCTTTGTCCTTTCTTTTTGCAGATGTCGAACGCAAACAACGTTGCTGCTAGTTCTTTCACATTGATGAGCCTTTGTCAAAAGGTCACTTTCATTGGGACGAACTTTAGCGAATGGATAAGATACATTCGCACCATTTCTCGCTATGAGGATAAGGAGTATGTCCTCGATGAGAAGCTCGAGAAAATTAACCCTGAAATCGCTACTCCGGCTGAAATGACCGCTTTTGAAACTCATGAGCGAGATGCAATGAAGGTACATTGCATCATGATAGCCACCATGAACTCCGAATTCCAAAAGTCCTATGAGGACATGTACCCGTACGAGATGCATCAAGACTTATTGGAGAGATACCACCAAAACGCGAGACAAGAGCGTTATGAGATTTTCACTAACATGATTTCTGCTAAGATGGGTCATAGAGAGTCTCTTACCGTGCACCTGCAAAAGATGCAAAGGTATGTCGACCGCCTTCTCAAGTTAAATGTTGACTTTGGGGAAGACTTGGCGATCGACATGGTGCTTCACTCTTTGCCTCGGAGCTACAATCAATTTAGGATGACCTACCACATGAACAAAGAGGAGATCACCCTAAGCAAACTCCAAGGTCTTTTGAGGGTCGCTGAAAGCAACTTCAAGGACAAGTCTGTTGCACCAACTCCCTATCCGCCCGCTGCTCCTGTCTTGGCCATTGGACAAGGAAAGGGAAAGAAGAGGAGGGCTTCGTCTAAGAACTATCGTAAGGTTAAAGCCCGAGATGGTGCCTCTTCTAGTGGGACCAAAGTTGATCCTGCTAAGCCCTGCCCTAACCCAAAGGAGGCAGAGTGCCACCACTGCCACAAGATAGGACATTGGAAGAGAAGCTGCCTAGAGTACCTGCAAGCCATCAAGGAAGGAAAGATCAAGCCATCTTTTGCAGGTATATACACAATTAAATCTAACGATTCTAATCATGCTATTTCTTGGGTTCTTGATACCGGTTGTGGTTACCACATTTGCTCTAATGTGCAGGGACTAAGAAGAAGTAGGGATGTGGAGCAAGGAAGGATCAATCTAATCATGGGGAACAGAAGATCGTCGCCTGTAACCAAGATTGGAGTGTATTCTTTAGTGCTTAGGAATAGTTTATGTTTAGATTTGAACAATTGTTGCTATTCGCCATAAATGGCTAGAAACATCATTTCATTTCATGGTTTGTTTAGACAAGGTTTTAGATTTTCTTTTAATAATGAGCATGGTTCTATTTTAGCTTATCTAAATGGTGTCTTTTATTTTGAAGCTATACCATGTAATGGAATATATGAAGCTGTTATGATTGTTGATAACTTAGGAAATGATGTTTTGAACATAGATTCTTCCAATAGTATGGATAGAGCATCCTTATGGCATTGTCGTCTTGGACATGTCAACAAAAAACGCATAGCCCAACTCCAAAAGGATGGAGTGTTGGAGTCATTCGACCTTAGGGAAGATGACATGTGAGAGTCTTGTTTACTTGGAAAGATGACTAAGTCACCCTTCACAAGTACGTGTGAAAGGGGTGAGCGTCTATTGGACCTAATACATACCGATGTATGTGGACCGTTTAGATCAACCACGAAGGATGGGAACCGCTTCTACGTGACTTTTACCGATGACTATAGTAGATATGGGTATATCTATTTAATCAAGCAAAAGTCAGAAACTTTTGAAAAGTTCAAAGAGTTCAAGAATGAAGTGGAGAATCAATTGGGCAGGAAAATCAAGATGCTTTGATCCGATCGAGGAGGAGAGTACCTAAGTCTTGAATTCCACGATTATCTCAAGGAGTGTGGAATAGTTTCACAATTTACGCCACCTAGGACACCACAATTGAATGGTGTGGCAGAAAGGCGTAATTGAACCTTATTGGATATGGTTCACTCTATGATGAGTCGTGCTTCAATACCTATCTCTTTTTGGGGGTATTCCTTAGAGACTGCCGCCCATATCCTTAACCGAGTCCCTACTAAGAAGGTTGCCAAAACACCTCATGAGATGTGGACAGGGAAAGCTCCCTCGTTAGCACATATCAAGGTTTGGGGTTGCGAGGCTTTCGTAAGACGAGATACTCACGAAAAGCTCGAACCTTGAAGTGAGCGATGTACTTTCATCGGCTACTCGCAGAAATCCTTTGGATATCTCTTCTATAGACCGAAGGACAATGTTGTCTTTGTTGCGAGGAGAGGGGTTTTCCGAGAGCAAGAACTCATAAGCCAAGGAGACAGTGGGAGGCAAATCGAGCTTGAAGAGATTCAAGAGTCGATAGATAAAGGAACCTCTACCGTTGGCACTCAACCCGAGGAGGAAACTCCGGTTGAACCGATTGACGAGTCCTTACCTCTTAGACGTTCCGATAGGGTTAGAGTTCAACCCCAATTTTATGGTTTTCATATTACTACCAAAGGGGAAACGTATATTAGTGATGGTACACTAATAAATCTTGATGAACCTAATAGCTATAAGGAAGCCATGGCAGGCCCGGAGTCTGTGAAATGGAAAGAGGCAATGGATAGCGAGATCCAATCCATGTATGATAACCAAGTTTGGAATTTGGTTGATTATGTGCCCGGACGTAAGACCGTTGGGTGCAAATGGATCTTCAAGAAGAAGACCGACGTGGATGGAAACGTACACACATATAAAGCGCGATTGGTCGCGAAGGTCTTTACTCAAACTCCCGGAGTTGACTATGATGAGATCTTCTCACCAGTTGCGAAGATAAAATCTATTAGAGTGATGCTAGCTATTGCCGCATTTCATGATTATGAGATTTGGCAAATGGATGTCAAGACCGCTTTCCTTAATGGGAAGTTGGCTGAGGATGTTTACATAGTTCAGCCAGAGGGGTTTGTGGATCCGAAGCATCCGAATAGAGTGTGTAAGCTTGAGAAGTCCATTTATGGACTTAAGCCAGCATCTCGCAGATGGAATCTTTGCTTCGATGAGAAAGTCAAAGAGTTTGGATTTGTACGAAGCGAAGATGAATCATGTGTATATGTCAAAGCCTGTGGGAGTATAGTAAGCTTCCTCGTTCTATATGTCGATGGCATATTGCTCATAGGAAACGACATCCCGACTCTACAGGAGGTTAAGTCCTGGATCGGGAAGTGCTTCGCTATGAAGGACCTCGGAGAGGCTTCTTACATTTTGGGAATAAGGATAGTAAGAGAGAGAAGTAAGAGACTAATAGGACTTAGTCAGAACACTTACTTAGAGAAGGTACTAAAACGTTTTAGTATGGAAAACTCGAAGAAGGGAGAATTACCGATACAAAGTAATGCCAAGTTGAGTAAGACTCAATGTCCGAGTACCGAAGCTGAAATAGCAGAAATGAGCCGAGTACCATATGCTTCCGCAGTTGGCTCAATCATGTACGCAATGACTTGTACTCGCCCTGATGTAGCCTTTGCTTTGAGCATGGTTAGTAGATATCAAGGGAACCCTGGCAGAGCCCATTGGATTGCGGTGAAGAATATCCTCAAGTACCTTCGGAGGACGAAGGAATGGTTCTTAGTCCTCGGAGGGAGTGATGACTTGAAGGTGCGAGGGTATAGTGACGCCAATTTTCAGACCGACAGGGACAACTACCGTTCGCAGTCGGACTGGGTCTTTACCCTGAATGGAGGAGCAGTGACTTGGAAAAGTTCCAAGCAGGAAACCGTAGCTGATTCAACGTGCGAATCAGAGTACATTGCAGCGAGCGAAGCGTCGAAGGAGGCAATATGGCTAAAGAACTTCATCGGTGATCTTGGAGTTGTACCCGCCATAAAGGAGCCCATGGAGATTTTCTATGATAATGAAGGAGCGGTTGCCTTGACCAAGGAACCGAGAGATCATGGTAGATCACGACACATCGACAGAAAATACCACTTTATTAGACATCGTGTAGAAGAAGGACAACTCGTAGTGAAGAGGATATCATCGGAAGATAACCCAACAGATCCGCTTACGAAGGGACTGAGTAGGGTTAAGCACTTGCAGCATGCTAGGAGTATTGGGTTGAAGGATGATATTATCATAGATTAGATAGTATTAGAAACGTGTAATAGATAAATGTAATTAACGTTTGATGATTAAATAAAGGAGTTTTATTTATGAGTAATGTTACTGTCTTATGTTAATTGTTTAACTATTGTTTCATTTTGCATGTTTTGACTTCCAGAATAATTCAATTTGTTAAGAATAATCGAATTATTCAAATTGTCCACAATCATTCATATGTTGGAAGTAGATATGAATGAAGATTGTCATGAATTGGTGCGTAGATTGTCTAAATGGTATTAGACATAGCAACGGGTTGCTGCGACGTTCATGAGTGCTTATGAACTGGTTTTGAGCATTGGAACAAACCCGCGCTTGCTGGAATCACCTTATGGAATATGATATAAAAGGGTGATCGCAAGACGATAATATCATATAGTCTTAAAACCTAGATATATGGTTTGTTATTTGTTAATTGGTTGTACATTGATGATGCGAAAACGCATCAGTAACTTGATGTTATAAAACGCATTGTTGTGTATAGTTGATTAATGAATAAGTAAATGCATATAAGTCGAAGTTTATATGTAACTTTTATCCTAAGTAGGTAAAAGCGATATCTCGACCGCTCGATGATTTGATTTGACTTATGTGTCGGGCCCAGTCAGAACTGAATTGATGTGTTCGATTAAGTTCTATGTCAAATAAATCGGAGATCGAGAAACCAAAATGCTAGACTAATCATTCCATAGAATTGTCAGCATGATATCTAACAGAGGACTGTACGATCCCTTATCTAAAGGAAAAGATTGATTAGATCAGAGTTTGACAGCGTCTTTGAGAGCTATGATTGCAAATTAAATTGTACTTGTGCATATAGTTACTAGACTTATCCAAGTGGGAGACTGTTGGAATAGTGTCTAACGCTGCAACTATATTAGGCAAGTATTTGACCCGATTGTGCATGGTCCTTTTGGGTTGCCTTCACCATAGCAACTTGATAGGATGATTTATTATGAGAGAATAAATATTATTAATATATTATGAGAATAATATAAGGAATAATAATATTGGTATTTGATTAATATAAGTCATAAATTAATTAGGATTAATTTGGTGACTTAAAGAGATTAATTAAATAAGAGGGTATAAACTGTCAATTGTTTGATAGTTACACTTTAGACTGTAAATCCTTAAGGGATAGGGATTGGGCGGATTCTAGAGCTTGGGATAGCTCAAAATCATCCAAGGCTTATCTATGGTAAGGATTTGGATTGCTTTAAGAGAAGATTATCCAACTAGGGTTTAAGGTGAAACCCTTAAGGAGTCTACAAGTATAAATAGACCCTATGGCCAAGGGAAATCGGTATCTCATCTAGAATAGAGAAACCCTGGCCGATTTCCTCCTCTCCTCTCTCTCAAATCATCTTCTTTGCTATTTGGTGTTTGTAAGCCATTAGAGGAGTGACAATTGTGACTCTAGAGCTCCAAGACAACAAGATCAAAACAAGAGATTCAAAGGTAAACTTCTAGATCTGATTTTGTATTGTTTTATACTTAATTAGTTATTAGAAGTCTTGGATTCAAAGCATGTTTAATTAGAAAGCCTAGATTCAAGTATTAGGGTTTTGCATGCGCACATAGGAAAGTTCTTATGGCTAAAACCCATCAGCAAGTGCGGGAGAGAGGGGTATTATGCGAGGGATTGCCGTCAGTCAGCCCTAGTTCAGGATATGAGGATTTGTTATCAGTGCCATCAGGTTGGTCACATGAGGGCCAACTGTCCACAGCTTACTGCAGGACCGGTGCAGGCTCCAGCACCATCCACTTTGAGGATTATGGGTGGAGGTCAGAGTGGAGCAGAGCCCCCGAGGGCTCAGGGGCGTGATTTTTAGCTTATGGCAGAGGAGGTCAGGGCAGAGCCGGATGCGGTTGCGGGTATGTTTTCGTTTTGTTGTTGCCTGATTATATTGTTATTTTGTGGTGTTGTATCTTTATTCGCCGTTCTTCATGTTTTATGGGTTGGTTGAAAGTGATAGTAGTAAGGAGTTGTAATGGTTAGCATCCAAGGGATTGATGGTCAGAATTCGGTTGTATGATCTTGATGTCAGGTATAACAATTTTGTTTTGAGAAGTGTTTAGCGAGGAGTGTAACTCCCTTAGAGTTCGAGATGTGTGATGTCGGAACGTGGTTTTGTGGAGGTTGCTCGTTTAGAACCAGTTCAAGTATAAGAGAATTTGATGAGTAAGTGATACCGGTTGGGTCACCGGTGGTTGGTAGTCAGTGCTCTAAGTGGGAAGAATTGGAAAATTCTCTGGAGGATCGGCAAGTATTTGAGGTTGATTAGCTGTTTGGGATCCAACAGTGTTTCAGTCAGCCAAGAGTGTGGGCTGGCATGTGTAAGTGGCAGACGAGTGGGGCGGGATACAGATCAGGGTTGGGCCTAGGGATAGGCCGGGATTCGAGTATAAGGAATGGAATTAGAGTTCTAAACCCCTAGAGGGCTAGAACAGTATGTATGGGAGAGATTCCCAGGAGGAATAGTTCGGAATGATAATTTGAGCGGTCTGGGGAGACTGAAGGCCGGTGGGCGTACCAGTCAGGCCGAAGGCTTGGAAAACGGTCCAGATAGGCTGAAGGCCCTTGAGGGCGGTCCAGACATGCTGAAGGTTCGGAGAGTGGTCTAGATTGGCTGAAGGCCTGGTAAGGCGGTCCAGTCATGCTGAAGACTCTGTATGGGTTAGTGGATCGGTTCGAGGAGAGTGAGAAAAGGCGTCACCATGGGATGATAATTGATGTGGTCTGGCCCCAAGCATTGATCATGTTAGTGGAAGGCAGTGCATGGACCCAAGAGTCCTTGCAAGCAGAATCAGAGTTTATGGAAGTTCGAGAATAGCAGTTGCTCTACATGGATAATCTAGAGTGAAGTTTAGCTCAGTGGCACGTGCAGGTGCAGTAAGGGTTGTTTAGTGGATTTCCTGGAAGGAAAGGCATGTAGCTCCGAAAGGAGCGTGGGCACTCCAAAGGAGGAGGGAGTAGAGTAAGTGGATTATCAGCAGTACTTCAGCTATTGGTAGTAAGTACTGGGATGGTACCGGTGGTATGGGAACACATCCAGGTTGGGTGTCTATTGAGGTTGCGGAAGGAATTTCGATAGTGTAGAACCAGAAAAGTTCGGAGGGGATGCAAGGATGGAGCCTTGGATTTTCCTGTATGGTTGTGATCAGGAAGTTATGTATGTAGCGGTAATTCTTCCTGGGGATGTTTTGAGGTATCGTCAGTGTGTCGGGTTTTTTTTCCAGCCCGAGGATGTTAGAGCAGGTTCAGCCTGTGTGTGATTGCAGAGGAGAGCGCATGGGAGTTGCTTAGGAGCTGAAGGAGGTGCCATCCTGTCAGCTCGGGAAGAAACGAGTTGGTTTCGGAAAAGAAAGCGGGATGAGTCCCAGGAGTGAATTCGATTAAGGATATGCCAGTCGAGGAAAAGGGTTAGCAATTTGGTACTGGGTCAGGACCCGGTGGTTCAGGGTGATATCTAGCTTGGTAAGGGCCAAGTGATCATTGTGAATTGGAGTGATGAAAGTATCCATCGGGTGATCATTGGTTGATGAGCGTTGTTGTCATAGAAAGAAGTCGGTGGCCGGCTTGAAGCAATTGTCGTGACCTTGTGAGAAAGAGTTGGACTTTATATGGGGTTGATATCAGTGTTTGGAGGAACCTGGGTCGGTTGAGACCATGAGCTGTATTGTGGGAGTATTCATCTGGGATGTGTTGCTGCAGGCTTCGAGGACGAAGCCTAATTTAAGTGGGCGAGAATTGTAACACCCCGAGTTCAGAGGTGCAAGTTCAGGGTTCTTAGTGTAAATAAGGAAGGTCGAATCGGCGAGTCGATGGATAGACTCGGCGAGTCGAGTCACGGTTCTGGTCAAGTGTTAAGTGACCAACTCAGCGAGTCGGCGGTTGGACTCGACGAGTTGGTGCTGAAAGGAGAAAAACCCTAATTCATGGGGTTTGCACCCTATATAAGGAACCTTAAGCCCCACCCCAGCCTCTTTAGAACCCCCTTTGATGTCCAGAAGCTTTCCCCATCATTTCCAAACCCTAATTTGAGACTGGGAGGGATTTAAGTGTTTTGTGGAGCTTGGAGAAGAAGGATACTTGAAGCAAGAGTTGGTGAGATCATAGAGGAGCGAAGTGGATCTGATTTCCTTGCTTGTTGGCATCAGATTAAAGGTAAAAAGCGGCTGCCTTCGCTTAGTTGTGCTTAGATTGTTCATGAATGAAGTTTTAGGACCAAATTGTCATATATGAGTCTCTTTTCGAGTTTTGGGTTCAGATCTGTGGTTGCTACTACAGATCTAGACTAGTCTTGACTCATGAATCTAGAAAGTGATAGCTTTGGGGTTTGTTTGAGAGTGTCCTTTCCTTAAACCTTCATTTTAGCTTGTTTAGAGCTTGTTGAACATTGCATGCACGTAAAGTTGGAAACTTTACGTGTGAATCAGGCCCTTGGAGTCCAGATCTATGTATTGGAAGCATTGAAATGGCCTGAAATCGTCTGGATGAAGATGTCACATCTGGACTCGGCGAGTCACATGGGTGCACTCGACGACTTGTATGATTATGTGCATGGACTCGGTGAGTTCGAAGAACAACTCGGCGAGTCTGTTGAAGATTGCCTTGGACTCGGTGAGTCTGTTCTTGGACTCGGCAAGTCTGGTCGTGAAGTCCTAACCTTTTTGGTTGAGCTGTGAATCGGTGACTCGAGGGACGACTCGGTGAGTTGAGCAGGAAGCGACTCAGAGCTGGTTGGACTCGGCGAGTCTTGGTGCGACTCGGCGAGTTGAGTCGTGGATTGGGAGTTTCTGAGGATAGGGACTCAACGAGTCATCAGGTTGACTCGGCGAGTAGAGTCAGTCAGGAAGGTTGACTTTGGCTGAGGACTTTGACTTTGACCAAGAGTTAACCAGTTGACTTCCAGGGGTATTTTGGTAATTATTGGTATTTATTGAGTTCAATCTTTTGGTTTTATCAATGGTGGAGTTCATGTCGGAGGTTGGATCAGCGTGATCTTATCTCTTCAGTCAGCAGTTGCGAGGTGAGTTATCCTCGCTATATCAACAGGGTCTAAGGCACCAAGGCCGACACTTTATCGGATGGAAATCCATGTAGTTGTTTGTTACGTTATTGCTTTGTTATGTTCGCATCCTGGTAGTTAGGATGGTGTATGTTAGAGACCTGGTAGGGTCGGTATCCTGGTTTATAGGATGATGTTATGCTAGTGACCGGTTAGGTCGGAATCCTGGTAGGGATGTGCTATGTATGTGATCTGCTAAGATCGGTTTGATTAGTTGTGAATTGATATATGATTATATGTTTATGTGCACATGGTTGTTGGAATGGGATTAGGTTGAGGCAGGTCCTGCTTTGTGTTGTAGGCCAACATACCCAGGGTGGACTGGTTATCCCGAAGGCCCAGCGAGCGGTCCGAATAGACTGTAGGCCCCAAGAGGGCGGACCAGACGTGGCGAGGCTCGGGGAGTGGACCAGGCCGAATGAAGGCCCGGTGCGGGCGGACCAGTCATACTGTAGACTCAGAGAGAGTGGACCAGGTGGATTGAAGGCCCAATGCGGGCGGACCAATCACACCGTAGACTCGATGTATATGGCTAGACTCGGAGGGTGGACCAGGTGGACTGTAGGCCCGGTGCGGCGGACCAGTCACACAGTAGACCCGAAGTGCATGGCTATTCTGTTCTATTATGATATGAAATGTTATGTGTATGTTATATGTGGTTGGTATTTTGGGGGTATCTCACTAAGCTTTCGGGCTTACAGTTGTGGTTTAATGTTTCAGGTACTTCAGGAGACCGTGGCAAGGCAAAGGCGTGATCGTACCGCTCGTCATGTTTATGTTTTATGATATGGTTCTGGGAATACTCTGATAATAAATGTATTGAAAACCTTTTTGTAATAACTTGGTGATATTGGGTTGTTTTTGAAATGTTTAAATTGGTTGGAAATTTTAGAGCGTTACAGTAAGGACTCGTCAATAACTTGACTCTTGAAGCTCTTCAAGGTCAATTTGCCTCCCACTGTCCTCTTGGCATATGAGTTCTCTCTCTCGGAAAACCTCTATCCTCGTAACGAAGACAACATTGTCACTCGGTCGGTAGAAGAGATATCCAAAGGACTTCTGTGGATAGCCGATGAAAATATACACCGCTCACTACAAGGTTCAAGCTTTTCATGAGTCTCTCGTCTTACGAAAGCCTCGCAACCCCAAACCTTGATATGTGTCAGCTAGGGAACCTTCCCTGTCCACATCTTGTGAGGTGTTTTGGTAACCTTTTTAGTTGGGACTAGATTTAGGATATAGGCGATAGTCTCTAAGGCATACCCCCAAAATGAGATAGGTAATGAAACTCGACTGGTCATGGAACGAACCAAGTCCAATAAGGTTCGATTGTGCCTCTCAGCCACACCATTTAGTTGCGGTGTCCTAGGCGGCATCAATAAACAATTCCACATTCCTTAAGATAGTCATGGAACTCGATACTAAGATACTCACCACCTCGATCAAATCGGAGCATCTTTATCTTCCTACCCAATTGATTCTCCATTTCTTGCTTAAACTCTTTGAACTTTTCAAAAGTTTCCGACTTATGCTTGATTACGTAGATATACCCATATATGCTATAATCATCGGTAAAAGTTATGTAGAAGCGATTTACATCCCTTGTGGTGGATCTAAAGGGACCACACACATCGGTGTGTATGAGATCCAATAATCCCTCACCTCTTTCACAAGTACCAGTGAAGGGTGGTTTAGTCATCTTTCTAAGCAAACAAGATTCGCACGTATCATACGAATTTAGGTCAAATGACTCAAACACACCATCCTTTTGGAGTTGGGCTATGCGCTTCTTATTAACATGTCCAAGACGATAATGCCACAAGCATGCCTTGTCCAAACCATTGGACGAATCAATATGCAACACATTATTTCCTATGTTGTCTACAACCATCACGGTTTCATATATACCATTACAAGGCAAGGCTTCAAAATAAAATTTACCATTATAGAAAGCATTAATAGAACCAATTTCATTATTAAACGAAAATCTAAAACCTTGTTTATATAAACCATGAAAAGAAATAATGTTTCTCGCCATTTCTGACGAGTAGCAACAATCGTTCAAATCTAACCCTAACCCATTACTAAGCAATAAAGAATAAACTCCAATCTTGGCGATAGGTGACGCTTTCCTATTCCCCATGGTCAAGTTCATCTTCCCGTGCTCCACATCCCTACTTCTTCTTAGACCCTGCAAATCAGAACAAATGCCAAAACCACATATTGTGTTAAGGACCCAATAACTAGCATGTAATGATTTATTAGATTGAATAGTGTAAATACCTGCGAAGGTCGGCTTTATCTTCCCATCCTTGATATCTTGCAGATACTTCGGGCAGCTTCGTTTTCAATGCCCTTTATTGTGACAGTAGAAGCACTCTGCCTCTTTCGAATTAGACGAAGGAGCAGCAGAACCACCTTTAGTTCCACTTGAAGAAGAACCATCATGAGAATTTCCTTTGTGGCTCTTATAAGGAGCTTTCCTCTTCTTCCCTTTCCCTTGTCCAATTGCCAAGACAAGGACAGCAACAGTAGGAGTTGATGCGACAGCTTTTCCTTTCAAGCCGGTTTCAGCAGTTCTTAACAACCCTTGAAGTTTGCTCAAGGTCACCTCATCCTTGTTCATATGATAAGTCATCTTGAACTACTCATAACAAGGAGGTAAAGAGTGTAGGATAATATCAATGGCCATCTCTTCATCGAAGTTGACATTCAACTTGAGCAAACGATCCACGTATCTTTGCATTCTTTGCAACTGGTTCGTGATGGACTCTCCATCCTTCATTTTGGTTGTTATTAATGAGGCAACAGTCTCGTACCTTTCTTGACGCGCACTTTGATGGTATTTTTCCATCAAATATCGGTGCATAGCGTAAGTCCAATAATCCTCGTAGAACTTTCGAAGGTGGGGAGTCATAGTGGCTACCATGATGCATGACACCTTTGTCGCCTCTTTGCATCAAGCCCTATACTCGGTGATTTCTTTGGGGGTAGCAATAGATTCGTTGATCTCGACGAGTTCTTTTTCGAGAATCTCTTCCTTGTACTCGTACCTTAGGGCCATGCAAATGTTGTGAATCCAATCGTTAAAGTTGGATCCATCAAATGCGACCCTCCCACAAATGCCCAAGAGAGAAAGTGGGTTCGAGGAGTTGTCACTGGAAGAGTTTGAGCCTAACATCTGAAAAAGAATAGAGACAAAGTTTAGATTAGATAGGAATCCTTAATATAACACCCAAATGAAATATTAACGCTAGGACCCAACATAATATTCTACAATTCGGAAGAGGGATGCTGTAAACCAATTGTAAAATATTTGAAGGTAGGTAAATGATGATTTACCAATTTCCACCATGAAAAACAAAAATGAACATTAAGTTTTAAATGAATTGAAATTCCTAGATTCTTTGAGATTCATTAAACTTTTCAATGGCATGTTTAATCTCGATTATGTCTTTAAAGTTTGTGATTGGGATACCGAGGATCACAAACAAGGTGTGAATAACCATGCAAATGTGCTCGGTTGTAACACCTGTGTTTCCGGGCTTGCCATTTTTAGCAATGTAATAGTCTAGGTTAACCTTTGTAACCCGTTTTGAAATAATAAGATTGTATTATTTAAGTATTGCGTGTTTTGTGCTTAATTGCTTAATTATGTGGTTTGATTAATTAAGAATAAAAAAATAAGCGTCAAAATTTAAGTGTAAAATAAACTTGATATCTTTGGTTAATGTTGTAGTAGTTGAAACGAGGTTTCCGAATATATATAGAACGCCCAAATCTGACTTCGTATGAGGAAGTTATGATTTATCGAAGTTTCGGCTTAGCGGTGTGCAGCCCGAAATACTCGATTTGAGATCGAGCAGTTTTTAGCCGAAGAAATCTAAACGAGGATCGAAGGTCTCGTTGTTGGTATCGAAGTGATAAAAAGTTAGGCGAGAGCGGGCGTCAAACGAAGAAGTTATGAATTTATAACGAAGTTTTTTCTGTTACAGCCTATTAAAAATAAATAATAAAAATAAAATCGAAATTAGCCGACGGAGTCTAAACGAAAGTTGTAGAGCGTGGTCTCACCTTCGCGTGGATATAAAGAACGTCGAAAACGGAGTTCGTATGAAGAAGATATGAATTTCCGAAGTTTATTTAATATTTTGTATTTAAATTTAATTGGAAATTCGGAAGCATTATCCGAGGACGAGTCACCGATCTGATCCGAGGTACGCCCCGCGTACTCCGAAGTGTCGACATTCGTAGCAAGTTGCTTCAGATGACGAACGCCATGACGATTTCGGACCAGTACGCCCCGCGTACTCCGAGGCTCCAGCCTCCTATAAATAGGATCCGAAGGCAGCCGAGTCTTTTGTTCATTTTCTCTCTTCTCTCTCCCGTTTTGCATTGTTTTGCGTGCCAGAAATACCCCGAAGCCTCGGTATCATTCTCTAGCCCCGAGGCAAGTCCCGAGATCCCGAAAATCCCGAGATCTGCTGAGGATTACTACTTCTGCAAGTCGTAATGCTATCCGATCATCTTCTGATCAAGTGAGTATATACTACCTTTCATAAACACGATAATAATACAAGTTTGGTTCCAGTGTATTAAGTATATTGTTGTTTATAGGTGTGAGTGTGTAGTTACCTTCTTCTAACACATAAATATTAAGTATTTTCTATAAAATATGTGCTATGTGTATAGTATATTGTTGTTTATATGTGTGAATGTGTATTCACTCTCTTCTGTCTCATAGATATGATTTATTCTCTATGAGATATGTGTTATGTGTGTGTGTGCCTGTGACATCCCCAAAATCACGGCCAGAAAAGACCGGTTTGTTTATGCTTTGTTTAAAAATCAGAGTTACATTTTAAATGAATGTGTTGCGGAATTTGTCCCAAAACAAAAATATGATAAAGATTTATCAAAAGCATTTCCATAGAAATGTATTTCATTAAAAGACTCGGGATGTCATGTTCGTACAGATCAAAAGCATAAACAGTGCAATATAAGCCTTACTACATTATTTCATATCTACAGGCCTATATCCGTAATCCCTCGTCCAAAACATCACACCTATGCTCATGCGCCACTACCTGTAATACATAAAACTGAGTGGGTCAGGCTTGGGAGCCTGGTGAGCACATAGGGTTTTCAACCCACAATAAATAAGTTTATTAATTTCATCGATCAACAATAACCCGATTACCCGTTCCCGTTATCCTCACTTTACGTCCCTAAACACCTATCATAAGGGACCTAGCCTAAGGATCATCATCAGGACGGACACTACTGCTAAGGGGATTCCTCAGCAATAAATGTCCTAAAGGCAACCATGTGGGGGATGGAGTACACCGGTGAACATATCGTTCACAAACACCTACAGGTTACGAGCCTGCTAGTGTTCCATTGGACTGTCTAGAAGAGTCTGTGGTCGTCATCCGTACTCCGCTAGATGACAGAATCAACAACATCAACATCGAGGCCTCTCATCATTTTATCACACATCACCTATTGCATCTACCCATGTTTTACCCCAACATTTTCGTAGATATAAAATACATATACAGTTTAAATCATTGAAAACATGTATAACAACGTTCATCTAGCATAGATACCAAGTATTCAGATAATATGCACACATAGCACGTAATTTATATAAAATACTTCATATCTATGTGTAAGTTGAAAGTAACTATGCACTCACTTGTTAAGGTGATGATTCCAAAATCGGGCAGCGCTTGCTTCTAACGATTCTATTTTCCTTCGACGAAACCTAGCATTATTATCGCTAAATTTTAGTCTAATATTTACCGTGACCAACTATTAGTCTTAGTATTATTATTATTATATAAGCGTTAAACAATATTTTCCAACCACTATGTACAGACAGGGGCCAGACATAAAACACCGGAGGGCAGGACCATTTTGGCATATAGCACTTCTGAAATCCAACAACCCTATGCGGCCCTTTAAACCAGATTCCCCGTACCGCGAGTAGTTAAAAACAATATTATAACGACACTTATATAAGTTATAATAATAGCTCAAATATTTATTATAAGTTCATAATAACAATACTAATTTTAAATATAAGCTATATTAAAATAAGGTAAGCATAACTTACTTACAAGGGGGTTTTAGCTAGGAGTCGGGCTCTGCAGGGGCAGAACTTCGTCGCTGAATCTTTCTAAGAAAGATTCGTGCAGCGCTTCAGCGCTCACCTTACTATACTAAGCTACAGAAAGAGAAGTCGAATCACGAGGGACCGAAATGCTCGGGGGATAAGGAGAGAAAGACTCTTGAATCAAGAGAATGGTGCAAGAAATATGAGAGCCCAAGGCTCTTATTTATACTAATTGAATTTTCAAAAACTACCCTCCATAATTACTTAATGACCTTTTAGTTATATAAACAACTAAACACCCCTCTATAATACTATTATAAATGGATTTAATGATATTTGTACTAAACTAATGTCGAAAGAACTCAACATTAGTCTTATAATGACCGCATCGTCGATACCTTTCTAATGATATATACATATGTATATATATGTGTACGTATACATGATTTATACTTTATTTTAATACGTAAATATGCTATTATAATTTGTAACTCGTTCAAACGAACTCCGTTTTTGACGTTCTTTATATCCACACATAGGTGAAGACGTACTCTACAACTTTCGTTTAGACTCCGTCGGCTAATTTTGACTTTATTTTTAAAGTTATATTTTTAACAAGCCGGGACAGGATTGGTCTGTTTAAAATCTCATAACTTCTTCATACGAAGTCAGATTTGGGCGTTCTTTTTATCGATGTTCTTAGTTTAACATATTCTACGACTTTCGTTTAGATCACTAAGGCTAAATCTCGTTCTATCGTAAATTCACTATTCACGCTTCCCGGTATCGTGTCGGTTCTGTCGTGAAACTTCGACGGGTCATAACTTCTTCGTTATAACTCGGATTTCGGCGTTCCTTATATGCACGGAAACCTTGAGACATATTCTACAACTTTATGTAGAGATATCGGGATTATCTCACACTTTAATTTTGACGCTCATTTTTATTCTTTATTAATTATACATTTATAATTAAATAATAAGCACATATAATTCACATAATACTCAAATATTTCATCTTTATTACTTCAAAAAGAGTTACAAGAGTTGACCTTGACTATTACATTGACAAAAATGATTAGCCCTGAAACCCGGGTGTTACAGTGCCTCATCTGTTATGTGGATTATGTGTTGATTAAAGCATGATATACAGGTTTTCAAAACTATGTATAAAAATGTATATTTTATCTACTAATATGTTGGGTAGAACATGGGTAGATAGTTGGTGTGTAATAAACAGATGAGAGGCCTCGTTGTTGTTTGATTTAGTTATCTAGCGGAGTTTAGATGACGACCACGGGCTATTCTAGACAGTCTTGTGGAAACATTAGCAGGTTCGCCACCTGTAGGTGTTAATGAACTTGGGTGTTCATTCGTTGTACTCCATCCCCCTCATGGTTGCCTTATTTGACTTATATTGCTGAGGAACCCCCGAAGCATGTGTTGTCGCCCCGATGAAATATTCTTAGACTAGGTCCCTTATGTTAGTTGTTTTTAGGTACCTAAAGTGAGAATAACGGGAATGGGTAATTGGGTTATTGTTGGTTGGTGAAAATTAAATATGATTATTTATTGTGGGTTGAAAACCCTATATGCTCACCAGGCTCCCAAGCCTGACCCACTCAGTTTTATTTGTATTATAGGAAGTGGCGCGAGGGCATGAGATGGATGAACCATCAGTTGTTTTGTTTACAAGTCTGTATATGTATATATTTGTTGAATGACTTGTAATGTTATCGTTTATGCTTATTGGTCTGTATCGGAACATGACACCCCGAGTTTAGATTATAATGAAAATACATTTCTTTTATGAAATGCTTTGGTAAACATTGTTTTATCATGTTTTGTTTTTGGGAACAAATTCCGCAACTCTTTCAAATCAAAAGGATTTACTCTGAAAATATTTTAAAAGCATAGATGAAAAACGGTCTTTTCTGGCTGAGATTTTGGGGATGTCACAGTTGGTATAAGAGCATTAGTTTAAGCGAACTAGGAATTTGTAGGATTTCTAGACTTAAACTTAGAATGCTAAGTGAAGTTTTGAGATGTGTGTCTGTTGTGTTTTAGACACGAGCATTGGTTTATTTTAGGAAAGTTCCCTAAAATGCTTTTATGTGCTAAATGTTATATGTTGCCATATATGATATTAATTGTTCGGATCTATGGTATGTTGCCGACCGGATCTAGAAACCTTATGTGTGTAGGATTCTAAGCGTGCGTCTACGGTATTAGAACTAGCATGTAAACGTTTCGGAGTGATAAGGATGATTTGAATATCTATCATGATTGAGGATCTAATTTCACCTTATTCGGTGTGTAGATCAAAATGGTAAGAACCAGAAGTGGAGTTGGAAATGCTGATGAAAACAGAAATCAACCACCAGTGATTGAACAAGTACCTGTCGTAGCAGCAGCACCTGAGCCAATAACCATGGTTGGTGTGCAAATAATGATTCAGACGATGTTGGATCGTCAGATGGATGAAACTAGACAAGATAAATGAAGGGCACTCGGAAGGTGGAAACTTCAGTGGGTCTGTTGGTCCAGCCAACCCACCGATAGTTAGGCAAGATAACCATGAAGGAAGGAATGATGGAATGGGATGCAAGTACAAGGACTTTCTAACTTGCAAACCATCGACCTTCAATGGAAAGGAGGATCCGATTGGGGTTATGGATTGGATCTCCGAAATGGAGTTAGCCTTTATGACATGTGGCTGTAGAGGCAAGTTGCAGACTATCTATGCCGTGCGACAATTCCGAGGTGGAGCCGTACGTTGGTGCAACACTCTAGGGAAGACTTTAAGCCCTAGCGAGCCACTGCAATTGTCATGGGCAGAGTTCTTGGTGCAGTTCAAGCGCAAGTTCTGTTCGGCTCAAAATTTGTTGGAGTTGGAGAACAAGTTCTTGACATTGACAAAAGGCAGCATGTCAGTTAATGAATACACCAATAACTTCACCGATAAGATGGAGTTTTCCTTGCGAATCGTCCCAGACGAGTTGACAAAGGTGGACCGGTATGCGAAGGGACTCCCATGGGAGTATGAGATGCCAGTACGTCAGGCACTTACTCTAGAGGAAGCTATCTGGGCTGCCAAGTCTGTTGAGAACATTATAAAGGGAAGAACCACCGTCAAGGTTGAGGTTGGTGAGAAAAGAAAGTTTGAGGGAACATCTGGTTCCGGTAAGAAGGGCAAATTTTCGAAATCTGATTCGAAAAAGTTTGGAGGAAAAGGAGGCGAAGCAAAGTGGTGTGATAAGTGTAAGAAAAAGCACTATGGGAAATGTAGCGAGGATGTGACCTGCTACAAGTGTGGAAAGATTGGACATTTTGCCAATGAATGTCCGAACAACAAAAGGATGTGTTTTGGTTGTAATGAAGAGGGGCATATTTTGAAAGACTGTCCGAAGAAGAAGGAGGCAGCTAGGCCCAACATTCCACCAAAGCCGAAGGCGAGAGCCTTCCAGATGACACTTGAGGCTGCTATAGATGAAGCTGATGTCGCTTCAGGTACCTTTCTCGTAAATGAATTACCTGCTTAAATTTTGTTTGATTCTGGAGCCAACTACTCCTTTATTTCACATGAGTTTGGTAGAAAGCTAGCTTTGCATGTTGATAGACTAGATGATGCTTTCTTAGTTGAAGTAGCTAGTGGCAAGTTTGTACCTGTTAGTCATCGTATGAAAGACATCTTAATTGATCTTAATGGGAATAATTTCCACGAGGAATTATTGCCTATCGAACTAAATGGTTTCGACATCGTGTTGGGAATGGATTGGCTTAGCACCAATGATGCCGAAATTTTATGCAAGAAGAAGATAGTTAAAGTAAACCCGCCTGGGAAAGATTCGTTTATGGTGTATGGGGACAAACGCAGAGTGAATTCTGGAATCATTTCTCTAATGAAAGCCAGAAAGTGTTTGACCAAGGGATGTACGTCATATTTAGCATTCGTGATCGATGCTAAGAAGGAAAAGAAGGTGATGCAGAGTATTCCAGTGGTGTGTGATTATCCGAAAGTGTTTCCCGAAGATCTTCCTGGATTACCACCTGATAGACAAGTAGATTTCAAAATAGACTTGTTACCAGGAACCACGCCAATAGCAAAAGCACCTTATCGATTAGCACCGACGGAGATGAAGGAGCTGATGATGTAACTTCAGGAGTTATTGGACAAAGGTTTCATTAGACCTAGTTCATCGCCCTGGGGAGCTCCGGTGTTATTTGTGAAGAAGAAAGATGGAAGTATGAGAATGTGCATCGATTACAGAGAGCTGAACAAGGCAACAATAAAGAATAGATATCCGTTGCCGAGGATTGATGACCTATTTGATCAATTGCAAGGTTCGAGCTATTTCTCAAAGATCGATCTAAGGTCAGGATATCATCAGCTAAAGGTAAGAGAGCAAGATATCGAGAAGACTGCATTCAGAACTAGATATGGGCACTACGAGTTCTTGGTTATGTCGTTTGGACTGACCAATGCTCCGGCAGCGTTCATGGATTTGATGAATAGGGTTTGTAATCCGTTCCTTGATAAATTTGTGATAGTGTTCATAGACGACATTCTAATTTACTCGAAAAGCCAGGAGGAACATGGCAGACACTTGCGAGAAGTGTTAGAAGTTTTGAAGAAGGAGAAACTAATTGCAAAGTTCTCTAAGTGTGATTTTTGGATTCGTGAAGTCCAATTCTTGGGTCACGTGGTCAACCAAGAAGGGATAATGGTTGATCCAGCGAAGATCGAAGCTGTGATGAAGTGGGAACAACCGAAAAGTCCCACGGAGATTCGAAGCTTTTTAGGATTAGCCGGATATTACCGAAGGTTTATCCAAGGCTTTTCTTCGATTGCTACTCCATTGACACTTTGACCCACAAAGGAGCTACTTATGCTTGGAGTGATAAGCATAAAGAAGCATTCGAGAAGTTAAAGAAGAAGCTATGCGAGGCACCGATACTTTCTTTACCCGATGGAGTTGAAGACTTCGCTGTTTATAGCGATGTGTCTGGGGTTGGATTGGGGTGTGTTTTGACCCAAAGAGAAAAGGTGATAGCATATGCGTCTCGACAACTGAAAGAGCATGAAAAGAATTACCCGACTCATGATTTGGAGTTGGCAGCGGTAGTTTTCGCTCTGAAAATATGGAGGCATTACCTCTATGGCACGAAGTGCAAACTTTTTACTGATCATAAGAGTCTCCAATATCTCTTTAATCAGAAGGAATTGAATATGAGGCAACGACGTTGGCTAGAATTACTTAAAGACTACGACTGTAAGATACTTTACCACCCCGGTAAAGCTAATGTTGTTGCTGATGCTCTAGGTCGGAAAGTCAATCTTGAAAGGAGAAGGCCAAGAGCGTTGAGAATTGAAGTTGTCTCGACTATTGTGGAAAGTATAAAGAAAGCTCAAGAGGAAGCTTCTGAGAAAAATGACCGAAAGGAGGAACGTTTGGGTAAAATGTTGGTGTTTGGTACAAACGGTCATGGACTGAAGGTATTCCAAGATCGTATTTGGGTACCTAAGTCAGGAGGAATTAGGGATCTTTTGATGGAAGAAGCTCACAAAACCATGTACTCAATTCATCCTGGTAGCACTAAAATGTATAGGGACCTGAAACCCTACTACTGGTGGCCGACGATGAAGCTTGATGTTGCAAAGTATGTGGCGGAGTGTGTGACTTGTGCGAGAGTCAAGACACAACATCAGAAACCTTACGGGAGTTTAGAACCATTGCCTGTGCCTATGGGTAGGTGGGAAGACATTGCTATGGACTTTGTCACTAAACTGCCCGGAACAAAAAGTGGTCACGACATGATTTGGGTGGTCGTTGATCGATTCACTAAGAGTGCGCATTTCATAGCAGCCAAGGAGAAATGGTCTATGGAGAAGCTTGCAAGTTCTTACGTGAAGGAAATTGTGAGGCTTCACGGTGTTCCGTTAACGATTGTATCGGATCGTGATAGCCGTTTCACCTCAAGGTTTTGGAAAAGTCTACAAGAGGAATTGGGTACCAAGTTATGTTTAAGCACAGCTTACCATCTGCAGACTGATGGTCAGAGTGAAAGAACGATACAAACACTTGAAGATATGTTGAGAGCAAGTACCTTGGAATTCCTAGGTAATTGGGATGAACATTTACCTTTGGTAGAATTTTCCTATAATAACAGTTTCCATCCGAGCATTAAGATGGCACCTTATCAAGCTTTGTACGGACAGAAGTGTCGTACGACGTCTTGTTGGCTTGAGGCTGGGGAAAAGCAGTTTATGGGACCAGAGATGGTTCATCAAACTGCTGAAAAGTTGAAAATAATTAGGGAAAGAATGTTAGCAGCTCAAGATCGTCAAAAGAGCTATGCTGACAAAAAGCGAAGACCGATGACTTTTGAGTTTGGAGATTCGGTTTTGCTTAAAGTCTCGCCGTGGAAGGGACTTATAAGATTTGGTAAAAGGAGAAAGTTGAGTCCAAGGTTTATTGGACCGTTTAAAGTTCTTCAGAGGATTGGGAACCAAGCTTACAAGCTCGAATTACCCGAAGAACTGAATGGAATTCACAACACTTTTCATGTGTGTTATTTGAGGAAGTTCACGGGAGAAGTTCCCGATATAATTCCAATTTCTGAATTCAGAATTGATGAGAACAAAAGGTTGATTGAAGAACCAAAGGCAATTGTTGACCGAAAGACTAAGAAGTTGTGACGCAAAATGGTTGGGTTAGTGCTTGTCCGATGGAAACACACGAATGGGCCGAATCTCACCTGGGAGACGGAGAGTGACATATTGAGTCGCTATCCGCATTTGTTTGTTGATGTGTGATTTCGGGGACGGAATCATTCTAAGGTGGAGAGAATTGTAACGCCTGTGTTTCCGGTCTTGCCATTTTTAACAATGTAATAGTCTAGGTTAACCTTTGTAACCCGTTTTGAAATAATAAGATTGTATTATTTAAGTATTGCGTGTTTTGTGCTTAATTGCTTAATTATGTGGTTTGATTAATTAAGAATAAAAAAATAAGCGTCAAAATTTAAGTGTAAAATAAACTTGATATCTTTGGTTAATGTTGTAGTAGTTGAAACGAGGTTTCCGAATATATATAGAACGCCCAAATCTGACTTCGTATGAGGAAGTTATGATTTATCGAAGTTTCGGCTTAGCGGTGTGCAGCCCGAAATACTCGATTTGAGATCAAGCGGTTTTTAGCCGAAGAAATCTAAACGAGGATCGAAGGTCTCGTTGTTGGTATCGAAGTGATAAAAAGTTAGGCGAGAGCGGGCGTCAAACGAAGAAGTTATGAATTTATAACGAAGTTTTTCTGTTGCGGCCTATTAAAAATAAATAATAAAAATAAAGTCGAAATTAGCCGACGGAGTCTAAACAAAAGTTGTAGAGCGTGGTCTCACCTTCGCGTGGATATAAAGAACATCAAAAACGGAGTTCGTATGAAGAAGATATGAATTTCCGAAGTTTATTTAATATTTTGTATTTAAATTTAATTGGAAATTCGGAAGCATTATCTGAGGATGAGTCACCGATCTGATCCGAGGTACGCCCCGCGTACTCCGAAGTGTCGACATTCGCAGCAAGTTGCTTCGGATGACGAACGCCATGACGATTTCGGACCAGTACGCCCCGCGTACTCCGAGGCTCCAGCCTCCTATAAATAGGATCCGAAGGCAGCCGAGTCTTTTGTTCGTTTTCTCTCTTCTCCCTCCCGTTTTGCATCGTTTTGCGTGCCAGAAATACCCCGAAGCCCCGATATCATTCTCGAGCCCCGAGGCAAGTCCCGAGATCCCGAAGATCCCGAGAAGTGCGGTTCCCGAGCCGAAGCGCTGCCCGCGAGAAGTTCGTTTTTTGTGAAGATCTTTCAGATCTGCTGAGGATTACTACTTCTGCAAGTCGTAGTGCTATCCGATCATCTTCTGATCAAGTGAGTATATACTATCTTTCATAAACACGATAATAATACAAGTTTGGTTCGAGTGTATTAAGTATATTGTTGTTTATAGGTGTGAGTGTGTAGTTACCTTCTTCTAACACATAAATATTAAGTATTTTCTATAAAATATGTGCTATGTGTATAGTATATTGTTGTTTATATGTGTGAATGTGTATTCACTCTCTTCTGTCTCATAGATATGATTTATTCTCTATGAGATATGTGTTATGTGTGTGTGTGCCTCATCTGTTATGTGGATTATGTGTTGATTAAAGCATGATATACAGGTTTTCAAAACTATGTATAAAAATGTATATTTTATCTACTAATATGTTGGGTAGAACATGGGTAGATAGTTGGTGTGTAATAAACAGATGAGAGGCCTCGTTGTTGTTTGATTTAGTCATCTAGCAGAGTTTAGATGACGACCACGGGCTATTCTAGATAGTCTTGTGGAAACATTAGCAGGTTCGCCACCTGTAGGTGTTAATGAACTTGGGTGTTCATTCGCTGTACTCCATCCCCCTCATGGTTGCCTTATTTGACTTATATTGCTGAGGAACCCCTGAAGCATGTATTGTCGCCCCGATGAAATATTCTTAGACTAGGTCCCTTGTGTTAGTTGTTTTAGGGACATAAAGTGAGAATAACGGGAATGGGTAATTGGGTTATTGTTGGTTGGTGAAAATTAAATATGATTATTTATTGTGGGTTGAAAACCCTATATGCTCACCAGGCTCCCAAGCCTGACCCACTCAATTTTATTTGTATTACTGGAAGTGGCGCGAGGGCATAAGATGGATGAACCATCAAGTTGTTTTGTTTACAAGTCTGTATATGTATATATTTGTTGAATGACTTGTAATGTTATCGTTTATGCTTATTGGTCTGTATCGGAACATGACACCCCGAGTTTTGATTATATAATGAAAAATACATTTCTTTTATGAAATGATTTGGTAAACATTGTTTTATCATGTTTTGTTTTTGGGAACAAATTCCGCAACTCTTTCAAATCAAAAAGATTTACTCTGAAAATATTTTAAAAGCATAAATGAAAATCGGTCTTTTCTGGCCGAGATTTTGGGGATGTCACACCGATTAACCACACACGCTCCATTGATCTATGGTAAATATCGAGCTACCCTTTCCCACCCTTGTTAGTCCAAGTTAGTGTGTCGGTTAACCACACACGCTCCACTAACGAATTAGCAAGGTGCAAAGTGCAGTTTCATGGAATAGCATCATTTTCACATTTTTCCTAAAGTAACTAAGATTGTGAATTTATGAAAAAATTTACTTACTTTATAATAATCATTATACTTATTAATGAGGAATTAGTTGTTCTATTCTACCCGTTCGGCTAACGACCATCCACTAGTCAAGAGTGCGGTGGGTAAGAGCGAATACCCAATGGCGGTCATTTTATAGGCCGCTTCCTTAAACACCCCTTATAGACCAGCTTCATGAATGAGGCCTACTAATGGTAAGACTGACTCATCTTATACATACATACATACATACATACATACATACATACATACATACATACATACATACATACATACATACATACATACATACATACGTACATACATACATACATACATACATACATACATACATACATACATACATACATACATACATACATACATATATATATATATATATATAAGTATTAAGCTTTTAATATTATAATAGTATAAGGGTTGTATTTTAAACTTTTTACAACACTAGGGTTTAGAATTTAATATTCCAAAATTAAAACTTTTTAATCAAATTTTAAATTCCAAAATTTGAGGGAAACTTTTGAAACTTTTCAAAACTTCTAGATCAAATTTAAAATAATTAAAATAATCATATAATTTTACCATTATCTAAAATTGACCTAATCCAATTTTATTTTGCAAGATAAATACAATTCAAAATTTACAAGTAATTAGTTTATCACATAATCTAGTAATTATCTTAAATTTTGACCATTATCTTCCAATTAGATTAGGATATTTATTACCATATTAGAAAAATCGAATTTTGACAGGAAAAACAGTTTATGGTAATTAACGAAATCCAATTTAGGCTTAAAATCCGAAAATCCTGCAATCAGAGGAGTCAACTCGTCAAATCAGGCTTTGGACTCGTCGAGTTGCCTCAACTCGTCGAGTCCCAATATGGACTCATCGAGTTCATCTGTCAGAGGGCATAAATCGATTCTTTTCAGCTTTGAACAATTAACCATGGCATCAAATACAACTAAAAAACAGCCTATGATTTGATACTACTGATGAGTTTTGAGCACTACAACATTCCTATGGTGTACATGCAACCCTAATGCTTCGGGTCTATGTTTTTCTCAAGTTATACATGCAAATCCAATCATCTAAAGCATGAACCCTAACTAGCATACAATTTTCAGAATTTGTAACATTAAACAAAGTTAGAAGAATACATTTTATTTGTAGCTTGTAGATCTTGAGCTTCAAGAGCTTAGTGCCTCAATTGTTGCACCTCTAGTGAGTCACAAACACCAAGTAGCAAATTGGAAGAATATGAGAGAGGTTAGGAGGCTCAAAATCGGCTAGGGTATTCCCTTAGAAGCAAGTGGCCGATTTCAAGGTGTGATGTCGTCTTTATATAGTTGTGCAATTAGGGTGTTTGACTGGAACCCTAATTCTCTACTTAGGCCTCAATCAATCCTATAGATCCTTCCAGATGGCCTCTTATGGACGAAATCTATGTGGGCTACACATAGAATTTCATCCATCCCTTCTTAGGGATCCAAAACCTCAACGTTGTAACTATTAGATAATTGTAATACCAGTTCCGTTAATTTAATTAGTCTCTTTTGATCACCAAATCAATTCCAAACTAATTTATGATCAATACTAATTAAATTATATGATTTATAAATTAATATATTATTGTATAATAAATTAATAAATCACAATTAACCTCTTTCTTCATTATTCATCCAGTCAAGTTGCTATGGTGAAGGCAACCTAAAAGGACCATGCTACTATCGGGTCAAGTACATACCAATTATAGCTATGGGCTTAGACACCTAATCCAACAAGATCTCGGTTCTCATGGATATTGTCCCTTTTTGGTCCCATAGTTGAGATCTTGTAGTTGTGATCATTGTTGAGGATTTGAGATTCTCATCTTGGCGTTTTTGAGGGTGTAGATTCGTAAAGTTGAATCTTTAGAATTGTGTAAGCCTTTTGTATGAGATTAAGCCCTCTTATGAGAGTTGAATGCTACATTGTGAAGTTAGAACCTTTTGGGGCATGCCAAGTCATCAACTTTATGGTCCTACATGCTCTTTAGGACTCAGATTCATGTTTTAGTCAAGTGGCTTTAAGCATTAAGTGGTCTACAAGCCTTTTTGGAATCAACATGAGAACGCACTGCGTAGGGTCGAGGAACGCCCTGCATTCCGATTCGGGTCCACGATCTGAGTCGGTGACGAACACCCAATGCTCCACCAGGGAACATCATGCGTTCGGGGAATCAAGGGGACTTCAGACCTTTTTTCCTTGGACTTGGTTTTGGGGTTTGGGCTTTCCATTTTTTGCCATTTTCTTGGACTTTGCTATTATGGGCCTTTGTAGATCATCATTTGGGGCTTCATTGGACTATATCTTATTTTGGGTCTAGGGTAAGGCCCATTAGAGGGGTTGAGCCCAATTTAGAAAATTAGGCCATTGGTGGGCCATTAGTAGGCTTGGGAAGTCTACCTAGTATTGGGCCTTTCATGTTATGGTTTTGGGCTTTAGGCATGAACCAAATTAGATCATGGGTAAAATAGTCATTTTACCCTAAGAAGGATTATTGGGTTTTGACTAAGTGTTATTTCGTATTGATAGCTCGGGAAGTCGTCGGAGCAGCCGTTAGATATTTCTACCATGGGATTCGGCATTCAGATGAGTTACCTTCCCGGTATAAGTGGGTCGAAGGCACCAATGCGGACCCACTAGTAGTTGTTTACAGTAGAGATAGTTGTCTTTGTGATAGTTTTCTGGTATGCCACTATTTGTTGAGATTTATGTGCTTGTATGCTATGTTATTACATGGTAGTGGTAGGGGTGAAATAGTCCCCGTAACCGGTCGGAAAGACCGAAGGGGTAGGCCAGCACCCAGATATGCTAAGCAATATGTAATTTATGTGCAAGGATATTATGTGGTAGTGGTAGGGGTGAAATAGTCCCCGTAATCGGTTGAAAGAGACCGAAGGGGTAGGCCAACACCAAGATATGCTAGGCAGTTATCGGTTGAAAGAGACCGAAGGGGTAGGCCAACACCCAGATATGCTCAGCAGTTACCGGTTGAAAGAGACCGAAGGGGTAGGACAACACCCTGATATACTAGGTGGTTACCGGTTGAAAGAGACGGAAGGTGTAGGCCAGCACCCGAATATGCTAGGCAATTTGTTTATTGTATGGTATGTGGTATGATGGGGGAACTCACTAAGCTTGGTGCTTACGGTTTTCAGTTTTGGTTTCAGGTACTTCTTCTTCGAAAGGAAAGGAGTCGGCATGATCGTAGCACATCACACTATGATTTTCCACACATGAGATATTTGGGAATTGTACTTTGATGTTGTTTTGTTATGACATGTTTTGGATATTGATTTTGATTATGGCACTATTGATGTTTTTATACTACTGACTTTTATAATTACGTAATTAAAAATGAAATTTTTGTTCATGAATTTTGGGATGTTACATACTCCATATAACTTATCTCATGCCTTGTCTTGTATACTCTAGATGTCCATATTATACACAATCTCATACACTTTGTATGTTTCATGTCAATTAGATCCCGTATACTATATATACCTTATCTCATGCTCAATCTCATGTAATCCATAAGAACCACACCCAAGTTCCATAGCTTTTGCTCCACTATCCCGATCATGATTTTGCTACCCCCAGAGGAAAAGGCCCTTCCCTTTTGGGCCGGTTGTCGGCGAGGAGGGATTCGAACCCCCGACACCGTGGTTCATAGCCACGTGCTCTAATCCTATGAGCTATCGCCCCACTCCGTCTCCACTGGATCTGTTCCCGGGAGTACCCTCAAAAAAAGGAACCTTTGCTCTCCCCAACCATTTTAGGTTAAGAAGATGTCAAAGCACCTTTATCTCTATAAGAATGGCGCATTCTGAGGTGTGAAGTGAGAGAGAGGGGATGTCATAATTGGGGTTTTGAATAAGACAACCTTTTAATTTTATTTTGCATTTTTTTCATATTGAAAAAGTATGAAGAACGGGAGGTGAAGTGTTTTATCATCCTGGCGTCGAGCTATTTTTCCGCAGGACCTCCCCTACAGTATCGTCACCGCAGTAGAGTTTAACCACCAAGTTCGGGATGGATTGGTGTGGTTCCTCTATGCCTAGGACACTAGAATATCGAACCATGAATAAAGAAAGGCATGAGATAAAATAGTGATTGTGAGGCCCCAATTATTGACTAGGGGGACACCAAAGGACTATGCCCTTCCATCCGTTGGATAGATAGAGAGAGGGCAGAGCTTTTGGTTTTTCATGTTGTCAAAGAGTTGAACAATGGTTTTTTCGTGTTGTTAAAGAGTTTAACAATGAAAATAGACGGTGAGTGCCCGATCGAATTGATCGGGTCATGTAGGAACAAGGTTCAAGTCTACCGGTCTGTTAGGATGCCTCAGCTGCATACATCACTGCACTTCCACTTGACACCTATCGTAATGATAAACGGCTCATCTCGCTGTGACCTTTTCTTGAATTCTCAAAACTTCTGTCGCTCCATCCCCGCAGGGGCAGAGAACCCGTCATTGTCTCGGCTGTGCTACCGGAAGCTCAGGGGAAGTCGGAATAGGAGAGCACTCATCTTGGGGTAGGATTACTACTTAGATGCTTTCAGCCGTTATCCACTCCGCACTTGGCTACCCAGCGTTTACCGTGGGCACGATAATTGGTACACAAGAGGTGCGTCCTTCCCGGTCCTCTAGTACTAAGGAAAGGTCCTCTCAATGATCTAACGCCCACATCGGATATGGACCGAATTGTCTCACGACGTTTTGAACCCAGCTCATGTACCGCTTTAATGGGCGAACAGCCCAACCCTTGGAACATACTATAGCCCCAGGTGGCGAAGAGTCGACATCGAGGTGCCAAACCTTCCCGTTGATGTGAGCTCTTGGGGAAGATCAGCCTATTATCCCTAGAGTAACTTTTATCCGTTGAGTGACGACCCTTCCACTCGGCACCATCGGATCACTAAGGACGAATTATGTCCCTGCTCAATAGGTGGGTCTTGCAGTCAAGCTACCTTCTGCTTTTGCACTCGAGGGCCAATCTCCGTCCGGCCCGAGGAAACCTTTGCATGCCTCCTTTACCTTTTGGGAGGCCTACGCCCCATAGAAACTGTCTACATAAGATTGTCTGTAACGACCCGTCTCTGGTATGTTGTTTCCATGTTATTTATTTAGAAGTTTTCAAGAGGGACTCGGCGAGTCTATAGCCCGACTCGTCAAGTAGAGACGGGATTTCGAGCACGTGTAAGTCGGCGACTCGGCGAGTCCATATTCGGGACTCGGCGAGTCCGCCTACAGGAAGAAACCCTAAATCCCCGGGTTTGCTCACTATTTAAGCAATGTTATGTGCCCCAAACTCGCCTCCTTCACCCTCAGAGAGCTTGTGAGAAACCCTAAACCATTCCTTGTATGATTAAAGTGTTTTTGTGTGGATTCTTGAAGGATTGAAGAAGAAAAAGAAGAAAGGACCAAAAAGAGGAAGTGTAGAGCAAAGATCCAAGGCCAAAGTCAGAGTTCATTGAGGTATGTCTCGGAATTATCATGTTTTGTGCTTAAAACCTCCATTAAAACACCTCTAAGGCTAGTTTAATGTATTTTCCAAGCTTTATAGTTGTATGGATGCCTTGTTGGGTCGAGATATCCCTAGATATGTTCATTTAGGAGTGTTAGAGCCCTGATCTAGTGCCTTTTTCGAAGTTTCTTTGCTTGAGAACCCTAGATCTAGCCTTTATTATGCTTTTTGAGCCTCTTAATCTTCATGGGTGCATATGGGCACGTAAAGATAGAACCTTTACGTGTTAATCGAGCTTAGGGAGCCCAGATCTATAAGTTTTATGCGCTAGATTCAAGCAGAATCGAGTTTAGAGTAGCTGCATGCATGCGACTCGGCGAGTCGGAAGAACGACTCGGCGAGTTGAGTCGCGAGTCCCCGATTTTTCCCCTTTTGAGTGATGCCGAGTGGGGACCAGTTAGTAGTAGAGTGGACTCAATGAGTTGGAGTCAGACTCAGTAATGGAGGGACTCGACGAGTTGTTCATACAACTCGGCGAGTCCAAGGCAATCTTCTTAGTTCAAGAACAACTCGTCGAGTTGTTCATACGACTCGGCGAGTCGGATGCAGATAGCCTGAGTTCTAGAATCGAAAGGGAACTCGTCGAGTTGATGCCATACTCGACGAGTAGCTGCGAGTAGGGTTGAGAAGTGAGAATAGAGACTCGGCGAGTTGGCGGCCCAACTCGGCGAGTCAGGTCAACTGTAGGTTGACTTTGACCGGGAGAGTTGACTTTGACCAGGGGTAAAAGAGTCATTTACCCCAATTTAGTTATTAGTATTTGATTGAGTGTGTTTATGGAATTGTAGCCGGGGAGATACCGGAGCAGCAACAGATAGCTTCCAGAGCCATACAATCAACAGCCAGTTCACGAGGTGAGTTTCCTTCCAGTAGGAACGGGTCTACGGCCACAGTGCCGGCCCGTTTAGTTAGCAGTAGTTCCGTACTTCAGTCCAATGTAGTATTTAGAGTGCTTGATGTCTTTGTGATTCAAGCATGTTTTGTGTTATGTGTTCCGGACATCAGTTCGATGTAGTATATGTGTTATGTTAGCAGATACGTGTTTATGTAATGCTATGTTCAGACAGTTCTGAATTTCGGTCCGATGCAGCTAGTTCCGGACTCCGGTCCGATGCAGGGGACAAGGTCCCAGTCAGTTCCGGACTTCGATCCGATGCAGTCAGTTCCGGACTTCGGTCCGATGCAGTCAGTTCCGGACTTCGGTCCGATGCAGCTAGTTCCGGACTTCGGTCTGATGCAGTGGGCAAGGCCCAGTATGTGCTTTATTTGTTATTGTGTGGTATGTGGTAGTTTGGGGGAGCTCACTAAGCTTCGTGCTTACGGTTTCAGTTTTGGTTTCAGGTACTTCCGCAAGTAAAGGGAAGAGCTCGGGATGATGGCATCACACACACCACAGCTTCAGTTTTTGTCCTGGGAGTTGATTCAGTTTCTTAGATATGTTTTGATACAGTTGTGACACAGTTTTTCTCACAGTATTTTAGTATGGTTTTGAGATACGCAACGAATGGTTTTATTATGTGATACTCAGTTTTATGATCCTTGTTATATTAAAAATGAAAGATTCAGGTCGTATTTTTGGGATGTTTCATTGTCCCTTGGCTCGTACGTCCTGACACAAGATTAGAATTCTAGCTCTTCTAGAGTGGTATTTCACTGATGGCTCGGACCCCCCGGAAGGAGGCCTTCTTCGCCTTCCACCTAAGCTGCGCAGGAAAAGCCCAAATCCAATCCCAGTGAACAGTGAAGCTTCATAGGGTCTTTCTGTCCAGGTGCAGGTAGTCCGCATCTTCACAGACATGTCTATTTCACCGAGTCTCTCTCCGAGACAGTGCCCAGATCGTTACGCCTTTCGTGCGGGTCGGAACTTACTCGACAAGGAATTTCGCTACCTTAGGACCGTTATAGTTACGGCCGCCGTTCACCAGGTCTTCGGTCGTCGGCTCCCCTGTCATCAGGTCACCAACTTCCTTGACCTTCCGACACTGGGCAAGCGTCAGCCCCCATACATGGTCTTATGACTTTGGAGAGACCTGTGTTTTTGGTAAACAGTCGCCTAGGCCTGGTCACTGCGACCCCCTTTGTGAGGAGGCACCCCTTCTCCCGAAGTTACGGGGCTATTTTTCCGAGTTCCTTAGAGAGAGTTGTCTCGTGCCCCTAGGTATTCTCTACCTAGGTAGAGCTAATCTCATGCTCAGTCTCGTATACTTTATATACATCCATCCCGTACTCAATCTCATGCACTAGTCTCATCTCAATCTGATATTGTATACTCTCTCTCTCTCTCTCTCTCTCTCTCTCTATATATATATATATATATATATATATATATATATATATATATATATATATTTATCATGCTCAAATCCATATACTCCATATAACGCATCTCATGCTTAGTCTCATATAATTTATATATATATATATATATATATATATATATATATATATATATATATATATATATATATATATATATATCCATCTCGCACTCAATATCATGCACTTTGCATATCTCATCTCAATTTGATATCTTATACTCTATATATATCTCATCTCATGCTCAATCTTATATAAGTTGTATGTCTCGTCTCGACTCGTATAAAATATGTATTCCTGTAGGAAGTATACTAATTTTGTAATTTCATTCCTGAAGGAAATATAGTCATATCTCAATCTCGTCCTCGAAGGAAATATACTCATATATCAATCTTATTCTCGGAGGAACATCAATCTTATTTCCCGAAAGAAATATACTCATATCTCGATCTCATTCCCAGAGGAATATCAATCTCATTTCCCTAAGGAAATATACTCATGTCTCAATCTCATTCCCAAAGGAATATCAATCTCATTTTCCGAAGGAAATATACTCATGTTTCGATCTCGTTCCTGAAGGAATATCAATATCATTTCCTGAAGGAAATATTGTTGGGTTTTATGTACTCTAACATTCCTATGGTGCACATACAACCCTAATGCTTTGGATCTAAGTTTTCTCTAATTATACATGCAATAAACATTTTTCCAAAGCATGAAGCCTAAACTAGGATGCAAGGTGATATTTGAATAATAAAAACAAGTTAGAATATTACCTTGTGTAGTAGCTTGAATAATTTGGCCTCAAGAAACTTAGCACCCCAAGTGTGATGCCTCAAATGGAATCACAAAACACCAAGAAGAATTTAGGATGAATATGGAAAGGATATGGAGACTAGAAATCAGATTCTACTCTTAGAATAGCAAGTGGTAAACAATTTTAGCTTATCAATACATATATATATATATATATATATATATATATATATATATATATATATATATATATATGCGTGTGTGTGTGTGTGTAGAATATAAAGGGTCATGTGTAACCCTAATCCATACCCATAAGCTTATGATCCATCCAGTTGATTTGGATAAATACTTCATGGATTAACCCATAAGCCCATCACAAATCAAACCATGGATCATTAGCCCAACTCATATGTATCAATTTAATTAGTCTCTTTTGATCACCAAATTAATTCTTAAAATAATTTTTGGTCAATGCTAATTAAATAATATGATTCCTCAATTAATATATTATACTTCTAACATATTAATAAATCATAATTAACCTCTTACCCAAATATCATTCGTAACATATTGCTTTGATGAATGCAGCCCAAATGGACCATGCTACTATCGGGTCAAGTGCATACGAATTATAGTTATGGGCTTAGACACTTTTTGCAACAGTCTCCCACTTGGATAAGTCTAATAACTGTAATTGCCAATGTAACTTGAATCCGATTGGCAATAGTAGCTATCAAAAGGCCGTTGACATACTCTGATGCGTCCATTAGATAAGTGATCATATAATCCTCTGTTCTACAAGATATCGTGTGGACAAAGAGATCGAATTAATTTCACACTCATTGTCCAACATTGTGTTTCCCAATTTCTAATTTTTTGACATAGAACTTAATTGAACACATCAATAGGGTTGTGATCGGGCTCGGCACATAAGTAAAAAAAATCATCGAGGGGCCCAAGATATCGCTTTTAATCCTCTTAGGATAAAAGGAAAAAATAAACTTCGACTTATATGCTTGTGCTAACTATTCACTGAATCATACATAATAGCACGTTTTATAGCATCGAGTTACTGATGCGTTTTCACACTATTAATGTACAATCAACAAATAATCGCCAACTCATATATCTTGGTTTGAAGATTATACAATATTATCGTCTCACAATCACCCGTGATAAATTCCATGAAGTGATATGTGAGAGTGGGTTTAGTCCAATACTCAAATCTTATTTCAAGAGCACTCATGAATGTTTGTAGCAATCTTTTGCTATGTTTAACACCTTAGACAATCATACAAAAACCCATTCATGACTGTTGGGTGAAAAATATGGTTTATACTTTACTTTTCTAGGAAAATGTATTTTTGTGTCTTGGACCGTAAACAGCTAGGTGTTTATGGTCGTATACGTGTTTACAGTTGTGTTTACGGCCGTAAACAGGTTTATGGCCGTAATCCCATTTACGGCCCATGTTCCCCTTGTATATATATAGGTGTTAGGGGTGAGGAGTAGAGATTGATGAACAGAAGAGAATTTACGGCCAGAGAGAGAGAAATGAGCGTATGTGTGTAACTATGTGAATCTTGTGTAAAGGAATTTCATTATAATCAATTCAAACAAGATTCATATTATTCTTCTTCTCATTCTCTTCTATTTGATTTGACGTCATCCTTTTAATTGGAATTCCGCACCATCAAACGGATCTGATTGATACACAGACATTTTGGGGACTTACAATTGGTATGAAAGCAAGGCTATATCAGTCAGTTTTGTCAGATTTGGAGCATTATTTGATCTTGATGTCGGCCATTGAGATGACTTTGACCTAACCGATCTTTGTTTCAATGGAGCATCTCTTGGATTGGGCTTCTTGGCCGGCATTCCCTTCTTGCCTTTGGGATTCGTATTATTGGCCTTGTGGATTTGATTCTTGGCCTTCTGTGCGTTCCAGTCACCATTGTATGAACGTGATCTGGAAGGGTTTCTTTTGAATTATCTCCCACATGGCGCGTTCCGCCAGCCTTGTGCATAGTAGAGAACGTATGCGCAATTAGTCAAATTTCTAGCAATGTGTCCAGGTGTTCCACAGTGAAAACATGTCTTTTTCTTCACTGGGAAGTTGTTTCTTCCTGCCCCTGGTGGCGTATCCATGCCTTGTCTCTTATTGATCCCACATGCACTCTTGCAACAAGCACTCTGTTGCGTTGGAATTGGAGGCCTGTATTTCTCAACGACAGGTTTGTTAGGAGTAACAGAATTCGAAGCAACAGATTCTGAGTTCAAGGAGTCATTGGTTTGTTCAGTAGTGTTCTCCTTGTTCGCATCTTCTCCTACTTTACTTGTACATGTAACTGAAACATCAGGAGCATCAGGATTTTCAAACAAGTCATCAGTCTTTGACACAGTCTCATTATCAGACACAATCTTTTCATCCTTTTCCTTTCCCTTGCTTACTAACGAATCTGCATTCGAAGTAGAAACATAAGAATCTTCAACCTAAATACCTCCTGAAACAAATCCAGATGGCTTGCCATAAACCATGAATGGTTCATTGGCAATCTCCTCCTTGGACAAAGGTTGAAACTGATATGAATGGTTGAAAGGAGGAGGCACTTTGTCATACCCTAGACCCTTTGACTGATTATGCTTAAATTGCGTGTAGTGGTCTATCATGTTGGCAACTAATTCACTTGATACATCAATTTTTCTAAAATCGAAATCAGTAGTCTCAAATTTGCTCCTTAATGTGTAGCAATTAATTCAGCGTTCTATCTCTTTATGTAGTCATAATTCTCACATTTATTACCGTAGTCTTCCTGAAGTCTTCTAAAGTCCTTTATCTTTGTTTCTAATTGGGCCTTTAGTGGTTTTTGTCCTTTTCTAAGTTGGTAACCCTCATACCTAAGGTCCTCTACTTCACTACGTAGGGTTTCAATATTCTCAAGGAGAGATTTAACATAATCACTACAAGCTTGAGAGCATGAAGCTTCATTGACCGTGATATTTGCAGAACTCATTTTATTTCCACACTTCAAAGCATCAAAGTCAAAATTTAAGGTTAAAAGTTAAAAATAATAAAATAATCAAAAGTTAATATTTTCTTAATTTTTTTTGTTATTTTATTTTTTATTTATTATTATTATTATTATTATTATTATTATTATTATTATTATTATTATTATTTTATATTTTGGATGAAAAAGGAATTTAAAACTAAAACAAATTGAGTTTTTGGGTTAAAAGTGTAAAAATTGCGAAAGTGGTGCGACAGGGAGTGTTTATGAATAAAAATCGAAAGATTTGTAACAAGTTGTTCCTTGGTTCAACTGGTAAAGCGTGTGAATAGATGAACTAGAGGTCCCGAGTTCGAACCTCGGCACCTCCGCTTCTGTTTCCTATTTTTTTTATATGCGAAGGTGATGCGAGGACGCTGCTGCGAGGCGAGGACGAGGACCGAGACTGCTGGACCGCAAACTCCGAGGACCAGCCGTAAACTCCGAGGCCGCAAGCTCGGACCGCAAACCTCTGGCCGCAAACTCCGAAAACCATATTTTGACCCAGAAAACCACGTCGGTCCATCGCCTCGCATTACAGCGCATCGCTTCGCATATATAAAAAAATTAGGACGCGTGTTTGGGGGCTGCCGTGAATTGAACTCAAGACCTCCCATTCAACATCCAGCGCCTTAACAAACTCCTCTAGCATCATCTTTGTTGCTTTCATCCGCATTCTTTACACAAAAACACTCCTTTTCGGTTCCAAGTTTCGCAAAATTGTCATTTTTAGCCCAAAAATTAAATTTCTTTTATTTTTAAATTCCGTTTTCATCAAAATAATAATAATAATAATAATAATAATAATAATAATAATAATAATTATTTATTTTTGACTTTTATTTTTTAACTTTTGACCTTAAATTTTGACTTTGACTTTCAAGTTTGACATTTGACTTTAAACTTTGACTTTTACGTTTAACTTTTAAATTTTCAAATTTAGCTTTTCGGTTTGACTTTTCAAGTTTGACTTTTGAGTTTAACTTTTTAAATTTGACTTTTAAGGTTGACTTTTATAATCAAAGGGTTTGCTTTTAAGTTTGATTTTGGCTTCTAGTTGTGCTTTTTAATTGATTTTAAGGTCTACGAGGGAGTTGAAACTTGAAAGAGAGTCGTCAGGATATGTTAAGACAAAATTTCAACATTTTAGATTATATCCCTGGAGAAACCCTCGAAACTCAGTTGCAGCGATTTACTACACTTATTACCGAGATGAATATAGTTGGGATCTTCTTGTCTAAATCTGAGATAAACAAAAAGCTATTGAATTAACTTCCAAAATCGTGAGATATGGACGTGGCTATCATCAAGAAGACAAAAAGATTTCAATCGTCTTAGTCTTGCTGATGTAATTGAAGAATTTGATGCCTTGAAGTGTGGAAATATAATGAGTTCTGCAAACATCTCGGTCAATGAAGTTTCAGGTTCTCAATCATGTGAAGTTTCATGTACACTATCTAGTGAAGATACGATTCAATTTCTTCGGGAACAAATTGATTTATTAAAAAGAGAAGTTGAGGACCTGAGATATGAAGGATATCAACTCAGGAAACGACAGAAACCCCTGAAGGTTGAGTTAGAAGCAAAAACCAAGGACTTTAGGAAACTTTAGGAAGAGTATAGCAACAAGTGTGAAAATTATGATTATGTTAAGAGACAACTTGTTGCTGTAACTGAAGAACTTGACGCTTTAAAAATTAAGTGTGGAAAAACAGATGTCAGTTTCAAAAATTATACTGCGTCAAGTCAGACAGTCGAGTCCTTATATGAAACCCAATTAAAATTCAAAGAAAATCAAAACAAGGGTCTAGGGTATGATAGTGTACCTCTTCCTTATAATCATAACTACACATCCATCCCTATGACACAAGACGAAATTGACAGGGAGGCACATCTTCGATATGGAAAACAAGCTGGATTTGTGTCAGGAGGAGTTATTAATGTTGAAAATACTAATGTTTCTGCTTCATGTGCAGGTAAAGTAGCAGAAGATGAGAACAAGGAGAAAACCATTAAACAAACCAACATGTCCTTGAACTTTGAATCTGTTGCTTCGAACTCTGTTGTTTCTGATCAACCTGCTGTTGAGAAATACAGGCCACCAATTCCAACGCAACAGAGTTCTTATGGCAAGTGTGCATGTAGGAACAACAAGAGACAAGGCAAAGATACGCCACCAGGGGCAGGAAGAAACAACTTCAGAGTGAAGAAAAAGACATGTTTTCACTGTGGAACACCTGCTCACATTGCCAGAAATTTTCCTAATCGCGCATATTTTCCGTACTATGCACAAGGCTGGCAGAACGCGCCAAGAGGGAGATTTTTCAAAAGAAACCCCTCAAGGTCACGTTCAGACAATGCTGACTGGAATGCCATGAAGCCCAAGAATTCAACTCCCAAGGCCAAGCATCCAACTCCCAAGGTCAAGCATCCAACTCCCAAGAACAAGAAGGGAATGCTGGCCCAGAAGTCTAGTTCAAGAGATGCTCCTGTGAAGCCAAGACCGGTTAGGTCAAAGTCATCTCTGATGGGTTTTAGCCATAAGAACTTTCCTATGTGCGCATGCAAAACCCTAATGCTCGGATCTAGGCTTTCTAATAAACATGCTTTGAATCCAAGTCTTCTAATGACTAATTAGGTTAAATAACAACATTGAAACAAATCTAGAATCATACCTTTGAGTTCCTTGTTGATCTTGAGGTCTTGGAGCTTCTAGAGTCACAAATGTCACTCCTCTAATGGCTTACAAACACCAATAGCAATAAGAATGATTTAGGAGAGAGGAGAGGGGAGGAATTCGACCAGAGATTCCTTACTTTAGGTTAAGTCAAGAATTCCCTATGCCATGGGGTCTATTTATACTTGTAGACTCCTTAAGGGTTACAACCTAAACCCTAATTGGATAATCTTCTCTTAAGGCTATCCAAATCCATTCCATTGATAAGCATATGGACGATTTTAGCTATCCTAAAGCTCTTAGAATTCGTCCATACCATATCCAAATGGATTTACAGTCTAAAGTTTAACTATCAAACAATTGACAGTTTATACCCCTTTATTTAATTAATCTCTTTAAGTCACCAAATTAATTCTAATTAATTCTATGACTTATATTAATCAAATAACAATATATATTATTCATTATATTATTCCCATAATATATTAATAATATTCACTCTCTCTTAATAAATCATCCTATCAAGTTGCTATGGTGAAGGCAACCCAAAAGGACCATGCACAACCGGATCAAATACTTGCCTAATATAGTTACAGCCTTAGACACTATTCCAACAGTCTCCCACTTGGATAAGTCTAGTAACTATACAAGTACAATTCGGTTTGCAATCGTAGCTCTCAAAGACGCTGTCAACTCTGATCTAATCAATCTTGTCCTTTAGATAAGGGAACGTACAGTCCTCTGTTAGATATCATGCTGACAATCCTATGGAATGGTTAGTCAAGCATTTAGGTTTCTCAATCTCTGATTTATTTGACATAGAACTTAATCGAACACATCAATTCAGTTCTGACCGGGCCCGGCACATAAGTCAAATCAAATCATCGAGCGGCCGAGATATCGCTTTTACCTTCTTAGATAAAAGTTACAGATAAACTTCGACTTATATGCATTTACTTATTCATTAACCAACTATACACAACAATGCGTTTTATAACACTGAGTTACTGATGCGTTTTCGCATTATCAATGTACAACCAATTAACAAATAATAAACCATATATCTAGGTTTTAAGACTATATGATATTATCGTCTTGCGATTACCCTTTTATATCTTATTCCATAAGGTGATTCCAGCAAGCGCGGGTTTATTCCAATGCTCAAAACTAGTTCATAAGCACTCATGAACGTTGCAGCAACCCTTTGCTATGTCTAACACCATTTAGACATTCTACACACCAATTCATGACAATCTTCATTCATATCTACTTCCAACATATGAACGATTGTGGACAATTTGAACAATTCGATTATTCCTAATAAACTCAATTATTTTGGAAGTCAAAACATGCAAAGTGAAACAATAGCTAAACAATTAACATAAGATAGTACCATTACTCATAAATAAAACTCCTTTATTTAATCATCAAATGTTAATTACATTTATCTATTACACGTTTCTAACACTATCTAATCTATGCTAATATCATCCTTCAGCCCAATACTCCTAGCATGCTGTAAGTGCTTAACCCTACTCAGTCTCTTCGTAAGCGGATCTGTTGGGTTATCTTCTGATGATATCCTCTTCACTACGAGTTGTCCTTCTTCTACACGATGTCTAATGAAATGATATTTTCTGTCGATATGTCTTGATCTACCATGATCCCTCGGTTCCTTGGTTAAGGCAACCGCGCCTTCATTATCACAGAAAATCTCCATTGGCTCCTTTATAGCAGGTACAACTCCAAGATCACCGATGAAGTTCTTTAGCCATATTGCCTCCTTCGACGCTTCGCTCGCTGCAATGTACTCTGATTCGCACGTTGAATCAGCTACGGTTTCTTGCTTGGAACTCTTCCATGTCACCGCTCCTCCATTTAGGGTAAAGACCCAGCCCGACTGCGAACGGTAGTTGTCCCTGTCGGTCTGAAAGCTGGCGTCACTATACCCTCGCACCTTCAAGTCATCACTCCCTCCGAGGACTAAGAACCATTCCTTCGTCCTCCGAAGGTACTTAAGGATATTCTTCACCGCAATCCAATGTGCTTTGCCAGGATTCCCTTGATATCTGCTAACCATGCTCAAAGCGAAGGCTACATCAGGGCGAGTACAAGTCATAGCGTACATGATTGAGCCAACTGCGGAAGCGTATGGTACTCGGCTCATTTCTGCTATCTCAGCTTCGGTACTCGGACTTTGATTCTTACTTAATTAGGCATTACTTTGTATCGGTAGTTCTCCCTTCTTCGAGTTTTCCATACTAAAACGTTTTAGTACCTTCTCTAAGTAAGTGTTCTGACTAAGTCCTATTAGTCTCTTACTTCTCTCTCTTACTATCCTTATTCCCAAAATGTAAGAAGCCTCTCCGAGGTCCTTCATAGCGAAGCACTTCCCGATCCAGGACTTAACCTCCTGTAGAGTCGGGATGTCGTTTCCTATGAGCAATATGCCATCGACATATAGAACGAGGAAGCTTACTATACTCCCACAGGCTTTGACATATACACATGATTCATCTTCGCTTCGTACAAATCCAAACTCTTTGACTTTCTCATCGAAGCAAAGATTCCATCTGCGAGATGCTGGCTTAAGTCCATAAATGGACTTCTCAAGCTTACACACTCTATTCGGATGCTTCGGATCCACAAACCCCTCTGGCTGAACTATGTAAACATCCTCAGCCAACTTCCCATTAAGGAAAGCGGTCTTGACATCCATTTGCCAAATCTCATAATCATGAAATGCGGCAATAGCTAGCATCACTCTAATAGATTTTATCTTCGCAACTGGTGAGAAGATCTCATCATAGTCAACTCCGGGAGTTTGAGTAAAGACCTTCGCGACCAATCGCGCTTTATATGTGTGTACGTTTCCATCCACGTCGGTCTTCTTCTTGAAGATCCATTTGCACCCAACGGTCTTACGTCCGGGCACATAATCAACCAAATTCCAAACTTGGTTATCATACATGGATTGGATCTCGCTATCCATTGCCTCTTTCCATTTCACAGACTCCGGGCCTGCCATGGCTTCCTTATAGCTATTAGGTTCATCAAGATTTATTAGTGTACCATCACTAATATACGTTTCCCCTTTGGTAGTAATATGAAAACCATAAAATTGGGGTTGAACTCTAACTTTATCGGAACGTCTAAGAGGTAAGGACTCGTCAATCGGTTCAACCGGAGTTTCCTCCTCGGGTTGAGTGCCAACGGTAGAGGTTCCTTCATCTATCGACTCTTGAATCTCTTCAAGCTCGATTTGCCTCCCACTGTCTCCTTGGCTTATGAGTTCTCGCTCTCGGAAAACTCCTCTCCTTGCAACGAAGACTACATTGTCCTTCGGTCTATAGAAGAGATATCCAAAGGATGTCTGCGGGTAGCCGATGAAAATACATCGCTCACTTCAAGGTTCAAGCTTGTCGTGAGTATCTCGTCTTACGAAAGCCTCGCAACCCCAAACCTTGATATGTGCCAACGAGGGAGCTTTCCCTGTCCACATCTCGTGAGGTGTTTTGGCAACCTTCTTAGTAGGGACTCGGTTAAGGATATGGGCGGCAGTCTCTAAGGCATACCCCCAAAAAGAGATAGGTAGTGAAGCACGACTCATCATAGAGCGAACCATATCCAATAAGGTTCGATTACGCCTTTCTGCCACACCATTCAACTGCGGTGTCCTAGGAGGCGTCAATTGCGAAACTATTCCACACTCCTTGAGATAATCGTGGAATTCAAGACTTAGGTACTCTCCTCCTCGATCGGATCGAAGCATCTTGATTTTCCTGCCCAATTGATTCTCCACTTCATTCTTGAACTCTTTGAACTTTTCAAAGGTTTCTGACTTTTGCTTGATTAAGTAGATATACCCATACCTACTATAGTCATCGGTAAAAGTCACGTAGAAGCGGTTCCCATCCTTCGTGGTTGATCTAAACGGTCCACATACATCGGTATGTATTAGGTCCAATAGACCTTCACCCCTTTCACATGTCCTCGTGAAGGGTGACTTAGTCATCTTTCCAAGCAAACAAGACTCGCATGTGTCATCTTCCCTAAGGTCGAATGACTCCAACACTCCATCCTTTTGGAGTTGGGCTATGCGTTTCTTGTTGACATGTCCAAGACAACAATGCCACAAGGATGCTTTATCCATACTAGTGGAAGAATCAATATTCAAAACATCATTTCCTAAGTTATCAACAATCATAACAGTTTCATATATTCCATTACATGGTATAGCTTCAAAGTAAAAGACACCATTTAGATAAGCTAAAATAGAACCATTCTCATTATTAAAAGAAAATCTAAATCCTTGTCTATATAAACCATGAAATGAAATGATGTTTCTAGCCATTTCTGGCGAATAGCAACAATTGTTCAAATCTAAAACCAAACTATTCCTAAGCACTAAAGAATACACTCCAATCTTGGTTACAGGCGACGATCTTCTGTTCCCCATGATTAGATTGATCCTTCCTTGCTCCACATCCCTACTTCTTCTTAGTCCCTGCACATTAGAACAAATGTGATAACCACAACCGGTATCAAGAACCCAAGAAATAGCATGATTAGAATCGTTAGATTTGATTGTGTATATACCTGCGAAAGATGGCTTGATCTTTCCCTCTTTGATTGCTTGCAGGTAATCTGGGCAGCTTCTCTTCCAATGTCCTATCTTGTGGCAGTGGTGGCACTCTGCCTCCTTCGGGTTAGAGCAGGGCTTAGCGGGATCAACTTTGGTCCCACTAGAAGAGGCACCATCTCGGGCTTTCGCCTTGCGATACTTCTTCGATGAAGCTTTCCTCTTCTTTCCCTTCCCTTGACCAATAGTCAAGACAGGAGCAGCGGGCGGATTGGGAGTAGGTGCAACAGACTTGTCCTTGAAGTTGCTCTCAGCGACTCTCAAGAGACCTTGGAGTTTACTTAGGGTGACCTCTTCTTTGTTCATGTGGTAGGTCATCCTAAATTGGTTGTACATCGGAGGCAAAGAGTGAAGCACCATGTCGATCGCCAAGTCTTCACCGAAGTCAACATTTAACTTGCGAAGGCGGTCGACATACCTTTGCATCTTTTGCAAATGCACGGTAAGAGATTCTCCATGACCCATCTTTGCGGAAATCATGTTAGTGAAAATTCCATACCGCTCTTGTCTCGCGTTTTGGTGGTACCTCTCCAATAAGTCTTGGTGCATCTCGTACGGGTACATGTCCTCATAGGACTTTTGGAATTCGGAGTTCATGGTAGCGATCATGATGCAATGTACCTTCGTTGCATCTCGCTCATGAGTTTCAAAGGCGGTGATTTCGGCTGGAGTAGCGATTTCGGTGTTGATTTTCTCGAGCTTCTCATCAAGGACATACTCCTTGTCCTCATAGCGAGCAATTGTGCGAATGTATCTTATCCATTCACTAAAGTTCGTTCCATCGAAGGTGACCTTTTGGCAAAGGCTCATCAACGTGAAAGAACTAGCAGCAACATTGTTAGCGTTCGACATCTATAATAAGAAAAGGACAAAGATAGATTAGAATAAGAATCCCTAATTATCACCCAATAAGAAAAATTAGGGCTAGGATCCAACAATAACATTTACATATTAGAAAAGGGATGCCGTAATCTAACATGCAAATAAATTGAAGGTAAGTGAATGACGATTCACTAATTCTCCATCACAAAAACCTAAACTATTAGTCCTAAGTGTTTTTTGAGAATTCCTAGGTTCGGATGAGATTCATTGAAACTATTCAATGGCATGTTTAAATCTCGATATGCCCCTCTTGTTTGTGACTGGGATACCGAGGATCACAAAGCGGGTGTGAATAACCATGCAAATTCACATGGTGCCTTCATTGTAACGATCATCTATTCAATGTGCCGGTAAACCACACACGCTCCATCGAACTATGATAAACAATGAATCACCCTTTGCCACCTTCGCTTAGAACCAATTAGTGTGCCGGTAAACCACACACGCTCCACTAACATCTTAGCAAGGTGCAAAGTGTAATTTCATGGGATTGCATCAATTCACTTTTCCTAAAGTAACTAGGATTGGGAATTTTTTAAAATATGTGTAGTTACTTTATATTTCTTATTATACTTTTAATGAGAGGATGAGGTTGCCCTATCCTACCCATTCGGCTAACGACCCTCCACCAATCAAGCAAGCGGTGGGTGTGAGTGTACACCCATTAAGCGCCATTTTATAGGCCGCAACCTTATACCCACCTTATAGATTGGCTTCGTGAATGAGGCCTACTAACGGTAAGACTAGCATTTAGTTATACATATATATATATTATTCTAGTAATATCATATTAGTATAGGGTGTTATTTTAAAACTTTTAAAATCTAGGGTTTTGAAATTTAAGTTGTCTAAATTAAAACTTTTAATCACAAATATAAATTTCAAAACTTGAGGGCAAGTTTTAAACATTTAAAACATGGAGGATCAAATAAAAAATAATTCCAATTAACAATTAATATCCTAATTATCTATATTTGATTTTTTTTTCAAGATTTCTTTTGAGATAATTATCAAAATAATCAAAATAATTAATTAATTATCATATAAGGAAATTAAATATTTTATTATAAGATAAATATCTTTAATTAGATCAAGATTGCAGTTATATTTATCATAAAAACGAATTAACATTGATCTAATTAGTTTATGGAAAGTTTAGATAAGATAATTACAAAGAAATCCCGAATCTGGCCATTCCTGGCGCCTGGACTCGCCGAGTGCACAAGGGGACTCGCCGAGTCAGGCCTACTCGCCGAGTCCACCTTGGGACTCGCCGAGTCAGTGACTCAGAAACCTAAAAATCGAATTTTGCAGGTTTGTTTCAGTTAATCAAGCAACAATTTAAAGAAAACCAAGCTAGGCTCTGATACCACTGATGGGTTTTAGCCATAAGAACTTTCCTATGTGCGCATGCAAAACCCTAATGCTCGGATCTAGGCTTTCTAATAAACATGCTTTGAATCCAAGTCTTCTAATGACTAATTAGGTTAAATAACAACATTGAAACATATCTAGAATCATACCTTTGAGTTCCTTGTTGATCTTGAGGTCTTGGAGCTTCTAGAGTCACAAATGTCACTCCTCTAATGGCTTACAAACACCAATAGCAATAAGAATGATTTAGGAGAGAGGAGAGGGGAGGAATTCGACCAGAGATTCCTTACTTTAGGTTAAGTCACGAATTCCCTATGCCATGGGGTCTATTTATACTTGTAGACTCCTTAAGGGTTACAACCTAAACCCTAATTGGATAATCTTCTCTTAAGGCTATCCAAATCCATTCCATTGATAAGCATATGGACGATTTTAGCTATCCTAAAGCTCTTAGAATTCGTCCATACCATATCCAAATGGATTTACAGTCTAAAGTTTAACTATCAAACAACTGACAATTTATACCCCTTTATTTAATTAATCTCTTTAAGTCACCAAATTAATTCTAATTAATTCTATGACTTATATTAATCAAATAACAACATATATTATTCATTATATTATTCCCATAATATATTAATAATATTCACTCTCTCTTAATAAATCATCCTATCAAGTTGCTATGGTGAAGGCAACCCAAAAGGACCATGCACAACCGGATCAAATACTTGCCTAATATAGTTACAGCCTTAGACACTATTCCAACAATCTCGGCAGTCGGCTTCAAGTTCAAAAGCTAGTGCCGAGGCATCCATCGGATCGAACAACAAATGGGTTAAACCTAAATATAGACGGGTACCAAAGGTGAAAACTCCCAAATCTTCTAATGATTCTAATATTTCATCGTCTTCTGTTTGTGATAAGCAAGATATGTCATGGGAGAAAGTACCGTGTGTTAATGACAAAGGTCGACCCAGTTTCAAAATGGACTGGGTTCCAAAGATCAATTAATCCCGCTCTGTGTTAGAGCAGCTATGGAGGCATATCATCAGACTTCGGTTTGTTGGTAGTGGCTGTTCCAGGCACATGATAGGAGACATCTCTCAATTGTGCAACATTTTGACCTTTGCTTGAGAGTATGTGTCCTTTTTCGGGAAAGGAAGAAAGCAAGAGATCACAAATAGGGTTTGTGCTTAATGACATGAAGAATTTTCGGATCAGTTCTGAGTTTACGCGTGCTGTTCTCAGACCTTCTGGATGCAAATTCAATCGGTGACTTACGGTTTGAGTTTTCTTCTCTATACTCCTGAGTTTTTCTTAAGCTGATTCGCTTTAAAGACTAATTTTTGTTTTAGGATGGTTTAAATTTGCGCATTAACTTTCGTTTCTCTCCTATGCATAAATTTAGGGGGAGAAATAAAAAAAAACAAAAAGTTAGAAAATTTTAAAAAATCCAAAAACATTAGAAAATCAGAAAATAAAAATATATTGGTTATGAAATGTGTTTGATGGAGATGTTTTGGGAAGTGATATTATCAAGTGATAAAAGGCAACCTGAGTCTGCGTAACGTACCCGAAGTTGAAGGGTCTATGCTCTGGTTTGATGCGTCGGTAGGCATGAAAATTTTTAAATGAACTTGACTAGGGAGAGTTGAACTTAGGAAATTTATAGACTTGACAAATCTTGACCTAGTTAGATACGTTCAGCCTGACAATACGACACTCGGATAGGTTGAGCAGGGAGATATATATGGGAATCTACTCGTCACATTAATTGAACCCGTACTTGGAACCGTGGTTTAACTTTTCCTCGATGTACGGATTCTGTCCTTAATTCCGGTTGGATGGGGTGACTGGTAAATTCCGATAAATTAGGTATGTAGAATATCATTTTCTTTCTTTCCGTTTGTTAGTCATATGTTGTCTCCTTTGTGTGACCTCCAATCCGACCTGGTACACAACATATGCAACTCTATTTCTCTGCAAGTTATATATGTGAAATACTTCTTATCTGTTAGCCATATGTTGTCTCATCTGCGTGACTTCTAATCCGACCTGGTACACAGCATATGCAACCTTCTACTTCTCAACCCCTCTGAAGTAATAAGTAATAGAATTCTGAATCTATCCTCTCTCTGAATGGTTGTCTGCTCACCCGGTGTAAGGAGTACTCTGGAAGTTCTTGATGGCTGGGGCATATCAGGAAGCAGGAAACACGTTCAAGTACACTTAAAATTGAACACATACAGATTTTATATAGATCTCGCTGCTCAATTTAGGTGGACAACAATATCCCTAGTCGTCGTCAGATGAATGGTCCTTAAGATATAGTATCTAAGGAATTAGGATCAGATATATTTTTTAGGAACTTAAGTTCACCTTGTCTTGTATCAAATAGTATGTCCTAAATTTGTCACAATTTTTCGTGTTTAAGTGGACAACAATACCGACAATCGACCAGACAAAGATGTGAATATGAAAGGTACCGACAAGTGGATAAAGTGTAACGCCCGTAGATCAGGGCTAGTCAATTTAGAGACGATAGGCACCAAAAATGATTTTTTGATGAAAGATTATTTATAATGAATAATCTTAACTAAGTTGTAGTATATGTTAAAAGGATTCCGTACATATAAACAACGCCGAAATCCGAGTTATAACGAAGAAGTTATGACCTGTCGAAGTTTCGCGACAGAACCGACACGACACAGCGCGACGTAAAAAGTGAATTTACGTTAGAGCGATATTTAGCCTTAGCAATCTAAATGAAAGTCGTAGAATACGTTAAACCATGAGCGTGCATAAAAAGAACGCCCAAATCTGACTTCGTATGAGGAAGTTGTGGTTTTTCGAAGTTTCGACTTAGCGGTATGCAGCCCGACTACTCGATTTGAGACCGAGCGGTTTTTAGCCGAAACAATCTAAATGAGAATTGAAGATCTCATTAATTGTAGTAAAACGATAAAAGATAGGCGAAAACGGAGTCAAAACAAAAGTTGTAAAGCGTAGTCTCACCTACGTGGGGATATAAATAACGTCAAAAACGGAGTTCGTATGAGGAAGATATGAATTTTTGAAGTTTATTAAATATTTTCGATATTTAATTTAAATATAAATTCAATATTATCCCGAAGGGGGGGAGTCAGCGTTCTTATCCCCATTACGCCCAGCATAATTTAGAATTACGCCCAGCGTAATTCAGGTTTCCAGCCCCCTATAAAAGGGTGTCGAGGGCCGCCGAGTTCTTTGCTCATTTCTTCCCTTTCTCTCGCGTTTTGCATCGTTTTTCGTGCAAGAATTATCCCGAAGCCCCGATATCATTCCCGAGCCCCGAAGCAAGTCCCGAGGCCCCAAAGATCTCGAGAAGTGCAATTCCCGAGCCGAAGCTCTGCCCGCGAGGAGTCCGTTTTTTGTGAAGATCTTCCAGATCTGCCAAAGAATACTACTTCTACAAGTCGTAGTGCTGTCCGATCATCTTCTAATCAAGTGAGTGTGTAGTCACTTTCATCTTACACATAGATATTAAGTATTTTATAAAATACATGCTATGTGTATATATATTTTTGTTTATATGTGCGAGTGTGTGGTCACTTTCTTCTAACACATAAATATTAAGTATTTGCTATGAAATACGTGCTATGTGTTTATACATTGTTTGCTTATTTGAGATGAGTGTGGAATGGATGTTTTATATAGTTTTTAAATGAGTTAAACTGTATATGTATTTTATATCTACAAATATATTGGGTAGAATATGGGTAGATAAATGATGAGGTATGAAAGATGATATATGTAAATATTGGTAGTTGCGCCTAATAGAGAACATCATAATATCGGTAGCTGCGCCTAATAGAGAACATCATAATACTAGCAGATGCGCTTAAGAATAATATTGGTAGATGCACCAATTAGAGTATGTCATAATACCAGCAGATGCGCTTATAGGATAATGCTAGCAAATGCGCTTAAGAATAATATTGGTAGATGCACCAATTAGAGAATGTCATAATACTAGCAGATGCGCTTATAGGATAATACTGGTAGATTCGCTTAAAGGATGATGTTGGTAGATGCGCCTTATGTAGCAATAGATTTTGTGCCAATTCCTTAGGTCAATCCTTAGGAATGAATGAATGGCAGGTAGTTGAATTCTTAGGGTAAAATCCTAAGAAATAAAGAAGATAATAGGGATGGGTAATTGGGTTGATTGTTTGATGGTTGAATATAATAATTATATTATTGTGGGTTGAAAACCCTATATGTTGTAACGCCCGGGTTTCAGGTCTAAGCATTTTTGTCAATGTAATAGTCTAGGTCAACTCTTGTAACTCTTTTTGAAGTAATAAAGATGAAATATTTGAGTATTATGTGAATTATATGTGTTTATTATTTAATTATAAATGTATAATTAATAAAGAATAAAAATGAGCGTCAAAATTAAAGTGTGAGATAATCCTGATATCTCTACATAAAGTTGTAGAATATGTCTCAAGGTTTCCGTGCATATAAGGAACGCCGAAATCCAAGTTATAACGAAGAAGTTATGACCCGTCGAAGTTTCACGACAGAACCGGCACGATACCGGGAAGCGTGAATAGTGAATTTACGATAGAGCGAGATTTAGCCTTAGTGATCTAAACGAAAGTCGTAGAATATGTTAAACTAATAACATCGATAAAAAGAACGCCCAAATCTGACTTCGTATGAAAAAGTTATGAGATTTTAAACAGACCAATCTTGTCCCGGCTTGTTAAAAATATAACTTTAAAAATAAAGTCAAAATTAGTCGACGGAGTCTAAACAAAAGTTGTAGAGTACGTCTTCACCTACGCGTGGATATAAAGAACGTCAAAAACGGAGTTCGTATGAACGAGTTACAAATTATAATAGCATATTTACGTATTAAAATAAAGTATAAATCATGTATACGTACACATATATATACATATGTATATATCATTAGAAAGGTATCGACGATGCGGTCATTATAAGACTAATGTTGAGTTCTTTCGACATTAGTTTAGTACAAATATCATTAAATCCATTTATAATAGTATTATAGATGGGTGTTTAGTTGTTTATATAACTAAAAGGTCATTAAGTAATTATGGAGGGTAGTTTTTGAAAATTCAATTAGTATAAATAAGAGCCTTGGGCTCTCATATTTCTTGCACCATTCTCTTGATTCAAGAGTCTTTCTCTCCTTATCCCCCGAGCATTTCGGTCCCTCGTGTTTCGACTTCTCTTTCTGTAGCTTAGTATAGTAAGGTGAGCACTGAAGCGCTGCACGAATCTTTCTTAGAAAGATTCAGCGACGAAGTTCTGCCCCTGCAGAGCCCGAATCCTAGCTAAAACCCCCTTGTAAGTAAGTTATGCTTACCTTATTTTAATATAGCTTATATTTAAAATTAGTATTGTTATTATGAGCTTATAATAAATATTTGAGCTATTATTATAACTTATATAAGTGTCGTTATAATATTTTTTTTAACTACTCGCGGTACGGGGAATCTGGTTTAAAGGGCCGCATAGGGTTGTTGGATTTCAGAAGTGCTATATGCCAAAATGGTCCAGCCCTCCGGTGTTTTATGTCTGGCCCCTGTCTGTACATAGTGGTTGGAAAATATTGTTTAACGCTTATATAATAATAATAATACTAAGACTAATAGTTGGTCACAGTAAATATTAGACTAAAATTTAGCGATAATAATGCTAGGTTTCGTCGAAGGAAAATAGAATCGTTAGAAGCAAGCGCTGCCCGATTTTGGAATCATCACCTTAACAAGTGAGTGCATAGTTACTTTCAACTTACACATAGATATGAAGTATTTTATATAAATTACGTGCTATGTGTGCATATTATCTGAATACTTGCTATCTATGCTAGATGAACGTTGTTATACATGTTTTCAATGATTTAAATTGTATATGTATTTTATATCTACGAAAATGTTGGGGTAAAACATGGGTAGATGCAATAGGTGATGTGTGATAAAATGATGAGAGGCCTCGATGTTGATGTTGTTGATTCTGTCATCTAGCGGAGTATGGATGACGACCACAGACTCTTCTAGACAGTCCAGTGGAACACTAGCAGGCTCGCAACCTATAGGTGTTTGTGAACGATATGTTCACCGGTGTACTCCATCCCCCACATGGTTGCCTTTAGGACATTTATTGCTGAGGAATCCCCTTAGCAATAGTGTCCGTCCCGATGATGATCCTTAGGCTAGGTCCCTTATGATAGGTGTTTAGGGACTTAAAGTGAGGATAACGGGAACGGGTAATCGGGTTATTGTTGATCGATGAAATTAATAAACTTATTTATTGTGGGTTGAAAACCCTATGTGCTCACCAGGCTCCCAAGCCTGACCCACTCAGTTTTATGTATTACAGGTAGTGGCGCATGAGCATAGGTGTGATGTTTTGGACGAGGGATTACAGATATAGGCCTGTAGATATGAAATAATGTAGTAAGGCTTATATTGTACTGTTTATGCTTTTGATCTGTACGAACATGACATCCCGAGTCTTTTAATGAAATACATTTCTATGGAAATGCTTTTGATAAATCTTTATCATATTTTTGTTTTGGGACAAATTCCGCAACACTTTCATTTAAAATGTAACTCTGATTTTTAAACAAAGCATAAACAAACCGGTCTTTTCTGGCCGTGATTTTGGGGATGTCACATATGCTCACCAGGCTCCCAATCCTGACCCACTCAGTTTTCTTTGTATCACAGGTATCGATACGAAGATATATTTCACGGAGAGATTAAAGGAGATGTAAAATCTTTAGTGTAAATAAAGTAAGTTCTGTTTATGCTTATGTGTCTGTATCGGAACATGACATCCCGAGATTTTTTTATATAATGAAAATACATTTCTTTAAAGAAATGCTTTGATAAATCTTTATCATATCTAGGGAACAAATTCCGCAGCCGTTTTCTTTAAACGAATACTCTAATTTATAAAACAAAGCATAAACAAATCGGTCTTTTCTGGCCGTGAAAATGGGGATGTCACAGTTGGTATCAGAGCATTAGTTTAAGCGAACTAGGAATTTGTAGGAAATTTCTAAACTTAAACTTAGAATGCTAAGTAATGATTGTGAGGAGTGTGTCTAAAATATGTTAGGTAGTACACTTAAATTGACACCAGCACTAGTTTATTTTAGGAATGATGCCTAAAAAGCTTTTATGTGCTAAATGTTTTGTGTGATAGCTATATTGATGCTATTATTTGTTCGGATCTATGGTCTGTTGCCGACCGGATCTGGAAACCTTATGTGTGTAGGATTCTAAGCGTATGACTACGATATTAGAACTAGCTTGTAAACGTTTCGGAGTGATAAGGAGATTTATATGTTTATCGTAATTAAAGCTTTCTTATCTTAAAATTCTCGCTTGGTACACCGAATGTCTGCTTGGATGTACAAGAGGTCATGGTGAAGACTCATAGAGAAATTGAGTAAATGGAGGAAATGAAGAAGGCTTATGATAGTGGATGACACCTATCAGAAGATATCGTAAGAGTGGTATCTTGCCTTTAGAGTATGTCTTATGAAATAAAAGTACGTTTAGAGGAGTACGTGTAACGCCCGTGTTTCTGGGCTTGCCATTTTTAGCAATGTAATAGTCTAGGTTAACCTTTGTAACCCCAATTTGAAATAATAAAAATGTATTATTTGTGAATTATGTGATTTATGTGTGTGTTCTTAATTATTATAATTTAATGAATTAAGAATAAAATAAGCGTCAAAATTAAAGTGTGAGATAAGCCCGATATCTTTGCATAAAGTTGTAGTGGTTGAAACAAGGATTCCTGAGATATAAGGAATGCCAAAATCCGAGTTATAACGAAGAAGTTATGACATGTCGAACTTTCGCGACAGAACCGGCACGACGCCGAGTGACGTAAAATATGAATTTAAGATAGAGCGATATTTAGCCTTAGCGATCTAAACGAAAGTCGTAGATTTCGTTAAACCGAGAGCGTGCATAAAAGGAACGCCCAAATCTGACTTCGTATGAGGAAGTTATGATTTTTCTAAGTTTCGACTTAGCGGTATGCAGCCCGAATACTCGATTTGAGATCGAGCGGTTTTTAGCCGAAACAATCTAAATGAGAATCGAAGATCTCGTTGTTAGTAGCGAAACGATGAAAAGTTAGGCGAGAACGGACGTCAAACGAAGAAGTTATGACTTTATAACGAAGTTTTCCTGTCCGGGCCTTCTAAAAATAAATAATAAAAATAAAAGTCAAAATTAGCCGACGGAGTCCAAATGAAAGTTGTAGAGTATGGTCTGACCTTCGCGTGGATATAAAGAACGTCAAAAACGGAGCTCGTATGCGAAAGTTACGCAATTTAGAAGTTCGACGAGTCAATTACGCCCCGCGTAATTTGAGTACGCCCCGCGTACTCAGGCGGATGCAAGTTGCCTGACCAATACTCGAGTGCCACAGATCGACGCATGCAGTGACGTCAAAGTACGTCCCACGTAACCCGAGTACGCCCCGCGTACTGAGTACGCCCTGCGTAATTTGAGATTACGCCCCGCGTAATCCCAGACCCTCGACCTATAAATAGAACTCGAAATCAGCCATTTTCTCTTGTTCAAACTCTTCCCTCTCTCTAAGTTTTGCCTCGATTTGCGTGGCAATCATATCCCGAAGTCCCGGTATCATTCCCGAGCCCCGAAGCAAGATCTGAAGCCCCGAGGATCCCGAAGAGCGTTATTCCCGAGCCGAAGCTCTGCCCGCAAGGAGTTCGATTTTGGTGGAGATCTTCCAGATCTACGGAGAGACACTACTTCTGGAAGCCGTAGTGATGCCCGATCATCTTCTGATCAAGTGAGTGTGTAGTTATTTTCATTCCAACGCAATATTATGAAGCATTTAATATAAAATACGTGCTACGTGTATATATTTTGTGGTTATATGTGTGAATGTATATTCACTCTCTTCTATCTCATAGATCTGATATATTCTCTATGAAATACGTGTTATGTGTGTATGCCTCATCTGTTATGTGGAATATGTATTGATTAAAGCGTGCTATACAGGTTTTTAAACAATGTATAAAAATGTATATTTTTATCTACTAATATGTTGGGTAGAACATGGGTAGATAATTGGTGTGAAATAAACAGATGAGAGGCCTCGGTGTTATTGGTGTTATTCTAGTCATTCAGCAGAGTATGGATGACGACCACGGACTATTCTAGACTGTCCTGTGGAACACTAGCAGGCTCATTACCTGTAGGTGTTGTGAACGACGTGTTCACCGGTGTACTCTATCCCCCACATGGTTGCCTTTAGGACACTTATTGTTGAGGAAGCCCCTCTGCAGTAATGTCCGTCCCGATGAAAATCCTGAAATAAGTTCCTTATAATAGACGTTATTTTTAGGAACGTAAGGTGAGGATAACGGGAATGGGTAATCGGGTTTATTGTTGATTGTTGTAATTAAATATAATTATTGTGGGTTTGAAAACCCTATATGCTCACCAGGCTCGCAAGCCTGACCCACTCAGTTTATTTGTATTACAGGAAGTGGCGCAAGAGCTTAAGATGGGCGAATCATCAAGTTGTTTTTGTTTACAAGTCTGTATATGTATATATTTGTTGAACGACTTGTAATGTTATCGTTTATGCTTTATGATCTGTATCGGAACATGACATCCCGACTTTTGATTATGAAATGAAATCATATTTCTTTATGAAATGTTTTGATAAATATCTATTTTATCATGTTTTGTTTTTGGGAACAAATTCCGCATCTCTTTTAAAATTAAAAGGATTTACTCTGAAAACGTTTTAAAAAGCATAAATGAAATCGGTCTTTTCTGGCCGAGATTTTGGGGATGTCACAGTACGGTACGTCTAAAGTACACCTTCGATTAGCAGGATGATGGAACGATTGGTGAAATTCTTGAAGTTGTCTCATCGTCTGGTATTTCCATCACCAATCGAGTTGAAGTAGAGTTGATGATTGAAGATTGAGCAATGAAGAAGTCCTAGTAGAGTATAGGGAAATTGTTTATGATTATTTGGACACATTCGTATGTGTTAAATTGTTTTGTGATTTTCTTGTATGGTGACTTGGTCGACTGCGGGACAATACTTGGGACGAGTATGAGTAGGTGTGAAAGGTAGTAGATGCATATACTACCGGAAGCACAGGACTCGCACTTGGATCAGGGAAAGTCACAAGGTTACCAAGAAGCTAGTGATTGATTCCATTTTATTCTGGTAAGTCATTACCATTGTTTCGGTAATGACTAGTAAGATGGTTCTTGTTCCGACCCTAGTGGTCATTTTTAAATTTGAGTTCGACTACGAGGAGTATGTTACGTGCTCTAGAGGACCAAGTTAGATGTAACATCTGACTTAAGTCAGAAGGTTGAAGTTAATGCGATTAATAGTGTCGCGCTCGTTGTTAAAAGAAGTTTGTAGGTAGAAATGATACATGCTAAAATGTGATTATATCACATTAGAATATGAAGGAAGGTATATTCCATTTTGGAATTTAACTCTAAGAGACCTGAGTCTAAGCATTGCATCATTCGATGAGAGGTCAGTAGAGCACGACCCATCGGTTTGTTACAATAGATAAAGGAAAGTATTTATTCTGAGAAGAAGAAGGAGTCCATAATAACGACTTATTTGGTAACTTGAAGGTTACGATTGAAAGTACAACATAGTACGATAAGCAGAGGCAAGATTGAGCATCGTCTGCGATCAAGAAATCCATAGAGTTAAATACTCTTTCGAGGAAACATAGAATTTACGGTTATTACCTAGGATGAAGAGATAGCGTATGGAATCATTATACAACTTCTATTTTCATTGATGATTCCGGGACGTAATCATCCTAAGGGGGAGATAATTGTAACGCCCGTAGATCAGGGCTAGTCAATTTAGAGACGATAGGCGTCAAAAATGAATTTTTGATGAAAGATTATTTAGAATGAATAATCTTAACTAAGTTGTAGTATATGTTACAAGGATTCCGTACATATAAAGAATGCCGAAATTCGAGTTATAACGAAGAAGTTATGACATGTCGAAGTTTCGCGATAGAACCGGCACGACACAGCGCGACGTAAAAAGTGAATTTACGTTAGAGCGATATTTAGCCTTAGCAATCTAAATGAAAGTCGTAGAATACGTTAAACCATGAGCGTGCATAAAAAGAACGCCCAAATCTGACTTCGTATGAGGAAGTTATGGTTTTTCGAAGTTTCGACTTAGCGGTATGCAACCCGAATACTCGATTTGAGACCGAGCGGTTTTTAGCCGAAACAATCTAAATGAGAATCGAATATCTCATTAATTGTAGTAAAACGATAAAAAGATAGGCGAAAACGGACGTCGGATGAAGTTATGATTTTATAACGAAGTTTTCTTGTCCCGGCCTACTAAAAATAAATAATAAAAAATAAAGTCAAAATTAGCCGACGAAGTCAAAACAAAAGTTGTAAAGCGTAGTCTCACCTACGCGGGGATATAAATAACGTCTAAAACGAAGTTTGTATGAGGAAGATATGAATTTTTGAGGTTTATTAAATATTTTCGATATTTAATTTAAATATAAATTCGATATTATCCCGAAGGGGGGGAGTCAGCGTTCTTATCCCCATTACGCCCGCGTAATTTAGAATTACGCCCAGCGTAATTTAGAATTACGCCCAGCGTAATTCGGGTTTCCAGCCCCCTATAAAAGGGTGTCGAGGGCAGCCGAGTTCTTTGCTCATTTCTTCCCTTTCTCTCGCGTTTTTGCATCGTTTTTCGTGCAAGAATTATCCCGAAGCCCCGGTATCATTCCCGAGCCCCGAAGCAAGTCCCGAGGCCCCGAAGATCTCGAGAAGTGCAATTCCCGAGCTGAAGCTCTGCCCGCGAGGAGTCCGGTTTTTGTGAAGATCTTCCAGATCTGCCGAAGAATACTACTTCTACAAGTCGTAGTGTTGTCCGATCATCTTCTAATCAAGTGAGTGTGTAGTCACTTTCATCTTACACATAGATATTAAGTATTTTATAAAATACATGCTATGTGTATATATATTGTTGTTTATATGTGCGAGTGTGTGGTCACTTTCTTCTAACACATAAATATTAAGTATTTGGTATGAAATACGTGCTATGTGTTTATACATTGTTTGCTTATTTGAAATGAGTGTGGAATGGATGTTTTATATAGTTTTTAAATGAGTTAAACTGTATATGTATTTTATATCTACAAATATATTGGGTAGAATATGGGTAGATAAATGATGAGGTATGAAAGATGATATATGTAAATATTGGTAGCTGCGCCTAATAGAGAACATCATAATACTAGCAGATGCGCTTAATAATAATATTGGTAGATGCACCAATTAGAGTATGTCATAATACCAGCAGATGCGCTTATAGGATAATGCTAGCAAATGCGCTTAAGAATAATATTGGTAGATGCACCAATTAGAGAATGTCATAATACTAGCAGATGCGCTTATAGGATAATACTGGTAGATTCGCTTAAAGGATGATGTTGGTAGATGCGCCTTATGTAGCAATAGATTTTGTGCCAATTCCTTAGGTCAATCCTAAGGAATGAATGAATGGCGGGTAGTTGAATTCTTAGGGTAAAATCCTAAGAAATAAAGAAGATAATAAGGATGGGTAATTGGGTTGATTGTTTGATGGTTGAATATAATAATTATATTATTGTGGGTTCAAAACCTTATATGCTCACCAGGCTCCCAATCCTGACCCACTCATTTTTCTTTGTATCACATGTATCGATACAAAGATATATTTCATGGAGAGATTAAAGGAGATGTAAAATCTTTAGTGTAAATAAAGTAAGTTTTGTTTATGCTTATGTGTCTGTATCGGAACATGACATCCCGAGATTTTGTTATATAATGAAAATACATTTCTTTAAAGAAATGCTTTGATAAATGTTTATCATATCTTGGGAACAAATTCCGCAGCCATTTTCTTTAAACGAATACTCTGATTTATAAAACAAAGCATAAACAAATCGGTCTTTTCTGGCCGTGAAAATGGGGATGTCACATAAAGGCTGTCTAACAACTTTGATCCCAAATCACTCTTAAAGTTAGATATCAATTTTTATTTTTGTTAAATTTGTCATAGTTTCTTCTAATTTAAATATTAGGGGAGGATTAAAAATTAAAAATAATGAAAAAAAATCAGAAAAATTCAAAAATCAAAGAAAAATTAGAAAAATTAAAAATCCAAAAATAGTTTTATTTCTTGTTCAGAAAAATCAAAAAATCAAATATATATATATATATATATATATATATATATATATATATATATATATATATATATATGTATATATTTGTTTCTGTTTTAATTTGTGTGCTAAGTTTTCTTTTAGTTTTGTTTTGTCTTGAAAAGTGATTTCAGGTATAGATAAGACTCATGGAGTTTGTGTTGAAGATTTCTGAGCCGATGCTTCGTCCGTGAGCATCGAAGAATTCGCATTCGAAGGAGCAAGAAATGAATATTATTCTTTCGACATTGAATCTTTCAACCCCAGAAGCAAGGTGAAGCTGAAATTGAAGAATATGTGACGGATTGCATTGAAGCCTCCTCAATCAGTCTGCTGCTATCGTTGTACCTGCTAAAGTGATCCAGAAAATTATTTCTCTTTGAAGTTCTCTCTGAAGATTCTCAAGCTGAAAGCGTCATATTTCAAGAATCAGTACATCAAGCATCCTCACCCAATGTGCGTTCAATTCCAAATCTTGAATAATTGCCCAAGTTCTCAAGATGAAGTCATTCATTGAAGATAAATGCTGAAGCCAAGCTCTCATTGAAGATTGACAAGAAGAGCCAACTACTTTTTAGGGGAGCTTGTTGGGTCAATTAAGAAAAGAAAGCTATAAACCAAGGGGGATATTGTTGGGTCAAAATATGGTTTATACTTTGCTTTTCTAGGCAATTATATTTTTCTGTAATATTTTTGGAGTTTACGGTCATGTTTACGGTTGAGTTTACGGCCGTAAACACCTTACGGCCGTAAACCCATTTACGGCCCATGTTATCTGGCCCATGTTCTCCAAGTATAAATATAGGTGTTAGGGTGAGGAGTAGAGATTGATAAACCCTAGAGAGTTTACGGCCAGAGAGACAGAAGAACTATTGTGTGTTAGTGTGTGTGTGAATCTCTTGTATCTAGATCATCATTCTATTCATTAATACATTGAGATTCATCTTATTCCTCTTCTTCTTCTCTTCTATTTTATCTGACATCATCCGTTTGATTGGGATTCCGCACCATCAAACGGATCTGATTGATACACAGGCAGATTAGGGACTTACAAGGAATTTCATAAAACTTGATTCTTTAAAATTTTAGTTTTGGGTGGTGAAATTGGTAAATCGTCATTTACCTACCTAAAAATATTTTTGCAATTGGATTACGGCATCCCTCTTCTGAATTGTGAAATATTATGTTGGGTCCTAGCCTTAATATTTCATTTGGGTGTTATATTAAGGAATTTCTATCTAATGAAACTTGTCTTTCTTTACAGATGTCTACCTCAAACAACGCTTCAATCTCAAATGTTTCTCGCTCTTTCTCTCTCACGAACTTATGTAACACCTGATTCCTGGTACGTATTTAAATTCAAGAAATGTTGCAATTTACTCTGGGACTCGGCGAGTTGGAGGCCCAACTCGTCGAGTAGACTCGACTTTTGATCGGGGGTTTAAGTGACCTACTCGATGAGTCAGAAGACCGACTCGGCGAGTAGGAATGTCTGTATGAAACCCTATATTTGGGTTTGCACCCTATTTAAACACCTTATAACACCCCAACGCAGCCCCTAGTGTCCCTCCCAACCCAGAGAAAATCCTAACTTGAAACCCTAGCTATTTTTTAGTGTTCTTGAGCTTTGTGGTGCTGTTTTTTATGTGATTAAAGTTTGATAAAGAGAAGGAAGCTTGTGAGATCAAGAGGAAACAAGAAGATCCATAGTTTTGGGCACATTTCCAACTTACGTGAGGTATAAAGCTGAAACCTTGGCCACTCTTTGCTTAGATTTTGATTTGGCGCTATTTTCTACATTTTTCTAATTGTTAGTGAAGTTATATTCGGGATTGGGTGTAGTAGTGGGTTTGTGCTTCAAATATGGAACCATTGAGGGTTCACATGGCATAAAGGTGCCAACTATATGGCCATGGGAGACCCATACATCTTGTAGATCTCCTTTTATGGCTTTTTGAGCCAAAGGCCCCATGATGTACATCAAGTTTGAAGCTTTACGTATAAAATGGACCATAGGAGGCCAGGTCTATGGTTTTGATGCATTAAGAACCATTATAATCAACTGTATAGTTTTGTACATAGAGGGACTCAACGAGTCATTCATGGGACTCAGCGAGTCAGGTATTGGTTCCCCGACCTTTTCTGTTTTGAGGAATCTGGTTGAGTCTAAAAGGGACTCAAAAAAGATGGACGTGATTATGGACCTAGGAATCATCATACTCGGCGAATGTATGAGCAAACTCGGCGTGTCCAAGGCAATCTCCCAACCCATGAAGACGGACTCGACGAGTTGTTCATATAACTCGACGAGTCATAGACTGAGCACATTCATATGATGAAGATGAACTGGATGAGTGCAACGAGGAACTCGGCGAGTCGGTTGAAGATGGTCACGATATTATGGTTGAAGGAGAACCCGTCAAGTTCTTGCTAGACTCAACGAGTAAAGTCAGGGGTTGTATCATTTTGAAAGAATAGGGACTCGACGAGTTAGTGGACCAACTCGGCGAGTCAAGTCAACTGGAGGTTGACTTTGACCAAAGTTGACTTTGACTTGGATTTGATTTGACCCTTGTAAGGGTCACAAGTATGAGCTAGTTAGTTAGAAAGGATGTTGTGTAGGGATTGAGGAATCAAGGGGAGTTGGTTCATACCGAGATCAGTGCAAACACTACACGACTTCGAGGTGAGTTTTCTCCTAGTAGGAGTGGGTCTACGGCCACAATGTCGAGCCACAAGTGAGAGTGTTGGATAGACGATTGTCTTTGTGATAATTATCTAGTATTGATGTGTGATATACTTATTGTGCTTGATATGATTAATGTGCTTGATATGATTATTGTGCTTAATATGTGTTGGCAATAGTAGGGGTGAAATAGTACCCGATTATCGGTTGAAAGATACCGAAGGGGAGGTCAGTTCCTAGTTACCGGTTGAAAGATACTGAAGGGGAGGTTAGTTCCCAGTTACCGGTTAAAAGATACCGAGGGGGAGTCCAACTCCCGGTTATGCCTGACAGTTACCGGTTGAAAGATACTAAGGATTATGCATTATTTGGTATGGGTATGATGGGGGAACTCACTAAACTTTGTGCTTACGTTTTTTAGTTTTGGTTTCAGGTACCTCTTCATCTAAGGGGAAGGAGTCGACAGTGTAGCAGCGCATCACACATTTGTACATGATTTCCGCATTTGAGAAGCCTGGGATTTGTACTCTAATATTATACTATTCGTTGGAATGTTTTTGAAACTTATGACTTCTGATTTTATGGTAAAAGGAATTGTAATGTTGTTTTCCGATGAATATATTTATAAGTAATATATTTTCAAACAAAAATTTTGGGTCCCGATTTTGGGATGTTACAAGTTGGTATCAAAGTCTTGGTTTGAGGGAATCGGACACACCCTCAGGGGTGTCTGGACTCAAATCGAGGGCTTGAAATATTTTTACAAGAAAATAGTTTTCTAAAACCTAAGCTAAGGAATTTTGAAAAAAAAAACAAGGTGTGTGATGCGTGCGACCGGCCGAGCTCAAGTAAATTTTCTCCAAGACACCCATACTTGTTATGTTATGTTATATGATACGATTATGAGAACTGCATGCTAGATTAGGGCTAAGGATCTAGTAGGATGCCTTGTATGTCTGTTATATGATTCTGAGAACTGCATGATAAAATAGAACTAAGGATCTAGGAGAGATGCCTTATATGCCTGTTGTATGAGCTTATTGAGCCATATGCTAGGGTTGTCTAGTCACCAATAGGATAGCCTGATTGGGTTATGTTTGATTTGGTTACTCAATGCATGAATGTTGCCTGCTTTGTGCTTATAGGGGTTCTAGCTAGCCTTAACTAACTAGTAAGTGGATATGTAATAGTATTTCAAACTAGTTAGGGAAACATGGTAGAGACTCCTTGTGCAGCTGATGGCGGAGAGTAGGTCGGAGAGGGCCTTAGTTCAAGCCTAGAATGAGATTAGCTTGGAGAGCAGAATTGGTAGAAAGAATTTGGTGAAGTCCAAGCAGTACTTGAGGAAATTACGGATAAATGTGGAAGGTAGTATGGGCCCGTACTACTGGAAGCAGAGGATCTGTACTCGAGTCAAGGGAGGCTGAGATGGAACCAAGGACATGGAGAGTACGCGAGACCTCTCGAGAGTATGTATGACCCTGACATTTACATGTTTCAGAATGGTGGTTACGCGTCATGGAGCGGGAGGTTCAAGGTCTAGATTCGATTCTAGATCAGGCTCGGGTGCGGGATCCAAGCAGGTTGATGACGGGTTGCGCGAGTTCACCGCGTTTGAGATCACGAGAGGTATCCTTGAGGCGACCCTGGTCATTTTCGGGTCGATCAAGGAGGGGATTATTGAGTTGATAGAGGATCGTCTCCGGACATTCATGAGTGATTTGGCGTCTAGCCACTCGAGTACGTGCACGTTGTCCTTCAAGGAATTCAGGGGGAGTGGTGCACCAGACTTTCACGAGGTGAAGGACCCCAGTGTGGCCAGGAGATGGATTGCAGACATCGAGTCTGCATAGCTGACGAGCTTCTGCCCGGAGGGGTCGAAGGTCCGCTTTGATGCGGGTTGTTTGAGGGATCAAGCCAAAGATTGGTGGGAGTTAGTGGGTGATTCACTCGGGGCCCCAACCATTGAGGCTAAGACTTAGTCAGATTTTGAGACCAGTTTCAGGGCTGAGTTTGCGCCGGCTGTGGAGCTTCAGCAGCTGGCCAGAGAGTTTCTTGATATGAGACAGACTACTGAGACTTTGGCGGAGATCACCGCCAAGTTTCGGGATAGGGCCTTGTTGGTACCTCAGTACGCAGTGGATGAGAAGATGAAGAAGACCCACTATCATGACATGTTGAGGGCTGACATTCAAGAGCAAGTCAGCTATTCTTCTTGCCCGACTTTGGATTCCATGATTGCCAGGGCGAGGGAGAGGGAGATTGATTTAGATCACCTTAGGAAGAGGAAAGTGGAGACAGGACAGGTTGTTGGGGTTTCAAGGAAAAAACATAAGGCATTCGACGCTAGGTCGAAGGGCCAGCAGGGCCGGGACTGCTGTGGGAAATGTGGTAGGTCACACATGGGAGTTTGTCGCACTGGTTCAGGATCAGGCTGCTATAAGTGCGGCAAGACTGGGCATTTTGGCAGGGATTTTACTGCCCCTGCTCCCACGGTTCAGACATCAAACTTGATTTGCTTTCATTGCAATCAGAGGGGCCATAAAAAGGCCAACTTTCCCAGAATGACGGCAGCAGCAGAAACGCCAGCGGTGGCGCCAACTCCATCGACTGCATGAGTTATGGATGGCCGGAAGGTCAAGTCGGAGGCTCCTATGGTGAGGAGTCAAGCATTTCAGTTGACAACTGAGGAGGCACGCGCCGAGCCCGATGTGGTGACAAGTATGTTTTCTTCTCATAAACTTTTATATTATGTCACTTGTGATAATGATATGCCACGTTATATGTCTTGTTTAGGATCGTTCCATGTGAACGGTATCCCAGTTCAGGTGTTGTTTGACTCGAGTGCTACCCGGTTGTTTGTCTCTCTTGCGCTTAGCAAGAGGTTTCCTGAGTCCTCGAGCATGTTGGATTGCCCTCCAGAGGTCGAGATTGCGGACGACCGGTCAGTGCGAGCATCATAGGTTTTCAGGGATTATGTGTTGAGTTTTTTTGAGGAGCGCTATTTGGTAGACTTGGTTCCCATACCGTTGAGGGGGAACAAGGTCATTATTGGCATGGATTGGTTGAGCCCCAATAGGGCGGTGATCGACTGTGTGCAGCAGTTGGCCCGGGTCAGAACCCCAGGTGGGGGAGAGATGGTGATTCAGGGCGAGAGGCCACAACAGAGACCAACTTTATGTTCAGCAGCGAGAACTAGGCTCTATCTCCAGCAGGGGGTGCGCAGGGTACGTCGCCTATGTCTTGGATACCCGAGAGGCGGGTAAGCCGACGGTAAGTGATGTGTCAGTAGAATGAGATTTTGCGGATGTATTTCCAGAGGAGTTGCCTGGGATACCTCCAAAGAGGCGGGTAGAGTTCAGGATCGACCTAGTCCCTGGTGCGGCTCCGATACCAAAGGCACCATATCGGTTGGCTCCTCCTGAGATGTAGGAGTTGTCTACACAGCTGCAGGAGCTGTTAGACAAGGGATTCACTATATCGAGTAGCTCACCGTGGGGAGCCCCGATTTTACTTGTGAAGAAGAAGGACGGGTCACATCGAATGTGTATAAATTACCGAAAGCTAAATAAGGTAACGGTGAAGAACCGTTACCCACACTCGAGGATTGATGATCTTTTTGACCAGCTTCAGGGAGCATCTTGGTTCTCCAAGATTGATGTGCGCTCAGGTTATCATCATATGAGGGTCAGAGAGGAGCATGTGCAGAAGTCTACTTTTCGGACGCGATATGGTCACTATGAGTTCGTGGTGATGCCTTTAGGGCTCACCAATGCCCCTGCCGCATTCATGGATCTCATGAACTGCGTCTGCCGAACAATGTTGGATCGGTCTGTGATAGTTTCCATTGATGACATCTTGGTCTATTACAAGACTCGGGAGCAACATGAGGAGCCCTTGCAGGAGGTTTTGGATACATTCAGGAGGGAGATCCTATATGCTAAGTTCTCCAAGTGTAAGTTCTGGTTGCGCGAGGTGCATTTTCTTGGGCACCTTGTCAACTAGAACGGGATTTCGGTCGACCCATCCAGGGTGGAAGCCGTGATGAGGTGGAGGTTCTGAGGTCTCCATCTAAGATTCCGAGCTTTTTGGGACTGGCAGGCTATTATCGAAGATTCATTCAGTACTTCTCTAAGATAGTCGTGCCCTTGACCCGGTTGACAAGGAAAGTCGTGGTCTTTCGCTGGGGGTCAGAGCAGCAGGCTGCATTCGAGACTCTGAGATAGAGATTATGTGAGGCGCCAATCTTAGCCCTGCCAGAGGGCATGGATGATTTTGTGGTATATTGCGATGCGTCCATCTCGGGTTTGGGCGCGGTATAGATGCAGATAGGGCATGTTATCGCCTACGCTTCAAGGCAGCTGAAGCCTCATGAGGCGAACTACCCGACGCATGATTTGGAGTTGAGGGCAGTTGTTTTCACCCTCAATATTTGGCATCATTACCTCTATGGGGTCCGTTGTACCATTTACACGGACCATAAGAGTCTGAGGTATCTCATGGATCAGGCAAATCTGAATATGAGATAACGTCGGTGGTTTGATGTGGTAAAGGATTATGATTGTGAGATCCTCTACCACCCAGGGAAGGCCAATATCGTGGCTGACGCACTTAGCCGCAAGGCAGCACCGATCAGAGGCATCTGTATAAGGATGAACGTTGTGACTCCGCTGTTAGAGCAGATTCGGGAGGCCCAGCAGAAGACTATGAAGGGGGAACATCGTAAGAGTGGACGTATTGTGGGTCAGGTTTCCTCCTTTGATTATGACACTCGATGATTGTTGACTCTACAACGTAGAGTGTGGGTCCCATATCATGGAGGTGTGCGCTAGGTACTAATGCAGGAGGCGCATAAATCTAGGTTTTCTATCCATCCGGGGGCGAAAAAAATGTATAGGGATCTTCGTCTTGATTATTGGTGGCCCTGCATGAAGAGGGATGTAGCATGGTTCGTTGAGAGATGCCTGACCTGCAGGAAGGTCACGGCCGAGCACCAGAGGCCTCACGGCAAGACTTAACCGTTGGATATTCCGATGTGGAAATGGGAAGACATTACTATGGATTTCATCACAAAGCTTCCCAGGACTACACGGGGAGTGGATTCGATTTAGGTCATCGTGGATCGGTTGACCAAGAGTGCACATTTCATACTGATCCAGGAGAGCATCTCGGCCAAGAAGTTGGCCGATATCTACATCCGAGAGGTAGTAGCTCGGCACGGAGTGCCAGTTTCGGTGAAAGATAGCGGTTATGAATTATTTGGTATGGGTATGATGGGGGAACTCAATAAGCTTTGTGCTTACGGTTTTTAGTTTTGGTTTCAAGTACCTCTTCTTCTAAGGGGAAGGAGCCGACAGTGTAGTAGTGCATCACACATTTGTACATGATTTCTGCATTTTAGAAGCCTGGGATTTGTACTTTGATATTATACTGTTCGTTGGAATGTTTTTGAAACTTATGACTTCTGATTTTGTGGTAAAAGTAATTGTAATGTTGTTTTCTGATGAATATTTCTATAAGTAATATATTTTCAAACAAAAATTTTTGGGTCCTGATTTTGGGATGTTACAACTTATGTGGGAGGGTCGTTTTCGATCGGTCGAATTTCAATGATTGTATTCGAAACATTCATATGGCCATTCAATACAAGGAAAATGAATATGTCCTCGACAAATAACTAAAGGAAATTGATGAAAAAACAGCTACTCCTGAACAAATGGTTGAGTATGGGGCTCAAGAGAAGGACGCGACAAAGGTGTCGTGCAACATGCTAGCCACTATGACTTCTGAGCTTCAGAAGTCCTACGAGGACTTTTGGCCTTTCGAGATGCACCAAGACTTGATGGAAAGGTACCATCAGAGTGCTCGACAAGAAATGTATGAAATCATTGCCTCCATGATAACAACACAAATGAAGGATGGTGAGTTCATCATGACCCACTTACAAATGATGCAAAGATATGTGGACCGCTTGCTAAAGTTGAATGTCAATTTCGAAGAAGAGTTGGCTATTGACATTATCCTACACTCCTTGCCTCCTTGTTATGATCAGTTTAGAATGAATTATCATATGAATAAGGAGGAAGTCACTCTAAGCAATCTTCAAGGCTTACAGAGAACTGTTGAAAGTAGTTTAAAAGGCAAGTCTATTGTACCCACTCCTAGTGCAGCCCCAGTCCTGGAAATTGGACATGGGAAGGGAAAGAAGAAGAAAGCTTCCTCAAAGAATCAAAAGGGAAACTCTCATGATGGATCCTCTTCTAGTGGGTCCAAAGGTGGTTATGTTGCTCCCTCATCCAATCCAAAGGAAGCAGAGTGCCTCCATTGTCAAGAAAAGGGGCACTGGAAACGAAGCTGCCCTAAATACTTACAGGACATCAAGGATGGGAAGATAAATCCCACCTTCGCAGGTATTTATACTATTCAATCTAACAACTCATCACATGCTAGTTCTCGGGTCATTGGTACAACATGTGGCTTTCACATTTGTTCTGATTTGTAGGGTCTAAAAAGAAGTAGGGATGTGGAGAACGGGAAGATAAAATTAATCATGGGGAATAGGAAAGCGTCGCATGTCACCAAGATTGAAGTTTATTCTTTATTGCTTAGTAACGAGTTAGGGCTAGATTTGAACAATTTTTGCTACTCGTCTGATATAGTGAGAAACATTATTTCTTTTCATGGTTTGTATAAACAAGGTTTTAGATTTTCATTTACCAATAAAATTGGTTCTATAAATGCTTTTTATAATGGTACATTTTATTTCGAAGCATTGCCTTGTAATGGTGTATATGAAACTATGAAGGTTGTAGACAACTTAGGAAATAATGTATTGCATATTGATTCGTCGAATGATTTAGAGAAAGCATGCTTGTGGCAATGTCGTCTTGGACATGTCAACAAGAAGCGCATAGACCAACTCTAAAAGGATGGAGTGTTGGAGTCATTTGACTTAAATTCGGATGACACGTGCGAATCTTATTTGCTTGGAAAGATGACTAAATCACCCTTCACTAGTACTTGTGAAATAGTTGAGGGATTATTGGATCTCATACACACTGATGTGTGTGGGCCCTTTAGATCCACCACAAGGCATGCAAATCGCTTTTACGTGACTTTCACCAATGATTATAGCAAATATGGGTATATTTACTTAATCAAGCATAAGTCATAAACTTTTGAAAAGTTTAAAGAGTTTAAGCAAGAAGTAGAGAATCAATTGGGCAGGAAGATACAAATGCTCTGATCTAATCGAGGTGGCGAGGATCTTAGTATTGATTTCCATGACTATCTTAAGGAATGTGGAATTGTTTCACAATTGACGCCACCTAGGACACCGCAACTTAATGGTGTGGATGAGAGGCGCAATCGAACCTTGTTGGACATAGTTTGTTCCTTGATGAGTCGAGCTTTGTTACCTATCTCACTATGGGGGTATGCCTTAGAGACTGCCACCCAAATCCTTAATCTAGTCCCAACAAAGAAGGTTGTCAAAACACCTCACGAGATGTGGACAGGGAAGGTTCCCTTGTTGGCACATATCAAGGTTTGGGGTTGCGAGGCTTTCGTAAGACGAGAGACTCACGACAAGGTTGAACCTTATAGTGAGCATTGTATTTTCATCGGCTACCCACATAAATCCTTTGGATATTTGTTTTATAGACCTAGTGAGAACGTGGCCTTCGTAGCACGAAGGGGTGTCTTTCATGAAAGAGAACTCATATGCCAAGAGGATAGTGGGAGGCAAATTGACCTTGAAGAGCTTCAAGAGTTAACAAATGAAGGAACCTCTAACACTAGCAATCAACCTGAGGATGCGAGTCCTGTTGAACCAGTTGACGAGTCTGTACCTCTAAGACGTTCCATTAGAATTAGTGTTCCACCTATGTTGTATGGTTTACATATAACAAGTCAAGGTGATACGTTTATTAGTGATAACACACTGATAAATTTGGATGAACCTAACAACTACAAGGAATCCATGGCGGGCCAAGAGTCCGCAAAGTGGAAAGAGGCAATGGACAGCGAGATTCAGTCCATGTATGACAATCAAGTTTGGAACTTGGTTGAGAATGTACCAGGTTGTAAGACGGTCAGGTGCAAGTGGATCTTCAAGAAGAAGATCGACATGGATGGGAAAGTACACACATATAAGGCGCGATTGGTTGCGAAGGGCTTTACTCAAACTCCTGGAGTTGACTATGACGAGACCTTCTCACCAGTAGCAAAGATTAAATCTATAAGGATTATGTTATCCATATATGCTTTCATGATTATGAAATATGGCAGACGGATGTCAAATCCACTTTCCTTAATGGGAAGTTGGTTGAAGATGTTTACATGAGTCGGCCAGAGGGTTTTGTAAATGCGAAGTACCCTAATAGAGTGTGTAATCTTAAGAAATCCATTTAAGGATTAAAGCAAGCATCTCACAGATGGAATCTTTGTTTCGATGAGAAAGTCAAAGAGTTTGGTTTTTCGAGAAGCGAGGATGAGTCTTGCGTATATGTCAAGGCTAGTGGGAGTATAGTTAGCTTTCTGGTATTGTATGTGGATGACATACTACTCATAGGAAACGACGTTCCAACCTTGAAGGATGTTAAGACCTGGCTTTAGAAGTGTTTCTCTATGAAGGACCTCGGGGAAGTTTCTTACATTCTAAGGATAAGGCTATTGAGAAATAGGAGTAAAAGACTAATAGGACTTAGTCAAAGTACCTACTTGGACAATGTGTTTAAATGTTTCAACATGGAGAATTCCAAGAAAGGAGAATTTCCTATCCAGAGCAATAGCAAATTGAGTAAGACTCATAGTCCGAGTACCGATGCTGAAATAGCAGAAATGAGTCGAGTACCATATGCTTCCGTCGTTGGCTTGATCATGTATGCTATGACATTTACTCGCCCTGATGTGGCTTTTGCTTTGAGAATTGTTAGTCGATATTAAGGGAATCCTGGTAGAGCTCACTGGATAGCGGTAAAGAACATTATTAAGTACCTACGAAGGACTAAGGACTGGGTCCTTACTCTCGGTGGGAGTGATGACTTAAAAGTGACAGGGTATAGTGACGCCAGCTTTTAGACCGAAAAACATAATTTCCGCTCTTAGTCGGGCTGGGTATTTACCCTAAATGGAGGAGCAATAACATGGAAAAGTTCCAAACATGAGACTGTAGCTGATTCAACGTGTGAATCAGAATATATAGCAGCAAGCAAAGCGTCGAAGGAGGCAATATGGCTAAAGAACTTCATCGAAGACCTTGGAGTTGTACCAGCTGTAAAGGAGCCTATGGAGATTTTCTGTGACAACGAGGGTGCGGTCGCCTTAACAAAGTAACCGAGGGATCATGGCAGATCCAGGCACATTGACAGAAAATATCACTTCATAAGACATCGAGTATAAGAGGGACTCCTCGTGTGAATAGGGTATCATCAGACAATAACCCAACATATCCCCTTACGAAGGGACTGAGTAGGGTTAAGCATTTCCAGCATGCTAAGAGCATTGGCCTAAGGGACGATATTAGTTTTAGTGATTAGATAAGCAGTTAGAAACTTGTAATAAATAAATGTAATTGACATTTGATGATTAAATAATATGGGTTATATTTATAAGTAAAGTTTACTATCTTTTGTCAATTGGTTATTTTGTGTTTCACTTTTGGATGTTTTGACTTCCAAAATAATATGATTATTCAAACCATTCACAGTCAATCATACTTAGGAAGTAAGCTAGAGGTTATATTGTCATGATTTGGCTTGTAGATTGTCTATGTGTTTAGACATAGTAAAGGTTTGTTGCAACGTTCATGATTACTCTTGAAATAAGAATTTGAGTATCGGATTAAACCCATGCTCACATGAATCCATTCATGGAATTTATCACGAGTGATTGTGACATGATAATATCATATAGTCTTCAAACCAAGACATATGATTTGTTGATTACGAGTTGGTTGTCCATTAATAGTACGAAAACGCATCAGTAACTTGATGTTATAAAATGTGTTGTTGTGTATAATCTAGCAAGTAATTAGTATAAACATATAAGTAGAAATTTATCTGTTCCTTTTATCCTAAGAGAATCAAAAGTGATATCATGGCCCCCTCGATGATTTTTTTGACTTACGTGTCGGGCCTGGTCAGGACTCAATTGATGTGTTCAAATTAAGTTCTATGCCAAACAAATCAGAAATCGGGAAAAAAATTGTTGGACAATGAGTATGATTTATTCCATGTCTTTTCCACGCGATATCTAGAAGAACAGAGGACTATATGATCCCTTATCTAAAGTACGCGTGATTGACTAAGTTAGAGTTCGACAACGGATTTTGAGTGTTACGATTGTTAATCGGATTTTAAAGTTGCATTGGTAGTTATAGTTATCAGACTTATCCAAGTGGGAGACTGTTGGATTAGGTGTCTAACCCCATAACTATAATTGGTATGTACCTGACCCGATATTAGCATGGTCCTTTTGGGTTGCCTTCACCGGAGCAATTTGATAGGATGAATTTTTGAGAAAGAGGTTATTTGTGATTTATTAATATACTATCTGAATAATATATTAATTGAGAATCATATTATTTAATTGGCATTGATCAAGAATTAGTGTGGAATTAATTTAGTGATCAAAAGAGACTGATTAAATTTACGGGGACTGATTAGGTAAATCAGTAATACTTATAGTTTGGGCTAATGATCCATGTTGATTAGGGATGGACTAAACCTATATGAGATTCCATAAAGGTTTAGTCCAAAGGGCCTATCAAATGTGAAGAGTCATGGTGAATTAGGGTTTACATGTAAGAAACCCTAGGAATTCCACACTATAAAAGTAACCCCTCGCATCCCTAAAATCGGCCTTAAGAATTCCAAGGTGAAACCCTAACCGATTTGTGCTTCCTAACCTCTCTCTGATGAGCCTCCTTTTGCTTTTGGTGTTTGTAACTTATTGGAGGTATCACACTTGAGGTACTAAGCTCTTCAAAGGCCAAAATCTACAAGCTACAACAAAGACGTATTAATCTAACAAGTTTTTATGTTATATATCTCCAATTGCATGCTAGCTAGGGTATATGCTTTGGATAAAATGAAATTGCATGTATAACTTGAGAAAACTTAGATCTAAAGCATCTAGGGTTGTATGTGCACCATAGGATTGTTATAGTGCTCAAAATCCTTCAGAATTAATATAAGGATCCACAATGGAAGTACTTTAAAACCAGATGCTACAATTCTCCCCCACTTGAATTAGACTTTGTCCTCGAAGTCTGCTGCAGTAACTAGCCTAGGGTAGTGTTTCCACATCTCCACTTTGGTTCCCTCAGACGATCCTCCCCCAGGCCCCGATTCGAACTAAAAGTCAGCTCATTCAGGCGACTTCCTACCCATACCATCTTTGACTTGATAACTTTTATTACTTAAGAAACTATCATAACCTTCACACAATTCGGACATCCACTACCTCAACCGATTCTTAAGTAAGCACAACCACCTCGGAATGCAGATGATATGATATCCCTCACAATCCAAACCATACGGAACCCTTTCTATCCCGAATTACCTTGCTGAATCCACTGGGGATTTAGGACCCTTGACCATCCTCTGCTGTTTAACCCTCCATCCGAAAACAAGGTGGCTCCAAACATGATCCCTAACTAAATAACCTCTGCAGAGAGGCACCACCCATGCCAGCAAAATCCATAACCTTTTGGCTAAAGACCGGATGTCTAGAGAGAGATTCATAAAAGTCGGGAACTCTCTCAAGGTTACAACACCGAATCAACTTTATCAATATGCGTCTCGATACCAGGAACCCATAATCCACGACTGACATTTACTCATTCATTGAATCTACCCTTTTCCTGAGAGAATGATCACTACCAACTATGCGAGAAAAGAAACCAAACACATAAATCACGAATTTTCCACTAATCCCCAAAACCATAAGATACCCCAAGAGCTTTTAATTAACCCGTGACTTGTAACGACCCAATTTTCAAAAGAAAATTTTCATTTTAAGTACCCAAAGTACTTTCCACAAACCATGAAATCCCAAATACAATTGTTTTCAAAATTCATATCAATTACAATTTTATTTTAAAACATCAGAGTGTCCCATAAAAACGCCTGAGAGAGTGTGCACATCACACCATCAAGCCTTGCCCTTGCCCTTAGGCTTGGATGTACCTAAAACAAATCCACAAATTGTAAGCTAATACTTAGTGAGTTCCCCAGAGCATACCCACACATAATTCATATAACACATATCATATTAGCTATAAAAGCTACATATATCACATAAGTCATGCATACAAACATATAAGGATGCCATGGGCTCCCCCCACATGGTCTTATACCAAAGTGTCACGGGCTCACCCCATGGTCTTTAACCAACAAGCCATTGCCTCCCCCACATGGTCTTTCATTCGATTGCCACGGGCTCCCCCCATGGTCTTTAACTATCAAGCCATGGGCTCCCCCACATGGTCTTATCCAAGTTCCATGGGCTCCCCCATGGTATTCCCTGCAAGTATCATATAATCACTGGCATACCATTTTGCATATAGCTAACTATCATACCACATATCTCTACTACAGCTGGTGTACCACATATTACAAAATGGGTCGGCCTTGGTGTTAAATCAAAAAGTGACCCTCTTGAACTTTTGCTACCGCAGTGCCCAAGCCACCGCAGTCAAGCAACCTCTTCATCAACTGTTATCTGAAGTCTTCAGCACCGCAGTCTATATCTTTACTTAGTTTATTTTGTATTTTCTGTAATACACTCTAATATCCAGTATGCCTTGCATGGCTACTCTTAGAGTTGTAAACTTCTCTATAAATAGAGATCACTTTCAATGTATTCAAAACAAGTGTGTGTGAATCTCTCCTCAAATTCTAATACACATCAGTTCTCATTCTATCTTACTTATCAAACCTTCTTATTCTCATAATCGATTACCATCTCTTTTAAAGAGCAAGTCACTTGTGACTTAATAACTAAGTTAGATCTCATTTACTAACTTGGTTTGCATGCATTCCCTGTTATGAATCTGCTTTTGTGTATACTTGATATAACAATTGTTGTCATTTACATTCCTTACTTTTCCGCATCTAACTCACTAACTTCTAACACTTAATATTATTGTTGAGCTAACAGATCCTTCGAGATTAACTATTCCGCTATATACTTTCTCTAACAATTTGTTCAAGTGTGTCTCAAAGTTTTTCTCTCAACACTTGGTGCCTTAGACCCATTGGTATGGTGAGGAGACTCACCTCTCGAATGCTGAACTGACAATCTAAGATCAAATATATCACACGCCAGCTCCAACTCAACTGCCTATAATCAACATTTGATTAACTTTTCACAATCCCGAAATACCATAAATACCCTTAAAGTCAACTCTCGTCAAAGTCAAGGTCAACAGTCCATGTTGATCTCAGCTCATCGAGTGCATCCGGCAACTCGTCGAGCTCCTCCTGAGTCCATTCCACTGAATCCCATGTCAACTCACCGAGTCACCTAAGTGACTCGTCGAGTTCATCCAATGTCCAAAAAACCAAAAGTTCATTCAGACCAACACTCTAATACTTCACTATGCTCATTCAAAAAGTCAACAACGAGTAAACCCTACCCCAAATCGTCGAGTCAACTAATGGACTCGACGAGTTCCTTCAGTCCTTTATAGTGGGATCTAAGGTCCCAAACTTCAGATCCAACCTCCCCTGGTACAGATACCACGTAAAGTTTCAAACTTTACGTGCATGCAAGGCCTCCCAAGGCTATAACATCAAAACTAAGCTTCCTACAAAGTTTTAGTGCATGGAAAGGGTCTAAGCTGAATAAAATGAGAAAATTTATGTCATTGAGGACCTAGCAATGTCCAGATCTGGAACCATATCCTTGTGATAAGTCCAAATCCGAGTATGACCCCAGTTTGCACCAAAAGTGACCATATTCTTCCATAAAACGAGATCTAAGCAATAGAGATCAAGTTAGCAACTTTTTACCTCTAAATGGATGCTAACACCAAGTAGATGTCGGATCCAAAGCCTTCTCCTCTCTTCAATCTCATCAACCTTCAGGTTTGATTCTCAAAAGCACAAGTTCCACTCTCTAAGGCTCACACACTCAAGAAAGCACCAAAATGCGGATAGGGTTTCCTTCTAGACTGTAAGAACGGTGAAAAAGGCTACAAGTGAGCCATAAGTTCTTTAAATAGGGTAAAAACTCCTGAAAATTAGGGTTTCTCTTTACAGCTCCAACTCGTCGAGTTGGCACCTTCTGACTCGTCGAGTAGGATTTAAAACCCACGTCCTCATAATGATATCTACTCGATGATTTGGAGCTCCTTAACTCGTCGTGACTCCTTGACATGCCATTCGAACCACTGCTCCTACGAGCAAGGATGAAAATTCCAAGAACTCCACATTTACCTTGGATCTTTAACAACTCAGGTGTATCCCCATCTGGGAACACACTCAAGACATCAACGAATAACTTTTGATTCGAGACTTCATGACCGATTCCCAACCTTGATGATCATCCCCTAAAATAGCTTGCGAATAAACGGGAGTTATAATGCAACCATTCTGTAGAGACATGATATATGACCCATACTCCCAACAACCTTTAACTGGTCCTTTACCCGAACCAACTAATTTGTGTGATTTCCGACTTCCATCAACACACCAATACCGAAAGTACCATAATCAAAGGAAATCAACAATCATGATCATTGGTCACGCAGCCTATGTATGGAATACCCTGATATTACCTTGATATTGTCAACATTACCTCATTTGGCTTGGTAGGGATCTAATCAATGATCCTCTCATCTCTAACCGCACAACAAGGCCATAACTATACCACGTCCAATTCCTTTCACAGAACCAGCTGCTACCAAAGCAGAGCCCGACGAATTCATGGTCGCCCATGACCCAATAATAGGATAATAGTTTCACCCTTGATCCAATTCAAAAAACTATCACCCAAAAGAACCATGTGAATTTGAACCAGGCCCCAATGCTATCTTGTCCAGCTCAAATACACACAATGAATTATCACCATGCACATCATTAGGGAACCCATAACCTCATCCAAAAGAGTCGAAATACCAAAGCTCTATCAAATCGACAAATATCAATCATAAACAAAAGACATCATCATGAACAATTGGCATAAGATCCCATACTTTATTGAGACTAAATAGATTCCACCCATACATAACTAGTTCAAGAAAACTTCCAAAGTGACCCTGAATGCCACCCAAACCTGAGCCTGCTATGAACCAAAATTCTGCATCACCACTGAGGGTGAACATACCCAGAGACCAAAGGAATATAAAACAAACTAAATTTGATGATAAGTTGACACATCCATTGCACTTCAACTGTCACAGCTTTAAATTTTTGTAGAACCTTTGCTGAAAGAAGAACGATGCAGTCAATAATCGAGGACGCATTGCCATTAAATCTAATGAACCAAAACCCTCGCGGAGCTGAATGTAACAAAATCTGAAACTGATTCCTTGATCAACCTCTTCCCAAGCTAGATTATAATTAGAAATCCACAACACCAGCTGACATTTTCCTTCCGCTGCTGATTCACAACCTAAGTAATCTCAGCGGCTCCTCATCTATCCATTGGCACCTTCAAAAGGGACCAATAGCTGCAATGAGCTCCTTGATTACCCATTTCTTGCAGACTAGCAACTGTAACACCCGAAAACCAGAAGGCCAATTTAGGAAAGAAAATCTCCAAATAAGAAGGCAACTCGTCAAGTTCAAGGGCGAGAACTCGACGAGTAGGCATGTTGTCACGCGTGTTTTTCAAGACCAACTCAACGAGTTGGAGGGGACCAACTCGACAAGTTGGATGGGGTTTGGGAATACCTAGATCCAGGATTTCGCACCCTATTTAAGCATCCTAATCCCCACATGCTGGCCTCATTTCCAGCCTCAAAATCCTAAACCGTAGATCCAGAAACCCTTATGTATTTGTGAGCTTGTGAGCCATTTTTGAGTGAAGTATTGACTGTGTTGAAGCTTGTGAAGGAAGGAGAAGCTTGGGATTCAAGAAGAAGTAGTAGATCCGTAGACTCCATTTCATTCTCATCATTACTGGTAAGCAATTCTCAAACTTGCTTAGTAACTTCTTAGATCTCCTTATTATCATTTTATTGGGTTTTTGGTCCAAGAAGCATGACTCGTGGGAATTGGATGTCCCAAGTGAGTATACCATCAGATTTGGGATCATGGAGGGCTTTTATGACATAAAGGTGCAAACTTTATGGCCATTGAAACCCCATGCACGCTATAGGATGTCATTTTGGCCTTTTAAGCTCCAAAAGGCCATGCATGGAGAGAAAGGCAAAAGATTTACGTGTTCATATAGTTCCAAGGGTCTAGATCTCAGTTTATATGCTTTAGCTTGGAGTATTGATGGCTTGTGGACCAAGATCTAGGTCCTAAATAATTAGGGTTTGAGCTAAACCCATTAATTAAGGGTATTAACAGGTAAAGATGGAAACTTTACCCTTAAAAGGTCATTTTCAATATGTATGTGAAGTATGAAGCTCAAATATGAAGATTATGGGCTTAATCCATTGAGATGAAGCAATAGACTGAAGAACTCGGCGAGTCCATAGGGGGACTCGGCGAGTTAGAACGATTCGGTAAAGGGAAGAACTCGACGAGTCTAACGAGGGACTCGATGAGTTGACCTGTTTTATCACAATTCTGCTGAGTATGGAAACTCGGCAAGTAAGAGGGACGAATCGACGAGTTGAGTCAACTCGGGGCGTTGACTTTGACTTGACCTTGAGCAAGGTTGACCCGAGAGGATTAGGAAGTATGGAATGGCTGCTAAGGGTGATTCAATGAAGGGGTTGGGCCCAATTTAGCAAATTGGGCCATTAGTGGGCCACTAGTGGGCTTAGGAAGTCTACCTAGTATTGAGCCTTTCATATTATGGTTTGGGGCCTTAGGTATGGACCAGGTTGGATTAGGGGTAAATGGTCATTTTACCCTAAGGTGGATTATTGGATTGTGGAATAAGTGCTATTTTGGTAATGGTAGCTCGAGGGGTCGACAGATCAGCAGTTCGGGGATCTACTAGCTAGCAGTTAGAGCTTTATCCGTGGGATTTTGCAGTCAAATTTGTGAGGTGAGTTTTCTCCTATAGTAACGGGTCGAAGGCACCAATGTCGTCCCATTTATGTATGTTAGTATGCTTCTGGATTTCGGTCCGATGTCGGGCGTGGCCCGAGGAATGTTTACATGTATGTTTCCGAGCTACGATTTGATGCCGGGCGGTACACGATGAAGAAATGCATGTTTAGTTATACTTGGTGTCTTTGTAATATTTTTATGTGCCTAGTATAGAGGTGAGTGTGGGCGGGGTCTCGTATCTCATAACTAACTGAGAGTGTAAGAGGTTCCATATCTCACCATTAGCAGAGTAGGGGCGGGGCCCATGATAGGCGAGGCCTTAAGGCTAAAGTATATGGTGTGGTGTATGATTCTTTATGTACTAGCATGATTATATGTTATTGTTTGTATATGTATAGCAGGCGGGGCCCGGACACAGACGGGGCCTGGTAGAAACAAATTTGTATACCGAGCGGGGCCTGATGTCGAACTTTGTCTAATGCCGGGTGGGGCCCAAGGAAGGGGCGAGGTCCAATCTATGTGATTAACTGATTATGTGTATGGTATGTGGTAGTTGTTGGATTGGGTGTCTAAGCCCATAACTATAATTGGTATGTACTTGACCCGAGAGTAGCATGGTCCATTTGGGTTGCCTTCACCAGAACAATTTAATAGGATAGATATTTGAGAAATAGGTTATTTATGATTTATTAATATATTAAAAATATAGTATATTAATTGTGAAATCATATTATTTAATTAGTACTGATCAAAAATTAATTTGAAATTAATTTAGTGATCAAAAGAGACTAATTAAATTAACGGGGACTGATTATGTAAATCAGTGATATATATAGTGTTTGGGCTATTGATCCATGATGGACTAAGTTTATGTAAGTATCCATGAAGAGTTAGCCCACATGAGATATGGATCATAACCTAAGTGTGTTGATTAGGGTTTACCCATGACTCTTGGAATCCTACACTATATAAATGTTACCCCTTAGCCAAAATCGGTCCACCTATGTATTCTAAGAGAATCATAACCGATTTTAGAGTGTATATACTCTCTCTAAAAAAGTCCTCCTTTGTTCATGGTGTTTGTGAACCATTTGAGGCATCACACTTGAGGTGCTAAGCTCTTGAAAGGCCAAAACTACAAGTTGCAATAAAAGGTATTCTTCTAACTTGATTTTATGATTCATGTACCAAAATTGTATGTTGGTTGTAGGCTTCATGCTTTGGAAATTTTATTCCATGTATAACTAGAGAAAACTTAGATCCAAAGTTATTAGGGTTGTATGTGCACCATAGGAGTGTTATAGTACACAAAACCCAACAGTAGTTTGGGGAGACTCACTAAGCTTCGTGCTTACACTTTTTAGTTTTGGTTTCAGGTACTTCTGCTAATAAGGGGAAGAGCTCGAGATGACGGCATTGCACACACCACAGCGTTTAGCCTGGGATGATTTACTTTGATATTTAGACATGTGATTTTGATACAATGTTTTGATATGATGTTTTGAGATATTATCACTTATGTTTTATGAGATGATTTGGATTAGTATGGTTTTATTTATAATTTAAAATGAAAATTTTGGACCATATTTTTGGGATGTTTCAACAACCCATGTGTCTCCAGATGTGACACCCCCATTTTTACGGCCATAAAAGACTGATTTTGTTTATGCTTTTTAATAAAAATCAGAGTAACTTCTTAAGAAAAGTATTGCGGAATTTATTCCCAAAAAAAAATATGATATAAATTTTATCAAATCATTTCTTAAAGAAATGTATTTCCATTACATTACAAAAACCCGGGATGTCAATCATCGATACAGACCATAAACATAAACTAAAAGAAATAAACATCTTAGGCTACGAAACATAATCTGGCCTCAAATCCATAATCTCTCGTCAAGTCATCCAACTATGCTTTTGCCACTACCTGTAATACAAGAAAATGAGTGGGTCACGTTGGGGAGCCTGGTGAGCATATAGGGTTTTCAACCTACAATAAATAAGTTTATTATTTTCAACAATCGTTAACCCGATTACCTGGTCCCGTTATCCCCACCTTACGTCCCTAAAGCATCTATCATAAGGGACCTATCCTAAGGAATTTCATCGGGATGGACACTACTGCTAAGTGGATTCCTCAGCCATTGGTGTCCGTAAGGCAACCATGGGGGGATGGAGTACACCGGTGAACACTTCGTTCACAAACACCTACAGGTTGCGATCCTGCTACTGTTCCACTGGACTTCCTAGAAAAGTCTGTAGCCGTCATCCATACTCCGCTAGATGACTGGAACAACGTCAGCATTGAGGCCTCTCATCATTTTATATCACCATACGCCAACTATTTATCTACCCATGTTCTACCCAACATATTTGTAGATATAAAATACATACATAGTCCAGATCTGTAAAACAAACCTTACATCTTTTATCCAACATAAATTTCAAGGCATAAAATACATATACAGTCTAGATCTGAGGAAAAAATTCAGATCTGAAGAAAAGAAGTTCAGATCTTTCATCCAACATAGATCTCAAAGTATACAGTCTAGATCTGAAGAAAAGTTTAGATCTGAGATGAGGAAGTGTAGATCCGAAGGAAAAAGTTTCAGGTCTGAAAGAAAGAAGTTCAGATCTTTCATCCAGCAAATATCTAAGGTAAACAAATAACATATATATACACATAGCACATAATTTATATAAAATACTACATATCTATGTGTGAGATGAAAGTGACTATAAACTCACCTGATACGGAGTGATTTGGATAGCACCTCGCTTCTAAAAATAACCTTCTTTGACGAAACTAGGAAGTTTGCTTGAAAACCGGGCTTTGTACGAGCAGAGTTTCAGACCGAAAAACTCTTTTTCTTGGAGCCTTCGGGCTCTCCGGGGTTTCCTTCGGGGGCTAGGGGGTTTCCCTAGGCTTTAGGGGGGTTTAGGGAGGTAGTGAGAGAAAGTAGTAAGAGAAAGATGGTAGAAATGTGTGAAGAAAATGAGCTGCCCTCACCCTCTATTTATAGCCTGCGAGGCCTCGGTACGTTGGGCGTACCTTGGACCTACGTTGGGCGTAATGCTTGATCCGTACATACGTGGCAAAACTTCGATGGGGCGACTTGGCTCATTGTGGACGGAGGAAAAAGTCAATATGCAGGGCGTACCTCCTTCGTATGCGGGGCGTAGTGCGAATGCTGAGCGTCCGAAGGTACGCTCGGCGTACCCCTTCACATCCAGCTTCGCAATTTGGACACTCGACTTCTAAAATTCATAACTCTTGCATATGAGCTCCATTTTTTACGTTGTTTATATTCACGTGTAGGTGAGACCGTACTCTACAAATTTCGTTTAGATAGATAAGGCTAAAAGTCGCTCTATCGTAAATTCACTTTTTACGTCTTCCCGGTGTCGTGTCGGTTCCATCGCGAAACTTCGACGGGTCATAACTTCTTCGTTATAACTCGGATTTTGGCGTTCATTTTATTCCCGGAATCCTTGTTTCGACCACTACAACTTTATGTAAAGATATCGTGCTTATCTCACACTTTAATTTTGACGCTTATTTTTATTCTTTATTAATTATACCTTTATAATTAAGTATAAAACACATAATTCGCATAATATTCAGGTAATTCATCTTTCTTACTTTAAAATGGGTTACAATGGTTGACCTAGACTATTACATCATCGCCTCAATGCTTAGCCTCGAAACATGGGCGTTACACCAGAATACATGCACATGATTACCACCTACTATATACCCCTTCCTTGACCAAACCCTGAACCGAGATCCCATACTCGCACTGCCGATCCCTAAAAACCATTATCTTAATACTAGGAACCCGAACCAAGCAGAATACCCAGTTCGCCCCCACTTAGGGTTCGAACTACCACCTATTGGGGTTGAAACCAAACCATAACTCAAACCGGCTCAACCAGGTACAACCATTCCTAATCCTGGAATGTATAACACACACATGATGATCTTCCATATAGGGATCAAACCAATCCTAAGAGAGTCCTTAATTTCAGCTAAAGACCTTTAAAATTTTCCAATCGTGACCACCTTAACATTAAGGAATTCACACAAAAGCATGAGCAAATACCGACTTATGATCCAAAACGTACACTCATTTCCTGCAATCCCAACTGGCGATCTGATATTTGTCTTGCCTATATCCCAAGAACATGGATCCTTGATCACATCACAAAGTATCCATAACACATCAATCCACATGCACACTTATGTGCTGACATACTTTCGACAAATCTCGTGACCAACGGACCCCAAGTTGGGCTTAAATTCCAACTTTGAAGGCCACAAGCCTGCTCACTCCTTCCCCAAACTCCGAAACTGAAGGGGAAAATCCTCGCAATTGATGGCGACATACGAAACCATCAATCAACCATTCTACTCCCAACCGCAATTCCCAAGCCGATCGTAACAATCGTTCCATTCTTAAGTCCCGTGAACCGAATGCAAGGCCTTGAGTTGTCACACCCCAAACCCACAAACGGCAGAAACGTTCAGGGGCGGAGGACGTCATGTACAGTATCACAACAGTGTAAAATAGTAAACAAGCAACAACATCATCCATTGCATTATAAGTAAAGTTTTAATACATGTGTGGTCTTTCATTGTAATAAGACACCAAAAATATACAATCAAAATAAAAGACGAGACTTGTCTGCTCCGTCTTCTCAAAACCTAGCCACCGTACCTGTGTACTGATGTCCTGAGAATACAAGTTATTTTGAAAGAGAGTATCAGCTTTAAAGCTGGTGAATTCATAAGTATTTAAGTGTCATTGTCTTGCTTACTAAAAGCTGTTTTAAAAGTCATGTAAACCTTTAAATGAAAATGTTGATGTAAGTATGAAAAGCCCTAGAAAATCCCTTATTTTCTATCAGTTTGAGATGTAGTCTTCTACCAAGACCCGAATGTTTTGTTATGATAATGTAGTCTTCTACCAAGACCCGAATGTTTTGTTATGATAATGTAGTCTTCTACCAAGACCTGAATGTTTTGTAAGTAAAATGATAGCTTTTCCTTTCTATTGACTAGTACTAAAAGTGCTTAGTCTAACTCATCGTTTATGTGAATATATCACAAAATAAAGTAAACTAGGAAAAATATAATCATGTAAGTGTTATCCCTGGGTAACCAGGATTAACATGACATCGCCGAAGCGAAAGGTATACCCTATGAACATCCGAAGATTGTCCCCTCACCCTCTGTAGCGGCAGCAGGGTGGAGGGAGGGTTAGTCCCATATCAGCGTTAACCTAATAATCATCCGAAGACTTTCATCTCATCCTCTGTTGTAACAGTAGGATGGAGGAATGGTTAGTTCCGTAACTGACTCCTAATATCAGTAACAACCTTAGACATCCGTAGATGTTCATCATCCAGTGTTGCTAACAGCTGGGTTCCGGAAGGGTTAGTCCCGTCTAGACATCCCGTCGAACAGGGATAGGCAGGAAAATTTACACAGAAGGTACAAATAAATCTTCCTAATATAAGTGATAACCTTAGACCTCCGTAGATGGTCATCTACCACTGGTGTTAATCAGATAGGATTCGGAATGGTTAGTCCCACCGAGATATCCCATTGAATCGGGATAGGAAAGATAATTTATACAGAAAATACTAATAAATCATCCTCACAAGTTGAGATACTAGTATCCAGGTAAGTGAATACAGGATAATATATCTATGTAACAGTGTTCATGTATGGTATTCATGTAAGGGTGTTCATGTATCACGTAAGTATATGTAAACATGTTCATGTATCAAGTAAGCATATGTAAATGTACTCATGTATTAGGTAATGTACTGGTGTGGACTTATGAATGAACTGACTCTTGTGTGATTCCTTGTAATAGGAATAATGTTTGATATCTTCAAATTATCCCTATGATAATTTACTGAAAGGTAATTGGTTGTTCAAATAGGTTTATACACTCTTACTACTCAAGGGTGTGGGAAACTAAATGAAAGATGTAAACCATAACAGCAATACATATATAAGATTATAAGTGTATATGCATAGTTTAGTTCAAGAATGTAAATTGGTTTTGTAAAACATATAAGGGTTTTGAACAAATATGAAAGTGACTTGATGTCATTTTGATAAACATTTCAAAAGTAATACATTTGATAACAAAGTATTTAAAGCTAGAAAACCATTTCATGCATCACATTTTGTAGTATGTGAAATCTGTTGAATGAAAACACAGTTATAAAATACATATAGATGATTTAATAACATGCTGTTTTCTACTTGTATTCCCCCCCCCCCCATTAAAGCATTTAAAATCATTTAAACATTGATTAGGGGTATGAACTCACTTGTAGATGGTGGTTCGGATGAACTGGACGGTGTAGGATTGTTAGGCGTCAAGTGAGCACTTGTACACACACTACGATCCTAATGAACATATAATCACACATATATGCACTCAATTAGTCTCAAATTACTGATTGATAATGTTAAGACATCCTAGACATAATAAACACTTTATATAATTGTTTTAAGCCCTAAGGATTGCATCTAAGCTATTGTAGGACAAGGCACTTAGGTTTAGGGTTCCAAAGGACCCCATATATGAGTTTACTCTCCATATACCATCACACATGGAGTTTACAGTTGTAAACTCTTGATTTTATGGCCGTAAACTCCAAGACTCAATGTCTTTGGTTGTTTTAAGGTGTTAAATAATCCCTAGAATTATTCCAACTTGGTGGTTAAGTCCTTGGAAGGGTTTAAGGCATAGAAACACTCCTTTGAGGAGTTTACGGCCCTAAGGCCATTTCCCTTAGAGTTTGCGGCCGTAAACTCTCAAGGATGGGTGTTTTTGATGCTTTCAAGTCTCTTGCATAAGTGGTATAGGTTCTAGACTTTTATTCCAAGCATATGAAGGCCTTAGGCACACTTTGGTGCCTTCGCTTGATGTTCATGGCCCAAGAACCTTATTAGGGTCGTGAACTCGCTTGAAGGGGTGGTTTTGATGTGTTTTAGTCCTTCATTTACGTGGGAACAATTCCTAGTAATTGTCTAAGGCTTTAGGGGCCTTAAAAGCACCCTTTTGTGCATGATTTTGGAGTTCACGGTCCAAGATCATCTTGGGCCGTGAACTCCCAAAATTGGGTGATTCTTTGATGTTTTCTTGTCCCTAATACACTCCTATACAAGTCCAAGGCAGTAGTATATCACAAGGAGGTCTAGGCTTTGTTTCGGGAGTTTACCGCCCAAGAACACCTTGGGGAGTAAACTCCTAAATCTAGTGATTTAGCCTTCTAAATCATGTTATAAACACATATTAAGCTTTCTAACACTACTAGAAAGAGGTACTCATGATTTGGGATAAAAACCCGAAGATCCGTGAGACAGAAAATGGCTTTTCTCTAGTAAGAAATGCGAATAATGAATGAATTTGGTTCAGAATTCTATTTATAGTCCTGAGATATTTTTGGCAGAAAATATTTTTATTCCTGAAATGATCTCTAATATAATAGAGTGTTGGAATAACAGTGTTGCACAAAACCCTAGTGCACCCACTCTCCTGATATCTCTTGAAGTGTAAACCCTGAATTACTCAAACTTGCACGCAAAAGTCTAAAAATTCACTGTGACTGCTATAACTTCTATTGAAGTGATATAGTTTGTACAGAATGGAAATTTCGGGTTGTCACATCATCCCCCCGTTAGAAGGAATTTCGTCCCGAAATTAGAATTTAAGCAATTAAGAAGTTACAAATAACTAAGCGAAAAGGTGAGGGTATTTCAGTTTCATCTGATTCTCTCGTTCCCAAGTGAATTCTGGTCCATGCTTTGCATTCCAGTGCACCTTCACTATCGGGATACGACTCTGCTTTGTTTGCTTGACCTCTTGGTCCATGATCTCTACTGGTTCCTCCAAGAAGTTGAGGCTCTCGTTGATCTCGATCTCGTCGAGTGGAATAACAAGAGTCTCGTCCGACAGACAGTTTTTCAAGTTCGAGACGTGGAAGGTAGGATGTACGTTACTGAGTTCTTGCGGTAGATTGAGTTTGTAAGCTACAAGGTCGATTCTCGCGAGAATCTCGAAAGGCCCTATGTATCTTGGATTGAGCATCCCACGCTTTCCAAAGCGTATCAAGCCCTTCCAGGGTGAGACCTTCAGTAGGACTCGGTCGCCTACCTGGAATTCCAATGGTTTCCTTCGCTTGTCAGCGTAGCTTTTCTGTCGGTCTCTAGAGGCTTTCAATCGTTCACGAATTTGAACGATCTTCTCTGTCGTTTCCCGAATGATCTCCGGACCCGTGAGAGTGCTTTCGGGAACTCGTCCCTTAGCTAACTGGGTATCACCCACCTCAGCCCAACACAGATGGGATCTGCACTTTCGGCCATAGAGGGCATCGAATGGAGCTGCCTTTATGATCGTGTGATAACTATTGTTGTAGGAAAATTCGACAAGGGGTAAATGGGTATCCCAAGATTTTTCAAAGTCAATCACACAGGAACGCAACATATCTTCTTAGGTTTGGATAGTTCTCTCACTTTGCCCGTCGGTCTGTGGGTGGTAGGCTGTACTCATGTCCAGCCTAGTTCCTAGGGAACTTTGTAATGACTGCCAGAACCTCGAAGAGAATCTACTATCTCGGTCCGAGATGATAGATAAAGGAACACCGTGCAGCCTTACAATCTCCCTAATGTAAGTTCTGGTAAGTTTCTCCATCTTGTCTGTTTCTTTGATCGGCAGGAAGTGTGCAGACTTGGTCTGTCTATCGACGATGACCCATATGGAATCAAGTCCACCCGTCGTCTTGGGCAACTTGGTTATGAAGTCCATAGTGATCCGCTCCCACTTCCATTGTGGTATCTCCAGTTGTTGTAGAAGACCGGAGGGTTTCTGGTATTCGACCTTGACCTTTGCGCAAGTAAGGCATTTACTCACGAAGGTAGCAATATTTGCTTTCATGTTAGGCCACCAGTATAACTTTTTAAGATCCAGATACATCTTATCTGAACCCGGGTGGACGGAATAACGAGTGTTGTGAGCTTCGGTCATGACCAAGTCTCTGAAGCCACCGTGTTTCGATGTCCAGATCCGATCCATGAGGTATAAGGTTCCGCCACCCTTGACTTCTAAGTTCTTATCCATCCCTCTAAGGGATTCACCAGCCACGTTTTCAGGTTTCAAAGCATCGAGCTGAGCCTCCTTAATTTGCGTGGACAAGTGTGAATGGATAGTTAGAGTCAAAGATTTGACTCTACGACTAGTATATTCTTTCCGACTTAGGGCGTCGGCTACTACATTGGCTTTACCCGGATGATAACGAATTTCGCACTCGTAATCACTGAGTAGCTCGACCCACCGTCGTTGTCTCATGTTGAGCTCTTTCTGGTCGAAAATGTGTTGCAGACTCTTATGGTTTGTAAAGATCGTGCTTTTTGTACCATATAGGTAATGTCGCCAGATCTTTAGAGCAAACACAACTACTCCTAGCTCAAGATCGTGGGTGGTGTAGTTAACCTCATGTGTCTTCAGCTGTCTCGAGGCGTAGGCTATGACCTTACCTCACTGCATCAAAACACATCCGAGTCCTTGATTGGATGCATCGCAATAGACAATGAAGACTTCTATCCCTTCGGGGAGGGATAGTATCGGGGCGGTGCACAAGGCTCGTTTGAGCGTTTGGAACGCTCTTTCTTGCTTCTCTTCCCAGTCAAAGGCCACGCCTTTCTGGGTTAGGGTTGTCAGAGGTTTCGCGATGTTGGAGAAGTTCTAAATGAACCTGCGATAGTAGCCAGCGAGACCTAGAAATTGATGAATTTTTGTAGGTGTCTTCGGTGCTATGGCCTTGATTTTGGAGGGGTCCACGTGTATTCCCTCTTCGCTAACAACATGCCCCAAAAATTCGACTCGTTGAATCCAAAATTCACATTTGGAGAACTTCGCGTAGAGCTTCTCCGCTCGCAATGTTTCTAAGACTCTACGGAGATGTTGACTATGCTCCTCCTGAGTAACCAAACCCATCCTCATGCCTGAGTAACCATAACCAAGATCAACAGAAACAAAGGTACTGACACGAATCGTGGTATCAAACCATGCTATATCTCCCAACCAGCCCTTAGAATCCCTGAAACTTTCCTTGATTTGAGTATGAATCTTGTGCTTCTAGTAGTATGGGCCCAATACTACCTTCCAACATATCGCAATATCAAATAATAGTGTGGTAACTTGGGGTCAACTTACTGGCCCCGGCTGATCGTACAAATCACATCCTCCTTGATTATTTTGAAAACAATTTGAAAATCATTAAAAAAAAACCCTTTTTCCTTAGTTTGAGATTGGATTCACACGAGTGTTCCTCCAATTCACTCCAACCAAGGCTCTGATACCAACTTGTAACATTCAAAAATTTTCAACAAATTTAATCTTTTCAAAACAAGCCTTTTATTATTATAAGTGTTACAAATTCATTGTTTTCAAACATTATTTAAAACCAGAGTCTCCCAAGATCCAATCGGTTGTAAAACCAAGGATATGTACGGTCACGCCTTCGCCTTGCCACGGTCCGCTAAAGTACCTGAAACCATAAACCAAAATTGTAAGCACAAAGCTTCGTGAGTTCCCCCAAGATACCACCACACAAACATATACCATATACAACAAGCATGCTCAAATACTCATGCATGGCCCAGTCAACCTCGATATCGAATACTAGGCATATCTACGATGGGCCCAGTCATCCTCAGGATCGAATACCCTCGCATCATAAGCATGTTGGTCCAATCAACCATTAGGTTGGAATACCAAACATGTCGGGTCCAATCAACCATCAGGTTGGAATACCTCATGCCTATTGACTGATGCAGCAAGCAGTCCAGTCTCACCACATACCATACAATCATATATCATCCAATCAACCATCGGGCTGGAATACCCCAGGCCCAATCAACCTCCGGGTCCAGTCATCCCTCAGGATGGAATACCCCTAGTTGGAATGCCAATATAAATAACGGGTCTTGTCATCCTCAGGATGGAATACCCTCGGACCCAATCAACCATCGGGTTGGAATGCCCCCGGTCTGTTGGCTCACGTACATAACAGTAAAACCTCAACCACCAACCAACATATAAGCAGTCAACAGACAATCAGATAGATCCTACAGATCACTAAGCATAACATCATCCTATATACTAGGATACAGATCTAACAGATCACTACAATATACCAACATGCGATAAACCAGGATAATAATCCAATGGGTCAGCCTTGGTGCCTTCGACCCAAAAGTACAGTGAGGAAAACTCACCTCACAAACTGAACAGAAGCTGATGAGGTCCCGACTCCGAATCTCAACTCTCCGATGGACACCTATTCCCTCCAAATGACCAATTTCCATCAAAATCCCAAAATACCCAGAATACCCTCAAGGTCAAACTTGGTCAAAGTCAACTGGTCAAACCAAATAGGTCAACTAAGTCAACCCAACCAAGTTAACTCGATCAAGTCAACTTAGGTTATGTATGCGGGGAGTACTCCTGATGTGTGTTGGGCGTACACGAAGCCTCGCAGGTTGACCACCATCGGGGTGGTTGACCTCGTACGCAGGGCCTACTCTCTCAAACTTCATAACTCATTAAGTGCTTAATGGATTAAGCACTTATGTCCATATTGCAGATCCATGGCTAAAGTACACACTAGATTCATAAAGTTTCCAACTTTATGACTTTACATGCCCATTAAGTGATTAACTCAAGGTCATAAGCCATTAAGACCTTCTACAAGATACGTGGAGCAAAACTAAGCATTGGACTTCATTTTTATGACTTAGGACCCCTCCTAGGGTCTGAAAAGGACAACTCAAATCGTCAAGAACATGTCATGCTCAAGATACGACATTTGGGACCAAAAAGTATCACTAAAACACCCATTTCAAGATCAACATGATTGAAAGATAAACTTGCAAGCTTTATAGCTTTGAAGGGTTGCAAATAAAGAAAGTCCCAAATCCAAAGTGCTTCACTCTTCCAAGATGATCTTGGCTTCCTTCCTTCTTCTAAGCACACCAACACACACTTTCAGGCTAGAAATGGCTTCTCAAGGTGAACTAGGGTTACAAACATGAATGGGAGGGTGGAGGTTGAGAAGATGAAGGGGAAATGAGGCCATAAGGATGCTTAAATACTAGCAAAACCCTAAAAATTAGGGTTTCCTCATATGACACGTATGCATAGTGTACATTGATGTATGCCCAGCGTACTAGGGTGCTCCCTAGTATGCTCAACGTACACCATGTATGCATGGCGTACTCCAAAGACCTAAATTACAACAATGCCAAGGCCCTTTTTGCATATATTTTTTGAACTTTGGGACTAAATGCAATACATCTCAATATAAGGATCCATAATGGAAGTACTTCAAATCCAGATGTTACACAAGGACTCCTCTAGTTGTGTAGTTAAACAGTTGCTCAGACGATTCATCTGGTGTAACGCTCGTAGATCAGGGCAAGTCAATTTAGAGACGATAAGCATCAAAAGTGACTTTTTGATAAAAGATTATTTATAATGAAATAATCTTAACTAAGTTGTAGTGGTCATGGCAAGGTTTCTGAAAATATAAAGAAAGCCGAAATCCGAGTTATAACGAAGAAGTTATGACATGTCGAAGTTTCGCAACAGAACTGGCACGACACATCACGACGTAAATAGTGAATTTACGATAGAGCGATATTTGGCCTTAGATATCTAAACGAAAGTCGTAGAATATGTTAAACCGAGAGCGTTCATAAGAAGAACGTCTAAATCTGACTTCGTATGAAGAAGTTATGATTTTTCAAAGTTTCGACTTAGCGGTATGCAACCCAAAGTTCGAATATAAGATCGAGCGATTTCTAGCCGAAACAATCTAAACGAGAATTGAAGATCTCGTTGATAGTAGTTCAACGGTAAAAAGACAGACGAAAACAGAAGTCGGATGAAGAAGTTATGAGTTTATAACGGGGTTATCCTGTCCCGGCCTACTAAAAATAATATAATAAAAATTTAAAGTCAAAATTAGCCGACGGAGTCTAGACAAGAGTTGTAGAGCATAATCTCACCTACGCGTGGATATAAAGAACGTCAAAAACAGAGCTCGTATGAGGAAGATATCAATTGCTGAAGTTTTTTAAAATAATTAAAATTTATAAATACAATATAAATTCGGATAATACATGAATTCGTGACGCGCCGATCCTATCCACCCGGTACGCCCAGCGTACGCATGAAAGAGGCATTACGCCCCTTGTAGATGGAAGTTACGCCCATCGTAACCTGATGACCAGCAGCCTATAAATAGAAGACGAGGGTTGTCGATATTATTTGCTAATTTACACTTCTCTCCCCTTTTTCTTTCTTCTTCTTGGCAATTTATACCCCCGAAGCCCCGATATCAATCCCGACACCCGAAGCAAGTCCTGAAGCCCCGAAGATCCCGAGAATTAAAGTTTCCGAGCTGAAACTCTGCCCGCGAGAGGCCCGGTTTCAAGGAAGTATCCTGGTTTCACCGAGGAATTCTACATTTAGAGTCGTAGTGATGCCCGATCATCGTATTATCAAGTGAGTGTGTGGTTACTTTCTTCTAACACACAAATATGAAGTATTTGCTATGGAATACGTGTTATGTGTTTATATATTGTTTGTTTATTTAAGGTGGACGTGAAATGAATGTTTTATATAGGTTCTAAATGAGTTAACCTGTATTTGTATTTTAGATCTACAAATATGTTGGGTAGAACATGGGTAGATGGAATAATTGGTGTGTAATGAAAGATGGTATGAGTGAACCATGGTGACTATGGAGTTAGCGCCTGTTAAGGTGAACCTTGGTAACTATGGACTTAGCGTCTGTTAAGTGAACCTTGGTGACTATGGAGTTAGCGCCCGATAGCTATGGATTTAGTACCTAATAGATAAACTTTGGCAGCAATGGACTTTGTGTCAATTCTTTAGGTCAATCCTTAGGAACGAATGAAGGAAGGATAGTCGATTCTTAGGGTAAAACCTTAAGAAATAAAAAAGATAATGGGGATGGGTAATTGGGTTGATTGTTTGATGATTGAATATAATAAATATATTATTGTGGGTTGAAAACCTTATATGCTTACCAGGCTCCCAAGCCTAACTCACTCAGTTCTCTTTGCATTACAGGTAATGGCACAAGAGTATAAGTTGGTGGAATTGACGAGAGATTTTGGATTATAGATCATTAGTTGTAAATAACTGTTGTAAGGTCTATTTTATATTGTTTATGCTTTTGGTCTGTATCGGAACATGACATCCTGAGATTTTGTTATTATTAATGAAAAGTACATTGTCGTTGAGAAATGTTTTGATAAAGTTTTATCATATTTTGTTTGGGAACAAATTTCGCAACCCTTTTAATCAAATGATTACTTTGATTTTATAAAACAAAGCATAAAAAAATCGGTTTTTTCTGGCCGTGAATTTGGGGATGTCACATCTGGTAAGGTGATTCTTCCAGATGATCGTCGAATTAGGATTTGTGAGAACCGTTTGGGCAGGGTAGGTGGCCTTACATCAGCTTTATAAATATGTATAATGTTTGTTTGCAGGAATGTAATTATATATTATTGTTAATATAGAATGGGCTTGAAAACCCTTTGAATCTCACCAGGTTTCACAAACCTGACTCACTCAATTTATATGCATTACATGTGGCGGAACTAAAGCCGATGGATTCTAGTTAGGATATCGAGTGAAATATGAGTTGTGCATGTGATAGTATTTCAAGACCTTTATTTCTACATTGTAACATATGTTTGGATATTAAAGGCAACATCCATGGTATTTTAATAAAATGAAATAACTTATGTTATCTCAAATTGTTTTAATTAAACTGAGATTTTTTAGCAACAACATAACTTAAAGCGTAAAGAAAAAAGTTTTAATCGGTTCTGAAAATAAGAGGATGTCACATACACTTTTTCCCCTCAGTTAACAGTTTTTCATAAAGTTAAAGTATTGGTATTATATAAGTTATTAATTTGGTCCCTTAATATATTTTAAGTTATATATTTTGTCACTTATATAATTTCTTTTTATAGTTTGCAGCTTTATTAATATAACTTTTTATTGTTATAATTTATCAATTAATTGTTATTCATTTACAGTATCCATTGTTTCTAATTTATTTAATCATTATAAATTTTTACGATATTTATTATGGTATTAACTTATAAAATTTATATGTTCTTAAACCATCCCTTATACTCATGGAGAGCTTCCAGATCACCCATCGAAGTAACCACGAACAACCCCAGCACAACCGGAGTACTGTCCAGTGAAAACGAAGAGAGAGAAAGAACAGAGGGACAAAAGAAGGTTGAGAGAGAAGAAATCGGTCAAGAAGCCCTGGTTGAGCGTTGCGTCTCGTCGTAGGCACAACGATCCATCACGAAAACGACGAACCACGACTGTCCGGGATGGTGTGCACGACCGTTGTTCGTGGCCACGTAGACCACAACCAGGTTCGTGGTCCGTATACCGGACGACCTTACTATCAATATCTTATAATATGTTTGTACAATTCATCGTGATTGATTTACCTTATTTCGTATTCCTAATTTATATAGATGTTATAAATTTTTATGATATTTATTATGATTAAATATATATATATATATATATATATATATATATATATATATATATATATATATATTAAAAGAATGTTCTCTTATAAATAGTAAACTTGTATTTTTTTTTGTTAACTTTGTCCCTTAATTTTTAGCAATTTTGACACTTTTGGTCATTTGAATCAAAAATTTTATATTTTTAGGAACCTTTAAGTTTTAATATTCAAAGTCTGGCCACAACACTTTAAGGAATTGGCAACTTTGGTCAAATTTCTAAAAACTTGTTAATTCCAACCCCATTAATTTTTTAGCCATTTTGACACTTTTGGTCCTTACAGTAAACTTTTACATTTTTTCATAAAAAACACAAAAAACGGTCCAGGACGAAACCCGGGTTTTTTCCGCTAGTTTTAACTTGTAAATTTTATACGCTTCTACTATCAACATCATGTGATATGTTTTTACTAAATAGCGATGCTATTATCAATTTATTTATTTAAACAAATGAATTTATGTGTACTTAATCAAGATATAATTTCAAATCTTATTTTCGTTGCTATTTGGTACTTGTTTAGATCAAAACTTTATTTTGATATTTTTGTGTTCTAATATGGTATAATCGATATTATTTTATATGTAAACTGCGAACATTTGTGTAAATTACTTTTAATATACGAATTGCAAAAAAGATTCTTTGTCACAGTAGTGATGACTTCAGTAGCTATTAATTATTCTTATTAACTTGAACTCGATTTGCTATTATTGTGTTCAAAGTCGACTTGCAACGACTTGATCCATAAGCAAATCAACATTGACTAATACATTTTCACATAGAATAAGGGATATGCTTGACTGACTTTCGGGTAATTCTCCTCAATATAATATGTAAAATTTGGCTTATATTTTATTTATTTATTTTATTTTTATTAAACGTATATTTGTTATTAGACAAATAAAACATATTCATATTACTTATATATAATTCCAGTTAATGTATTTCTTTTTCATAGATGAAGACAACACTTTTGTTGTTAAATAATGTTTAGTCAATTTTTTTAAATGGTTTAAAATATAGTGACAGTAAACTTGCATATTGCAAATATATATATATATATATATATATATATATATATATATATATATATATATATATATATATATATATATATATATATATATATATATATATATATATATTGCAATTTGCTATTATTGTGTTTATAGTTGACTTGTAACGACTTGAGCAATAAGCAAATCAACATTGACTAATACATTTCCACAAAGAATAGGAGACATGCTTTGACTAACTTCAAGGTAATTCTCCTCCATTAATATGTACAATCTGGCTTATATTTTTTATTTTATTCTTATTGAACCGTGTTTTCGTTATTTGACAAATTATATATATATATATATATATATATATATATATATATATATATATATATATATATATATATATATATATATATATATATCGGAAAAATAAATATATGACTTTCATGTATGTAACATTAGCTATAGAACTATCGAAATTAACTTCATTTTAACTAAAAACATAATTTTCTTTCTTTTCTTGGTTCTTACTATTGTTTTTTAACTCATTATTTTTGATATCGTCATTCAACTCCAACATATATGTATTTCAAATGTTTTTCTTTATTAGAATTCTAATAGGTTTTATAACTTCCTTCGAAACCTACCTTATGTATACTTGCATGGTTTTCTTATAAAACTCCATAAAAATATATATACAAAGCCTAACATAATCTCTAATATAGGATGCAAGAAAGATGGTACAGAGATTTGATTGTAGATTGTTAAAACAATGTAGTTTTTGATGGTTCTATGCCTAACACATCGCCCGACATCGGGCTTAACCCGGTAAAAATATAATACATATCACATGCATGAGTTACGCAGACAACTTGCATACTAACATATCAAACCATGGGTCGACATTGGTGCCTTCGACCCACTAAACACAGTGAGGAAACTCACCTCTAGTTGATGAAATATGTCACAACTAGCATTTTTGCTAGGAAATTCTACTCTCATGCAATCATTCACCTAGTGTAATAACTTTTACTCTAAAGGAATATCATGCTCCACTCTCATTCAAATATATCTCATATGTCTAAATAAGGGTTGGAAACGCTAGATATCCCGACTCAAGTTCATTATGGACTATGATTCTCTCATTGGACCTAATGGACCAATAAACCCTTAACTTAATTCTTTTAAGCTAAGAGTCTTAAGTTGGGCCTTATTTGAACTCACATTCATTAAGATATAGTATTTTGTGCTTTAATGGGCCTAGAATGACCCACACCTTTCTCATGGACCTATTGGGCCGAGAACTACCTTAAAGGCCCAATGGGCCGAAAATTTCCTTTATGGGCTTCATAATTTCGAACCAAAGAAAGGATTGAGCCAAGCTAATTCACCCCCCATTCCTCCTAGCCCAAAATCTCGGCCCAAGATCAAATAAGACAAAAAAAAGGGAAATATAATGAGAGTTGACTTAGGAGGTGCCACCTCCATAATGTCCAACATACATCCATGCAAGGACCCCCATACTTCCAAGCATGTCACCTCACCATCTCTCTCTCCCTTCTCTCTCCATATTCTCGGCCAACCCTCTCACCACCTTCATTTTTCATTCAAAAACTCTCTTAAACACTCTCAAATACCTCTTCCCTCCTCCATCAAAAATCTCGAGTTGGTGTGTGCTTTCAAGAGGATTCTCCACCAAAAATCATCATCCTAGGTAAGTTTTTACTTATATCCATGGTTTAGCTTCTTGATTTCTTCAAAATCTCCTCTTAACCCTTTCCATTTCGTGAATCATACATCTTAGAGCCATCTAAGTTGTAAAGCTCCTCAAGAAGCTTGCTAGGGCCAAAAACCTCTTCACATCTTCATCAAAAACCGAAACCTTCAAACAAGGTGAGCTTCATACTCCCTATTTTTCTGTTTTATAAGTTTTGTGGGAGGGGAATACAAGTGAAAGTGTAGATCTATATGTGTTTTGTATGCCTTGTATGATTTCTATGCTTATATATGTGTATTTGTGTGTTTATGATGTTGGATCTAGCCATAAACCCCTAAAAATCGAGATATACTTTGTGTTAAATGATACTAGCATCAAATATATTTCTACATACAAAGTGTTTCAAGGAAAATAGCTAAATGGCTTAATAACATCTTCTTTGGGCTAAAAACTCAATTTTTGGACATAAAATGTTAAAAATATAAAGTTAAAGGGCCCAAAATGAAATTTTTCGAATTCTGATAGGTGAGATGATTCAAAACAGTTTCCATAATGTATTTTCTGAATATATACTCTTTTGGAGGATTAAAAACATAATTTTCAAGTTTAATGGGCTAAAAACGACATTTTCGGCCCAATAGGGCCCAATATGTGAAATTTCCCAAACTTGAGGGGCTGAACCTTATTTTTCTGCAAAACAGTGGGTTATTAGTGTCCTAAATACTTTTCAAAGGTCAAAAATGCTTTCCATAGTTAGAAAGGACCAAAGTTGCAAAAATTTTCCAATTTGGGCCAAAAGTGTAAAATTTCGAAATAAAGGGCTACAACCGAGAAAAATTGTATTTTCAGGGTCTAAAACTGTTTTCAATTTCATTAACTTTTGATGTTAAAATGCCAAGAAAAATGGTTTAAGGACTAAACCGGAAATTAATTTACTTAAAGGGGTGAAAAAGTAAATTTTACAAACAATGAGGGGCTGAAAACAGAAAACTTTCAAGGCTAATTCAATACATACAATTTGATCAAATGATGGCACCGCGACTATCGATGAAATACAATACACTACAATACCAAAAATCGTTGTGAAACGAATTGGTTCGATCTCGAACCAATGAAAATCCAAAACTACTAACACTACGACGCTCAATACACACATGGAACTCTCGGAACTCTATACACTCGTGGAACTACTCTATACGTCGACGTACCCTCCTTAGGCCCAAAAGTTTCAAATCATGCTTGTTTGGCCTAGCTAGCCCGATGACATGATCTTTAGGCCCAAAGGATACTTGCTTACATGTAGTTGGGTCCAATACGACTTAACCTCGTGTAAAAGGACTTTCAATGGCAAACGTGCTGCTGGTCCCCTAGGGTCCTTCGGTACTGCTAGTAGAGTCGGGAACTCACGATTGCGAGTTGGGCTTCGGCCCCTTCGCATTCGCAATGGTCTTGAACGACGTAGGGAAATACCGAGGGTTTCGCACCTTCTCCTTTTCCCTTCGGTCGTGGGACTACACAAGTCCGGGAGGGTTGGGTTATGTGAATAAGTGCGAGCGACGCCTAATCGCTTGTATGGTTGTCAACTGGACGTTTTCATTAACGTATGTTACAACAATTCACAACCCACTGTACACCCAATGCCTCCGGAGCTCAACGAATACACCGGTCGTAACAAAATAACAACACGTGAACTAATTTAAAGCAAAATATTAGGAAAACGTCGGGTTTTCCTAGGGTTTTCAACTATTACCCCTATGAACTACATAACAAGTTTTACAAATTGCACGCTTACATCTATAGAAAACAAACAAGCATACTTATGGATCTTCACACCTTTTTGACTATACTATTTTCAGAAAATATCGGATTTTCTGGTGGTTTCCAAACAATACAAAACATTGGATTTCAAACACAACTTATGAACTCACCAACATTTCATATGTTGACGTTTTTCAAAATACTTGTATTCTCAGGTAACAGATGAAGTGAAGGATGAATTGTACCATATGACGTTCTGCTGTTGTTTAATTAGTATCGAACAATTACTTTTGGGAATGTAATGTTTTGAGACAATGTAATGAATGTAAACACTATCAGTTGTAATATTCAAATGTTGGTGATGAATGATGTTATGTTTCATGTATATTCATTGTGATGGTATTCAATTGAGTCACAACAACCCCCGGACGTTTCCGCCGTCTGGTTCGGGGGTGTGACAAAATACTCAAACGAATCTCTGACTGCTGATCTGGAAAATTCTCGTGCTATCATCACAAAACAATACCCAATTTATAATTGGATCTTAACCCGAAATCAAGAATCTAAGTTGCTTAGCCCATAACCAGGGTAAAAGACCATTTTAACATTTTTCTAACTTAGCTCGAAGCCAAAGCCCAACCCAACTACTCAAAAGGTCCAATTCCTAAAAGGCAACCCAAAGCCCAATCATGGCCCAATATTCCAAATTGGGCCCATAACCCATCATGGGCCTAAATCCAACGATGCCCAATATGTTAGACAAAAAGCCCAAATAATAAACCCTATGGCCCAACATGATCCAAAGTCAAAAGTCTAAACTCCAACAACTGGTCCTTATGTCGTGACCAATCCTTGGTCACGTCATAAGGACCAACCCGACCCAGTTCCGACTCAACGAGTCAACTCAACCCATCAAGAAGGTTCCAGTCCCCGTCACGTCGCGACCTAACCCTAAGTCACATCGTGACCTAATCCGGACAAAATAGTCGGGATGGACAACATTCTCACGACGCGACGATCCTAATCCTCGCGTCGTGAGATCTGTACTGACCATCTTAAAGCATTAAGCCCCTATTCCTTACAACCATAACTTGGGACTTTCCAGGGGGTCTTCCTTTCCCAAAGGATGATAAAAATCATAGTTTTTCATTCATGCATGTCCAATGCATAACTCAAACTCTTACTAGGTAAAAAGTGGGGAAAATGACTCAAACTTGGAGTCTCAAACTAGTGAACTACACTAAAACTCATATCCAAAGACTATATTGAAGAAAAAGAGTCAATGCTCCATAAAGTTGTCAACTTTATGGATCCCATGCAAGCAATCCCACCCAATCATGCCAAAACGAGCTTATAACTTAGATATAGAATGAAAAATGTAGAAAGGTCCAAGCTTTAAGACTTCCAATGGTCCAAAAGCTCCAAGAGATTGCAAGGTAGGAGCTAAAACGGCAAGAGGTTGCTTAAAAAAGGTCTTCTTCCACTTCAAATAGCTAAAAACCACCAAAGAATGCTTCAACGATCTAAAAAATGTCTAAGGACTTCAAAAGGGTCGAGATAAGGGTTTTCCAGAGGCTTAGAGGGTGAAAGAACCTGAGAATGGATAACCCTAGCCTCTCATTCACTTAAATACCCCAAAATTAGGGTTTAGAGTCATTAAGCCACTCTCACGTTGTGAGATCTTATGCCTCACGTCGTGAGTCTCAAAAATGCGAGTCAACAGGTCAATGGTCACTCACTATGTGATCCCCAAGATCTCACGTCATGAGGATCCTCATAATGCAAAATAAAAGAATGAACGTTAGTACCTTAGGGTTTCGGATGCTACAATTCTCCCCCACTTGAATCAAACTTCGTCCTTGAAGTCCGCAACTCCAAATAACTCCGGATAGTGCTCCTTCATCATGTCTTCCGGCTCCTACGTCCATTCAGAACCCTTGCAATGCTGCCATTGAACTTTCACTAGCTCAACAACCTTGTTCCTCAAGGTTTTCGTCTTCCGGTCAAGAATCATCACCGGTCTCTCAATGTAGTTCAGGCGATCATCCACCTAAATATCCTCCAATGGAACCACTACGGAATCATCGACTAAACACTTCTACAACTTAGAGACATGGAACGTGATATGGATCTGACTGAGCTCATCTGGAAGATCTAAGCGATATGCAACCCGGCCCACCCGTGCCAAAACCCTGAAAGGACCGATATACATGGGGCCAGATTGCCCTTCTTCCTGAATCGGATGACACATTTTCAAGGTGACACCTTCAGGAGAACCATGTCCCCCACCTGAAACTCTAAGTCTGACCGGTGCCTGTCGGTATAACTTTTCCGCCGACTCTGAGCTGTCTGAAGCCTCCTCCGAACCTGTTGGATCAACTTAGTAGCCTCGAGTATGTAACATCCCAAAATTCAAGGCCAAAAATTTCATTTTAATTATGTTATTACATAAAACCATCAGTATAAAAACATTGATAGTAACGTCTCATGTCAAAATCCAAGTGCCAATAATCCAAAACATAGTATCATAAAACCATATCAAAGCATAATCCCCAAGGATCTCATGTGCGGAAAACATAGTGTGATGCGCTGCGATCGAGCTGACTCCTTTTTTTTTAAAACGAAGTACCTGAAACCAAAATTGAAAACCGTAAGCACAAAGCTTAGTGAGTTCCCCCATCATACCACATACCATACAATCATATAATGAACAGCTAGGATATACGGGCCTCGCCCACACTCATGGAGATACGGGCCTCGCCCATACTCCGCTAGCTGGGAGATACGGGCCTCGCCCACACTCTGCTAGCTAGGAGATACGGGCCTCGCCCACACTCCACTATCTCTGAGACACGGGCCTCGCCCACACTCATGGAGATACGGGCCTCACCCATACTCCGCTAGCTGGGAGATACGGGCCTCGCCCATACTCCATTATCTCTGAGATACGGGCCTCGCCCACACTCAGCTACTATCACATATATCATAACATATCATGCCATCATATAAACATATCATCACATACTGTCAGACATATCTGGGGTGTCTGATCTACCCTTCGGTCCTAACAACCAAACTCTACTACTATCACATATAACATATCAGGTAGTAGCAAACCCAAATAATATCACAAAGACAATCATCTAACATACAACTCCTACTCGTGGGCCGGCATTGTGGCCGTAGACCCACCGCTACTGGAAGGTAACTCACCTCACACTGCTGAAGTCCCGTAGACACAATCCCACACTGCTGAAGTCCCGCAGACTCAACCCCAGTTGCTGGATGACAGATTCCCGATCTGTCAATATCAAAACATCACCCAATTAATAATTGGATCCTACTACATAACCATAAACACTTACTTTGGATAATAACATTACCCCAAGCTTGGCTTAATCAAGCCCAAGGCCCAATCCGTAGGCCCAAAGTCAATTAGGAATCAAAGCCCAACACATGGCCCAATTTTCCAATTTGGGCCTAGGCCCATACATGGTCTCATTCTAAGGCCCAACATCATATAATCATTAAGGCCCAAACTATGGCCCAATTTTCCAAATTGGGCCCAAGCCCCTTACATGAGCCTTAACCTAGGCCCATTAAATTACTCTACACCATTTGCTTGATCTTGGATAGCCCATTTAATAACACAAATCATCAAGGCCCAATAGAAAGGCCCAACAATAAACCCAAGTGAAATTAGAGTTTCACATAAAATGATGATTAGGGTTAAGTTTCCTACTTAACCCATTAAGGACTTAATCCATTAAGTCCAATATTGCTTAGATTAATTTCCGCCAATGATTATTATTTAATATTCCAGGTTATTAAATAATTCCCGTGTGTCCCGCTTAATTCCCCAAATTAAGATTTATTGGCATTAGGGTTTTCCAACACAAATACTAGCCCATTATTAATTTGTTGGACTTTTAGGTTATTTAGGGCTTTATTGGGCCTATCAAGCCCACTAGAATATCATTGAGCCCATTAGGGTTTTATTGGGTCAATTAGAGTCTATTAGACTCATTAGGGTTTTCACTAAGCCCATTTGGCTTCATTGGGCCCATTAGGCTAACAAGGCCCATTAGGGTTTCTAGCATCCCCAACCGAGTCTATCACAAAAGGCAAAGCGCACCGCCACCCGACACGGCGGCCGGTGGCGGCAGCTACCACCCTAAGGTGGTGGTTTTCAATTTCTTTTCATTATACCATTCATGTTACAATTACAACTCAAGATCCAAAATCACACACACACACACTAAAGAAAACACACCCACCATGGGTGGCATCCACCACCTCACGGTGGTGGCAGTGGCTCTTCCATGAACTCTGGCAAGACACCTAAACACGCGCACAAACTCCAAACTAGAGACCAGACCCCAGGAAAATACGCATCTACACGAACACCAAGCGGCAGTGAAGGGCAGTTTGACGGTCCTTAGGGTCGGCAGCACCCTTAGCGACCAAATTGAGCAGTGACAGATGACGGCTTTGGCTTCAACAACAACGATACAATGCGGCGACGATCGATCCCGACGATGGCGGTGGCGAACAGCAAGAATGAGAAGAAAAAGGGAAGAAGAATGCGGCGACAACATCACACGTCGGCAGCAAAGGTGAAGTAGGAGCGCCTGGAGGCTGCCCTCTTCCCCTCGTCAGTCTTCAATGTTGCCAGCGACAAGGAGGCTCAAAGATGACGATATAGCGGTGTCGGAACTGAGCCGGCGGACTCGTTGCTGCACCGGCGGCCGAGGGGGGGGGGGCTCCCATGGTGATGGCGGTTACCAGGAGGCTCCGAATGGGTGGTTTGACTGGTCGGGAAACTATTATTAAGGTGGCGGCGGTCCCACCGACTCCAACAGCCACGGTGGTCGCCGACGGTGACGATGACCTCAAGGCTGGTGCGGCGCCGATAATGGGAGAAGAAAGAATGTCGGCTGCCATATACTTAGGGTTAGGGTTCTTCGATGTCATCGCAACATATATATACCCGGATTTATTACAACTTTCCCATAATTACACACTTGGTCCCTCCCCTTGGGATCTTTTCAAGATTAATCCAATAATTACCATTTAAACCCCGACATCTAAAATTCTTCTCAAAACAACTTCGTAATTTACTAAGCAACCCTTAACTTCTCAATTATGCCCAGTAACTCCTCGAGATCAACTCTTATTATATAATTATTAATTTTAGGGCTACCATTTGTTCATTAATTTATTTAATTATCAAATAAATAAACAGGGTATTACAGAGTACTACTTCGGTACTCTGCATAACCCAGTGACCGACCTCACTCCAACATATCGGGGTCCTATATTTCCTCCCGTAAAACATCTCAAAAGGAGGCGATCAATGTTGGCGTGATAACTGTTGTTATATGAAAAATTCCGCTAACGGAAGATACGTATCCTAACTCCCACCAAAGTCCAAAACACACGCCCGCAACATATCCTCTAGAGTTTGAATGGTCTGCTCGCTCTGGCCATCGGTCTGCAGATGAAAGGTTGTGCTAAAATGGAGACGAGTACCCAACTCGTCATGGAACCTCTTCCAAAACATGGAAGTAAACTTGACATCCCTGTCTGAAACCACGGAAACCGACATCCCATGTTGTGCCACAAACTCCCTAATGTATACATATACCAATTTCTCTACAAAGATACTCTCCTAGATTGGGATAAAATGCACGCTCTTGGTTAATCGAATCCACTCTACGCGTAGTCCGAGGCAATTTCGTGATGAAATTCATGGTGATCTTCTCCCATTTCCATACGGGGATCTCCAATGGCTACATTTTGACATGATGTCAATGTTACTCAGCCTTGACTTTACTGTAAGTTAAGCACCACTCTATATACCAAGCCACATCCCGCCTCATGCAGGGCCACCAATAATCAGGACGAAGATCTCTACACATCTTCGTCGCCCCAGGATGAATGGAGAACCTAGATTTGTGCGCCTCCTCCATCAGAACCTGACGCACACCACCCCGATATGAAACCCATACTCTCCGATGAAGAGTCAACAACCCACGACTATCATAATCGAAGGAAGCCACCTGACCCACAGTATTCTCACTCTTTCGGGGCTCTTCATTCATAGCCTCGATCCGAGCCTCCCGAATCCGCTCCAATAATGGAGTAATCATGATCATCCTGAAACATACATCCCTGATTGGATCCGCAACCGCCTTGAGGCTGAGAACATCAGCCACCACATTGGCCTTCCCCGGATGATAAAGGATCTCACAATCACAATCCTTCACCACGTCCAACCATCAACGCTGCCTTATATTCAGATTTGGCTGATGCATCAGATACCTCAGGCTTTTGTGGTCTGCGTAAATAGTATAGTGGACCCCATAGAGGTAATGTCGCCAAATCTTGAGGGCGAAACCATACACCTCCAAATCATGCATTGGATAATTCGCTTCATGAGGCTTTAGTTGCCTCGAAGCGTAAGCGATCGTGCGACCCCTCTGCATCAACACTACCCCCAAACTCATGATCGACGCATCACAATACACCACAAAATCCTCAACACCCTCCGACAGGGTCAAAATCGGTGCCTCGAACAACCGCTATCTCAAGGTCTCAAAAGTTGCATGTTGCTCATGCCCCTAGTGAAATATAACTATCTTCTTTGTCAACCGAGTCAAGGGAACAACTATCTTGGATAAATCATTGATGAATCTCCGATAATAACCTGCTAGACAAAGGAAACTCCGAATCTCAGATGGAGACCTCGGGACCTCCCACCGCATCATGGCCTTGACCTTGGCCGGATCGACCAGAATACCATTCTGGTTAATAAGGTGTTGGATTAGTGTCTAAGTCCATAACTATTTTGGTATGTACTTGACCCGATGGTGCATGGTCCTTTTGGGTTGCCTTCACCAAAGCAACTTGATTGGAGAAATAAATAGAGATAGAGGTTATTATGATTTATTAATATGTTATAAGAATAATATATTAAAGGAGAAATCATATTTGTTTAATATTTGTTTAATATTGGTCAATAATTAATTAAGAATTAATTTTATGATCAAGTGTAATTAATTAAACTAGAGGGGCTGAATTGTAATTATGTGATAGTTACAAAATAAGGTAAGGATTATCTTATATATATGGTGAACGAATTTGAGGTGTAAATCCCTTAGAATTTGACTAGGATAAGGATTTCTAGGACTTATCTTATGGTTGCTTGGTGGATAAGCAACTAGATAAGGATAAGGACTAAAACCCTAATCTTTACACCTATATAAACCCCCTAAGACATAGAAATTCGTCCAACCCTTCCCAAGAGGTCCTAAGGACGAATTCTAACCTCCCTCCTCTCTCTTTATACCTTCTCCACTTGCTTATGGTGTTTGTAAGCCATTAGAGGAGTGACACTTGTGACTCTTAGCCTTCCAAGGTCAATTCAAGGAGGAATTGGATTGTTATTGCTATATAACAATCAAGGTATGTTCTTAAACCTAATTACATGTGAATTCTGATTTCCATATGCTAGAATTAGGGTTTATAGTCTTGGATTCAAAGCATGTACAATAGAGAAACCTAGATCCAAGCATTAGGGTTTGTATGAGCACATAGGATGTCTTATGACCAAAACCCATCAATGGTATCAGAGCCATGATTGGTTTCTATTGTATTGATGCTTGATGTAACTGAAAATCGTGTTTTGGCCTCACTATTCGACCTGACTCGGCGAGTCACTCTTGGACTCGGCGAGTCAGCCCTACTCGGCGAGTTCCAGAGGGTGACTCGGCGAGTCGGTGCGTCAAACAGTGCTTATCTCGGGATTTCTTGCTGTTTTTGCATTGGGATAATTACCTTATCATGTTAGATTAATATTAATCCAATTATATGATATATTTGACTATAATTTTAATCTAATTGAAGATATTTATCAATTAATAGGATAATTGTTTCCTTATAAGATAATTGATTAATTATTTTAAATAAATTGATAAATTATTTTGCAAGAAATCGTCAAATATGGATAATTATGTGATTAAATGTTAATTTGAATTATTTGTTATTTGATCCTTGTTGTGAAAAGTTTCATATTTGGCCCTTTAGGTTTTATAGTTTAAATTTGAACCCCAAAAGTTTTGTTGTTTTGAAATTTTAATAGTTGAAACCCTAATGTTTTGAAAAAAGGTTTCAAAACTTGCCCTCAAGTTTTGGAATTTAAATTTTGATTAAATAGTTTAATTTTGATGCATATTTAAATTCTAAACCCTAATGTGTTGAAATGTTTCAAAACTTGCCCTCAAGTTTTGGAATTTAAAAGTTGATTAAAAGTTTAATTAGGAATGTTAAGTTCTAAAACTCTAAGAAGTTTTGAAAAGGTTCAAATCACACCCTTATGGTTTTATTGATTAATTAAGGTGTATAATTAAAAGAGGTTTAATAAATCCATAAAATTTTAGGTTTACAATTTAAGTGAATTAAAAGTATAATTGTTAAATTGAACCACCAAATATTTTAAAGTGTAAAATACACCCTATACTATATATAACATTAAAAGTCTAACATTATATATATGTATGAGTAAAAGTCAGTCTTACCGTTAGTAGGCCTCATTCACGAAGCTGGTCTATAAGGGGTGTTTAAGGAAATTGCCTATAAAATGGCGATTGAATGGGTATCCACTCTTACCCACCGCACTCTTGACTAGTGGAGGGTCGTTAGCCAAACGGGTAGGATAGGACGAAACCTTCCATTATAAGTATAATGAATTATAAAAGTAACTAGATGTTTTTCAAAATTCCCAATCTTAGTTACTTAGGCAAAAGTGAATTGATGCAATTCCATGAAATTACACTTTGTGCCCTTGCGAAGACGTTAGTGGAGCGTGTGTGGTTTACCGGCACACTAAATGGGTCTAAGCAAAGGTAGCAAAGGGTGACTCAATGTTTGTCATAGTTCGGTGGAGCGTGTGTGGTTTACCAGCACATTGAATAGGTGACTGTAACATGTGAGGGCACCATGTAAGTTTGCATGGTTATTCACACCCGCTTTGTGATCCTCGACATCCCAGTCACAAACAAGAGGGGCATATCGAGATTTAAACATGCCATTGAAAGTTCAATGAATCTCAAAGGATCTAGGAGTTTTCATAGATTTAAAACTTAAATTCTTTTTCGTTTTTCGTGGTGGAAATTAGTGAATCGTCATTCACTTACCTTCAAATATTCTGCAATTAGGGTTACGGCATCCATCTCCCGAGTTGTAGAATATTGTGTTGGGTCCTAGCCTTAGTATCTCATTTGGGTGATTTACTAAGGACTCAATCTATCAACTAACTTGAATTCGTTTTCTCCCGTATTGTAGATGTCAAAGTTCGACAACTATGGTTTTCCCAAATCCCGTGGAACAAGCTTTCCACATGAAGATGGTATTCCACGATTCAATCGAGGAACAAGAAATCATGCTTCACTTCCTCCTCCTCCTCCTATTGTTCTCCCCAACCCACAAGATCGAAGAATTGAAAGGTTCAATATCACTAAAGCCCTATTGGAAATGAAACATGAAGATGGTAAACCCGTGTGTGCCCACGTTCTAGGAATGAAATCACACATTGATAGGTTGATAATGTTGGGTGTGTCATTCCCAGATGAGTTGGCTGTGAATTGGGTTTTGCAGTCACTTCCTGAATCATATAATGAGTTCAAAAGAAAGTATTATATGATGAATCATGACGACAACCTCATTGACCTAACTTACATGCTCATTGCTGCTGAATCAGAAATGATTTGGCGAAGCAATGGAGCGTATTTGTTGGAAAAGTCAACCAACCATGCTTCCGAGGACGTTCTAGGAGAACCGACCTGCGTTTGCTGCCAAAAGAGAGGGCGTTGGATACAAGTCTGCCCAAAGAGCCCGAAGAGTCCAGAAGATGGGAGAGTCAAAGAGTATGGCTGCGCTTCAGGTAAAATCCACTATCTAACTCCATTAAGTTCCTATTCATTAATTCTTAATACATAATGTAATAAGATTGCATTTGAATGTTTTATAGGATCGATGAAAAGAAAGGAAGCTTGGTGAAAGAACAAGATGAATCTAATCACAAGGAATGGATCTTGATCGCATGGACTTGAAGATTAGATTTTGAGCTTAGATAGTTATGATAGAGTTGTTAGAAATTTTCTTTTGAAATACATAGTTTTCAATGGATTTTGCATTGTAAGGACAAATGTTTTCCGCTGCTTTTATAAATAAAATAAATTTTCGTTTGACTTATTTATTTATTTGTTTATTTCCTTGCAATGAAATTGTTATGAAAATTGGTGTTTGAATATTTCTACAACAAATGGATATGATTCTTATTTATGGTGTTTATGGAAAAGTCGAGAATTTACCAAATAGGGAGAGTTTCTCATCGCCCAAAGTTTCAATTGGACAGAAATTTGGAATCACGCAACTTGGTTGCACGATGAATGAGAAATTTCATATTTGGAAATTAGACAAATTCATTGACAAAGTGTCAAGTGAAGGACTAAGAAATCGAGCACACAATGTTGCGTGTTGATCAAGACCACCATAAGAGTAACAATGATATTCGTCATGATTTACTAAAGGTTTAGTAAATATGATTATACTTACAAGATTAAGTGTAATTTTGAATTGATTAAAGGGTTTAGATCAATAGCAGAACGAATAAGAAGAATCAAGTAGGCAGAAAGATAAAAGTTTATCCATTCTAAGAAGATGGGAGAGTACCTTTTATGCTTTATGATAGGTCTTAATGATTAAGAACCATATCTCAATTGATCCTCTAAGTGAGTCTTAGTACAATTGTATGTTTAAGAAGAGGAATCAAGAATTGAAGAAATGGTTAAATCAATAAGTCAATCATACTTCATTCCAATAACAAGTCTTAAAGTTAAGATTGTGACATTGAGTGAAAGGTATTAAGAAGGTTTATAACTTTCATTAAATGTGGAAAGTTGTGATGTCTTGGATAAGACAAAGACCAACTAGGACCAATTTATGAAGTCTTTTGATAAAAGCTACACTAACTCTTGAATATTTGTTTGTCAAGAAATGGTTTTTGACAAGAGAATCTTATATGTCAAGGAGTCAGTGGGAGTCTTAATGGTCTTGAAAGGTTTCAAGAACAAATCAAATAAACCTTATCGATCATCACTAGCACATGAGTTGAGGTTTACAACCTATCGTGTTGACATTATTTTGATTCTGTGCCAATCCAATCGAGTTAATTATGCATGTGAGTTCTATGAGTTCTCATTTTAAACGCATAAAAGGCAAAGCACCTTAATCAATGAAAGGTACATTGATAGGAAAGGGTGAGCTGCTTAACTACTTGGAAGACATGGTGGGCAGCTGTGCTACCATAAAGGCAAGAAATCGAGATCAAGAAAGTTCGATCCATAAGAGTTTGAATTTGTCGTAAACCTTGGTTTTGACAAATTCACATGGATAGGAACAAATACATTGTTTAAATCTAAGTGTCATAAGATTTCCTCCTTCATGAAAATGATTGTGAGGAAATGCTTTCACTAAGACAGATTTTAAGAAGATAGTGATTGTAAAATTGCATTCTCGAATTCAATTATGGTTACGGCTTCCCTTTCCATAATTTGAATTGTGAGGTTTGGCAATTAGTCTTAATTGTTTAGACACACATATGAACTATCGAAGGCAAATGTGTATAAGTTCAAGAAACATTGATAAAAGATTATCAAAGCACTAAGTATTAGAAACATGAACTTAAGAAATTCAATAAGCATTGTTTTTCTGCAAGTTAAGATGTTTATGAATACATGTCGAAGCTAGTGGGAGCATAAGTGTTATGTTTTATAATAATCATCAAGATAGTGGGAGCATAAAAGTTATGATTGTATGATTATTAAGGAAAGTATTGCAAGATTAGCAATATTAATTATAGAAAACAAGAGTCATACTTTGCAAAGTTGCAATAATTGAAGAGTTGTTTTGCTATAATTAAGGGAGAGAATATTATGCTTCATTTCAAATCTAAAGGTTTAGGTTGAGAAATGTTAATAAAATTTAGTCAAAGGTACAAAGTGTGTTCTTAAAATTTCGATTATGATTACGGCATCCCTCTTCACAATTCGAATTTTGAGAACATAGCAAATAAAACATTATGCGTCGTGTCCCATACGCTTCGGGTATAGGATCGATTGCAAATGCTTTAATGTTTGACCATTCTAAAATTTTCCAAATGTCTAGCACATTTAGAGAGAAAAAGGACTAGAATCGGTTTAGACTAAAATAATTAAACAACTATCAAAGGACAATCCAAGTTCGACGAGGATTGGTCGCTTGTGAGTAGTTGGAAGTATAGTATTGGAAAATATGGAAATGTTTCCATATTGGATGGACTATATCGACATCATTACGAATAGATAAGATTCTATTAAGAATGAGTTGTCATATGGAAAATATGGAAGCGTGTCCATATTGGGAATTGAATATTGAAAATCTATGTCTAGATTAGAAACTTCTATGCAAAAGGATGTTCAAAGAATGTACTTTGAGTGAGAGACATCACATCTATGGAATTGTTTTGTAACAATCTCCGATAGAGGACTTCGTAATATCATTGGCAATAGTCTTTATGACTTTGGTGCAGTGACATTACGAAAGGATAAGTTGCATAGAATGTTAGAATCTAGCATATTCTATAAGTAACAAGAATTTGATATTCTTTAACTTATGAAAAACGGAGTTGGAGTTGTGAAATGAGAAGGATTGGAAATGTGTTCAATGTGATCTATTTCAAAAAGTAAGAACCATAGGTAAACATTGTGTGCATGCTAGGAGCATGGGACAAGTGTTGGAATTCAAGTAAGAAGTTGATTACCCGAAACGACAAATAATGAGTAATCGATATGGTGATAAATAAAAGGAGTTTTATTTATACTCAAAGGTTTGAGGCCATATGGAATTAGTATTATTCTTGTGTTTCACATTTGCATGTTTTGACTTCCAGAATAATTGAGTTTATTAAGAATAATCGAATTATTCAAACGGGCCACAGTCGTTCATATGTTGGAAGTAGGTATGAATGAAGACTGTCGTGAATTGGTGTGTGGATTGTCTAAAAGAGTATTAGACATAAGCAAATGTTTGCTGCAACGTTCATGAGTGCTTATGAATGTGATTTAAGCATTGGATTAAACCCACACTCACTTGGATCACTCCATGGATTATATCACGAGTGATTGGTGAGACGATAACATCTTATATTCTTGAGACCGAGATGTGTGAGTTGTATCTTGCAAATCGGTTGCACATTGATAATATGTAAACGCACCAGTAACTTGGTGTTATAAAACATATTGTTGTGTGTGATTCGGTGCGTGAGTACAAGCAAGCATTGTATCAAAGTTTATCCGTTCCTTTTATCCAAAGTAGGATAAAAGCGATATCTTTGGGCCCCTCGATGGTTTAGTGATGACAAACGTAAATGCTCGGCCGGGCTAGGGCTAATTTAATTTGTTCAATTAGTCTGTCGTTATAAATCAGAAATCGAGAAGTAGTACAAAGAGAATGATTAGAAATCATATCTCATATGATATCTAGAATGGAGGAATATATGATCCCTTATCTAAGGACACGCGTATTTGATATGATCAGAGTTGACAGCGGCTTTGGAAAGCTACGATTGCAGATCGGGATCCGAAGTCATACGCAGAATAGTTGTTAGACTTATCCAAGTGGGAGACTGTTGGATTAGTGTCTAAGTCCATAACTATTTTGGTATGTACTTGACCCGATGGTGCATGGTCCTTTTGGGTTGCCTTCACCAAAGCAACTTGATTGGAGAAATAAATAGAGATAGAGGTTATTATGATTTATTAATATGTTATAAGAATAATATATTAAAGGAGAAATCATATTTGTTTAATATTTGTTTAATATTGGTCAATAATTAATTAAGAATTAATTTTGTGATCAAGTGTAATTAATTAAACTAGAGGGGCTGAATTGTAATTATGTGATAGTTACAAAATAAGGTAAGGATTATCTTATATATATGGTGAACGAATTTGAGGTGTAAATCCCTTAGAATTTGACTAGGATAAGGATTTCTAGGACTTATCTTATGGTTGCTTGGTGGATAAGCAACTAGATAAGGATAAGGACTAAAACCCTAATCTTTACACCTATATAAACCCCCTAAGACATAGGAATTCGTCCAACCCTTCCCAAGAGGTCCTAAGGACGAATTCTAACCTCCCTCCTCTCTCTTTATACCTTCTCCACTTGCTTATGGTGTTTGTAAGCCATTAGAGGAGTGACACTTGTGACTCTCAGCCTTCCAAGGTCAATTCAAGGAGGAATTGGATTGTTATTGCTATATAACAATCAAGGTATGTTCTTAAACCTAATTACATGTGAATTCTGATTTCCATATGCTAGAATTAGGGTTTATAGTCTTGGATTCAAAGCATGTACAATAGAGAAACCTAGATCCAAGCATTAGGGTTTGTATGAGCACATAGGATGTCTTATGACCAAAACCCATCATAAGGTGCCCCAGAAAATGCACCTCGTGCAACCAAAACTCACACCTTGAGAACTTTGTGAAAAGTCTCTCCCTCCTCAAAGTCTCCAACACCTCCCTCAAGTGCTCCTCGTGTTGCTCCCGGGTCTTAGAATAGACCAAGATGTCATCAATGAATACAATCATAAACCAATCCAACATCCTCTTGCACACACGATTCATGAGATCCATGAACATGACTAGAGCATTGGTGAGCCCAAAAGTCATCACCACGGACTCATAACAAGTCCAAAAAGTTGTTTTCTACACATCGTCATATCTAATCTTCATATGATGATAACCCGAACGCTAATCAATCTTGGAAAACCAAGATGCACCCTGAAGTTGGTCAAACAAATCATCAATCCTCGGGAGTGGATAACGGTTCTTCACCGTTACCTTACTCATCTCACGGTAGTCAATGCACATACGATGATACCCATCCTTCTTCTTCATAAATATGATCGGTGCTCCTCATGGTGAACTGCTCGGTCGAATGAATCCCTTGTCTAATAGCTCCTGCAGTTGTGTAGACAAATCCTACATCTCGATAGGAGCCAACCGCTACGGTACTTTGGCTATCGGAGCCGCACCCTGGACCAGATCAATCCTAAACTCAACCTGCCTCTCCGGAGGCACCCCAGGAAAATCCTCCGGAAACACATCCGAATACTCCAGCACAATAGGCACATCATCCACAGTCGACTTACCCTTATCATGGGTATCCATAACGTAGGTGACAAATCCGAAACATCCCTGTTGAATATAGCGCCTAACCTCGTTGTTAAGCACAAAATAGGCCCATGCAGAGCTCTCTCTCCCTAAACCAATAACTCTCCCCCACTTGGGGTTCGAATCTGAACTAACCGCTTCTCATAATCGAGCATTGCCCCATTAAAGCTCAACTAATCCATGCCCACGATAACCTTGTTCCCAAGCAAAGGAATGGGAACCAAATCAACCAGATACCACTTGCTAAACAACTAGAGAATACAACCCCGATGAACCCTCGCTACCCGGACTGATCGATCATCCACAATCTTGACATCTAAAGGACAATTCAGCTCCCTCGGAGCTCAAGCAAACCTCTTGCTAAGCGCAAGTGACACCAAGGATCGGCTAGCCCCTGAATCATACAATACCAATGTAGAAATACCGTTCACGAGGTATAACCCTAAAATAAAACACATAAATATAAGCATGTAATTCAATATAAATAAAGAGTTAAGGAGAAGATACATACCCGTCACCACGTCAGGATCTACACGAGCCTCTTGGCTGTAACCTGAAAAGTCCTACTCTTCGCCACAGGTGCATCCGCCTTACCCCGGCAGCCTTCAGTAATTTGTAGAGTTGCAGGAGTCGGTGCTGACACCGGTTGTAACATCCCAAAATTCAAGGCCAAAAATTTCATTTTTAAATACATTATTATATAAAACCATCAATATAAAAACATTCATATTAATATCTCATGTCAAAACCAAAGTGTCAATATTCAAAACATATTATCATAAAACCATATCAGAGTGTAATCCCAAAGATCTCATGTGCAGAAAACATAGTGTGATGCGTTGCGATCAAGCCGACTCCTTTCCTTTGAAAACGAGTACCTGAAACCAAAACTGTAAACCGTAAGCACAAAGTTTAGTGAGTTCCCCCATCATACCGCATACCATACGATCATATAACATACATATACTGTCAGGCATATCTGGGTGCCCGACCTACCCCTTCAGTCCTCTCGACCGGATACTGCCTAGCATATCTGGGTGCTAGCCTCCCCTTCGGTCCTCTCGATCGGATACTGCCTAGCATACCTGGGTGTTGGGCTCCCCTTCGGTCCTCTCGACCGGGTACTGCCTAGCATATCTGGGTGCTGGCCTCCCCTTCGGTTTCACCCCTAACACTACCACATAAAAGCATAGCATAAACACATAAGTCATATACTGCCTAACATATCTGGGTGTTAGCCTACCCCTTCGGTCATGTCGACCAGTAAGTGGGGACTATTTCACCCCCTACTACTACCACATAGCATCATATCACATATATCATAATCTGTCTAGCATAGTTGGGTACTAATCTACCCCTTCTGCCCTATCGAATGGTAACAGGGGACTATTTCACCCCTACTACCACTATCACATAACATCATATCATGCTAGCACATAAACATAACAGGTAGTAGTAAACATAAACAATTATCACAAAGACAATCATCTAACAACAACTCCTACTGGTGGGGCCGGCATTGTGGCCATAGACCCACCGCTACTGGAAGGTAACTCACCTCACACTACTGAAGTCCCGTAAACACAATCCCACACTGCTGAAGTCCCACAGACTCAACCCCAGCTTCTGGATGACAGATTCCCGATCTGTCAATATCAAAACTAATGAGTTTTGGTCCTAAGAACATCCTATGTGCTCATACAAATCCTAATGCTTGGATCTAGGTTTCTCTATTGTACATGCAAGTTATCCAAGACTATAAACCCTAATTCTAACATTCAAGTAATCATATTAACATGAGAATAGGTTTAAGATGTTACCTTGATTGTTATGTAGCAATAACAATCCCAAATCTCCTTGTATTGACTTTGGAAGGCTTAGAGTCACAAGTGTCACTCCTCTAATGGTTCACAAACACCATAAGCAAGAGGATGAAGATGAGAGAGGTTAGAGGCTGCCCAAAAACGTGTGAAACCCTAGAAGGTTGCTTGTCCACGTTTTTGGTCCTTAAGGGGTCTATATATAGTAAGGCAATTAGGGTTATCTAACAAGGAAACCCTAATTTGGTTGCTTAAGCCCCAAGCAACCCATGGAGCCCTTTCCTTAAGGCCTTGGACGATTTCATATGGGCTTCCCCCATAGAATTCGTCCACCTTATAATAAAAGGAAATTCATGGCCCAAATTGCAATTATCTTATAATTACAATTCCAGTCCCTTAAGTATAATTAATCTCTTTTAGTCACAAAACTAATTACCAATTAATTATTGACTAATATTAATTAAACAATATGATTTCTCCTTTAATATATTATTCTCATAATATATTAATAAATCATATTTAATCCTTTCTCTCCATAATTCATCCTATCAAGTTGCTTTGGTGAAGGCAACCCAAAAGGACCATGCACCATCGGGTCAAGTACATACCAAAATAGTTATGGACTTAGACACTAATCCAATAATCTCCCACTTGGATAAGTCTAATAACTATTCTGCATATGACTTCAGATCCTGATCTGCAATCATAGCTTTCCAAAGCCGCTGTCAACTATGATCATATCAGATACGCGTGTCCTTAGATAAGGGATCATATATTCCTCCATTCTAGATATCATATGAGATATGATTTCAAATCATTCTCTTTGTACTATATCTCGATTCCCGATTTATGATGACTGACTAATTGAACAAATCAAATTAGCCTTAGCCCGACCGAGCATTTACGTTTGTCATCACTAAATCATCGAGGGGCCCAAAGATATCGCTTTTATCCTACTTTGAATAAAAGGAATGGATAAAAATTGATTCAATGCTCTCTTGCACTTACTCACCGAATCACACACAACAATATGTTTTATAACACCAAGTTACTAGTGCATTTACATATCATCAATGTGCAACCGATTTGCAAGATACAACTCACACATCTCGGTTTCAAGAATATAAGACTTATGCTCCCACCTTAACGACTTTGCAATGTATAACTCTTGTTTTCTATAATTAATATTGCCAACTTGCAATACTTTCTATAATAATCGTACAATCATAACTTTTATGCTCCCACTATCATGATGATTACTATAAAACATAACACTTATGCTCCCACTAGCTTCGACATGTATTCATAAACATCTTAACTTTCAAAAAAACAATGCTTATTGAATTTCTTAAGTTCATGTTTCTAATACTTAGTGCTTTGATAATCTTTTATCAAGGCTTCTTGAACTTATACACCTTTGCATTAGAAAGTTCATATGTGTGTGTAAACAATTGCCAAACCTCACAATTCAAATTATGGAAAGGGATACCGTAACCATAATTGAATTCGAGAATGCAATTTTATAATCACTATCTTCTTAAAATCTTTCTTAGTGAAAGCATTTCCTCACAATCATTTTCATGAAGGAGGAAATCTTATGACACTTAGATTTAACGGTGTATTTGTTCCTATCCATGTGAATTTGTCAAAACCAAAGTTTACGACAAATTCAAACTCATATGGATCGAACTTTCTTGATCTTGATTTCTTGCCTTTATGGTAGCACAGTTGCCCACCATGTCTTCCAAGTAGTTAAGCATCTCACCTTTTCTTATCAATGTACTTTCCATTGATCAAGGTCCTTGCCTTTTATGCATTCAAATGAGAACTCATAGGACTCACATGCATAATTAACTCAATTGGAACGGCATAGAAACAAAATAATGTCAACACGATATGTTGTAAACTTCAACTCGTGTGCTAGTGATGATCGATAAGGTTTATTTGATTTGTTCTTGAAACCTTTCAAGACCATTAAGACTCCCACTGACTCCTTGACATATAAGATTCTCTTGTCAACAAACATTTCTTGACAAACAAATATTCAAGAGTTAGTGTAGCTTTTATTAAAACATTTCATAAATTGGTCCTAGTTGGTCTTTTTTCTTATCCAAGACATCACAACTTTCCACATTTGATGAATGTTACAAACCTTCTTAATACTTTTCACTCAATGTCACAATCATAACTTTAAGACTTGTTATTGGAACGAAGTATGATTGACTTCTTGATTTAACCATTTCTTCAATTCTTGATTCCTCTTCTTAGACATACAATTGTACTAAGACTCACTTAGATGATCAATTGAGATATGGTTCTTAATCATTAAGACCTATCATAAAGCATAAAAGGTACTCTCCCTTCTTTTTAGAATGGAGAAACTTTTATCTTTCTGCCTACTTGATTCTTCTTATTCGTTCTGCTATTGATTTAAACTTTTTCAATCAATTCAGAATTACACTTAATCTTGTAAGTATAATCATATTTACTAAACTTTTAGTAAACCATGACGAATATCTTGTTACTCTTACGGTGAGCTTGATCAACACACAACTTTGTGTGCTCGATCTCCTAGTCCTTCACTTGACATTTTGTCAACGAATTAGTCTAATTTCCAAATATGAAATTTCTCATTCATCATGCAACCAAGTTGCATGATTCCAAGTTTATGTCCAATTGAAACTTGGGCGATGAGAAACTCTCCCTATTTGGTAAACTCTCGACTTTCCATAAATAACATAATAAGAACCAAATCCATTATTGCTAATAATAGAAACATTTTAACATCAATTTTTCATACACGCCATTGCAAGGATAATATAAAAAATCAAAATTTATTTTATGCGGAAAAAATTTGTCCTTACAATGCAACTCATTGAAAAACTTATGCTAATACATCTTTCTTAGCAATCTAATTCTAACTCTAAGTAGTAGCTTAAGAATCTAATCTTCGAGAAATGCGATCGAAATCCATTCCTTCACGGTTATATTCTGCTCACTTCTTCCTTTAAGCTCCCTTTCTTTTCTTCGATTCTACAAAACATCAATTGTAATCTTATCACATTATGTATTAAGAATCTAGAATAGAAGCTTAAAAGAGTTAGTTAGTGGATTTTACCTATATTAGAGCCATACGTTTCGACTCTCCCATCTCTTAGATCTCTTAGGTAAATGGGGCAGCTTCGTCTCCAATGCCCTTTCTCTTGGCAATAAAAGCAAATTGACTCCTTTGGAACTTGACATGGAACTAATTCAGACATTGCCTTTCTCTTATGATCAAACTTTTCGATCATAGCATGTCTTTCATTGCCATTGTCTATATCCATAGAGGTCTTGAAGATAGATTCACCAATCAACTTTGCTTTTCTATTGCGCCAAACCATTGCTGATTCAGCAGCAATAAGCATATAGGTGAGATCTATAAGGGTCACGTCGCAGTTCATCATATAGTACTCTCTTACGAACTCACTATATGAGTTAGGAAGTGACTGAAGAACCCAATCAACAACCATTTCCTAATAGACAACGGATCCCAACATTCTTAACCTAACAATGTGTGACTTCATCCCTAGGACGTGTGCACACACCGACTTTCCTTCTTTATGTTTACTTGCCAAAAGGGCTTGAGTGATCTTTAACTTTTCAAGCCTTAGAACTTGTGGGTTAGGGAGAATAATTGGAGGAGGTGGAGGAAGTGAAGTATGATCTCTTGTTCATCGATCGAATCGTGGAATATCATCTTCATGTGGAATGCTTGTTCCACGGGATTTGGGAAAACCATAGTTGTCGAACTTTGACATCTACAATACGGGAGAGAACGAATTCAAGTTAGTTGATTGAATGAGTCCTTAGCAAATCACCCAAATGAGATACTAAGGCTAGGACCCAACACAATATTCTACAACTTGGGAGAGGGATGCCGTAACCCAAATTGCAGAACATTTGAAGGTAAGTGAATGACGATTCACTAATTTCCACCATGAAAAACGAAAAAGAAATTTTAAGTTTTAAATCTACGAAAACTCCTAGATCCTTTCAGATTCATTGAACTTTCAATGGCATATTTAAATCTCGATATGCCCCTCTTGTTTGTGACTGGGATGCCGAGGATCACAAAGCGGGTGTGAATAACCATGCAAACTTACATGGTGCCCTCACATGTTACAGTCACCTATTCGATGTGCCGGTAAACCACACACGCTCCACCGAACTATGAAAAACATTGAGTCCCCCTTTGCTACCTTTGCTTAGAACCATTTAGTGTGCCGGTAAACCACACACGCTCCACTAATGTCTTCGCAAGGGCACAAAGTGTAATTTCATGGAATTGTATCAATTCACTTTTGCCTAAGTAACTAAGATTGGGAATTTTTAAAACATTTAGTTACTTTTGTACTTTATTATACTTATAATGAAAGGTTTTGTCCTATCCTACCCATTCGGCTAACGACCCTCCACTAGTCAAGAGTGCGGTGGGTAAGAGTGGATACCCATTCAATCGCCATTTTATAGGCAATTTCCTTAAACACCCCTTATAGACCAGCTTCATGAATGAGGCCTACTAACGGTAAGACTGACTTTTACTCATACATATATATAATGTTAGACTTTTAGTGTTATATATAGTATAGGGTGTATTTTACACTTTTAAAATATTAGGTGGTTAAATTTAACAATTATACTTTTAATTCAACTAAATTGTAAACCAAAACTTTTATGGATTTATTAAACTTCTTTTAATTATACACCTTAATTAATCAATAAAACCATAAGGGTGTGATTTGAACTTTTTCAAAACTATACTAGAGTTTTAGAATTTAACATTCCTAATTAAACTTTTAATCAACTTTTAAATTCCAAAACTTGAGGGCAAGTTTTGAAACATTTCAACACATTAGGGTTTAGAATTTAAATATACATCAAAATTAAACCATTTAATCAAAATTTAAATTCCAAAACTTGAGGGCAAGTTTTGAAACCTTTTTCAAAACATTAGGGTTTTAACTATTTAAATTTCAAAACAACAAAACTTTTGGGTTCAAATTTAAACTATAAAACCTAAGGGGAAAATATGAAACATTTCATAACAACAAGGATCAAATAAAAAATAATCTAAATTAACAATTAATCACATAATTATCCATATTTGATTTATTTAATGATTTCTTGCAAAACAATTTATCAATTTAGTCAAAATAATTAATCAATTATCACATAAGGAAACAATTATCTTATTAATTGATAAATATCTTCAATTAGATCAAGAATATAGTCAAATATATCATAAAATCAGATTTATATTGATCTAATATGATAAGGTAACTATCCATAAGCAAAAACAACAAGAAATCGCGAAGATATCCCCATCTGACGAGTTGACTAGTCGAGTCAAGCTTGGACTCGTCGAGTCTGCATGGACTCGGCAAGTTCAGCTATGGACTCGGCGAGTCCAGCCTCCAGAAGATCAAAAATCGAATTTTTTGAACATGTAATGCATCAATACAATTGAAACCAATCTAGGCTCTGATACCACTGATGGGTTTTGGTCCTAAGAACATCCTATGTGCTCATACAAACCCTAATGCTTGGATATAGGTTTCTTTATTGTACATGCAAGTTATCCAAGACTATAAACCCTAATTCTAACATTCAAGTAATCATATTAACATGAGAATAGGTTTAAGATGTTACCTTGATTGTTATGTAGCAATAACAATCCCAAATCTCCTTGTATTGACTTTGGAAGGCTTAGAGTCACAAGTGTCACTCCTCTAATGGTTCACAAACACCATAAACAAGAGGATGAAGAGGAGAGTGGTTAGAGGCTGCCCAAAAACGTGTGAAACCCTAGAAGGTTGCTTGTCCATGTTTTTGGTCCTTAAGGGGTCTATATATAGTGAGGCAATTAGGGTTATCTAATAAGAAAACCCTAATTTGGTTGCTTAATCCCCAAGCAACCCATGGAGCCCTTTCCTTAAGGCCTTGGACGATTTCATATGGGCTTCCCCCATAGAATTCGTCCACCTTATAATAAAAGGCAATCCATGGCCCAAATTGCAATTATCTTATAATTACAATTCCAGTCCCTTAAGTTTAATTAATCTCTTTTAGTCACAAAACTAATTACCAATTAATTATTGACTAATATTAATTAAACAATATGATTTCTCCTTTAATATATTATTCTCATAATATATTAATAAATCATATTTAATCCTTTCTCTCCATAATTCATCCTATCAAGTTGCTTTGGTGAAGGCAACCCAAAAGGACCATGCACCATCGGGTCAAGTACATACCAAAATAGTTATGGACTTAGAAACTAATCCAACAAAAACATCACCCAATTAATAATTGGGTCCCAATACATAGCCATAAACACTTACTTTGGATAATTACATTACCCCAAGCTTGGGTTATTCAAGCCCAAGGCCCGATCCGTAGGCCCAAAGTCAACTAGGAATCAAAGCCCAACACATGGCCCAATTTTCTAAATTGGGCCTAGGCCTGTACATGGTCTTATTCTGAGGCCCAACATCATGTAATTATTAAGGCCCAAACTATGGCCCATCTATGGCCCAATTTTCCAAATTGGGCCTAAACCCCTTACATAGGCCTTACCCTAGGCCCATTAAATTATTCTAGTTCAATTGCTTGCTCTTGGATGGTCCATCATTAGCTCAATCATTTAGGCCCAATAGAAAGGCCTGACAATAAACCCAAGTGAAATTAGGGTTTCACATAAAATGATGATTAGGGTTAAGTTTCATACTTAACCCATTAAGGACTTAATCCATTAAGTCCAATATTTCTTAGATTAATTTCCGCCAATGATTATTATTTTAATATTCCAAGTTATTAAATAATTTCCCATGTGTCCTGATTAATTTCCCAAAATTAGGGTTTTGATTGCATTAGGGTTTTCCAACCTAAATACTATCCCATTATCAACTTGTTGGGCTTTTAGATTAATTAGGGCTTTATTGGGCCTATTAAGCCCACTAGAATATCATTAAGCCCATTAGGGTTTTATTGGGTCAATTAGAGTCCATTAGACCCATTAGTGTTTTCACTAAGACCATTAGGCTTCATTGGGCCCATTAGGGTTTCAAGCACCCTAAACAAATCAATCTCACAAGGCGAGCGCACCGCCACCCGACACGGCGGTCGGTGGCGGCAGCCACCACCCTACGGTGGTGGTTTGGGTTTTTTTTTCATTATGCTTTAGCTAATTACAGTTTACAGTGCCTCAACCAAGAATAAACAAACACACTAACTGCATCAATACGCACCCATGGCGGCTTATGGTGGCAGCCACCACCCTACGGTGGTGGCAGCGGCTTTTCCGGCAACAAGCTACACACAACACATGCTATAGAAAGAACAAACACCCACACTCTTTTTCTTGCTTGCAAACAGGTCCAGCCACCCTCCTGGTGGCGGTTGACGATGGCTAAAGTACAAAACCACGACAGCAGTGATGGCACGACTGATGGTCATCATGCTTGGCAGCAATCCACATCAGTGGTGGCGTACATGCTCGGCGGTACTGATGGGGTGTATGGTTGACAGGGCAGAGGAGGAAGGAGGTGGCGACACCCACTGGAACAACAACAATGACGTCCGTCGACGCTCCTCTGACTTCTCGATGTCATGGCGTTTGGCTCATCAGCTTCAGTTCACGTCGACAGCAGTGGCAGAAGACAGCTTCAAGAGAGAAGGAAGGAGAAGGACGAAGGATATTTGGTGGTCCTTGGCGGCATAGCAGCAGCGAAGATCCATCACATCCTCTTGACAGCCTTGCTTGCTTCCGACGTAGATGTTGGCTCCGGCGGCTGGAGATAGGGAGCCAGCAATACAGCAACGGCTTGGTGGTCGGAGGAGCAAGGGTGGCTGGTGGTTCTTGGCGACTCGACTGATCGGAGAAAAAAAATGAAGAAGAGAGGTGGCGACTGAAGGATCCCCACCATAGCGGCTGCAACATAAGAGACATAGGGTTAGGGTTTGTTCCCTATATACCCGACGCCCATAAGCATATTTCCATAATGCCACAATCAGTCCCTCTCTTCATATTCTCTTTCAAAATAAATCCATAAATTACCTTTTTAACCCTGCCCTTTAGAATTCTTCTCAAATCAAGCCCAAAACTTACGCTTTAGCCCCTGACCCATAAAATCTTTTCACTTTAATCTTATATTTACCAAACAGCCCCTTATCCTCATAATCTCTTCAAATGAAGTCCCATAATTTACCATTTAGCCCCTACCTTTCATAATACTTATAAATTAAATCCAGATTTTACACTTTTAACCTCCATCTTCTAAACTTGTGACAATTAGCTCTTCGAGACCATCCTTTGATATATAATTATTTATTTTAGGGCTACCATTTTTTCATTAATTTATTTATTTATCTAATAAATAAACAGGGTATTACACCGGTCCTGCTGCAGTCAAACTCATACAACAGGCCTTTTAGTGGCCCTTCTGATTGCAATGAAAGAAAATTAGATCAAATACTGGGGTCGTGGTGGTAACAGTAGTGCAATCCCTGCTAATATGACCCATCCGGCCGCACTTAAAGCAGCCAGAACCACCCACCCTGCACGCTCCCTTGTGTGTCTTGCCGCACTTGCCACAACGACTTTGGCCCGGTTGGCCCCTCGATCTAGAATCAAATACCTTGGGCCTCTTTCCCGAACTCCCTGAAACCTGATCCTGACACAGCTTCCTCTTCCTCTACATCTCGAGATCAATCTCCCTCTCCTTAGCCTCGCTATCATATCCTCCAGTGTCTTGCAACTGGATCAGCTCACAAACTGTCGAATATCAATCCTTAACATCTCATGATACCATGCCTTCTTCATCTACTTGTCCGCCACATACTGCAGAACCAATAATGCACTCTCACAAAACATCACGATGATCCCAACCATCGTCTCAATAGTCTGGCGGAGATCCTGAAACTCTCGCGCCAATGTTGCACCTCAATTACTCGTGAGAACTCAGCTAGGAACCTGGTTGAAAAATCATCCCATGTCATAGAATCAAAAACATCATCACCAACTGCACGCCCAACCTCCTCCTACCCGTCCGAGGCTCTGCCTTTCAGAAGACAGGAAACAAGTCTGACATTTGCCCCCTCGGGACAACTGCTGGTGCGGAAGGCATTAGCAACATCTGCTAACCATCTCCTGCTCATTATTGGGTCCTTCTCCCCGTGATATTCTGGAGCTCCACATTCCTGGAACTCCCTAAAGGTCAAGGAACGCGCCCCAATCAAGGCCACCGTCTCAGAATGGAAAGAACTGAAATGCTTCTCTAACAGCTCCACAATACCCCCTTGATCGTACTAGAAAATCACAGGAGTCTGCTCGAGAATGCAACGTTTAATTTCAGATGAAATGAACTCCCTTGTCTGATTATCCAACTGCATGGCTCCAGATCATGAGCCCAAGCCCTCACCAGCACCAGAACTACCAATCGGTCTGCCTCAAAGAGTCTTAGCCCTAACTAGCATGCGATTCACATATTCACAAATCAAATCATATCATATAACATGTATGGATATTTTGGGAAAACTTACTTCAACTCGGTCAATTGCATGCACCACACCCTTTCTTGTATCAGTAAACCCTTTCCTTTGAAAACATTTCATTTTGAATTTTTTTACCAAATCCCCAGTTTGATTTCAGACACACACGAGATTATGTCCGAATCCTTAAAACTAAGGCTCTGATACCAACTTGTAACGTCCTAAAAATAAGACCAAAAATTTCATTTTTAAATTAATAAAATAGAAATCCTAAAGGCAACATCATAGAATCCAAGGTGGAACAAAGTGTATCAATACATCATAAATATCAGAGTAAATCACAAAATACGGAAAACGATGGTGTGTGCACTGCAATCATCCCGAGATCTTCCCCTTCAAACTAGAAATACCTGAAACATAAATTGAAAACCATAAGCACAAAGCTTAGTGAGTTCCTGAAAACACTACATACCATACATGATAAACAAATAATGGGCCCCGCTCGTTATACATATTTGTCAGTCATCGGGCCCTGCCCGACATCAGGCCTCGCCTGGTATGCATATAATATGCAAGCACATACATACATAACACATGCAATAATCACAAAGATACATAACATAAAATAATGGTCATCGGGCCCTGCCCAACATCGGGCTTAACCCAGTAAATATATAATACATGCATATCACATGCATGAATCATGCAAACAGTTAGCACACTAACAAATCAAACCATGGGTTGACATTGGTACCTTCGACCCGCTAAACATAGTGAGGAAACTCATCTCTAGCTGCTGAAATACTCAAACAAATCTCTGACTGCTGATCCGGAAAATCCTCGCGCTATCATCACACAACAATACCCAATTAATAATTGGATCTTGACCCGAAATCAAGAATCTAAGTTGCTTAGCCCATAACCAGGGTAAAAGACCATTTTAACCTTTTTTTTTCTAACTTGACCTGAAGCCAAATCCCAACCTAACTACTCAAAAGGACCAAATCCTAAAAGGCAACCCAAAGCCCAATCATGGCCCAATCTTCCAAATTGGGCCCAAAACCCATCATGGGCCTAAATCCAAGGAAGCCCAATATGCTAGACAAAAAGCCCAAATCAGAAACCCTATGGTCTAACATGATCCAAAGTCAACAGTCTAAACTCCAACAGTTGGTCCTTATGTCGTGACCAACCCTTGGTCACGTCGTGAGGATGAACTTGACCCAGTCCCGACTTAGCGAGTCAACTCAGCCCATCAAGAAGGTTCCAGTCCCTGTCAAGTCATGACTTAACGCTAAGTCACGTCGTGACCTAATCCGGACAAAATAGTCGGGATGGCCAACATTCTCACGACGTGACAGTCCTAATCCTCACGTCATGAGATCTGTACAAACCAACTTAAAGCAGTAAGCTCCTATTTGTTACAACCATAACTTGGAACTTTCCAGGAGGTCTTCCTTTACCCATAGGATGATAAAAAACATAGTTTTTCATTCATGCATGTCCAATGCATTACTCAAATTCGCAATAGGCCAAAAGTGGGGAAAACGAGATATAGACTTAAACTTGGAGTCTCAAACTACACCAAAACTCAGATCCAAAGACTATATTGAAGAGAATTAGTCAATGATCCATAAGGTTGCCAAATTTATAGATCACATGCAAGCAATCCCACCCAATCATGCAAAAGGATATTATAACTTAGATTTAGAATGAAAAAGGTAGAAATGTCTAAGCTTTAAGACTTACAATGATCCAAAAGCTCCAAGAGATTGCAAGGTAGGACCAAAACACCAAGAGTTTGCTCAACCAAGGTCTTCTTCCACTTCAACTAGCCAAAAACCACCAAAGAATGCTTCAAAGATCTCAAAAATGCCTAAGGACTTCAAGAGGGTCGAGATAATGGTTTACCAGAGGCTTAGAGGGCGAGAGATGCTGAGGATGGATAACCCTAGCCTCTCATTCACTTAAATACTCGAAAATTAGGGTTTGGGGTCATTAAGCCACACTCACGTCGTGAGACCTTATGCCTCATGTCGTGAGTCTAAAAAATACGGGCCAACAGGTCAATGGTCACTCACAATGTGATCCCCAAGATCTCACGTCGTGAGGACCCTCATAATGCAAAAAAAAGAATGAAAGTTAGTACTTTAGGGTTCCGGATGCTACAGTATGGTAGCGAAGAAGGTGGTTCGAAAAGAACCAAAGTTTCCGAGAAGACTAACACTACTTCATCGGATGCACATTTTAGGATTGATTTGAACAAAGTGGATAAGCTCGAGCTTGAAGAAGTAGTTCGTCCAATGGGTCGAGATAGGGCAAAAAAGAGAGGATCGTTGTCAAATACAACGGGAACGGGAAGAGGAGATGAAGTAAATAGAGTTGCTAGTAGTTTGGAAATTTATAATTTGAATTTTGAGACTCATTTGAGTTTTGAAAAAGGAGAAGTTGGAGGAGAAAAAAAAAGACCAAGAAATGAAAAGCAACGAGCTCGAGAGGAGAAACAAAGAAGTCGGGATATGAAATCTTTAACAAAACCTTTTGATCACTTATACGGAGACGAACTCGATATGGTTTTGAAGGCTAAAGTGGACATTAATAAAAAATATTACAAGTAGTAATCGTTTTTATGTTTTTTTTTGTCGTTTTTAGGATTGTAGTTGTTTTTATGTATTTTTTTTTTCGTTTGTAGGAATGTAATCGTTTCAATTAAATTAATGAAGTTTTTTTTAGTTAATTACATGTTATTCAACTAAAAAATAATAAAAAAAACAAAAATGTTTTTTTGATTAATTACATTTTTTTCAATTAAAAAAAACAAAAGTGTGGTAAAACGAGGTATGACATCCATCAATTTTATGACGTGTGGTAAAAAATAGTGTCACTTAAAAAGTGTGGTGGATGTGATATGACACTCACTAGCCTTAAGGTATAAATTGTTAGAGTGTGGTTTGGAATTTAACGATCCAAATGGATAACCCGACACAGTATAAAACGAAGAAACCAGAATTCAGTTATGTCAGGTTTACTTATATATGGTCCCAACCCAATAGTTGTTAGGTTTTTTGTTATGAGGATTCATAACTAGGATTTTCAATGTATCACTTGAAACATTTGAATAATAAATGATCTTCGATATCAGTCGGTAGACATAAGTCACATCCATCAAACCATATTAATTATATGTATTGTTTTCTTGGTTTTTCTTTGATTGCTTGCTTAACAAATATTATTTTGTACAATAACTAAATAGATTAACTAATTAAAAAAATATTAAAAAACTACTATCAAATATATTTTTAACATTTAATTAACTAACTTAATACTTCATCATATTTATCCATACCAAACAAAACTTTTCAATCACCAAAACTACCAACATGGCCGCCGGATTGATAGAATAATATCGTTTTTGTTCGCAATGTTTTTTCTTTTATTTTTTATTTTACTAATCTCGACTATTTTATCCAAATTACTCTATTGAAATATAACTTATACTGGTATTTTGTAATTGGCTCATCCACCACGTTTTAAACACAAAAATTAATGTGGTTAGTAAGAGAAAAAAGAGTTGATGTTCAAAATCGTTAATTTTTATGTCTTCTTTAGTATTAATATTAAAATTGAAAATGATCTGATTGCATAATTTATAATTTATAAAAATATTTTGAGCAATTTCTTTTTTGAAATGGGAAATGTATAAAAAAGTGAGAAGGCCGAAAGGGATAGGATGACCACAATATATAAGGGAAAAAAGAGTGAATCCTTTTGCCGTGAAAGAGGTATATGTGTGTATATTCCAGAATCACCCCCATACATATTATCTTTTATCTCTCAAACAAAAATCTTTTTTTCCCGGATATCCTTATAAATCCGCAACTTTTTCCTTTTTCAGGCATGTTCCGTTACCACTTTTCCTTTCTCCAGATATTGAGAGCGAGATCACAGGGATTCACTCGTCTTCTTATTTCCTTCGGCTCAGATTCTCGCTTTTCAGGTAGTACTCCTGTTTATCAATCTCTTTCTTTCTATATATATACATATATACATACGTATATATGTTTTATGTATACTGTATACATGTATATCAATGAGTTTTTTCTTTGTTTTTGTTGTGTTAAATTACAGTTTGAAAAGTGATACCTACATTTGGAGAGAGAAGAAACAGAGATGGTGGAGGGGAGGGGAAGTAATGGTGTCGGGAAGAAGATCAAAGTCGGTGTGTGTGTTATGGAAAAGAAGGTGAAATGCGGCCCCGAGGTTCTGTTCCTTTTTCTTGAGTTTTACACGCACATCTAGTTCTCTGATGGATGAGCTACTACAGTGAATGTGTTTTCAGTGATTTGCGTTTCTCACTTGATTTCATTTCATTTCTGGTTTCATTTATTGATTTTTGTTTTCTTTTCCTTTCCTCCCGATGGTGACGGCGACATTAGGTTTTCTCGGCTCCGATGGGACAAATCTTAGAGAGGCTGCAAGCATTCGGTGAATTTGAGGCAAGTTATTATCAGTACTTTACTTGTGGACTCTATTTTTAGATTGATTCGGTTACGCTTTTGGATGAAATAGAAGTGAGATTCGGATATTCTGAAGTTCTAAAGTAGCAAGTGGCTCCATGTTAAGTGCGGCGATTGGCATCTCTAGAAAAAGTTTGCTATTAGACAGCATATTATTCGTAATGTTGTTGACATGCAAGCAGCTGATATAGAAATTGTTGATAGTACCAGTTTTTATGCTAAAACTTTTGGTAATAACATATTTCTATTGTAGATCATCCATTTTGGGGACAGAGTTATCCTGGATGAACCGATAGAGAGGTAAAACTATTCAATATCACTTCGCAAAATATCAATTACTCATCAATTCAAACTGTTTTCTAGTCTTTGATTATATGGCTTGCTCTTTCAGGTGGCCAATATGTGATTGTTTGATTGCTTTCCATTCCTCTGGATATCCTCTTAAAAAAGCTGAAGCTTATGCTGCACTAAGGAAGTATGTGTTTCTCTTACCTTCATACTGAGATTAGTATTCTCAGTTTGAAGGTGACATTTGTTTTCTTATACTAGTTTTTCATTACCATACATTGGATTTACCAGCATGCAAGCATTTTTTACAGCTACCAAGTTCAATCCAGCAAAAAAAGTTGGTTACTCATGTTACCTTTTACATATTCTTTGTTCCAGACCTTTCCTTGTAAACGAATTGGGACCACAACACCTTCTTCATGACCGGAGGAAAGTATATGAGGTATAGCGTTTAATAAACTTTCATAAATGCCATGTTTTGCTAATATTTGTATGCAATTAGTTCTAGTCGTCTCCAATTACTAATGGTGATTCTCTCTCTCTCTTTTCTGTTTTCATTTTAAACATCATCAAGTGCCTGGAAATGTATGGAATTCCAGTTCCAAGATATGCATTAGTAAATAGGGACAAACCATATCAAGATTTGGAGTATTTTGTTGAGGAAGAAGATTTTGTTGAGGTTCATGGGCAGCGATTTTGGAAGCCTTTTGTAGAGAAGCCTGTTCATGGTATGCATATCTCACAATCCTTTTCATACACCTTCTCCAGCTTTCCCTGTTTGCTAGTAATGTGTGTTTATTGTCCATAACTAAGTATGGTTGGAATTTGAATTTATTTATTTATTTATTCTGTTTTTCCTTGTTTAAAGGTGATGATCACAGCATAATGATATATTACCCAAGTGCAGCAGGGGGTGGTATGAAAGAATTGTTTAGAAAGGTGAGTTTTTATAATTGCTATGTGTATTAAGTATTTAATTTGTAATTACTATGAACTAAACTGTCAAGTTGTGTCTTTCAGGTTGGCAACAGATCAAGTGAGTTTCATCCAGAGGTCAGAAGAGTGAGACGTGAGGGCTCTTATATATATGAGGAATTTATGCCAACTGGTGGAACAGATGTTAAGGTTGTTTAAATTCTTGATTGAACATTTATTTTATTTTCCTGTGTATTTGCTCAGGACATATGGATTGTATTGTGGTACAGGTGTATACAGTTGGTCCAGAATATGCACATGCTGAGGCAAGGAAGTCTCCTGTTGTTGATGGTGTAGTTATGAGAAATCCAGATGGCAAAGAAGTAAGTAATAGATGGACATGGATTAAAGTCAAAGCCATATTCTTTGCTTCTTTCTAATGTTTTTTTTTTTTTTTTTTTTTTTTTTTGGGAATGTCAGGTCAGGTATCCGGTGCTTCTTACTCCAAATGAGAAACAAATGGCAAGAGAAGTTTGCATTGCATTTAGGCAAGGGGTAGGTTATATTATTCCTATATTGGCTTTCAACTATAATAACATGTTATATATTCAAGAAATCTCTGTGTTTGTATCTATCTGATTCCTCTGCCGCTTTCTAAATCTTCTTGCTTGTGACACTTAGGGGTTGTTTCCTGTTTTTTCCCCCAATAAGTCCTGTATGGGTAAAGTGGTTGAATGAATAATGACGTCTGTTTCTTTTCTAGGCTGAATAAACCATCTGAATGAGACTAAATGACCATTTTACCCTTACATTCTAACAAACTATTTTCATAATACTCATTTTTCTACAGGTGTGTGGGTTTGATCTGTTGCGGTGTGAAGGCCGTTCGTATGTTTGTGATGTGAATGGGTGGAGCTTTGTCAAAAACTCCTACAAGTAATAATCATTAATTACACATATCTACATGCATTGTTTATTCTCACTATTAAGGATTAAGGAAATAGATGCTCTGTTTCATTGTAGATGCATGTATTTAAATTAACTTGTTATCAAGATCTCCACACATTACTTGCTTATAAAGGAAAAATGTCCAATGTGTGATGTGACAGAAAGAACCAAAGTAAAATAAAGAAAAGGGAAAATTGCATGAAATAGCAACGTACTTTACTACTTTTACAATATATACAATGTACTTGATTTTTACCCATAATAGCATTATACTTGCATTTATTTACCCATAATAGCAATGTACTTACATTTTTATACAGTTAATAACAATATGTAACTCATAATAGCTACATACTTGCAGTTCTTTACTCTTAATAGAGTATTGTTGTGTTTTGATTTGATGATGTAAACAATAACTACAGATATTATGATGATGCTGCTTGTGTGTTGAGGAAGATGTTTCTAGATGCAAAAGCTCCCCATCTTTCAACAACAATCCCACCAGTTTTACCTTGGAAAGTCAGTGAGCCAGCTCAGCCTTCTGAGGGGCTAACACGTCAGGGAAGTGGGATCATTGGCTCTTTTGGACAATCCGAGGAGTTACACTGTGTGATTGCTATTATTCGTCAGTAAGATATGAATCCTTTTTTTTTTTTTTTTTTTTTTTTTTCATTTCTAGTTTAAACGAGAGCACTTCTTTTGTTATTTGTAAGTAGCTTTGTTTATGTTACTTGAACAGTGGTGATAGAACTCCAAAACAAAAGGTAAAGTTGAAAGTCACTGAGGAAAAATTGTTGAACTTAATGCTAAAATACAATGGGGGAAGACCCAGAGCTGAGGTGCTTTTTATACTCTTCATTTGTTGCTAAAATTAGTGGTTAAAATTTGACTTATCTTTTATTCTTTTCTTGCAGACAAAACTCAAAAGTGCAGTTCAGTTGCAGGACTTGTTGGATGCTACACGGATATTAGTACCTCGTACTAGGTATTTCTAAGAGTTCTGTTGCGTCTCTTTTACTATTTTAATTAATTAGTAAAAGATTTGATGTTATATGTATATTTTAACGGGATATTTGGTTAAAAAATAGACCTGGTCCTGGAAGTGACAGCGAGGCAGAAGACATTGAACATGCAGAAAAGCTTCGTCAAGTCAAAGCAGTCCTTGAAGAGGTTTACATTTAAATTTATCATTCTTACTGCAGTTCTACATTCATTTCATATATTAAGCCGAGATACTTTATGAATTAGCTGACAACTTCTTTGTTTCCAGGGTGGACATTTCTCAGGCATTTATCGAAAGGTTCAACTTAAGCCACTTAAGTGGGTTAAAGTTGCAAAAGGTGATACTGAAGAAGAACGCCCCATTGAAGCACTCATGGTTTTAAAATATGGTGGTGTTCTTACACATGCTGGTCGAAAACAGGTATTTATTTTGTCTTCTAATACATATATATATATATATATATATATATATATATATATATATATATATATATAATCATGGTTAATAATCATTTAAATATATGTGCATTCCTTATTTACAGGCTGAAGAACTTGGGCGATACTTTCGCAACAATATGTATCCAGGTGAAGGTACTGGACTCCTTCGCCTTCACAGCACATATCGCCATGACCTTAAAATTTACAGCTCTGATGAGGGCCGTGTGCAGGTATTGATATCATCTTCAGTTTTTTGCTTTCGTGGTCCCCAGTTGATGACTCATCCATCAATCTTGACAGATGTCAGCTGCTGCATTTGCCAAGGGGCTCCTAGACTTGGAAGGACAATTAACACCAATACTGGTTTCACTTGTTAGCAAGGATTCATCAATGTTGGATGGACTTGATAATGCAAGTATTGAAATGGAAGAAGCTAAGGTTGTTTTTTCTTCTACTCTGTTACCTCATGATATACCAATTATTTCATGAATTTAATTTTTTTTAATGCTCTTTTAGGCGAGATTGAACGAATTGATAACAACTGGAGTGAAGGCAGCACAGGCAAATGGATTATCTAATAAAAAACCCTGGATGGTTGATGGGGCTGGACTTCCACTCAATGCTGCAGACCTTCTACCTACACTGGTAAAATATTTATTTAATTGGTAATTTAGACTGGTAAAATATTTATCTTACTGGTTTAATATGTGTTTTATAGGTAAAGCTGACTAAAAAAGTTACTGAACAAGTGAGACTACTAGCAAAAGATGAAGATGAAAAGCTTGCTGAAACAACCTCATATGATGTAATTCCACCATATGATCAAGCAAGAGCACTTGGTAAAACAAATATAGATGTTGACCGAATTGCTGCTGGATTACCTTGTGGAAGTGAAGGCTTTCTTTTAATGTATGCACGATGGAGAAAAGTTGAAAGGGACTTGTACAATGAACGCAAAGAGTAAGTTTGTTTTTTTTTTTTTTTTTGCAATTTAATTCCATTCATGGTTATTATAATGATTGATTAATTAACATTTTTTCTTTCTTTGTATTTCCTTCAACAGTAGGTACGACATAACACAAATTCCAGATGTTTACGACTCATGCAAGTATGATCTGCTGCACAATGCACATCTTAATATAGATGGACTTGATGAGCTTTTCAAGGTTGCTCAGGTAAATATATTCCATGTAATGTAATCTAAGTAGTATATTAATTAGTAAATGTTTAATTCCTAAATGCTCATCTCAGTTACTTGCTGATGGTGTTATTCCAAATGAGTATGGCATCAACCCAAAGCAAAAACTGAAAATAGGCTCCAAGGTAACTAACTATCTCAACACTTTTATCTATCATTTGTTTATTTATGTATATATCACCATGTTGACCAACTTTGTAGATTGCTCGACGTCTATTGGGTAAAATTTTAATTGATTTGAGGAATACACGTGAAGAAGCCACTAATGTAGCAGAATTGAAGAGTCAGTGTCAAACGTCAACCACCTCCAATTCCATGAAGAATGTGAGAGAACAGATAGATCATCAACCTAAATCCATCATTAAAAGTGAAGAATCAAGAAGAACAAGCTTCACAAGTGAAAAGTCGATGGATCAAGATGAGGATGATGACAAAGAAATAAAATACCGTTTGGATCCAAAGTGAGTACTGAGTGCTTAATAAAATAACATAATTGGTATGTTTGATCTTTTATCTTTCATCTTTAATAATTTACTTGTGTAGATATGCTAATGTGCGGACACCCGAGAGACATGTTCGGACCCGTCTTTACTTCACATCAGTAAGTATAGTATAATGATAATCACCATCATTATTATTAAGTTCTGATTCCGCTTTTTTTTTTTAATAAAATTTTGTTTAAAATTTATGACAGGAATCTCATATTCACTCATTGATGAATGTTCTTCGTTATTGTAACTTGGATGAATCCCTTCAAGGGGAGGCGGGCCTCATTTGTGACAATGCTTTGGAACGGCTTTTGAAAACAAAGGAGCTCGATTACATGAGCTACATTGTATTGAGGATGTTTGAAAATACCGAGGTTGGTGTTTTTTTTTTTGTCCCATATAACAATAAAAAATAAATAAAACAAATTGATATACCTCCACTCCAGGTAAATTTGGAAGACCCAAAAAGGTATCGTTTGGAGATGACTTTTAGCCGTGGTGCAGATTTATCCCCTTTGGAGGTAGATTTTTTTACAACTAGAAATTCCGGTGTTCAGGACAATATTATTATTATCTTGTAAATGATTTTTTTTTTTTTTTTTTTTTAAAATTATAGAAAAAAGGTGTGGAGGCGACTTCACTGCATCAGGAACACACATTACCAATAATGGGTCCAGAGAGGTTGCAAGAAGTGGGGTCGTATCTTACATTGGATAAGATGGAAGAGATGGTTAGGCCATTTGCAATGCCTGCAGAAGACTTCCCCCCACCAACAACTCCTCAGGGGTTCTCGGGTTACTTCAAAAGTGCAGGGGTGTTGGAGCGCTTGGTAAACCTTTGGCCCTTCCATAAACATGCAAATGGTAATAATGTCAAATGAATCACCTTTCCCTTCTAAAAACTTCTGAAAAAACAAAAGACAATTTTTAGACATTATATGTTTTAGTTTTATGTACTTGGTGTTACATGCAAATGTGAGTCCATAGTTGTTTTGTATAGTCTTGTTAACAACACTCAAATGATTTGGTAGCCCTCTTGCTGCACATTGTTCCAAGAAGTGGATCAAATGTTGTGATTTTAGTGCAACTTGGTTGTTTTAGAATTTACACGACTGTCAAAATTCATATGGTGTGATTTTAGTGTCCGTCAAACGATTATTGTAGAAGATTCAGCAGTACTCAGCTTAAGTTTTGGACTGGTTATGGAGTATGGAGGTCTTCAGATTATGAGAATTTACAGCTTTAAGGGATACAAACATGTTACAATCATACATAACCATCAAACTTTCAATTTTAACTTGATTTAGTCACTAAACATTTGATCACGCTAAACTAGATCCCAAGTCTGAACTTTTGTTCATTTTGGCCATTCTGACCTACTGCATCAGCATAGCCTGTTCCCATGCCTATGTGGCCTAAGTGGGTATAAAACCACTTGATTTAACCCGCACATTAAATTAGACATTGAACCAAAAAGCTTGTAGCCTAATGGTATCAAGTATAATGAAAATGTCTCTCTTTTAAGTAGTTAAAGGTTCAAGTAGGGGTGTGATAAAAACCGAAACCGAATGACCGAACCGAACTAAATGATGTTTGGTTTATTTGGTCTGGGTTATTTGGTTAAACAAATAAGGAGATCTTATTTGGTTTGGTTTTGGTTAAATTTTCATGATTTTGGTTAAACCGGAAAAACCGAATAAGTTATTTAATTAATATAGATTTTTTTGGTTTATATCTATTTATATTGAAATTGACAGATAGTTACTAAAAAATATTTTCACAATATATTATTTAATTATAATTATTTATATATTGTATTAAAAAACAAGAAGTAATTAGCCGCTTGTCAATTAACTTTCAATTGTTTTTTTTTCCTTTTTATATTTGGTTAAAGTTATATTAATCCACCTTTAAAACTTGGGTGACTATATCGATATTTTAAGACAACATATCATAAAACACTTAATATAATATTATGTATTAGTGTATCTTTTGATTTAGTAAAAGTTTAGTAATTTTCTTTTTCTTTTAGTTTAATATTTACTATTAAATGTGAAATTTTATTTGGTTTAACCCGTAAATCGAACCAAATAAACCCTAAGCGAATCAAAATTGATTAAACTGAACCTTATTTGGTTTGGTTATGGTTAATTTTAAAATGTAAAAAAACCGATAAAATCGAACCGATTAAACCGAAAAAACGACCAAATAACACCCACTGTGGACAAAATGTGTAAAGTTAGGAGTAATAATAGTTTGCGGTTCTAAAAAAAAAAAAAAAAAAAATTGACCTTGAACTCTGATTTTTACCTTTTTTTTTTAATAAAAGTTAAACTCGAGGTTTTAACTTTTTCTATATTTTTATATTTTTAGTCAAAACTAAACTTGCGTTCTATATTTTTTTTTTACTTTTTATTTATTTATTCATGTTGACATTAAGCTTATATTGAAAATAATAAATAAAACAATTATTTTTATGTAAATCTGTTTATTATAATTTATTACAAATAATTTATACCTGTTGTCAAAATCAATTGCTATAGAAAATTTAAGAGCATCCACAATGAGGAGTTTAATGGAAGAGATGAATGAGGTGTCAATGTGTCATGCCTACTTGTCATTCAATGGATACAACTCCACCATTGTGAAATGCCACATTGGCATTCAATGGATTTGGAGTTTAATGGCCATTGAACTCTTCAATGGAAAAAAGGAAAGTCTTTAAATCTTTAAATAAATATTTTTTTTAATATGTTCCATTGAACTTGTAGAGTTTAATGCATTGTGGGATAATAATGAATAAAGTTGTATGTCATAGTGAATAATGATGTGGTATTCTATTGAACTCTATAGAGTTCAATGCATTGTGGATGCCCTAATATGTAATTTAATTTCAAATAACAAAATATTAATGAATATGGTGAGTACATATACTTTTTAAAAGTTAAAAAACATACATTACAATTATTATCATGTATAATCATATTGAACCTTTTCTTATATTAACCCTACCAATTAATTAGAATTTAGCAAACTATATATTTGAGCCTCAGCTATATATATATATATATATATATATATATATATATATATATATATATATATATATATATATATATATATATATATATATATATATATATATACTAATAGATTTAGATACTCCATGCTTTTTGAAAAATATCAATAAAATTATCAAATTTATGAAAAATAAAAAAATATGATATATATATATATATATATATATATATATATATATATATATATATATATATATAATAAAAGAAATACGATAAAAACTTAAAATCAAGTTTAGTTTTGACTAAATAAAAAACTTTTAGAGAAGATAAAAAATTTAGTAGCTAAATCGAGTTGTTTTACCCACCATGTAGGTGACCATGTTATATAGATAGAGGAATCGACTAACCAGTGCAAGAGGTCCGAATGGTCAAAACGAACAAAATTCAGGCTTTATGATCTAATTTAGCATGATCATATGTTAAGTGGTTAAATCAAGTTAAAATCAAAAGTTTGACGGTCGCTTAACTCAAAACTCTTAATAAAAATAACAAAAGCATCAAAAACAATTTTTTTCCCTTTAATTCTTTTAATCTTTGATTCTTATTATCAAAATATCATATTGTTACACTCTTTTTGTGGGTACGTTTGCTTGCTTCACAAAACACATTCCAACGTGGTTTAATAACCAGTTTGAATCGGACGGTTGACCTAATCGGATCGGGAACCAAGGACAAGAGCGGTTCAACAACAGTCAATTTTATGCTAAGTTTTAGAATGGATTGAACCGGACGGTTTCTTCAGAAATCGGGTTGAAATGAAGTGATAAAATCAATAAAAAACCGTTTGTTCATGTTTATTTGACTTAGATAGTTGGATTTCATTTAGCTCGTTAAAAAAAACAGTCTATTTTCAAAGAAAATTGAATATCTCGATCAATCGGGTTATCCAAAATGTACACAACTTGAAGGTTTAGACACATCACTGCTAGATGTAGACCGACGGTCACACCAAAATCCGATCATTAGACCGGTTTAACTAAAAGCTGGTTTTTAAAACATTGACTTTTGTTTATTCATATTAAACTTCCAAATACGCTTTATTGAGAATAACTATCGATGTAAGATTATCTTCACTTTGATTTTGTCTATGTATTACTCTTCGACTAAAAATAAAACTTTTAAATTTTTCTGAAATTTATACCTCATGAAATCGGATGTTACAATTTTACCAAAGATAATAGAAATGTCTGAACATGTAATTCCAAAATTACTCGTCTCCAAGGGTATCTGTGTCACAAAAAGTTTGACGATTTATAAAAATTAAATACAATATAAAAATATAATTTTAATGTTAATTACTTGATACATGTTTAATTTTGCTCGAAACCAATGAAAGGTATTCGTCCTCAGGGCCAGCCCAAGGGTTGGGCGAGAGCTGGGCCACAGCCTAGGGCATCACAATAATAGGGGCATCAGATTTGGTCCACTTATTATAGGTCTGATATTATTTTGGTCCAAATTTTGATCCACCAAGTCCAAGTCAGTGTAGGTTATCACTTATTACCACATCAGCAAAAGAAAACTAGCACGCATCAGTAATTTCCAAGATCAGAAGATGAAGAGACGTCTTGATTCATGTGAATTAGGGAACCGAAGAGACGTGACTATTTCATGCAATTTTCCCCTCATACTTGATCATCGATTGATTTAATGGACTGGTGCTGGTTTTTATTGGATAACTTTGCTCTTAGTTGTATTGATCTATCTAATTTGGAAGTTTGAAGACTGATGTTAGTTGGGCTATTTGACCGTTTTGCCCTTCACGCTACTTCTGGTCTACTTTCGTTTCTTTGGTGGTGTTGATGCTGCCTTGTGGCTATTTTTTGGCGGAATGACAAAGGTGATTTAGTGACATTCTTGCACCTCGTCATCTTGTATTTTAGATTGATAATGCTGGGAAATTTCCTTGAAAAATTGACTTATTCGTCCCTTGATGATTGCAGATTTCTAATGAGTTTCCTATAAGTTTTTTTTGCTTTGGTGAAGTGTTAAATCTAGAGTTTTGACCATTATGCCCTTGGTTCGTTTTAATGGTTGATTTTATCATATTGACTTTTAAAAGGATTGATGGTGTAACTGTTGGTAATTGGTTATTCTTACTACAATCAAATCAAAACTTGATTGATATTTTTGGTGAGGGTTTAAGAGTTGATTGCTATTATTTCATGGTTGAAGATTCGACTACCTAACCTACTACACTAATTACCTCTCAAATTGATGTTCTCTCTTTCAAACTTTAATGTTTATGTATATTTTGAGTAATTGATGTACTATCCTTTAATCTTGAACTCATTGTATCTGTGTCCAGCTTGCTGCTGGCTTTTTTATGAGGTAGGTTGTTTCATAATGGTTGGAACCAAAGTGGGTATGTTGATAAATATTTTCTAAAATAAAATAACACATTTAATTGTTAATTATTTGCTAGTTATTTTGTTCTTTAGTTATTACATTTCATTTAGTTCGTTCATAACTATTTGTTATATATATCTTAAAATATAGGGGCATGATTTAATTATTTTGCCCTGGGCACTGAAAACCAATGGACCGGCCCTGTTCGTCCTATACTAGTTTCCTAGAATATACCATAGAATTCATGCTTAACATATATAATACATTAAGATTACATCTTCATAAGATAACTCATAAAGTGAAGACATGCTATAAGTCAACAAATGACAATGACAAGACAAATAAGAACACTCGGTTTCGAATTGTGTGAACGATAAATAGGTAACAAATGACAATGACAAGACAAATAAAAGCACTCGGTTTCGAATTGTGTGAACGATAAATAGGTCGCAAAATGGATGTTGCTAAATTGATACCTCTTAGACACCCTATGAACACTTTTATTAAAAGTCAACTTATAATAAACTATTTATAATTTACTTTAAAAAAAAATAATGCAAATTCAACCAATAAAAAACCTTAAAAATCAAATAAGGTGTCTAAATAAAAAAAATATGGTGCCTTTTTAGCCAACATCTCGCAAAATATTTTCAGAAAACAAACCCGTGACAAGGCATACAACTTTTTTATCAAAACAAAGTTGGTAGTCATTTGTCATAAATAACAACTCCTCAACATCTAACTGGTGACGATTCACTATCTTTTTTGCATAATAAATAAGGACATGGTAATGAATGACATTCTAAATTGATCAGTACATTCACCCACCGATCAAAACAAAACGCCCTACAAAAACATCATATGTGCTAGGATAGGCTGCAACCTTGTCATTATTTTCTGACCAGATTCAGGTTTGCATATTGTAGTAACAACCACATCATATATAGTGTTGTGATGCAAAAATATTAAAATTAGCATATTGTTCCGGACTAAAAGTTTATATGTTTCGGAGTGACGATATGTGTTTCGAAGTAGTTCTACGGATTGCAAACTAGTTTTTTCATATTTCGACGTGTTTTGAAGACAGTTCTCTAGGATTTTCTTTGTAGTAACTATTCGTAATACAAATATAAGTCAGACATAAATCCTAAATATCATTAACATCTACTTCAAACAAATCAATATATTAAAATATAAAGCACAGTACATACAAGTTCATATAATAATCTGAAAACGAAATAATAAAATTAAAATAACAATACATACCCAGAAAAAATCGAATTTTTCACTGTCAAACGACATTTTTTTTTGAAATATGCTTGTTTGAAATGTGTTGGTGTAGTCCGAAACGTCCAAAATGCGTATCTACAATGATTCTGTGACATGGTATATATATATATATATATATATATATATATATATATATATATATATATATATATATATATATATATATATATATATATATATATATATATCGTATATGTGACTATAGTTATAGTCGGGTTAACTACGTGTGTGACCCGTAAAAAAACAGGTCCGGAATACCGTGTTCCGGACTATCACTATGTTGTTAGTTTGCCAAAAAATGATTATTCTATAGAAACCATAAAAATATAGTTAGTTTACTCTCTAACATATAAAGTATATAATTTTATTATTAAAAAATAGGGTGATTGCCTTATTTTACATTCTTGTGGTGAGCGTGAAGCGGTTTTTGGGCAGTTCGTAAGTGAAGATGAAGGTGTTTGGTCCGCTGAACGCACCTTGTCTTCCTCGTAATTCACACCATTTACCACTTTATTGCTCCTTTCCTTTGTCTTTTAACTCTTTCCTTAATTCTTTATTACATATTTATTCTCAATCTTTTCTTACATCATCCTAAAAACAACAATATTTCATCATAAGTTATTTTCAGAATAAATTTATTTATTAATCCATTCACAACTATTCTCAAATCTAATCATAATCAATATATTTGTTAACTAGGTTTTCATAACTTTTAATTTTTTTTTAATTTTAACTTTTTATAAAATATCAAATTAAAGAAAAATCTTCTACGAACTTAAAATTTTTATTTCAAATAAAAAATTCTTAATTCAAAAAATACTTCAAATTGTTTTTGAAAGCTTTTTTAACTCTTTAGTTTTTTATATAAATTTTAACTATTACCGTTAGTTTTCTTTTTATTTTAGATGAAGTGTGTGTGTGTGTGTTTTTTTTTGTCATATTATTTTGTTTGGTGAGGATTGAGGAATGGGAGAGTATTTAAGAATCTATTCGACTCAAAACCCAACTCAATTCAATATTCATTATTCATCATCGGGTATCTGAAACTGAAAGCTCCATTCAAATTTTGAACGCATCGCTTTGATTCCCCATGCTAACTCCTTATTTCGCGCCTCCCTCTCTCTCCCATTTCCCCGTTTGACCACCTCGGCGTCGCCAAACCCTCCTTTGACCACCACCCACCACTACTAGTACTGCCTCCATCATTTCTTCTTTCAGTCATTTTATCAAACAGTTGGTGCCCTACCTTTCTAGACTCTGCTATGAGCAAAGACGCTAAAAACAGCCCTAATAATGGTTCAGCTAAGTCACCCGATCTGAGTTTCCAAGATCTTAGCATTAATTCCAGTCCTAGGACTGATTTGAGCATTAGCACCGTTAGCGGCTCCAATAATTGCTCCACCTGTAAAGCTAGTGATATCGGCGTCGAGGAGAAAGACGTCATACATCTAAATGAAGAATGTGAGGGAAGTGAGAAGACTAGTCTGAGTTCTTCCAGCTTTTCTTATAGCGTAGTAGATCCGAATGAAGCTCGAGTTAAGACGTTTTGCCCTTCCAAGCCGCATAAAGCGAATGATATCCGGTGGGATGCTATTCAGTCTGTGAAGGCGAAAGACGGTGGCGAATTGAGCTTATCTCATTTTAGGCTTTTGAAGAAGCTCGGATTTGGGGATATTGGAAGTGTGTATCTGGCGGAGTTAAGAGGCATGGGTTGTTTGTTTGCTGTGAAGGTTATGGATAAAGGAATGCTCGTTGGTCGGAAGAAATTGATTCGAGCTCAAACGGAAAGGGAGATCTTAAGCTTACTGGATCATCCTTTTCTTCCTACTCTCTATTCTCATTTCGAAACGGAAAAACTCTCGTGTCTGCTAATGGAGTTTTGCAGCGGCGGCGATCTTCATATTCTCCGCCAACGTCAGCCCGGGAAACATTTCTCAGAACAAGCAGCCAGGTTTGGTTCTAATCCTTCTTCCCTGACCGTATCTATCTCAAAACATGTTTATGAATCAATTCCTTCACAATGTGCATCGAGTCATTGTTAATTAGCTTTACAAATTCCAGATTCTATGCTTCCGAAGTGTTGCTTTCTTTAGAGTATCTTCACATGATGGGTGTAGTCTACAGAGATCTAAAACCCGAAAACGTTCTTGTTAGAGAAGATGGACACATCATGTTATCAGATTTCGATCTCTCATTAAGGTGTTGTGTTAGCCCTAGATTAGTGAAATCCACAAACGAACCCTCTTGCACTGCAACCTCATACTGTATCAATCAATCATGTATCGACCCCTCTTGTACACTACCTGGGCCCACCTGCTTCCAGCCTACTTCTTGCTTCAAACCTCGTCTCTTCAATTCCTCAAAAACATCAAAACCCAAATCAGATAAACATAAACCTAACAACATATCCCTAGATTCACGTCCTGTTCTTGTTGTAGAACCTACATCTGCAAGATCCATGTCATTTGTTGGGACCCATGAGTATTTAGCACCTGAAATCATTAGAGGTGATGGCCATGGTAGTGCTGTTGATTGGTGGACTTTTGGTATATTCTTATACGAATTGCTTCATGGGAAAACACCATTTAAAGGAAATGGAAATCGTGAGACATTGTTTAATGTTGTTGGGCAATCCTTAAAGTTTCCAGAAGGATCAAACATTAGTTTTGCTGCAAAAGATTTGATCCGAGGTCTTCTTGTTAAAGATCCACAAAAGAGATTAGGGTATAAACGAGGTGCAACCGAAATAAAACAACACCCGTTTTTCGAATCTATCAATTGGGCACTTATTCGGGGGATTTCACCTCCAGAGATTCCAAAACCGGTTGACCTTTCGTTCTTGAGTCAGAGTCAAAGTCAATCGGTCAAGTCAACGGCTCATCAAAATGACAAGAAAGCCTCTGATTCGGATCGATCATCGGGTCCTTATTTAGACTTTGAATTCTTTTAGTTGTAGTTTTAGTGATAGAAAAATGTTGCTAATTTAATTATCTCATCTCATCTCATATGTGTTCACTTTCTCAATGAAAATTTTGCTTCTTTTTGTTGTTACTTGTTATTTGCACTTTATGTTTGTCCTTTTAGCTGGAAAAAAGAGAAAAGCAAATGAGGTCCACCTGAAATTGTCAACAAGCAAAACATAGCCATTTGCTTTCTTTTTTCTTGTCTTTAAAATTCTACTTTTGTTATGCTTTTATGAGGTAGAATCTTGATGGACCATTTTTCTTTTTTATTAGGAGACGTAGAAAGTGGGTTTGGATTTGACATATCATGTTAATTTTTTTATAGCAATGTCTATTCATGGAGAATTTTAATGTGCTGGATTGAAGGTTTTTTAAGCTTTATTTTTGTGCATATATTTTATATGCTTTTTTCATTGGGGTTGGGTGTCTTTGAGGGTACTAATGCTCTGTGCATATATTAGCCAATTCATCCTCTTTTTCTTTTTCTTTTTGGAGTTGAGAATTGAGATGTCTCCCTCAACCGTTTTTGTCCTAAAACTAAAAAATGCGTACAATAGTTTCTCTGATTTGTTGTTTATTTGGGTAAATCCTGCTCAGTTTATACTTTTGTTCATTAGTTATTACAAGATACTGATTTTGGTTTACGATATAATAAAGGAATGGTTACGCTTGTTTTGTTTTGTTTGCTCATATGATTTTAATACATTTCGTATCAAATAAATATAAGCTGAGATAAAACTGATAATCATGTTGTATTTGATCTGATAAGTCGTTCCTCTCCAAAGCCACTATTAGGGATTAAAATTTGGACAATCGACAACAAGGTACATGATATGTTTTTAAATGGTTGGCAGAATGGAATATGATTTTCTCCAATCTATCCTACTTTCGAAACTATACAGGCAAACAAAACTTTTATCAAGAGTAAATTGCAAATTTGGTCTATGTGGTTTACAAACAAGTGTAGGTTGGGTCCAATTTTTCTTTACTCGCACAAATGATCCAACTTTGAAACTTCTATGTTGATTTGCACTGAGCTACTGAGGAACAACGGACTTAAGGAAGCCGACTCTCATTCTTTGGACCAACCTATGACCGAACAGAAAAGAGTTCGTCACCCTCACATACACCGGGAAAAAGGTTACGATAGCAAGCCCCTCCCCGGCCGGAGAGCCTCCAGGACAAGGAGGCGGCGATCAACCGTCCACTCTCGAGATTCGTATGGATCAATTGATCTTCGCGTCCTGCCAATTCACTAAGTAGACTCACTCTACCCAGGGGCAACAAAGGCTGAAACTCTTCCTGCCAAAAACAAGGGACCCACTTCTCATCCTAGGAGTTATGAAATAGTCTCATCTCTGTCTCCCCGAGTTTCTACTACTAAGTAGCACTTCGGCTATTCAATCATATAATCGATTCCTAAAAAAACCCTATCTTATTATAAAGCGCTATCTATAGGCATTCTTGCTCGTTAGCGCTTTAGTTTGATTGCAGCTAGCGCGCCCCTTTTCTTTCCACTTTCTCTTAGTCAAGCTTTGAAGCCCCTACTGGGATGGGATCCTTGAAGAAGCGCAAGTTTGGAACCCTATATACAAGTGGCTGGTCTCGATCCCGCTTGGTGGTGCCCCTCTGGATTATTGTTGACTCAACATTGATTTCGTGATTGAGTTGGAGGGCTCTACCTCCATTCATCGAGTCAAGTAATTCGCTATCGGAAATTCTTCCGCCGCCTATCTCATGCTTCTTCTTTCTCCGAATCGGTTCCTAGTGTCAGTCAATCAAGATTCGCCATCAAGGGGGGGAGGACCCACTTTAGGTTAGGCCGGTCTCGTCATTCACACAATTCCCCCGTCCATCGATTGATCACGCGAGTACGCATCCAGTCAACGCATAGCGAATGAAAAAAGCGTTCATCCTGGATTCTCTTCCTTAAAAAAAATCTCTATCAATTGATCCCTATTCATTCGGTTAAAGTCTCCACGACCTTTTCACGCCCCTCTACCATGTTGATATGAATCGGCAAAGACCTTCTTGTACACGTTCTCGAGGGCTGCATTCATGGCAATCATCAATAGTTTCTCCCGAGGGCATGGTATGGCTTTGTTCTTGGTCTTGTTTAATAGATGTCGAGTGCCGCTTTTCCCCGTCCGAGAATCTCCATCTGCTCTAAGTGGGCGAGCTAGAATCCTTATGTCAGGTTGGTTGTTCAAAAGACTTTCTCTTTACCTTACCCTTTGCATATTCATCTTTTCGAAAGCCCAAACCCATTCTTCTGGATCTGCATTAGTCCTATTCCGGGTGCAAAGCCTCTTCAATAAAGACCTCTTTCTTTCTCCCCCATTTCTCATTTTGTTGATTGAAAGAGAATAAGCGCTATCCATTGAGTAAAGTCAAGGGAGGGTTTGCTACAGTGATTCGGGTGGTTGGTGGCCCCTTCGAGAGTTGTAGGTCCTTGTCGCTGCATGAGTGGTAGCTCACGCTCAAACTTCCTCTGACACGAGTCCTAGTCGCTGCGCTGCGGTTCGTTTCCCGGCTACGCTTGCGTGATTTTCACTTATGATTGGTTCCATCCATCCCCAACCCTAATGAATCGAGTATGAAGGGGTCAAGCGGTTCGGGTTTTCGGTCAGTTCGCGTTCACCTTCCCCCTCAGAGTCCACTAGTAGGTAGCTTGGTAAACTTAGAGGCCGCCGACCTCCTCTTTAGACGTATCCTCGACAACCTGGCGGTTCTTCGGTCTCCGCTTTTGGGGGCGGGAGTGCTTGGTCGCTGGGCTTTCCTTTTCCTCAACCTTGGCATAACAACCGGTACACCATAGGTTGGCCCAACCCAGTCCTCTCGTACTAGGGTTGGCTCATCCCAGTTCTCCCTTTAACACCAACGGTAGATAAGAACCGAACTGTCTCATGACGTTCTAAACCCAACTCACGTACCACCTGAATCGGCGAACAACCGAACCCTTGGGACCTTCTTCAACCCCATGATGTGATGAGTCGACATCGAGGTATTATCCCGTTAAGTTGGTCACATGTTCTTCATGTGATGGCATGTTTGTCATTTTACATGTCTTTACACAACAATTAAAAATACAAAATAAAATACTACCCTTACCCCTTCCCTCTCTATCTTACAATTCTCATCTTGCTCATTGACTTTCACAACTAAAAGATACCACCACCACCACCCTCATTGCTAAAACGCTGCCCTCATCGCCGATTGTCACCCTCATCGCTGGAACACCGCTCTCCTCGTTGGAACGCCACAACAAAACCCCCTCTCTCTCGAATTTGAAAACACAAGCTAAGGTTTCAGATCTCACCATCAACGTCGATGTTAGGCTTACCATAGATCTACGGTTTTATGATAGAGTTGAGTCCTTGACATCTGGAGAAGACGAACAACATTTATGACATTCCAAATCCAAAAAGCATGAACATATATCTTCTTCTCCATCGATTTCGTTTTCAATAGGTTTTTATTTCTAAAAAACATAGCTTCGATGGGTTCATATTCAATACTATGTGTTCATATAGTTTTCAAGAGTTTGCACATTTGGAGAGTTATGGTTCAGAAACCCTAATATTTTGAAATTTTTGTACTGATATTTTGAAATTGGATGGAGTTTTTGGAGCAACAAGAAATGACAATTTCAAGAAGCTTTTATCATCGTCGTTTTGCAATCATTATTGGTAAAATTTTTATTGTTATTATTATGAGTAATTAGTTTTTATTTCCAATAGACAAAACTGCAAAAATGGTCCTTATGGTATGCATTTTTTTGGGGTTTTAGTCCAAACCACGACTTTTTTGGATTGGTGGTCATTTTGGCCATGTTTGTATGTAGATTTGGCCCCTCGTAAAATTGAAATGACTATAATGCCCTTCTGTTATAATTTTTTTATTTTTTTTCTATTTAATTTAAATGAAAAAGAAAATAAATAATTAATTTGGGCCCACCTCTCTCTCTCTCTCTCTCTCTCTCTTAATGACGATCCCCATTCCAAATCCCGCATCCACGATCTTCCAAATCGTGGATTCAAGAGGTAAGAACAACAGTTCTAAAATTTCATCAATTTGTGTCATTAGATCGTGGAGGGTTTGGTAGTATGTTTTTTATGATTCAAAACTTGACGTGAATTCATCCATGTGATTCTCGATCTCGCCCTAACGCCTCTGATTTTACCGACAAAGGAGACAGAGGATAAACGAATCGAGTTCAGAGCTCTACTGTAGATCGCGTTTTCGATCGTGGCGTGATAGGTTGGGGAGTTTGGGAGAACAGATTTGACATGCTTCACGTCAAGAACATGTGTTCATTATCCCTCGTCCTGACATAATCATCAACATCGCAACACCCAAACCATCACCATTTCATCCCGAAACCATCACCTGCTTCACCTCAAGAACATGTGTGTATGTGTGTCTTGAATCGATTTTTTGGTGGATTTGAGAGGCAGTGGCTAGGACTGAGCTGAAAGGTTGCTCAATTTTAACTCTGACCGATATGCATATCCTTCTCCTTGATCGATATGTAGTGAAACAAGAACATGGCTTCTTTTCTTTTTCTTTTTTGATTTTTTTATTGGTGTAGTAAACAACAACAGGGGATGTCGATTATTGAAGTTTATGGAGGTGGGTGAAGAAGACGATGATTGGATGGAGCAATAAAGGTGTTCTTCCATGAGTGGCCAACATCTATGAAGTAAACCTGGTTTTGGTGTGAGGTTAGACTCTCGGCATCAAGCTGATGAATTTCAATGTGATAATTTCTTAACCTAGATAAAAAACGGAAGTAGATATAAAGGGGAGAGAAGTGTAGTGGTGGTAAGTTATTAACTGGATTCGTTTGCGGGTAGCGATTATACACAAAATAGTGAATGGATTTTCCTTTTTGATTTTGGGTTGCAGGTGATCTACTGGAAGAAAGAAAAATAGAGAAGAAGGGGTGGGTGGGGAAGAAGACGATGGAGGAGAGAGAGAGAGGGAGAGAGAGAGAGAGAGATTTTGTATTTATTTATTAATTATAAAATGGTTAAAAAAAAAGAAAAATGAAAAATAAATATGTTAAGGGTATTTTAGTCTTTTCAATTTGGAGAGGGACCAAATCCGCAACGAAACTAGCTCAAAATGACCACTAATCCAAAAAAGTCGGGATTTGGACTAAAACCCCAAAAAAAATGCATACCACAGGGACCATTTTTGCAATTTTGTCTTTCCAATATTAAGTGAATAAAAAATTAGTTGATTTAGAATAATTTTGTTTGGATTTTGATGATATTCTATGACTATGAACGTGTTTCTAGCAAAACATCTGTCTATGTTCATATATCTTTAATCATGAGTTTGAATATGTGAATTTTTATCTTGCTGGTTAATTTATTGATTAAGTAATGGATCTTCAAATTAATAAACAAGAAGTGGTTTAAGTGTTTGTTCTAATTTTAATTAAATCAAAAAAGTATTTCCATCATAGTGGTAATGAAATCATATTGATTTTTTTTTTTTTTGGATTTGATAGCTCTTAAATTTTAATGCTAGTTGATTTTCTTAAATTACATGATTCATTGATTTGTGTCTTTAAGTAAGAAAATATGTTATAAAACTCTATCCGTTATGTAACATCTCCAAAACCAAGGATAAAAATTTCATTTTTATATTAACCAAAATATTGTTGTAACTTTATTCAAACATCTAAAAGTATCTCAAAGCAAAACAATATCAGAGTTCATTCTCAAAGATCACATATTGCGGAAAAACACGGGTATATGCGATGCGATCAAGCCGGACTATTCCCTTTCAAACCGTAAATACTTGAAACCGAAAATCACAATAAGCACGAAGCTTAGTGAGTTCCCCAAATACCACGTACCATACATATCAAACGAGCATAATATACATAATCATGAGCCATACATATCACAAATAAACATAATCAATAAAAGTGTTATGTGTCATCCATAATCTTGCCATTATACCATGAGCCGCCTCGTGGTCTTCCTTGCCAGGTCAGGGGACACAACCTTGGGTCTTGCAGACAAGTGCCAGGAGCCACCTCCTGGTCTTCCATGCAAGTATCACAAAGACAACTAGCATATAATCTACAACTACTTAAGTAACATTTGTCACAGTTCAGACTTTGGTCTTCCATACAAATTGTCAGGAGCGGCCTCCTGGTCTTTCATATAAAATGCCAAGGGTTATCCCCGGGTCTTCCTACCATACGTAAACCAAATGGGCTGGCATTGGTGCCTTCGACCCATATAACAGTGAGGAGACTCACCTCGAATGCAGAAGCTCACTGAAAGAAATCCCTAGTTGCTTCCCTGCCGGCTTCCCAAGCTATCAATACCAACAACACACCCAATTAGCAATTGGGTTCCAAGCTATAATCCATAATCCTTACTTGGGGTAAAATGACCATTTTACCACTGACCCAACATGAACCAAAACTGAGACCCAAATCCAAAAGATCCACAAAGGCTTACTAATGGCCCAATTTTTCAAATTGAGCCCAACCCCATATGAGTCTTATCATAAGCCCATAATTTTCTTAATTACAATTCTGATTATCTCAAGTACCCCCTTAGAACAACTTGGTCAAAGACAGGGTCAAAAGTCAAGGTCAACGGCTTGAGTTGACCCAACTCGTCGAGTTGTCCTTCAACTTGCTGTGTTCCTCCATCAACTGCAAAGTCGGGGAAAAAACGAGCCAATTCGCCAAGTTTATCCATAAACTCGATGAGTTCGCCAGAAACCCACATCTTAATACATTAAGCCGACATTATTGACTCCAAGAGCTTCACAACTCAGATCTCGACCAATATGAGATCTAGAAGGGTAAAGTTTCTAACTTTACAACTAGGAACCACCGAAATGGGTCCAAGCCCAAACCCTAGACTTAAAAGAATGAGGGCTTAACCGTAAAACACTTAATACTCAAAGATAAGGCCTCAAATTGCAAATCTGATACTGTAGAGCTGGAACAGCACGTAAAGTTTCCAACTTTACGCTCATGCATGACTAGGAGATGCTCAAAAAAGGGCTTAATAAGGGACTTAAAGAATACATGAAGCCTTTAAATCCATAAAGTTGACACCTTTATGCCAAAAGTGTCCATGAAAACCCCAGATCTGAAAGAATAAGGCTTTGGGACGTCCTAATCCCAACATCCATCCAACCCATGACTCAAACACAACAATTAACCCAAAAAGAAAGATCTAGACATCTAGCCATCAAGATAAGAACTTGATACCTCAAACTCCTTGCAAAATGGATAAGGATTCTGGATCAAAGACTTCCATCTCCTAGCTTAACACTTCAATATCTTCTAACTCTTTCACAATGCACAAAAATGACCACCAAACTTTCTTCTAAGGCTCAAATGCTTGACAATGGAGGTTACAACTCGCTTTAGGGTTTGATAATAATGGAGGCTGATAAGGAGGCCAACCAAAGGAACTTATGGCCTTTAAATTGTGCAACACCCTAGAAATTAGGGTTTCCTTTCTAGCCACCAACTTGCTGAGTTGAGGCACCTCAAATCGTCGTGTTGATTCATTTAATCCCTGCGATTCTTCCATCCTAAAGACGCCGAGTTGGTTCCTCCAACTCACCGTGTTCAAGTTGAAATAGATTTATTGTTAACAATTTCTCCTCAAGATTTAGGGCGTTACACGTTATACTAATTAAGTATGGTCTAGATAATATCAAACACTCTTGAGTTACTATAGCCAAATTAGAATCCATCAAACCTATTGCACCATAAAATGTGATGATTAGTCAAATTAGATAATATCCCCCGATATAACCTTCGCATTACGGTACGCGTACCTTGAAATACGCCTTGCGTACCACCCTTTACACCTGTACGCCCCGTGTACTCAAACTTCCCTTCAAACCCTACACCTTTCGAAGACCATAACTTCTTCTATACATATCCGATTTCGACGATCCATATATCTGTGAAAAGGTAACGAGAAGCTCTATGCTTTAATCAACTCGTACCCGCCTTACCATATCCTGAACAAACATTCATAGAAGCTCGAACTGACAATTTACCGAAAAGCCCTTTAACTCCAAAACGCAAACCAAATACCCGGATAATCCAATATACATCACCCACTTCCAAATTAGCGCAAAACTAACTTCTTCAAGGATCCTAAGCCTACTAATACCCCAATCCTTGATCACCACCCCGAAATGGAAACAACCTGAAACAGGGTGTTACGTGCTTGGTTGCTTGAATTGATCATATGAGAGTAGGTCATATCATTCATAGTTCAATTGTGTTATTATCAATTTAGTGTTTAACTTGTGCATGATCATTGCTTTGTCATTCATAAATTTATAGGCCTATATATATATATATATATATATATATATATATATATATATATATATATATATATATATGATCATAATAGCTAGATAGTTGGTAATCAATATAATATATCCATAAGAAATCAACCATAGGAGAAAGAGAAATCAGATCTAGGCAGAAATATTCTTTTAATTCTTGAAGTTTAATTGTTTTTGTTGCTTGCTTCTTTGCTAGTTGATAGTAAGTTATTCTAATTTTGCAAAATCAGTAAAACTCCCCAAATCATAGTTTGTGTAATAGTTTAATTAGAAGTAGTTAATTTTATTAATTGAATTCCGTTCCATGAGATCGGCACCCAACTTACCCAAGTTATTCAATAATCTGACTAGGTTCACTGCCTATAAGTGCATAATTAGCTAAATAGTTAGGTTTATAAATTTAAAACTATTAGGTACTTTTGTGCACATCACCAATTTTTTTGAAACAATAGAATTGCTCGTAGGGACATTCATTTGTCACATCTTTTTATAAATATAAGTACAATAAGTATAAAATAGTTTATGCATATGAATCGACTTATTGCAAATATGACACAACATGTAGAACAACTATGCCCTAAAGTCTTAGAAACCGCCTTCCACAAGCGTATTACTTATTAACCATATTGATCTTCTAAAGAAGGAAACATGAACTAGAAGCTTGCTATTTTGAGATCTTTTGTGTCTAGCTACTACATTCCGATGCATCTTACTTCATGATATAGACATGTCTTCCCATTTGATCTTTATTTAATTTTTACTTAGCTTTTGTACTTAACTTTGTTAGTTAGTTTTGATAGTTATAGCTTGTACATAGTTGTTCTTATATATTTTTATTTGATGTAATATTTGTAAACTCCTTGGTAAACCAAAAAAGTGAGAAAGAAAAAAAAAAAACAAAAACGAAAAAAAAGACAAAAAATCAAAAAAGAGAAAAAAGACAACTACCCATTTTTTGTATTGTTTATTTTGTTTATGTAAGGTGTTTTTTGTTTTTTCGAAGCGGAAATTAATGGAGTTTGCGGACCACCTCTGCAACAGAAGTGGTGGACCAAACGGCTGTAGCCTGTAATAAAAGCATGTTTGTTTTTTAACATATGCAGATTGTTGCAGTAAACTGATTCAAATAAACTTATTTTAAAAACTAAAAATAGTTTTCAACACCGAAATTTTAATAACTCTAGTCATAAAACATTGAAAGAATATTAAAAAGAACATGCAAAAAAACAAAATTGTAAAATTTCTAAAAAAATATAAAAGAAGCTATCAATTTTAATATAAAAAAACTAATTTTAAGAAACATAAAAAATAATAAAAAAATCAACAAAATATTGCAAACAATTTCTACAAAGTTCATAAAAGAATCACACATGTTAAAAAAAGATACAACCAAAACTGAAAATATAATTAACAAAAACGGTAAAAATTTTAAAAAATCAAAGTTTTTTTTTTAAAAAAAATAAAGTTATAAAAAATTATGGAAATTATAAAATGAAATCGAATCAAATCCTTAAATAAAAGTTTAAAAAAATCAAAGTTTAAAAAAAAGTCATACCAAATTTCTACAAAAAAAAACACTTGGAAAAAATACAAACTGAAGAGGTTTAAAGAGGCATGTCAAGTGCTACGCCGCGTAGAACATGCACATAGGTTTTGTAGTCTGAAGTCTTCCAAAAAAACGAATTGCTACTAGATGGCAAGTGTTGCGCGTGTGCTGCACCGCGCAACAAAAAATTGTCTGAAGAGTTTAAAAAAAACAAACAAACAACACGTAAGTGTCCATGTAATTATTTTTGTGTTTTGTAAATCAAAGACTATTTGTTTTACAATGTCATTCGAAAAATTTTGCACAAACTTTTGATGATTTTTGGTAGAAACCTAGTATTTAATATGTGTTATGTGAAGTTTCGAATATTTTTAATTTTTTTTTGGAGAATGTTTTAGAGCTTATGCAAAGTTTGAAGTTCACTTTTGTTGATTTTAGTTTTTAAAATTCTTTACAAAGTGTTTAGAATATCTTGATATTATTGTAACATAAAATGCGATTATAGTTACATGTTTTTAGTATTTCTCTCATTGTGTTTTTATAAATTTTATGTTAGTAGTATTTGTATTTGTAATTGTATCTTTGAGTTTTTGTTGTCTAAAAAAAAGAAAAAAATAAAAAAGGGCCGGACCAAATGAGTTGTATCTTTTTTTCTTTTGTTAGATATTTAGATTAGATTTCATCTCGTGCAGTTCATTTTTATTTTGATGTATCTTGTTTAGATTAGACTTCAGATGATTGTAGCTTTACCAACTTTTGTATATAGCTCGTTTCTCCTTTATCTTCTAGATTTGAGTTGTTTTTCTTGGTCTTGTTCTTTGATTTAGAAGAGAATTGTGACTATTAAGTGGTATGTAGAGAGGGACAACCTCTTGTGGCGTAAAGGCTGGATTAAACCATCAATTGTGTCGTGTGCGCCATATAACTGAAGTATGTATAGGTTGCTTTATATCTCTTTTCTATGTGTCATTTCCTTGAGACAAGGAAATGTTCAAGTTTGAGAGATGATGTTTTATTTATTTATTTATCTTTTGCATTTAGGATAGTTTTTTTATACATTGTATTTAGTTAACCTCATATGTTTATATGTTAGATTTTTTTAGGTTGCATTCATATTCTTATGATAATTTTTGTTTTGATTATACTTTAAGTTTATTTAGATATTTTATGTTTAGTGAAATTGACATGTTAGATAGACAGACTAGTTATGTTTGTTGTTTGTCCTCAAATTGTTGAAATTCTTAATTTTGGATTTTGTTTCAACAAGTGGTTATAATTTTGATTTTTTTTTTTTTTTGCATAATTATTTAAGATATTATACCTATTTCTGTGAATATCCCAAATATAGCACTTATTTTTTATTTTTCTAATAATTATATTATTCTAAAAAGGTAATAAATTTCTATGATGAATAATCATAGATTTTTGCTCGCTATAAAGTTTACCTGAACTTCCAACCGATGGGCCCTCAACTTCCTATGCACATAACGTGGATTATTAGGCATTAACTTATGTAAAAACTTCAAGATTATAAACAATACAACTGATGTCCATCTTATTTGTTTAATGGCAAAATGAATTGCATTTTCATGTTTGTAAAGAAACTTGAAATTATAATTTTTGTAGAACTAAAAGTTGGTGCAATCCACCAAAAAGCTTTTCAGTATGTCGGTATTTATTGATTGCCATTCATTGGTGCTCAATAACTTCATCCTTAAACATGGCTTTAGTAACCAAACCCTCTAACTTGAAGGCCTGTGTTTCAAATCGTGTAGTTGGATTACTTGTTGAGATTGTGAACGATGATATATTTGAGTTGAAATTAATCATTGTTTAACAAATTATCAAAACTGAATAAGTTTTTTACTTTTCATGTGATTTTAGTAATAAAAAAAGATCTTGCAACCTACTATTTCCATTATAGAAAAAGTAAAGAAACAAGGGAGGCTGCAAAAAGTAAAGAAAAGGCACAAAGAAAAAAGCAAATACCATTTTTGGACACCGACCACTCCAACGACCAAAACAGAAAAGCGAAATATTATTTTTCTTATACTATCTAATATAATATAATCCTTGTTTAAATTTTAATTTTATAGTGCCACATACACATTATTAATTTTCTATATCATTTTTTTATAATTTAAATATCTTTAAACTTTGTTTTATGCTATTTAATATATATTTTTTGAAATGAAAAAAAAAGAGAGTGTTTGGATTTTTAAATTATTTTCGTGGTATTTTGAATGTAACAAAAGATTTGAATTTAGAAGAATTTAAATATTATTGTATTTTCGGTTGGTAAAAGTTTGAATGTAATTAAAGTTCACTCTCATACTTTTTTTTGGTTTATCAATAAAAAATGTTTTTATAAATAAACTATAAGAATAAATTACATCAATGTTTTTATACCTTACAATGAATTTGCCATATTTTTGTTTGCTATAGAAACCACATATGATTATAGAACATATTTTTTGATAAATCAATCTCCTTAAAATAACATATACCGTAAAATAAACCAAATTACTTTATTTTATGTTATACCAACTACCAAGGAAAATGTTATACATGCTTCCTCAATATGTAATACCCGTTTAAATGATATTAGGGCTAGGGTTTTCCCCAACCCCAACATCCATCTTCTCTAGAGGAGTCCCTCAAAACCCTAATCCCTTTCTCTAGACCTAAGCCCTTTTTTGGTGCATTTTTTGCTCTGGAAAGAAGGAGAAGAGCTTTTGTGAGTCTCAGAGCACCCAAGCAAGCCAAGTCCAGAACCTAGAGCTCCTATTGGACCTTCGTAAGCATTCAAGTCTATACCTGTATGTTTCATTCCTTTTAGATCTAGAAACTAAGCAAGTTTCCTAGTGTTATGTAATTTTTAGAGGTTAGAATTGATAAAATTTGCAACTTTATCACTTTATGAGGTCCCTAGAGCATCATATGTTTCATATATGAACTATCTCACTTGTTTGATGTCATGCATGAGATTTTGACTTCATTTTTCACCATTTTGACCTAAGTTTGGAGGAAGACATACATTGGACATGCATGTCCATAAAGTTATGATTTTTATGGTCATTTAGGGTATAAAGAAGCTTCCTGGAAAGTATTAGGGACCGTCTTAATAGATTAAGAACAAAATAAGACTTCGAATCTACAAGGCATCCTACGACACGGTCAATGGGTGACCACAACATGGTGGGTTGGTTGATTACAATCTACATGGTCTGAGTCAGACCACGATGCGGTCAGTATCTTGCCACGGTGCGGTTGTTGTTGATTTTTGTCAATTTTTAGTAAAAGGAACATCTTAGACCATCCAATTAAGGGTAAAATGGTCTTTTGCCATAAGGAAGGGGTTAAAGAAGGAAAACCCGTTAGATGAGTTGATTATATTTAATACATTAATTATTAAATTAGGGTTAATTATCCGTTCAGTGGTTCGAGACAACATCGGTATCGCGTAGCTCACAGTGAGGATTTGTCGTATCGATCTTTGAGGTGAATTCTCACGAGCTTACTTACTATGTAGATTATATGTTATGTACCAGACAAAATAGTGACAAACCTCTCATAGAAAACTAGTAGGTTCTTGGTCATTGTAGACTTCTTGGAGGAAAGTGATCATTACTAGGTCAGTAGAGATAGCTCACCCTAGTGATTGTGGTTAGTTGTGTTAGCATGCTAATTCGGTTTATGTTTCAACTACTATGCTTTTGTGTTTATGTGTAAGATTCAAATTGCATATCTTTTTATATAGTAGATAAATGTTGTGATTACTCACTAAGCGGTAGGCTTACAATTCATATTTTATGTTTAGTTGTAGATCCTTTAGGTGCGAATGACAAGGAGCGGACTTGATTTGGGGGATTTGGACATTCTTAAGGGTGACACTTAACTATGCTATCTTTTATGTTATGAATTTCAAAACTAAAACTTAGTTTTGGCATTTTGATGATGTTTTTGTTATATATTGATTGGTATTTGACATGATTTGGAACTATTATTTTGGATATGACATCTTTGATTTAAAAAAAATAATAATAAATAAATAAAATAAGAGTATTTTGGGATGTTACACAATAACACCATCATAATCTCATCATCCTTCAATTTTTTTATTAAAAAACTTCAAAAACTTTTAAGCGTGTCTATTGCTTCTATGTCTTCGTATTGTCTCTAAAATTTGTATGTGATTGTTCCATCTTATACAATTTAAATATTTTTAATTTTGTTTTTATACTATTTGATAATCATTTTTTAGGAATAAAAAAGAATAAGAGGGCATTTGGATTATGGAATTATTTATGTGGTATTTTGAATGTACGAATACATTTGAATTCAGATGAATTCAAATATTGTTATGTTTTTGGTTTGGTAAAAGTTTGGACGTAATTAGAGTTCGCTCTCGTTACAATTTCATTTAATTACAAAGGATTTAGATTATTAAGGTCCAATCCAAAACCGAAACCGGAAAAAAAACTGAAACCGAGAAAACCGAGTGCCTACGGATCAGTTTCGGTTTGGATATGTGGATAACCGCGGATACCCGAACTGAACCGTTATATATATATATATATATATATATATATATATATATATATATATATATATATATATATATATATATATATATATATATATATATATATATACTTATAAAGCTAGTATTTTTTCTTGAATGTCATGCATTTGAAACCCCTTTATTTAACTTTTTCAAACCACATTCATTTGAAACCCCTTTTTTTAACTAATGCAACTCAAAAGTTTTCCTAATTATGATTTAACACTTAAAAGTTTTATAATTTATATTTTGTTTAATTAGCATTTAGTGAAAAGTTTACTATAAAAAAGGCCAATCTTTTGTGACTTTTGTGTTATATAAAATCTTACATATAAAAAGGATTTGAAGATATTGTGATTCAAAAGTTTTCACATAGTTGAAGCATTCATGATCCAAATATGATGATTTGAAGAAATGGGTTATATCGCATCAATGGTAATTGTAATATGATTTTTTTCAATCAAAACAAATGAAGTTGTTCTATTATTTCTTTATATTCAATTTCCCATTTGATCTTTATATGTGATTTGTGTGTATTACTCAATCTTGAATGTGACTCTTCAAACATCAATGTTTTGCTTGGAATATCTTTCTGCTTCTTCTTTTTCAAGAAAAATATTTTGATTGCAGGTTAGCGAACAATTGTTATCAAGTATCTATAGTTGAATGGTGTTAAATGAAAAAAGAAGATTCATAAAATGGATATAGGTTTTTTTGTTTGAGCAAAGTTGACAAATGTTAGTTTTTTCTTTTGATTTAAATGTATGTTTATGTAACATTTTTATTTATATATTCAACCACCCAATGCTCTTATTTATTTGATTGTAGTTTTTCTATTTTGATTATGTTTATTTTCTATTATTTTTTTGTTGTGTTATCCTACATAACATCTTTAAAAGACATTATTTAAAAGATAACATAATTTTGAACATTTGATATGTAATTATCATGTATATGCACCTATGTATGTTGTAAATTTATAATTAAATATCTTTATGTTTAATAATTGAAGGGATTAAAATGATGCATCAAAACCAATCATTTAGAAGAATATAATAATAATAATAATAATAATAATAATAATAATAATAATAATACATTTCCAAGTACCGCATTCATTTGAAATTCACACTACAACTCAAGAGTTTTCTAATTTATGTATATTTATTAGTTACAACTCAAGAGTTTTTAACTTATGATTATTAATTAGTAATCACTAATAACTTTTTATTTTCCTTTCTTTTATAAGGTTGTAAAGTTTTGCTCATTAAAAATATTAATGTATTTGAAGAGATTTGTGATTTAAATATGAAGAATTAATATAAATGTTATAATAGATGTTTTAGTGTTTTTATGTTATTAAAAGTTATAGTGTTTATTTTTCATATTTTTTATTATTCGTTGTATATATATATATATATATATATATATATATATATATATATATATATATATATATATATATATATTAATATAAAGGTTATAATAGATGTTTTTCTATTTTTATGTTATTAAAAGTTGCAGTTCATATTTTTGTTCATATGTTTTGTTACCCGTTATATTATCATTCATTTGATATATAATTTACATAATTTTAAACAGTTTATAAAATTATCAAGTAATTGTATATATCACAATGACTTAAAATTAAACTATAATGTCTAATAAAACTAATATGTTAAATATATGTTTGCTTTACTACTAACATTTTGTTTCAAAGTAGAAATATTAAATAATAATTTGGTAAAAGTTATTATTTTAACTATATAATTCTATTCTCGCGCAACGCGCGGGGATTCGGCTAGTGTATATATATATATATATATATATATATATATATATATATATATATATATATATAGGTTCAAATGAGAACCACTAAAGGTTAAGAACCTAAGAACCACTCATATTACATATGTTAGATCTGATACCATTTCTTCATTATTCTCCCGAGACAAAATAAATATCCTCTCACCTCCTTCAACCATCTCCGATGAACACCACCACATCCACCATTGTCGACGGCTGCCTCACCACTGTTACCGCTGACGACGACATCTCCACGTCGCAGCCTCTAACCATCGGCGATAACACTTAAATACGTCATCGAAGTTTCAGATCTGGAACCCTCCTCTTTGTCGTTGTTGTGGTGAACCGCCACAGTTGTCGTCGTGTCCTCCTTCAATGACATATCTGCTCCGACGAGCCACCACTTTCTCTTCAGATCTGCTCTAGACAGCCGCCAAAACCACCAGATTTTCACTAAAATACGGTAGATCTCGAATGTATCAGATCTGGATCACGTCCTCATCTCGCCAACGAAATTAGATCTAAGATTTCCGCCAGATCTCTTCCCCTTTTTCTCCTCCGGCGACTTCTTTCATTGTTGCCAGATCTTTTCAGACTACTGTTTACGTGTCCCGGTGAGTTCAACACGACTATGTGTGCTTTTTGGTCACGAGTTCCGGCAGAGATATGTTCCGGCAATCATTTCATGTGGTTTTCAAGCGTTATCGTTGAAAACAAAAGGTTAGATTTACAAGAAGTGATTTTCCGGTAATGTTATATTAAGCTGTGAATTTTGTGTATTAAACCATGAATTTGTTATATTAAGCTGTGAATTTTGGGTGTTAAACAGTGAATTAACTGTATTATACTTGTAAATGAGCTATGGATATATTGTATTAAATTGCAATTTTTTATATTTTAAGCTATATTAAATTCACAAATTAATACATAGACATGCTTCCATATATTAACGTATAAATGTAAACTTTAATTTGATAATATGGATGTGAATATATAGTTTTGTGTATTAATCTGTGAATTTTATGTATTAAACTTATGATTGATTGTCTTAAGAGTTTTAAGTTGATAATATGACAGTGAATTTTATACTTTTTGTTTATTAAGTTGTGAATTTATTGTAATAATTTGTAAATTTTATGTATTAAGCTATGATTTTTGTGTTTTCAACTGTGAATTAACTACATTAAGTTGTGAACTTTTTGTTTAAACTGTGAATTGACTATATTAAGCTCCTAATTTTGTGTATTAAACTGTGATTTTTGTGTATAAGACTTTAAATTGACTGCGTTAAGCTATGAATTTTATGTTTAAACTGTGAATTAATTATATTAAGTTGTGAATTGTATGTATTAAACGGTAATTGATTATATTAACCTGTGAACGGATATCTGATAGTGTAAATGTAAATTTTAAGTTAAGAATATGACATTTCAGTGTATCAAGTTGTTAATTTAATATATTAAGCTGTGAATTTTATATATTAAACGGTAATTGGTTATATTAACTTGTGAACTGATTGCAACTTTGAGTGATTTTTTTTTTATAAATTTTGTGTTAAAATATAAATGATTTATGAATGAACTTCTGTATAAATGATTTATAAATTTTTTTTTATATATATATATTCACATTATGGTCTTCAGTCCATTTTATGTGTGCCTTGTGCACACTAGGTTTAATATTCACATGAAAAGTAGAATTAACTAGCATGGTTAATTGTCTTCATTGACACATTTTTGCTACATAACATGCAGTTTGCGTACGATGAGATGATCAAAGAAGAAGAAAACGAAGAAGAAGATAAAAAGAAATTATGTTGCACAAGTAAACCTGTAAAATGCTGGAGGCATAACTTAAGGAGGCTGGATATTCAAACAAAGAATGTCTCTCCCAAATATGGATCACTCAAATTGCAGAAATATTTTCTTACCAATGCTATGATGTTGGAGTCTCTTTCTTTCAACATAGGTTTTAATTATGTATGACAATGTGTATTTGGATTTTGTATTACATTTTGTATTTAGATTTTAAATGATGTATTTTAATTTGGATTTTATGTGATAATTTGTATTTTTATAATTATTTGATCCAAGATAATATGGTCATTTTTATCGTTCAATACAATCAATCAGATAAATAATCAAACAGCATAAACTCAGTCAGCATTTCTAATCCAGCTTCTAACTCAGTGAACTCTAACCCAATCAGCAACTATCAAACTACTCCTTAATAAAACTAGAAAGAAAAGGAAAGTTCAAAGAGTATATTTTTTTTTGTAAGTTTTTGACAAAAATTAGTCAAAAATACAAAAAATCATCTCAATAACTACAGATTTTACACATTTTGCAGGACCCATCTCAAATGTGGAAGACAACTGTTAAATCCTTTAAACGCCTTCGTTTCCTATCAGTTTGCAGGGTAGCGATTTCACATGTATTTAACAGACTACGAGGAATCGAAATCCAAACTAAATGATTTGGTCGGATTTGATTTTGGTTAGCGAGACCAACAACCCACATACATCTAAAGCCACTAACTTGAAAGGTCCGTTGGGCCTACGCCCAATGACTGACATGGTCTGATTTGACCAAGGCTTGTAAGGCAAAACTACTCCATTCGATTTTTCTTTTTTTTTTGGTCAAATCCTTTGACCTCTTATCATAAAACTAAAACAATGGGGCATGCTTCCGTTTTAATCGTAACCATTCGTTAAAATTACTTGGTAAGGCAACACCACCGTCATTGAGTATTTATCTAAAGATGCAATTACATTACTATACAGGAATGAAAAAGCATAATCACCTTTAAAACCACGAAAACAATGAATAAATATATGAAATCTAAGCACAACCAAGATGAACACTTTCTTCGGCAGAAAACAGAAGACTCAATACTTGACAATCAATTACCATCCATGTTTAACATGGGTAAACAGAAAATTTTGGTAAACTAAACATCAACCAACATTCATGGAATTTAATTATTTTTATACCCACCAAAACAAAACAAAACAAAACAAAACCCCTTCAACTCATAGAAGACTTAACCTGTTACCATTCATTCATTCAGGGCTTAAGAGCCAATGCAAGACCAAACTTTGCACTCTTGTCAACAGCTTTCGTGTCAACTTCACCTGAAATAGTAAATAGAGACTTCGGACGCCACTCATGCTGAATCAATGCACTTGCCTTCCCAAAGTTGTTGACCCGAGCTTTGACCGTGGTCAATGGGTCCAAAGCATGCTGGCTACCAATTGTGATCGTGTTTTCATTGCTAGAAAAGCTGTGGTTGACTTCCGCACCTACAGCTGTGTTGGTCAACGGCTTAACAATGTGGTAGTATGATGCAGTCAGCGTGTCCCCCTTGTCATTCCTGTTATAATAATTAATTAATTAATTAATCATCAAAACAAGTATTCTAAAAGATGGATATGATATTCTTTTTATAATAATATAAAGAACTCACAGGGTCAAAGCAGCAATAAGATCTGCATTAGAGAAGCTAATTCCAGCATTATATTTGGTGAAATTTCCAGTTTTGGTGTCGAATGAAACATCGGTTCCAATTGAGCCAACATTGGTTCCCACAACACCAGAAAAGTTGACTATTGGGTTTGCGGTCAACCCAACACTTGTGCAGATTCCAGCATAGTCATGCAGGTATTGAAGTTCAAGCTATATAGTATATAAATGAATTACAATTACAACTAATATTTAATCACAAAACATTTTTAAATTTATTAGATTATATTTATAGATATAGATATAGATTAGATTATTACTTACCTTGCCAGACCTTTGATCAGGAACTTTAAAGCTGAGTATTGTTTTAAGCCCAGGTGCAGCTTCGTCAACAGTGATGGTTGTGGAGAGCTGGTAATGTTGCAGATAATATTAATTATATATTGAAAAACAAAGAAAATGTTAAATAAACAAAAAAAGGTAGTATATACAAAGGGATGAGATGTGTACATTGGAGTTGGTGTCCACTTTGACATCAGCAGTGATGTTGTTCCTCTTTAATTGTGTACTCACATCAGCGAGGAATATTTCACCTTTTTTCGTTCCAGATGATGTGATTGCCTACATGGTGTGGAAAATGAGAATACAAGTCTTGATGCAATTGACACATCAACAAATGCAGGAATATATCGCATAGTATTCATTTTCTTAAACAAATGGCATACAAACTATAGCAGCTCTTGATGTACAATTTCATTTGTTTTCTCAAGTAGTACACTACTCATAACATTCTCAAAGAGTCAATGTTAGATCACCAATTCACAATCATCATTAACAGAAATATTCATATCTGAAGAGAGTCAAACAGGGAGAAGATGGAAGAGACAACTACAACTATTGATCCTGAAAATGTGAGACGAACACTACCAATCTCTACTTCTCAAAGATGAGAAATAATATAATTAATCATCTCTTACAGAAACATGGATGACGGATGGAATATGGATGGTTTCAAATTAACAATTTAGAACTTGAAAAAGACATAAGCATCAATTACATTCACACAGGGTAGCCTACTGACGTGCCTTTTATCAATGTCGATACAAAAAACGATTCAACGGATCTACAAATACAATAACAAATGAAAAAATAACTCACAACTCCAGTAGGAGAATAGGTCGTGATGGTGAACTTCTGGTCCCCCTGGTAATCCCTGTATAGAAGATCTGCATCACACAGCATAACAGATTCAAAATTAACATATTTTGATCCAAAATTCCAACAACAAAACACAAATATAAGGAAAAAGGTGCCGATACACAAACATTTATCGAATATGGATTACTATACACGTATATTTCTATACACGATTACGCACATATATCGAACTATACAATCTCATAAATAAATGACGAGACAAAACGAACCTCTGGCTTTTTTGCCGATTTCGGTGTAGAGTCCTGGACCTTTACCCATGATTTCTGGCTTAAAATGGAGACCCAAAACAAGAAACAGAGTATCAAGCAGCGAGAGAGAGACGTATAGGGGGCTTGAAGAACACCGGAAAAACAACGCTAAGCTATATAAATTGGGGAAAGACAAAGGTTACGCTTTTTATACCCAAAATAGCTAAACCTAGTTTAGTGTACAAACTTAAATGCACGACGTATAAGTAATATTGCGTTTACAGCTCTGGTTTTGATAATTTTGGGTTTGGAATAAAGGAAAAGTCGTGGGTTTTCTCTTGAAAGGTGTGATTCTTACGTGCGCTTCGGTCGATTATGGACCGTTCGATTTGAGAGAGCGGTGTTTAGGTTATTTTTTGGCCGTAGATCGGAAGTGGCATAGGAAATAGATTTATATTTTATATCGATGGCGATGAGGACATTTTAGGAAGTTCCTTAATTTACACGTGGATTTATATTTTAATTGGGCGAGGCATCGCCTTTATTTTTTTTTCTTTGGGCCAAAAGGCAAAAAGCAAGAGAAAGCCTCATGAATTCATGATACTAATTTATTTCCTTTACCCTTTAAACGACTAAAGAAATGTCCTGTCATCAAAGTATTTCAAGAGCTATATTCAAAAAATATAAAATATCCTTAATTATTTTACCAATATACACAATATATATGCTTGATAAAATAACTCAAAAAGTAGTAAAAATAAAATTGGACAAACTACCTTTTATGTCACCGACATGGGGCCCAATTTGGGGTGTGGCCAAAGAGTAGTAGAAAGGAGAGGCTTATGTGAGGATAGACAGTGTAAGGCATGGAAGTATTTTCTTTTACATATTTCGGATAGAGATGCACAAGAAATTTAAACATCAACAACAGACGACAGAATATAGAAAAATGTTAATCTCAAGATGACGTGTGGCTTTCTTCACCAAAACAATAGAGAGAAAAATGGGGACAAAAAATGTGTAAACTAGAAAAAAAAAAATAAGTAGATAAATATTATTTAGAACCTTAAATTAGTAACTAATTACCCATTGTTATTTATAAACTCTACTACCATAAGGTTGATGGGAGTAAGGAAGAATTTACCACATCTCAGCTCAGTAAGATTATTGTCCCCCTCATGCTTACCATGAGAGGGAAAGAGAGCCGAGCTTGCTCTAACCGCACACAAGGCGTAGTGTTTGCAACAACCACCGTGATCAAATTTTGATATTTCTAATCATTGTAATGTAATTCGTATTATTAGTTTAAATTTATTATTAAAGTATTTAAATTCTTAAAATATCGAAATATAAATTACTTAATATATAAATAAGGTAATTTGATTTGGTTTGGTCCAAACATCATGATACAATAATTCAAACCAAAAATCAAATTTATAATTCGGTTTGGCCTGAAACCAAATTAAAATTTGGTTTGGTCCGGAATCGGTTTCGATTTAGATTGGTTATCGATTATTTCGGCTCTAAACCAAATATTTCCCACCCTTAAAACTTTTAAGGGAGGAAAAGAATGATGTAAAAGTCGTTAGACACTAGTCGTTCGGTCAACCGGGGACTAGCGACTAGTTGGTTAAGACGAAGATCAATATCGGACTAAAACACTCTATTGTTAAAAGCCTATTTTTTGAAGATTAATTGTGACCGATAACATTAAAAATAAAAATAGTTAAATAACCATGATTAATAATTACATGAAGCAAGTAATTTAAGAGTCAAACTCATATTATATGCTCTCTTTAAACAAAGTAGTGAAAATAATAAAAGTATACAGTGTTAATATGAGTGATGAGAGAGGGGTATGTAAGTCTTTTTTTTTCTATTTTTTTGTAAGACTTTTAAGTTAGGCTTATAAATAGATAAATTAAGGATACTATTTTTTTGTTACAATTTAACAATTTTTACTGATTTTCACCTTGGTTGACCGATTTTCACTAACTCTTGACTAAGTTTGATAGAATCCAAATTTCAAAGATCTTACTCAATCACTGGCTGCTTAGCGCCTACGCTTAGTGAATATATAATTCCTCAAAAAAAATGAATTTTGAGAGAGAAAATGACGAGCTTTATTTGACCTCGAATGGAGTTTTTGAGTTTGAAACATGAATTAGATTAAAAAATGATACCAATGGTTAATAAATGTTGTGTTTAAACATTGTTTTTGACACATTAAATTTATTATAGGTCCCAAAGTAGTTACAAAAGTGTTACAACGAAAATGGATAGAGTTATATCTTGATTTCAAGACTTCGGCACAAAATGGATGGAGTTATATCTTGATTTCAAGACTTCGACACAAAAAGGGAGACATATAATTACATGAGTTGTGCCTATGAAGTTGTCAAATTACATGAAAATTTGTATTTTTTTAATTCATTTTGTGATCATTCGGTTGCTTTCATAGTTTCTTATGGATAATATAAGAGGGTTAGCGGGACATACGAAGTTAACTAAGTGTATGCAATCTTAATTGATAAACCAACTTATAGTATTATGTGTAGTTATCCAATGTATGGGTTTGTTAACTTCCTAGCTACAAGCCAAATGAATCCTTTCTGATAGCTATCTACACTACCAAGGTAAGTATTATGAGTTATTTGCACACGCTCATAATAAGTTGTATTATCTACTTCTTATATTATTATGTTTTGACATATACATAGAAATAAGGAGAGGTTTTTGTTGTCTTAAGACATTATTGAATATCATATCACTCTTAAATGCTGAGAGACCATTAGGCTTAGCTATCCATTGCAAGGTTCACTTGTTATCTTTCAAGTGTCGCTTACACGGTGTCAACGATTCTGTTTATGAACATATGTATTGAATATTGATGCCTTTTATGAAAGAGAAAAGAGAACCTCATATTTGTACTTTGATATCATTTGAATTGCTAGTTTTTTCTAACCATATGTTTTCTTGAAGGGCTATCAAGTATACGAGTAAATGCCCTTTAGCGAACTTATTAATGTTCTTTTGAAATGTTTTATTGTTAAGTGGAAAGTTTTACTTACTAGGCTCATATTTACATAGTATAATACTTATATGCCATGTGATATGTAGTGTATAATCAACCAATAAGAAAGATAAACGAGACACTCGAGGATAATCGATGACATGCTAGTTATGTAATGTATAATCAACCAATAAGAAAGATAAACAAGACACTCGAGGATAATCGATGACATACTAGTTGTATAGTTGTTAAGCTTGGACTTTGATCATTTTTACATTCTTTTGTACCTATTTGAATTACATCTTATGAGTTTAAAGTTGATATTTATTATGATCTAATTGAGGTTCCTAATGTTAGTATGAACTGAATGAAATATTTTTATTAGTATATTGCTATTTCAAAAAACTTGTATAAGGGGTTTTACAATATCCTTGGGAAGAGGAAACTAGTTTGTGTCTAACTTATTATCAGGGTCGGCCCAAAGATTTTGAAGGCCCTGTACAATTTACTAAAAAATAAGCCTTAAAATTTTAAAGATCAAAAAGTTGTATGCTAATTTCATTTAACTTGTTTAACGCATATTTATTCATATTTGATGCAAATATCCAAGAGTTCATATTGTGTTTTTTTAAAGTCATATGATACACCAAGGATAAGCAATCACATACTTTTTATATCTTCTTCATTCAATAAAAGAGTTGTTTGACACCACCAATATTTTAACCATTTGGTTTCTCATGAAAAAGCTTAAGCAAATGAAATTATTCATTAATTCCAAGATGTTATAATTTTTCATTTTTAATTGCAATATACATAAGTCATTAAAAAATAATACACAAAAATAAACTTGGGTCTATTTAACACCAATAAAAATATGAGATTACAATTGTGATAATAAAATTAAGAATTTTTTCTAAGACCTTCTAGATACTACAACTCTTCAGATTCTTAGACCTTCTAAAAACCTGTAAAAAAATCAGAAAGTAAATAATACATTAAAAAGATAATGAATTATCTTGTCATATATGAATCATGAATAAAAAAGAATATATATAAAATTCCTTGTACCTTATGTTTTTTTAAAAACTCAAGCCAAATTGGAGATTTTGGGATATGTTTTGCTTGGATTTTTGAAAATTTAGAGAGTTAGAGTGACAGATCTAGTAGGATATTGTGGCTTCTGACTCAGTGAAATGCTTATGATTCAGTGAAATGCTTCTGATTTTAGTGAAGAAAGAAGTAATATGAAAGAAACTCAAAGCTTCTAATTTTCGGAATCGAAACCACAAGATTTTGTAAACTTATAGAAAAAGAAAAATAACTATAAGATAATTTAATAACAACAATAATACCTAAGTCCCACAAGGATGGGGTAAGGGGAAGAAAAAAAAAGTAGATACAAACAATAAATCAGAAACTTGAGAAGAAATGTTACCTACATCCACCGATACATGCGCAAACAAGAGCTCCTTTATCTAAAAGTATATGAACACAACAGTGTGTTATTGACGTGCAACTAAGTGTAATGGAGTTGCTCCTTAACCATCTCTTATATTCACAAATCTTGAAATCCCCTAGAAACCCATTTCAATTTTCAATTAATTTTAAGTCATAAATCACTAGTTCGGTAATTTACATGTAAAAGTAATTAATTTTTATTAATTTAAAAAAGAATAGGAAAGTCTACCAAATTACACACCATAAGATCATTAAACCATACACCACATCTGATTCATGAAATTGACAAAAAAAAACAACAAACAAAATTGGAGTATAATTCAATGAAAGATAAACATAGACTACCCAAACACACCTGTTTGTGACGATTCATCGAATCGAGATTGACTAACTGATCGTCCAAAAGCATACAAACAATCTGACACAAAATCGACACATTGTATGAAATAATGAAACATTGAACAAATCCATCAAGGAAAGAAAATGAAGTAAGAACATGAAGAGTTCTTGAATTACCCACTGCGATCCGACAACAAAAAAAAAACATCATAACCCAAATCTAATTTTAAACAAAAAATAGAATTGTTGCTTGCTTCTATCAAGGATTGTAGACCCTTCAATAGTAGCCATCATTAATTTTGCTCCATGTGTTCAAGAGTCGAAGCGTTTTTCCCCCTCGAATTTTTGATTTCCCACTTGTGTGCGTCTGGCATCATCTTCCATGATAGGTAAGTAGTAACATTAACTTAGACCTAATACTACTAGCGTAATACGATACGATCATAGGAAAAAATGGGCCCTTATGTGTTCGTGGGCCCTGTTCTTAAGCACTCCTGGAACTTCCCTAGGGTTGACCCTACTTATTATATCTTCATATTTCATTTGGATGCCTTCTCCTCCTCACCCAATCAATAATGACTATTTACACGCCTATCTTTGACAAGAAGGATCAAATAAGGTATAATTGTTTAAATATTAGGCTCCATATGGCAGGTTATTTTTTAAATTTCGAGGATGGAATATAGTTCTAATTTTCTGAAACATTCCTCATAGGTTCTATTTAGAAATACCATTTCCAAAGTTTTGTATCTAACTTTTACTTTAGAAATAGTGTGAAATACTCCCAGACTTTACCAACTTTACCAACTATTTAAAACCTAATTTCCCAATGTTTAAAAACAAGTAGGAGGGATAACACGTTCATATCAAAGACAATAGTATATCCATTATTTCAGGCTTCTAAAAATCTTCCAATTTTCATTCCCAATACTCACCTTCTATATATATTTCAATTGATAACTATCATTTAGGTCACAAGTTAAAAATAGTAGGTTTGGTTGGAAATCCTAATGAGTTATAAAGGAGTTAGACATCATATGTAAGTACATTTAAATAGACCACTTTAAAACTTTTTTCACTTTTCCTAAAACACACAATTTTCTATAAAAAAAAGTTTTCATCATAAAAACATCGACTTAGAGCATTAGGTGTGGGCAACAAGATGCAACATCAAGTTGTGCCACCTCACATGCCACATAAACAAATGATGTTACAACACCAAGTGGGGAAATGGACAACAAGATGCAATACCAACTTTTTTGAAAATCAATATGTTTTATTTTTGATTTTTTGTTCGAATTTGTTTTTTTTCTTTTTTGTTTTCTTTTCCTTTTTGTTTTTTTTTTCCATTTTATGTTTTTTTTAATCATTAAAATAAATATATTTTTATAAAACATAAAATTTTAATAACAAAAAAGACATAATATTTAAAATCTATAGAACGATTACAATTAAAAAAACATAATTTTAAACCTAAAATCATAACTAAAATATCATTCAAATCAATTCTAAAACAACACAACAATCCTAATTAACCCAAATATTTCTTCATAATTTGTTCATTCATTGTTTGTAGCACTGCTAGATCCTCAGGCGCAAAGCATCCTCGTCCGAAGAATTGACAACACCGTCCTCGTCCGAAGAATTGACAACTGATGTGTCATTAGTTCCCTCTCTTTTTGCTCCTGCTTCTCTCGTGTCTGCCTTTCTAGGAACTCCAAATGACGACGTTTCAAGTCATTTTTTTCTTTTATTAATAAATTGTGTTCGTCGAATTTCGCTTTAATTTATGCCGCCTCTTTTGTTTTCGCCTCAACCTCCTCCGCATGCCTTGCAGCGCGTCTCGCTTTGTCGCGTCCGGGCGGTCGTCGTGGTGGGGATATCTCATCGATATCATCCGGGATCTCATCGATGTCGGCGTTTAGGTCGATGTGAGTCCGTATGTCCGACACGTCGACCGAGCTCGAATTGCGCGACCTTTTGGATTGAACTTCCGACGATGTAGGCGTTTTATTCCACCTTGGATCCACTCACAACAACTCCTATGATTTTTCAAGGTCGAAAACATGTCCCATTTCGACCCGATATTGTTCCTTAGCGGATTTGAACAAATCGAAGTCGTTGGTTCCGCTTTGCTGTTGCGCCTCAAGCCGGTTGTAAATATCATTGAATTTGTTGCACCGCTTAGTTATTTAACCCCATTTGTTGCTCAACATGTCATTGTTGCGATACAAATTGTTCTTTAAAATAGTGTGAAACTTGTTGAGCACCGCCCCCCAATAAGCTCCTTTCTTCATTCCATTTCTGCGGAGTTCGTCTTTTGAAGTAGCACACCAAGCCGCCGTCAAAAAATATTCCTCCTCCGGTGTCCACCATATTGTGGAACGTCTGCATTTTCTGTTTCAACCGGTATTGATTTCACTTTCGATTTTCCTTTTCCTTTCCCTTTCCTACTACCTCCCGCTTCCACTTGAGCCGATGGTTGTGTTGTAGGTGATGGTTGGTTGGTTGTTTGTTGCATCGAAGCAAAAGTAGGGAAAAGATTTTGTTGTAAATTTTGGTTTTGACCAAATAGAATTTGTTGAAGGTAAGGTGAGTTGAGAAATTGCAGTGACGGTGAAGCGGCGCCTTGGTATGAGATTTGTGGTGAGTCTTGAGATAATAAAAGGTTGAAATAATTTTCATAACCCGCGAATCCGAGAGACGAGGTTGTGTGTTTGGGTTAGATGATGGAGGGGGGGGGGGGGGGGGGGGGGAGGTTTGAGTTTTGCTCCATTTTTTGATTAAGAAAGTGTATAAAATATAGAGAGAATGTTAAAAAGATGTAAAAAGTGAATTAAAATAAGTATATATATATATATATATATATATATATATATATATATATATATATATATATATATAGGTTAAAAAAAATATTTTAAATATCGACCGTTTGCAACGGTCACTAAAGCCAACAGTCTCATTTTTTCCCGTTTCAATTTGTCGCAACGCCCACGAGACTTGCTCGACGAGATGCAACGAGTTGGGGGGGGGGGGGGGGGGGGGTTCCCCGTTATGACGGCGTTGTGGCCATCCAGGTCAGCCACTCCGTTTCTCGTTATGACCCATACTAATCGGTCTTAGCTTCCAAAGATACATTTAAATAAATGCATATCAAACATTTAAAGATGATAGTGTATATAAACGCAATGTACAACATGTTTTCAGTTTTTCCTAGATTCCCGATTTACATTCCTTTTTACGAAGACTCCCGATTTATGAAGATATGTTTACATTATTTTCCTAACAAGGAAGGATGCAAGTACTCAAGTGTTACACATGTAGCACCCAATTCACATGTTTACACGTCCACAAGGGCTACTCTTAGGTGTTGACTCCCTAATTCCAAGTGGTTTCTGAAAAGGGTACAAAACCCGCAAATTTCCTCCAAGAATACAACAATATAAGTGTACTTATATAGTTATACCAAAGTACTTCTCGATTTCCTTGTCCACCAATATCTAGAGTACTCAAGTCTTCTCACGAATGCTTCCATATGAATGCATATATTAAATAGTTTCCAAATGTTACTCAAAAGATCATTAAATGTTATACACAGTTTAAAGATGGAAATGCAATTAGCCAATGCATAATTTTCCAAAAGTACATATAGTATGAATACATTGTCTAGTTTTCATGTCATTTCAAATTATGGAGATAACGGTGGACCACACCTTCATCAGTGAGTGAGGCCAATCCTAAGGACAAGGTTAATCTAAGGAGGCCAAGCCAAAGGCAAGCAAGGTTGAGGCTAAGCCCAAGGCATCCAAGGTCGATCGAGTCGACCCCAAGGTAGTTGAGGCCATGCCCGAGGCATATGAAATGACCATTATCTGTCTTTTCGAAATTTCCTTATTCCAACAAGTCAATCTATATGTGATGAGACAAAAGGTATAGTATTCTTAAACCAACTCATACACCCACACCTATAAATGCACATGGAGAGACGTCAAACATGTGAGAAGATATACACCCAAAACTTCGTCTCTATGATTTCTCTATTATTCTCTCACATGGAATAATGACTTTACCATCATAGTGTATCCTTATTCTCCGAGATACAACTTACGGATTTTATTTCAAGCGATATGATGATCAAGATCAAAGCTATAGTAAAAAACCCATTCTTGGAATGATGCATGATCACTTCTTAACTTGAATAAATGTCTAATTTTATATCAAATTACATATATGGTTTTGCCCAATTGTATCCATGGAGTCTATTGGTAATGTGCATCAGTAGAAGTTAAGCGAGTTAGAGCATGTAGATCTTAAGTCTTCTAAAATTACTATGAACCCTTTAGCATTTCTATAATATATATATATATATATATATATATATATATATATATATATATATATATATATATATATATATATATATATATATATATATATAAGATAAAATATGATAATTAATATTTTATTCTTGTCCTCTTGGTATGCCAGCTGCTAGTTTATTCAATCATTTGTTTGAACAAATATATGCACAATACACACACGTTGTATAATCTCTACCATCCCATTCTATTAGGTTATTTTTCTCGCATGCCCGAAAGCTTTCTATCAGATGAATAAAAGAATTTCACAAGCCATATACATACATACATACATACATACATATAATTCCCTCACTTCCTGCCTTCTGTGCATTACCTATGATCCCAACAACAAATAGTACACCACCGCAATTGGCAATGCCACAAGCAAGCCAACGATTATCCTGTAATATATATATATTTCCAAATTAGTCAATTACTTGTCATGTTGTTACCTCAACTCTACTTGTAGAAATAAGCAACAATCGTAATACCCAGTGCTCAATATATCTGGATGAACATTATACTCTTTGGCAAATACAAATGGGACAATTCCTTGTGGAAGTGCTGCCTGGACCAATATATTGTTTATTAATTGATTTATACGTATCCTAAATTTGATGATATTATAAATATAATAACGAAAACAAAAACATGGTATAACCCTATAACAATTACCTGTATAACTGCGATTTTAAATGGTACACCCTTTAATCCAATAGCAATGGAGGGTGCTGCCATTATTGCAGGCCCAACAATGAACTTCAAGAACATTGCTAATAAGGCCAATCGGGTACCACAAGCTACTATACTGGCTTGTGATGCCATGAATAAACCTGTGATCAAGTAATACAAATTAGCAAAGTTTAATTTTTTTTAATCCTATATCTTATAATAATTTCACAACTTTATATATATTACAAGTAAAATTAATATATTATATATGTTGTTACCTAGGCTAAACATTGCCATTCCAAGTCCTCCATCAGACAATATAGTTATCGAATTTTCAACCACCTTTGGCAACTTCACATTGCACCTACACTAATTAATTATCAGTTCAACATGCTAATTGTTTCTTTAATAAATTTGACCTAATTACTGTATTTGTAATGAAAAAACTTTTTACAAACTTACCCAAAACTTATGCTTGCCCATGCAATGCCTGCTACAGTTGCATGAAAATTAGGATTCATTAGAAGCTTCTTCCCAACAGTTAATAAAATGATAATCAGTCTTCTTCTTTTTGGAGTTCTTGATTTTGTCCCCTCCCTTTCATCAATTTCTTGTGCTTCTTGCCTGACCTCTGGATCCCCTTGAGTCAATCAATAGATGATATGATGACATTAACAAAAAGTTAATTTAAAAAAAATAAACCAACATTTTAACAGATAAATACCTTGTGCTTCTATCGTGTGAGCTTCACTTGCAGTTGAAAGCTCAAAGAGAAACAACAACAAGTTGTACCAAATTAGGCTTTGTAATGCAATTATCTGTGCAAGAAGCACATGTGCTTCATCTCCATATATTGCCTTGAGTAACGGGATCCCTACGATCAAAGTATTGGGTAATGTTGACAAAGAAATACCTGTGATGATCCAGTTTAAGTGTCCATTGGATCTAACTTTGGTAATTATAGCAACCATAATCAAGGCAATGAGTTTTTGAAGAACATCAGCACCAATTAGCTTGAGGTTCATCTTGAAAGGATCACTTTTGGAAATCACTTGAAAAGATAACAAAGGAATTGAAAATTTAGCAACAAATTTGTTTATACCCGAGCATTGGTCTCGGTTGAATAGCTTCAACCATTTTACAGAAACGTAAGCCAAGATCATGGCCACATATAATGGAATTATGGCTGCCACAATATGATAAACATCATTTAGGGAAATCATAATTGGTCTTGGTGGGTTTATTGGATTTTACTATTGTTTATGATATATATATATATATATATGTAGATATATATATAAGTATATAAGCATCCGTGAGGAGGATCTTTTTGCTTTCTTAGTTGCCTTGTTTAATCATCCATCAAGAAAAGGTAGTGTAAAATCTTCCAAGTGAAGCTTTCTTGTTTGTTCATTTAGCCCGTACCAAGAACAGGCTTCCTGAAAATAATGCAGATGTTTGTCTCTTTCTCTATGATATGGTCAAAAGAATTATATAAAGTTTTGTGTAATTTGCAATTTTCGTCCTCAGTTTAGATGGTTTTTTCGGTTTTGGACCCTACAAAAATGGGGTTGAAATTTTGGACATTCTTTTGAAGTTTCCTAATGATTTTCGTCCCTACATTGACTATGTTAATAGCCCAATACTTTTTACCGTCAATCTGTCGATGTATTTTATTCTCCTCTTAACATAGATGACCCATGGCCAAAATGTTATGAAATACTGAAATAAAATAAGGACCAAAACTGCAACCCAATTCCTTTAGGGACCAAAATCGACAAATCGGTTAAACTCGGGAACCAAAAATGTAATTTACTCTAAAGTTTACTAATTTTATAAATATATACATAAACTAAAAGACTTGTATATTCAACTAAAGATGATAAAATCTAGTCAAGCAGTTAGTCAAAAGTTTGATACCAGTTTTTGGTCGTGCTTGTTCCCATTAGTTTATAATTCTTTTGGCACAAATGTGGACCAATGTGTTTCATTTTAAAACCTAGTTCAATAGGGTTGTCTTTATAGAATGGCCAATGGATTCATGTATTTTAGTAATAAAGAATTCTTTCATTGTGTGATTATCATTTTGCTTTTATGATCTTTCTTTTTAGATATGGTTCAGAGACCTAACATGGAGAATAAAGATATGAATTGCAAATGAAGTAAGTAAGATAAACAGTAAGTACATAAATGAACTCATGAAGGCAGAATTTTTGCTTGAAATGGTCAAAAGTGTTGGAATAAGTGTTGTTGTGATTTTGCTTTTCATATGTGAAATTTTGCCAGAAATGACCCAACAAAATTACTCTTTCTTCACGTAGTTATATTAGTATAGTTCATAGAGATTTATGAATTACAAGAGTTTGCTCGGGTTGTGCCCGATGGGCCAGGTTTGACCCGCTTTTGATTTGGAAAACGGGTTGATCCGGTTTCTATTTGATTCATAAGATATAAACGTTGGAAGGTTCCAACTTCCAGAGTGTTTTTTAACCATTGAGATGTGGCCCAATGTATCAATTCTCAAGTATAAGTGTACAACTACATGTCTATGTTTATTTTTTTAGTAGATTATTTTTAGGGCTATAAATTGAATAAATAATGATATATTGTATGCTAGCATCAAAATTCTATTACTTTTTTATTAAAGTATTATGTTTGAATTCTTTTTTATATTAGTGGAATGTATTATGAAAAAGTTATCGAATTATCTACATTTTTTTTCTTATTAAGACATCATACGACCAAAAGATCTATATAAGTATATAACTACTCAAAAATAATAACTGATATAGTTGGATGGTATTGCTCCGAGTATACCTTTGCAAGGTACAATGCGAAAGGAAAAAATAAGATGATATAATAAACAATTTAATGAGTTCTCAAAGCTCGATCATGGTTTGGAAATAACATGTTTGTGGTTTGGGAAATACAGTAACATATAAGTCGGGTTCGAGTCTCAAGAATGAGAGTGTTGAGTTTTCCTTGATTGTAATTTCCCTCTAGCTAGTATCTAATTAATTTACCTCTCATATAATGCGTTTGAGGGAGATGAGTATCTGATTCACCTCTCATACAATAGATACAGCTCAATTTTGGATAAATTAAAATAAACAATTCAATAAAAATACATTGTTATTTTTTGTATTTAGCGGGTAGATATCTTTAATTAATATAGCAACAACTTCTCTTCATGGCCATTAATCTCTCTTTACCCAGTAACGATAAAACGTATGGTGAATCCAAAACTACAAAACACAAACCAATGGACTCCCTCATTTTTCTGAAAATAAGTTACAGGGTTCAATGGAGTATAAATTGCACATATTTCATCCAAGTTGGTTCATTTACTCGACCCACCATCTTCAAAAATAACATAAACCGGAGCATGTTGGTTATGGTGGCTAGACTGGTTTAAAACGATCTGGTCTTAACATCAAAACCGAGTTAAGATCAGATACATACACACCAGACTAGCTACCCGACAATTAATTTCTTCCATTAACAGTCTTTGAGCCAAAATGGAAGGGATCCGATGTAATCCAGTTATTGTTCTATATTTCATACTTGCTGCAATTATCCCATCGTCGTCGACGTCGATGTCTGAAATTGCCGCCGTTGACAGGAGGTTGGTCGATAAGAAAAAGAATGGTTGCGTAGCCTACAACGCTATCGACAAATGCTGGAGGTGCGATCCCAACTGGGCTAAGAACCGGAAACGCCTTGCTGATTGCGCCAAAGGGTTTGGCCATGGCACCTACGGCGGAAAATTGGGGAGAATTTATGTTGTAAATGACTGCTCCGATAACGACATGGTTAATCCTAAGCCGGGAACCCTCCGCCACGCCGTCCTCCTGCCTGAACCACTCTGGATCATCTTCTCCGGTACTATGAACATCAAGCTCCGCCAGGAGCTTATTTTTACTTGTGATAAAACCATCGATGGCCGTGGTTTTGAAGTCCATATTTCCGGTGGGGCTGGGTTTATGCTTCAATTCGTTCGCAATATCATTATTCATGGCGTCCACATGTACGATATTGTCGAGAAATCCGGTGGCATGATCAGATCGGAGCCACACCACGTCGGTATCCGTGGAAAAAGCGATGGTGATGCGATTTCCATCTTCAAATCGTCACAGATCTGGGTCGATCACTGCTCCTTTGCAAACAGTTACGACGGGCTTATCGATATCGTTGCAGCTTCCACCAATATTACCATCTCCAACTGCCATTTTGTCAAGCACGACAAGGTACGTGTACGGTATACCCACCACCCACAGCGGCCGACGGTACACTCCGATCAAACGATTGTAACTTTGATTGTATGTTGTACAGGCTTTGCTTTTTGGTGCAAGTGCTGAGATGCCGGAGGACAAGATAATGAAGGTGACCCTTGCGTACAACCATTTCGGAAAAGGATTGACACAGAGGCTGCCGGCGGTGAGATTTGGGTTCGTTCATGTGGTCAACAACGACTACACACAATGGAAGTCTTACGCCATCGGAGGTGGCGACGGCGCCACCATCATCAGCCAGGGAAATCGGTTCATCGCCCCAGATGGTGCGTGTAAGGAGGTGACGAACAGGAGGCAGGTTCCAGAATCGGTATGGCGTAAGTGGACATGGAGAAGTGAAGGAGACTTGTTGCTGAACGGAGCATATTTCCGGGAGTCGGGAAACCCGCATTGGGCTAAAACCTACAAGGGTCCGCCATTGATTCCGGCGCAACCGGCTGAGAGCGTGGCCAAACTCACCAAATCTGTGGGTGCAAACCTTGGCTGCAAGGTGGGAGTCCCCTGCTAAGCTTTTGTAGATAGCCATGATCACGTTAATTTGTAATTAAAGAGTAGGAAGGTTTAATTAAGAATGTATACGAGTCACAAGTGTAAAGTTTACATGTAAATTTGATTTTTGATCTAATATATATATTAGGAAAGCATTCTTCTTGTTGCCATTACTGATTCATATTTACTTTTTTTCTTTATTTAAAAAAAAAAAAAAAAAAAAAAAAAAAAAAAAAAAAACAAACACTTGTGTGAGGATGAAAATCCTTTTATCCACTCTTAGGGGTCGTTTGATATGACATCTAATTGGGTCCAAAGCGGGACTGGGTCCAAAAAATACCAATTGGCATGTTTGATAGGGATAGGAATGGGACCAACATGTGGACTCGGTCCAACAAAAACATAGGACTCGGTCCTTGCTTTCAATTAGATGGACCGAGAAAAATAGAACCCAAAATAAAAAACGTTGTTGCCCTATTACGAGGTTTTGCTTTCTTCCTTTCCCCCCGTTAACCTCCTATCGACGAAGCCAACGAGCCAGAAGCTTTTCCCTTATCGATCAAAAGCATTGCAGCGAATCATCCACAACAATAGTCTCGGTGATCAATAGCAACGCATCAACAGGTTTGTTTTTTTTTTATCGTTGCTTTTTTCTATGTTCATAGTCAGGGGAAATATCATGCTTTGATAATTCTTAGGGAAATATCATGCTTTGAGAATATTATTCTTCGAAACATTGGTTTTCTGTGTTCATGTAAAGTGCCAAATATCATGCTTTGATAACTGTCTATATCTTGATAAATTTTTCTGCATGTAATTTCTGTCAATACCCCATAATCAGGGGCAAATTTGTCCATAATTGTCCATATATTTTTGCGGTATTGTATCTCCTTGAGATGGCAAGGATCTAACTTGCAGTCATGAATTCTTGAAGTTTGAATGTCAAGTTTTCATGAATTCTTGAAGGTGTGTCAATGTCATCTTTTTTATATCATTTGGTAGTTTGAATGTCAAGTTTTCATGTAAGCAACAATATTGTAAAGTTTTAGCAAAATTATAAATTTCATAATTAGAAAAAAAAAAATTCAGATTTATGATTTCATGTAAGCAACAAGATTGTAAAGTTTTAGCAAAACTAATGTGTATATGTATATATATTTGTATGTATGTGTGCAAAATTGTGTGTATATTGGTGTATATACAAATCTGTTGGTCATCAAACGAAATTTAACAAGTTTTTCCATCACTTGGATTTCCAGTATATATAAAAAGTAGCAAAAATAACATTGGTAAATTAATTATATGTAATAAATTATTTTCTATAATTACCGTAAAATAGAAAATACGAATACGTACCAATTGAAATTCATCTTAACTCTTAATACAAGATTCCTATCAATTACATATTGAACTAAATCAACTACTAGTATGGGTATATACACTCGTACAGGTGCCATTTGGTGAATTTTTATACTTTGGCCATCGACTCCATACCATAAAACTCAAATTCAAGAGGGTTGCCAATGATTTGATGCTATGCACCACCTAACTCCTTCATATATATTTGTATGTATGTGTGCAAAATTGTATATTGGTGTATATATTTGTGTAACGTCTTTTTGTGTTTATGTGTGCAAATATGTGTATATATTTGCGTAACCTGTTTATCATTTATTCCTTAGACATGGCAGAAAAGAGAAATAGAGCTAGTTGGTCTTCGGATTTTGTCAACAAAACTTTTCTTAATGCATGTATCAAAGAACTAACAAGTAACGGTAGGGAGGATAGTGGTCTCAAAGGTTCCTCATGGAATACAATAACTGAAAAACTAAAAAAAAAAGAACATGACTTTGTTGTTGAGAAAAAACAAATGAAATATCGTTATGACTACTTGAAAAGCAAGTATTCAGTTTGGTTGAAATTAAAAAACAAAACTGGGAATCTCTATAATCCTGTTACAAACACGTTTCAAATGACGGATGAAGAGTGGAAAGCAGAGGCAAAGGTAATCTTTTAATTTAAAACACATTATTATTTTTTCAAAAGTATAATAATAAAATCATTTTTTCAAACAGTCGAACAAGATGGTTGAGAAATTAAGAAATGCACCCCTCCTTTACCTTGATCTATGCGCCCAGTTGTTTGACGGTGCAACCTCGACCGGTGCTGCTAGTTGGGGACCATCTTCGACACTCCCTCATCCTGTAGAAGTCTTTACTACACAAGATTATGACGATATTGAGATGGTAGATACTCCACCTGAAATGGATATCCCAGCCTCAGCTTCAACAGTACCCCCACCTACAAGTGCATCACATGCAAGTGGAGATACGTCTGCTCGGTCTAAAAATAAAAGAGGAAAACGAAATGCACCCACGAACACACTGGATGATGACATAAGAGAGGTTGGCAAGGAAATTATGAAGGCGGCTCAGGCGTTCGCGCAAACTAATAATCTTGACAAGGAGATGGATAAATGTATTGAAAAATTGAAAGCTTTGGAGTGGGGAAATTCTGATCCGAAGTACATCACTGCACTTATGTTGTTCGCTGAAAATCCTGGTAACAGGAAAATTTGGTTACGCCTCGAGTCTTCGACTTGTGAGTTGTGGGTGAAAAGTGCGGGAAAGAATTTTGGATTATTTGGTTGACTTTAGTATGACTTTAGGATGTTTTTGTCTTTATGCTTTATGGATTTATATTATGGTACATGGTATGGATTTTTATGTGTAGGGTTGTTATGTGTTTATGTTTAGGATTTTTAAGTTTAGGTTGTTTATGTGTTATGTTTAGGATTGTTAATTGGTATTGACTTTTTTGTTATGGATTTTTATGTTATGGATTTTTATTTTATGGAGTTATATGTCATCCATTTTAATGTTATTGATTAATTTTATGGTTTATGTTATAAAACTTATGTTATTTGTATTAACATGTATCAGGTTACATATGGATAAGGAAGGTGAGTTTTTAGGTTTCCTTATACTCTCATGCTATTGGTTGATGTTGGTTCGAAAAAGAAAAAAAAAAGAATTGAAAGAATAAAAGCTAATGAATCGGAAGAAACTGGGCATGCATATACACAAGATTTGATACACGGAGATCCTATACAATGTTTTGATATGATACATCTTTCACAAGATGCATTTGTATTATTATGCAATCATTTTACTCAAAGAAATTGGTTGCAACATAGTAGGACGATAAGCGTTGAAGAGAAGATGGCTATAGTTTTACATGTTGTAGGACATAATGAACGTTTTCGAGCTGTTAAAGAAAGATTTCACCACTCCATACAAACAATTCATCAATGTTTTCATGAAGTGCTAAAAGCAATGATATGCTTTGCAAGAGAAATTATTGTACCAACATCTTCTAATACAACAAGAAATACCTCGGAACGTTATAGATGGCTAAAAAACATATTTCCTGGAGCATTAGGTGCACTAGATGGAACACTTGTACATGCAGTTGTGTCCGTTGATGAACAAACTCGCTATAGGGGAAGAGGAAAAGGTGAATGTTATCAAAATGTAATCGGAATTTGTGATTTTGATATGATATTCACCTTTGTATGGGTTGGATGGGAGGGCATAGCACACGATTCTAAAGTTTTGAAAGAAGTTGCATTTAATCCGACTTCTGGATTTCCATTCCCTCCACCAGGTTTGTCATTTTTCTATAAGTTTTATTATCTATATTATTTATATGATTAATTTGTCCCCCATCTACAGATAAATATTACCTTTGTGATGCCGCATACACCAACACCCGTGGATTTATGGCTCCTTACCGCAATACTAGGTATTGGTTAGCTGATTTTCGAAGAAACAGAGCTTTAACCAAGGAAGAAAGGTTCAATCATGCTGATGCACAACTTAGAAATTTCATTGAACGTGCTTATGGTGTATTGAAGGCGAGATTTCCAATTTTAAAATGTATGGCTCCTTATCCTTTTCCAGTGCAAAGAGACATAGTCATTGCCTGTGTCGCGGTCCATAATTTTATAAAGAAGTACGATATTGAAGATGACCTATTTACGAGCTCTGAACAAAACAATATGGTTACTCCTAATGTGGGAGGTGGAGGAAGTGAGGGCCAAAACATACAAGGCATAGAATGGGGTTCGGAAGCCGTTGAGTATATGACTACTTTGCGTGATCAGATTGCTAATCAGTTACTTTCAAATGGTTCACGTTAAATGATATACTTTTTTATTATGTATGACAATGTGTATTTGGATTTTGTATTACACTTCGTATTTGGATTTTTAATTATGTATGTTTAATTTGGATTTAATGTGATAATTTTTATTTGTATAATTATTTTATCCAGCACAAAATGACAACATAAGGATAATATGGTAATTTTAATCATTCAGCACAATCAGTCAGATAAATAATCAAACAACATAAATTCAGTCAGATGTGGACCCAGTCAGCATTTCTAACCCAGTTAGCTCCTAACTCAGTCAGCTCTAACCCAATCAGGAACTATCAAACGACCCCTTAGTGTACCTATATAGTAATTAGTAAAATATAGTAATTAGTAAATGAGCCTAGTTTGAATTTAGAGCTTGTAAGATGTTATAATAAAGTTTTGATCATCCAAAATGAGTCGATCGCATGTAATACAATAACATATTACCATTTATACTATTTATAGTTTTTAGAGGGTGTTTGACATTTAAGTTTGATTTTCAAAATAACTTTTAGACAAAAAGATTTATTGATTTATGACTTAGGAAAAGAAGTTTAAAAAAAATATTTAGATTAGTTTTTGTGGTGGAAAAAAAGTCAATAAATTGTTTTTTATTTCGTAAATGTTTGTCTTATCTTAATGGTATTTCAAATTAATATTGACTTTTACAACTCAAAAAATCATAACGAGTTTAGAAAATTTACAAATTATAACTTTTTAAAATCTTCTTTTGAAAGGTTAAGAAGAAGTTGTATTAAGACTATTTTTGATACATCATAACTAGCTTATTTTTTGAGTTTTTTTAAGTTGTAATGTTTGACAAGCTAAAAAGTAGCTTATCAGCTACCTTTTTGACAAGCCAAAAAGTAGCTTATAAACTACATTTTTAAAAAAACTAATTAGACTAACTTTTTAAGAGCTTTTTTAAAAATTCTTTTCATTTTATATTTTTCAGTCATTTTATATTTTATACAATACTCCATACCTATAAAAAAGGTTCATAGACACCCCAAGAGTTAAAAGAGGACCTTAAAGTAGGGATGAGCATTTTGGACCGGAGAACCGGCCGGAACCGGTACCGAAACTGGAATCGGATAGAACCGATCAGGCCGAGACCGAGACGATATTCTTGTGGATTTTTGGAACCGGTAGAACTGGCGGTCCAGTTCAGTTCCTATTTTCCACTGAATTCGGTTCTCGGGTCGGTTCTTCATCCCTACCTTAAAAACTACAAAAAAAAAAAAGTAAATCGGAACAAACATTGAATGCCGATAAAATAACCATATTAAACATAAATAAATACAAATGAAAAACATAACTATAAAGACTAAGACCCCGTTTATTTGCATCTTAATACCACTTAATAAGGGGTAGGTCTGAATCGGTAAGATTCAGACCGTTTGTTTACATCTTATTTTGGGCTCTTAATCTGAATTTTATCACTTACCGATTCAGACTTGGAAGCCCATCTGAAATTAAAAAAAATCTCCCTAATCCTTTTGTGTTCGGCTGCTTCTCTCGCTTCAATCGTGTCGCTTCCATCATTGACACTCCAGCCACCGAAGATCTTCCTCCCTATCGCCATCTCCTGTCGTCGCCGCAACCCTCCTTATCGCCATCTCTTGTCGTCGCAGCCTCGCCATTGTCGACTCCAGCAGCAGCATCGACATTAGGTTCGTTTGCTTCTCTTTTCTCCTATTTTTTTCTCGTTTTTTTTCTAATGTTGCCTCAAATCAGCATCGACATCAGCCCTTGTTGTTTGTTTTTTTTCTGATGTTTTTTTTTTCGTTTTTCCCCCTGTTGTTCTTCAAAATCTGCTGTCGTTTTTTGTATGTGAAATTTATAATCGGAAATACCTTCATTGATTTCTAAATTATGTTGATTGCTGAAATATGAGACTTGATTTGTAGTTGATTTTGGCTGATTTGTGATTGATTTGTGTTGTTATGTGCTGTTTATGGGTAGATTTTTGCTGTTAGATGCTAATTTGTGATTGATTTGTGCTGTTATGTGCTTATTTGTGCTGATTTTGGTTGTTTATGGGTAGATTTTTGCTGTTAGATGTTGATTATGTGCTGATTTTTGCTGTTTATGCATTAATTTTTGTTGTTAAGTGCTGATTTATATTGTTATGTGCTGATTTGTACTATTATGTGTTGATTTGTATTGTTATATGTTGATTTGTTATTGAAATGATACTAGACATGTCACAAAAGAAGCCTCTGATTAGTTGGAAGGTAGAAGCTATTGAAAAAGTTTTTCTGGAAGCATCTTTGCAAGAAATTATAGTTAATGGTCGGGAAGGGGTTAGTTTGAAAGCGCTCTCTTAGAGGATTGTAGCAGAAAAATTAGCAAAAGAACATAATTTTTTTGTGGACCAAAAGCAAATGAAGAATTGCTACGATTACTTAAAGTCAAAGTTTTCAGCTTGGTTGAAGTTAAAAAACAAAACCAGGAATGTTTATAATCCCATAACCAACACCTTTAATCTTTCAGAAGAAGAATGGCAACCAGAAATGAAGATATTTTGTATTTTTATAATAAAAAATTAATATTAGGCTTTAATAATCTAATATAATAATTTTCAAGCAGTCGAACAAACATGTTGAAAGTTTGATAAGAGCGTCACTACCCTTCCCCGACCTTTGTACACAATTGTTTGAAAGTGTCACTGTGACAGACATTCATAGTTGGGGACCAACTTCTACCCTTCCCCGTCTTACTCAAGAGTCAAGCCACTATAGTTTGCATGACTTTGAGGACATCGATTGCACTCGACAAGAAACTGTAGGTCTCAGTGACGAGTCATCCGCTCAATCAAAAACAAAAGACCACAGATAGGACAAAGAGTCAAAATAAAAGTAAAGATAAGGGTAAAGATGCGTCTTTCACGTGAAGCGTATGTATTTTTATGCAATCATTTTAGACGAAACAATTGGTTGCAAAGTAGTAGGCATATAAGCGTTGAAGAAAAGATGGCTATGTTCTTGACAACTATAACACATAATAAACGGTTCAGGATTATCAAACGAAGGTTTCAACACTCCACACAAACAGTTCATAGATGCTTTCATGAGGTGCTAAATGCAATGATGGTTTTTGCAAAAGAATTTATAGTGCCAACGAATTCTAATGCAACCGTGAATTCATCAGAGAGACATCGTAGGCTAAAAGAAATCTTTCCTGGAGCAATATGTGCGTTAGATGGAACTCTTGTGCATGCAGTCGTGTCTGCTGATCAACAAACTCGCTACAGGGGAAGAGGAAAAGGTGAATGCTTTCAAAATGTTTTAGGAATTTGTGATTTTGATATGATATTCACATTCGTATGGGCCGGTTGGGAGGGTATAACACATGATTCACGAGTTTTGAAAGAAGTTGCATTTAACCCGACTTCAGGCTTTCCGTTCCTTCCTCCAGGTTTGTAATTCTTTTTAAATTTATTCTAAAATATGATTTTAAATTTCTACATATAATACTTCTTTCACTCATGTGTATAGATAAATATTACATTTGCGATGTTGCATACACCAACACTCGTGGATTTATGACTTCTTACCGCAACACGAGGTATTGGTTAGCCGATTTTCGACGACGATGTGCGTTAACTAAGGAAGAAAAATTCAATCATGCACATGCGCAACTCAGAAATGTTATTGAGCGTGCTTACGGTGTTTTGAAGGCGAGATTCTCAATCCTAAAGCGAATGACTCCTTTTCCTTTTCAGTATAAAGAGATATAGTCATTGCTTGTTTTGCAGTCCACAATTTCATAAGGAAATACGATATTCATGATTAGTTATTTATGGCATTCGAGAAGAACAATGGTCAAGCATAAGGGGAGAGAATGATGGCCAAAACGTAGACTATATGTAATGGGGTTCACAAGGCAATGAATACATGGATAATTTGCGTGATCAGATTGCGAACCAATTGGGGCCAAATTAAATTTGTAGAATTTTATTTGGATTTTAGTATGATTTTGTGGATTTAAAAATATTTATGTTTGATTTTGATTTATGCTAAATTTGGATTTTATATGGTGTTTATATTTTTTTAATACATGTTGAAGAAATTTATTAGGTTATTTTCTAAACAAACACTTGAATTCAATAAAAATTAAAACAGAAGGGTGAAATGGTCATTTTAATAATTCAGCACAACAATTCAGAGGTTCCAACCAAACAGCATGGTAAACATTCAGCTCTTAAAATTTCAGACCCTCTTAGAAGTTCAGATCTCTTAATAATTCAGATCTTAAAAATTCAGATCCCGCCAAACAGCCCCTAAGAACGAACCATAGGGCGCAAACTCAAACCGATGTTCTATGATATCTTCATTATGCAGAGGGAGGTACGTTTTATATCATCTGCAGAGGGATGTTTGTTTTATAACTTATATTACGTACTCTTCCTTCCCTTTTTTTTAATGACGGCATGCCAAGCCTAGTTAGCATGCTACACTAACCAAACTGACACATTGTCATTACCTATTAGAAATCGGCCAAAGTTGAAAAAATGAAATGTCTCTTCATAATTAATGGCAAATAGGGCATGAAAAAAAAGAATGGCTTTTGGCAATCTTAAAATTTAATTGTATTTATGAAATTAATCCTTATATATCTACTATAATAAATAAAGATTCTTTTGTCATATATTACAATCTTATTCATTTACCATATGTCATTTTGTGGTTATTTTAAATTAATTTTTATTCCACATTTCATTTTATGTTTTTTTTTTCATTTTATTAAATTTCACATAATATGTAGATATAATAATAAATGCATATCAATTTCCTTAATGAACTTTCTTTTTAATTTCAAAATTACTAAATTAAAGTCTCATTAGTTTCCTTTGTTTATTTATCTAAATTATTTGTTTAAATTTAAAAAGAGAAAAAAAAAACATTTTATTTTTAATAATTTTATATTTTTCTCACTCTTTTTATAAATTCAAACATCTGAAATGTTTAAAATTTCATACTTCTTCTAAATAAACTCATATGTTACATGAATCTCACACCTACTAAAATATATAAAGCAAAACATCTCAAATATTTTTGAAACGCATATTAACATTGTAATATAAGTTAATGAAAATTCTCTTATGTGAAAAGTTTAAGCAAAGTATAATCATACTAATACGTTACAAGATAATGAAACATAAGATCTCGATTTCTATGCAATTCTTAATGTTCAATGATGTTAGCCGGACTTTGAGACCCGGTTGATGTGTGTGAAGTATGTGTCAGGGGTTGCTCTAGGTATTGAAACACCACCACAAGTTGTTAGATGAAACATAGGCCTTAATGTGTGTGGAGTATATGTTGGGGGTTGCTCTAGGTCCTGAAACACCACCATAAGTCATTAGATGAAACATAGGCCTTAACACAATTGAAAGTTGTGACGATTAAGTTAGATCGAATGAAGAGAAGTACATACTTATGAGAGAGATTGAAAGACATGTATGAGATATATGAGACAAGATCGATATCCTCAAAATAGAACATAATTCATATTATTTATACATGAGGTTGTTGTAGTGGTATTTGTGTATTGAATGCATTTCCGAGATCTTCTTTTATCAGTACAATCATGAGAGCACAATCATGTCATGATTGACGTTTGTTTATTCCTAACTTGAATCCTTTTATGGGGTAGACTTCTAGAACCGGTGTTGACACGTATCTTATTATTTTTTGAGGTACCAAACCGAACTCAGCTACAGCTCCTAAGGTTTTGTTCTGCTAATATTGGTCTGACATTTCTAAGAGATCGACATCATGATGGCCATGGTTGTTTGTGGTCCGATATCTTGATGGTTTCGGTTTCAAAGTGTGGCATATGAAGAGGTTGTCAAGACATAGGGTCTTACAATCTGAAAAATGATTCGAATCTCATTAGAATCAAGTTTAGAATAAGATTTCATTTGGAGTTGTGGGATCGAGATCCAATTCAATCATACTGCTCCATCAAACTTTGAATTCAATCATTACTCAATAAGATTGTACACATTTTCTCTTTTATTTTTATTTTTATTTCACTTTTTTTTAAATGTAAAAGACTAAAAGGGTAAAAGTACACGTTATTGAAAGTCTTTTTCTCCCTTCAAGTTCAACCACTTTAGAAACATATCGCCATAGAAAATCAAAAAGGAACCGAAGCAGGAAGCAAGTAAAAAATGAAATGAAGCAACCATCCAAATGAGCATATTGGAGTGCTAGTTGGTACATGTTGCAACATTTCACAATTTGTTAGAATAGATTTGTTATCACTAATGTTCAATGTGTCATGTTTGAATAGATTAATTATCACTAATGTTTTAATTTTTTATAATCATTGAGAACTGTCAACCACCTCAACTAAAGGATAAAGATATACTCCTACTATTTATCATGTTTTAAATCTTACAATCACCATCTTGCAAGATGTTTACAACCTTGGCATATAGCCTGATTGCTATAAGTCATTACATCAAATTAGCTAGTTCCATGATATCTCATCAAAGACAAACAGTAGACCCAAATCCAAATAAAATAAAATCAAGCTACCACATATACTTATTTAGGGTAACAGTAACACCAACGAAAACCCTAATTGCTGTCTGATTCATCTACCAAATCCATGGGAGCAGGTTGCGCATTCTTGTATCCGGTTTTTTCATTTTGATACCTTTTCCTATCTGCCACTGCTCTTGCTTCATACGGTGCCTTCTCTTCTGCTGTCAACTTATTCCATCGCTCTCCAAGTTCCCTCCCAATTTCCTTAAATCCGATTCCCGGAATATCCTTCTTCAGATTCTATACAAAACATACATAATACATCATATCATTACTATACTATAATTTTTATTTATTTTATTTTATTTAAACAAAACAAAACCCACCTCTCGTTCAAGCTGCGAGAAGAACATGAAACCACTCATTGCTCTTTTCGGTGCATTTGGATCCTTTTTCTTCTTTTGTTTCTTTTTCTTTGCACCATCTTCATCCCCGGCCCCACCTTTGCTTTTCTTCTTACTTGAAGATGCTGCTGCTGTTTTCGAACCACTAGCTTCTTTCTTTGATTCTTTCTTAGGAATTCTCTGCTGCTATCAATCAATAATCATTCATTTCATGCTTTTATTATTTTTTTACTCAGGGACCAAAAATGTAAAATCAACTAATTACCTCCTTTTCACCTCCACTGTCACTACCATCTGAGTCATCTCCCCCAGAATCATCAGTAGGTGAGCCCGAATCATCTTTTTCAGCCACAAAATCTTCATCCTGTCACAAACATATATTCAGTCAGTCAGTCAAACTATTATCGACTGTGGTTGTGGTTTAAGATTTTTAGGGTTTACCTCCTCGTCACTCTCTTCTTCACCAGCTTCATTCTTGATTCGTTCAAGATGAGGGTCAACCGCATCATCTTCCTCATCCCTTAGAACAGCCGCAACACCATCTGCAGCTTGAACACCACCTCCCAAGTTCATGATTTTCAGACCCTTTGAGCTAAATTAACATTAGTTAGTATGGTTAGGATATTGGCAGATCAAGAAAAAACATTAGTTAGTTACCTGATAAAATCAAACAGGTTATGATATTCGTTTCTTTGAATGTTACGGAAAAGATGTTCGTGTTCTGACTTCAATCTGATAAGAAGATCAAAGTAATGCATGTTTGATCCTCCAGCAGCATGCCTCTCAAATTCCACATAGTCAATCTATTATAATAACACAACAAATGAATTAACGACAACATTTAATATGCTATGGATTACATAAAAAGACATCATGAGAATTCAATACCTCATCATGAAGAATTAGTGTAGGAGGTTTTGGTAAGAAGAAAAAGCTCTTTTCAAGAGGATAAAGAACTCCATCTTCAGCTTTTAATGAAGACTTCACAGCATAACCATCCTGACAGCTCCGGAACTTTCCGGGTCTTGTGAGCTTTGTACCAGATAACCCTCGCAAGATCATTGTGAACACTTCATGAATCAGTCCCTGTTCATTTCAGTTTCAAGGGTAAATTTGGAATTTCATATCAGACTTAACATACCATAATCATGAACCAGCTATCAAGTATTACCTTATATGATGGTTCTAATTTGTCTTTGTATTTGCTAGAATACAAGTCTTCATTCATCATCAAAGTGCTCTCAACCACATAATCAGTTTCAAACTGAAACAACAAAAACAGAATGATCATCATCACAATCATATGCGGGACCCGGTTTGTGAGGGGATAATTTGAAAACCAGTGAAAAAAAATAGTACCTGCATTACAATATGTGGGTACATTGTTTGACCTTTACGGATAGGAGGGTCCAGAGTCACAACAACAAACGTGTGAGGTTGGTTAGACTGCATCACCAAACAGGGTAATATATAGTCATTTTAACCAATGACAACAACTTATCACAACTTAAAACAACTCTGGGTCTTGTGTAAAAAAAGAACAAAAAAGAACCTTAGGCAAAACAAAAACGCGGACTATGCTGCTGTATTGAATTTTGAAATCGGTGGCTTGCCCTTGAAGCCGTAAAAAGGAAAGGTGAAGTTCAACACTGTATCGACCCCTGTAATATCAAGAAACTCCAATTATAGTCCTTCAAAAAGAAAATGAAAATTACCTGGAAATAGAGGCCATACCTTGGTGTAAGAATGGTAATGGTTTCAAATGTGACAACAGCTTCTTCACCCCCAGCCCCAACATCCGCCATGGACATGATTTTATCTCGGAAAATCTTATAAAATGTAAAAGAAGAAAAAAATTATAAAAGATATAAAATGGAACTGCAAATGCAGCAATGAAGAAATTCATGCAACTTACTTGTGCAGGGGGGTGATTATCATCCCCAACAAACTGAGTGTTTGAGCTGGGAATGTGGAAACTCATTTCCATCAAAGAATCTTTCTGTATAACCAAAAAAAAATGCATCAGGTGTAAGGAAAAACAAGACTTCCAAGTATTAAAAACAAGAGTCTGACAGAAAAATTAAGGAAGAAAAGTTGTGAGACCTCATTTGCACCAGTTGTGTCATCCACATGGAACTCCAAGATGACATCATTTTTTCCTTGAAGCTGTGTCTGGGACACATCAGCTAATGATACTTCAAATGCTTGCTTTCCACCAACAAGAAAAGAAAGCATATTACCTGGAGCATATTTAGAAAAACATGAGTTTTTTCTTAAAAGAAAATCAATCAGAGGAACTCCTAGATGCATATAATAGAGATTACAAACCATTTATATCAAGTTCTCCCCAATTCTTTCCACTAACTGAAAGCTGCTTTTCTTCTGGTGTTATGCCACAAGAGTTTTGGAAAAAATTGGTCAGGCTAGGCACATCCTGCAAGCAGAGTAACAAAAGATTGTTACATGTGAATAAAATCAGTTCATGAAATTCAGCCTACATCATAGAGAAAATGCAGTAAGGGAGCATGGAAAAAGATACCTGATCACGGAAACCAGTGAATTTATATTTGAGACCATCTTTAATCTGCACACCAAGTTGATTGCTTCTTGGGACCTTCATCCATGTTATTCGCACGATATCAGACTTATCTACTTCCACAGCTTTGCCACCACCTTGTTTCTTCCACACCAGACCACGTGAATGAACCCTAAGTTGCCCTGGATTCTGCATTTACCAGTAATAGATGGTTAACAAAATGTTCCCTCTGAAGTTAACATATTCAACACTATGTCTAACCAGACACTAGAAACAAAATCCTTCGACTTAAAGAGAAAAACAAGCAAGTGAACAAAACCTAAGAGAATTTGGTGAAGCTTCACATAAATGCGCTTAAACATATTCCCTGAATTTCACCAAATTTAGGGGAAAGGGCTTAAATCCAGTTCAAGCTAATCATATATCTACTATGATTCCACCCTCCAAGTGAACAACACTGTTCTAAACATATAACACAAACAGCCATCGAATAGAAAACCAGAAACAAACATCACACATGGACCAAATAGAGAACGGAGTTTTCTGCGCTTTGTGCCCCCAAATCAACACTAATCAAAATTCCAAGTGAAAAAGAAATAAAACCCTAAGACAAAGATAAAAATAAAATAAAATCGACTCCACCTAGTTGATTGGAAAATATATATATATATATATATATATATATATATATATATATATATTATATATAATACACACACACACATAAGCCGTACATATTCGTCGCCGTTCCGCCGTAAACTAGGGTTAGGGTTTTGAGCAGAGTAAAGTAAGTTCAACACGAAAAAAAAAAATAAGAGACAGGATGATTATGGAAAAGAATAACTTACGGCGCCGCCGCGACCGACAAGAGAGATGTTATTGAACAAGTGACCGTCCGCCATGGTTACAGAGAAGAAGCTAGGGTTTTGATCGAGTAGTAATGGCTTAATAAAGCTGAAGAGCAAATGGGAGTAACGGGTTAATGGCGCGAAAGAGGAAAGATGGTGGGAGTGGATCAAATGCACAAGAGCCCCATGGGAAGTTCGTGTTGCCTCGCCTTCTAAAACTTTGCCGCCTTATTTACGGCGACGACCCGACGGTCGATGAGGGGATCAGGTGGGCTCCCTGATAAAGCTTGTCGTAAGTTTATTTGGGCTTCAGCCCATAATCTACTTTTAATCACGAACATTTTACCGTAAAAGAGAACGGCACGTGCAAAACACGTGCCTCGCTTTGAGATGGTGCTCAATAAGAAATTAGATTCTCTGTTCCATCTATATTAAACCCAATTCAATTTAATTATTCATATCTATTAACAACTCAACTTAAATCCATTTATATTATATATATATATATATATATATATATATATATATATATATAATTTTTATTTTACTTAAAACTACTAAAAATATTAAAAATAATATTTTATTTTTAAACAATATATATATATAATTTTTATTTTACTTAAAACTACAAAAAAAAATATTAAAAATAATATTTTATTTTAAACAAAAAAATATTTATTTTAAGAATAAAATTAAATAAAAGTAGATAAAAATTATTTTATATTCATCAAACATACTTAACAAAATAGATAAAAAAAAAAGTTACAAAGAGAGATGCAAACTACATAATTATTATTCAATATTGAATTTTTTCATATATGCTCAATCAAATCGTATTTTAGAACGTTATGCGCTTCTTTAGTGCAAACTTGTGTCCTATTAGTGTTATGCATCAACTTCTGCCACATATGTTAGATAACAGTAATATGGGAAAACCATCAAATACAGATAATCTTATTAGTGCAGGGGCATTTTAGGCATTTTATATTAACTAGTTTGTTATGACTAATAGTATAAGAGGGTAGTGGGATAGGAAGTGATGTATCTATCTTTTGCGTGAAATTTGGAATTATTTTCTCTGGGAGTTTAGCTATCTCGAATCGGCTAAACTATCTTCATTCTTTTAATCATTTGGTATCATTGAGTGTTTTTAATCAAGATTAGCATCATTTGGGTGTTTTATGTTATTGAATCTGCTCTTATAATCCAATTCATAAGAAATTGGTATCAGAGCATTCACGATTATGACTGTGATTATAGATGGAGATAAAGGATAAGGGAAGGACATTGGAGGAGCTCTACTCAAGAAGGTTGAATTGCTAGAAACAGAAATAGGACAGTTGTATGATCGAATGAAGAATCAAGGGCATCAGATCCAACATCAGGTTGACTTCATAGCCTGTCTTCAGCTGAAGATAGACCAAAGGTTCGAAGAGGTTGAGTGTCATAGCCAAGAGTCGCCCAGAAGAACCTAATGGAAAGAAATCAGTGGGAGAAAAGCTAAACAACGACCCTATTTTTTCCCTGGTGGAAATAACAAAAGGCACAAACCCTATCGGTATGGGATCTAGTGGAGGTTCAAGAAATAGAATAGGAGGTGTTTCCGGAGGCAGTAGCGACGGCCATACTACCAGAGGCAAATATAGAGGAGGGACCAATCAGAGATTCCACAAACACGAGATGTGTAACGTCCTGTTTCAAATCGTTTCCTAATTCGGGGTTGTAGCCCGAATATAGGTTGTCATCATGCTTAGGGCCTTTGAATAAAAAGATTTAAACTCATTTAGGTGTGGGCAATGTAATTTAGATGATCTGGGAGTTCGGTTTGTGTTTTGAAGCAAATAGGTATATCGGTAAAGTGTTAGTTCGGGCTTTTATGGAAATAGGATTTTAGCTCGGGATGTTTTAAGGAACGTATGAGTAGATAGAAGCATAGAGCTTCTCGTTACCTTTCTTTGGGTATAAGGATCGTCGGGAACAAAATGATATGAGTACATGTAGCCCCATGTGGTATTGGTAGCAGCTTGTTCTGTCAAAGAAATTATGTGTGGTAAAAGAGTATGGCATTGTAGCGCTCGATTAGCTTCAAGAGGGACGTTGATTAGGTCTCTGTAAGGCGGTGGAATGATATGAATGTTGGATTATGTGTCTAAGTTCATAACTATTTATGGAATGTACTTAACCCGATTAGCATGGTCCATTTGGGTTGCATGGCATCATGCATTTGGATAGACCAAAATGAGAGAAATAACACTTAAGGTTTATTAATATATTATAAGTTCTAATATATTAATAATATTATTTAATTAGTATTAATCAAGAATTGATTTGGAATTAACTAAGTGATAAAAAGAAGACTAATTAAATATATGGGTTGATTATGTAAATCACCCATACTTGTATAGTGGGCTAATGCTTCATGGATTATCAAGTTGGGCTAAAACCCATGGGATGCTCCATGGAGGCTCCATGGTGTTTTTGAACCCATGGATCCAAGAAATGAAGAGTCATATCAATTAGGGTTTACATGGTGTAACCCTAATTATGACACACTATATAAGCAACATGTTGTAGACCAAAATCGGACTAGTGTGAGAACAAGAGGGCATAGCCGATTTTAGAAGTGTACTATTTCTCTCAAGGTTATTCCAAGTGTATTTGGTGTTGTGTGAAACATTTGAGGCATCACACTTGAGGTGCTAGGCTCACAAGGTTTTCAAGGAATCCAATGTGACATCCTCATTTTCTCGGCCAGAAAAGACCAATTTTATTTATGCTTTATAAAAATCAGAGTACTTCTTTTCATAAAAATGTTGTGGAATTTGTTCCCAGAAAAATACGATAAATACGTTATCAAAACATTTTCGAAGAAACGTATTTTATTCATTTTAAAACGTTTGGGATGTCATCGTCGATACAGGAACATAAGCATAAACAGAACTTACATTTATTTACACTAGTGATCTACATCTCTTTAATCTCTCAGTGTAATGTCACTTCATATTGACACCTGTGATATAAATAAACTAAGTGGTCAGGTTGGGAAACCTGGTGAGTACATAGGGTTTTCAACCCACAATAATATAATTATTATGTTCAATCATCACAACTAACCCAATTATCCATCCCTATTATCTTCTTTATTTCTACATACCCTTCCTAAGGATTTATCCTAAGGGTCGTGTCCTGCATCATATTTTACCTCTCATCTTCTTACATCGCATCTCCTTATATGTTTGTTCCTAAGGACTTTCCCTAAGGATCATCGCCTATATCGCCTAGACAGTATTGATTCGGGGATTACTCCCTCAATACGTGCCCACCAAGGGTTAGGGTATCATCGCATGAATATGTAGTTACAACATCGCCTGAACTCGTAATTCATAGTAAGGGGGTTAGAGTATCATTGCATGAATATGTAGTTACAACATCGCCTGAACTCGTAATTCATAGTAAGGGGGTTAGAGTATCATCGCATGAATACGTAGTTACAACATCGCCTGAACTCGTAATTCATCACCTACAGGTTATGAGCCTGCTGGTGTTTCCACGGGGTTGTCTAAAATAGTCTGCGGTCGCCATCTATACTCTGGTAGATGACTACATCTCCAAATTGTCGGACAAGGTTGTAGTATCCTACATCACCGATTCATCATCACCTATCTATCCTCACCTAATTATCATCACCTATCTCTCATTATTTTATTTCATCACACACCAACTATTTCATCTACCCATGTTTTATCCCAACATATTAGTAGATATAAATATACAATTTAAATCATTTAAAACATGTATAAAATCATTCATCCAACATAGACAACAAGTATTCAGATAATATGCATACATAGCACGTAATTTATATAAAATACTTCATATCTATGTGTAAGATGAAAGGGACCATGCAGGTGGTGAGTCGGCACTCGGACAGCACTTCGTTACTCTTAAAACAATTATCCCTTGACGAAACCTAGTATCATTACCACTAGAGTTTAGTCTAACGCTTGACGAGACTAATTTAATAGTCTAGCTATTATTACTATTATATAAGCGTTAAACAATACTTATATAACCCATAATAATAGCTCAAATACTCCTTATAAAGTCCTAATAACAATACTATATTGAAACATAAGCTATACTAAAGATAGGATATATACAACTCACTTACAGCGGGTTTTCTCGAAAACCGGGTTTCGCTGGAGCAGCGTTCCCGAGCCGAAAGGCTCTTTTCTCGGGAGTCCGGGAGCCTTGGGGCTTCCTCCGGGTGCTAGGGGGTTTACCTAGACTTTAGGGGGCTTAAGGGGAGCTAGAGAGAGAGTTTAGAAAGAGAAAGTGGAAGAGGAAAGGTGTAAGAATGAATGGAACCCGACACATCTATTTATAGTGTGAAATCCTGATGGACTCGCCAAGTAGGAGGACCTACTCGCCGAGTTGGGGCATGTGGCAGCCTTCTAGTGGTGCCACGTGTCCAATTATGGGGGTGCCACGTCACCCCTATCGCGTATCAGCCTTCAAACTTAGAAAAATCATAACTCTCGCATACGAGCTCCGTTTTTGACATTCTTTTTTTCAACGCGTAGGTAAAATCAAGATCTACAACTTTCATTTAGACTCCGTCAGCTAATTCTCGACCAATCTTAAATTTAACAGTAGGAGGCGTTTAGACTGTTAAATGACCGCGAAGAATTCGTAACTCCTTCATACGGACTCCGTTTTCGTCTATCTTTTTACCGTTGAGTTTCTATTAATGAGGTATTCAACTCTCATTTAGTTCGCGTAAGCCAAAAACCGCTCGAACTAAAATTTGAGTTTCAGGTCGTGCACTGCTAAGCCGAATCTTAGAAAAATCATAACTTCCTCATACGAAGTCAGATTTGGGCATTCTTTTTATGGGTGTTCTCGTTTTAACGTGTACTAAAAACTTGGTTTAAATCACTAAGGCTAAAAAGTCCTCTATCTTAAATTCACTATTTACATCTCCCGGTGTCGTACCGGTTTTGCCATAAAACTTCGACGGACCATAACTTCTTCGTTATAACTCGGATTTCGGCGTTCTTTATATGTACGGAAACCTTGTGACATATGCTACAACTTGGTTAATATTATTTATTCTAAATAATCTTTTTTCAAAAATTCGTTTTCGACCCCTATTGCCTCTAAATTGACTAGCCCGAATCTGCGGGCGTTACAATTATCTCCCCCTTAGGATGATTACGTCCCGGAATCATCAACGAAACAGGGCTCGTATAATGACTCCATACGTCATCTCTTCATCCTATGTAATAATTATAACTTCTATATTCATTCAAGTCTATCTCTTAGACTCATTGACTGTAAGCAGTACTCGATCGTGCACCTGCTCTCTACCTCAGGATAGACTCCAAATTATGACCTTCAAGTCACAATGTCGATCCTCACTGGATACGAACTTGAGATAAGTTCTTTTATCACTACTATGCATCGATGTGTCATATTCTAATGACCTATCATCGTATGTTGCAACGCTTAGACTTAGGTCTCTTAGAGTCAAATTCTTAAATGGAATATGCCTTCCTTCATGGTCTAATGTGATATAATGACATTTTAACATGTAGCATTTCTAGCTACCAACTTCTTTAACAACGAGCGCGATACTTCTATTGATCGCTTTGATTTCAATCGTTTGGTTTAAGTCGGACGCTACATCAAACTTGGTTCTCTAAACCACGTAACCTACTTATCATAGTCGGACTCAATGTGATATGACCACTAGGGTCGGGATACCAATCGTCTTCTTAGTCATTTACCAAAACGATGGTAACGACATTCTTGAATAAAACGGTATCAATTACTAGCTTCTTGGTAACCTTGTGACTTTCCCTGATCCAAGTGTAAGTCATGTGCTTCCGGTAGTATAGGCCTCTACTACCATCCACACCTACTTATACTCGTCCCAAGTATTGTCTCGCAGTTTTCCAAGTCACCATACAAGAAAACCACATAACAGTTTAACACATCAAATATCAAAACGAAGGTTTTATATTATTCCTTGAAATGTTTACATAGGTGTTCAGGTTCGCCCTAGACTATGCCTCTAATAGGCTACATCATACGATACTATGGCTACTACATAACTTGATCTTCGGATATGAAGTCCTCATCCTTGATTCCTCGCATGGTTTTCTGCTTCGTCGAGGATCATGTGGAATGCCCTTGGTTTTGGCGGTGCATTTGGTCTTGCTGCTTCGTTTTTCTTTGGACAGTCCTTTGAAATATGCCCATTACTTCCACATTCGTAGCACTTCTTGCTGTCGAATGTATAATCTCTGGAATAGTGACCGGTCCTACCACACTTATAGCACGCCACTTCTCCATCGCATCTTCTGAAGTGCTTTTTCTTGCACTTCTCACACCACTTGGCTCCATTCCTTCAGTCGTCCAAGTTAGACTTCGAGAACTTTCCCTTATTATCAGGTCTTGAGGATCCTTCAAACTTCCTCTTTTCACCAACTTCAGCTGTAACACCCGGATTCCCAGGTATGACATTTTGTTCTTTTATTTTTGAGTTTTGTGGGGGAACTCGGCGAGTTGGCATCTAGACTCGCCGAGTATGGTCGCGGATTTGTACGCGAGTTCACAGCTGGACTCGGCGAGTTCATGAATGGACTCGGCGAGTCCACGCTGTTTAATGAAACCCTAATTTCCAGGGTTTGAGACCTATTTAAAGGGCCTTATGGCCGTCATTTGCGACCACCAACCCCAAAGAGAAACCCTAAAGAGATCTAGAGCGTTTGTGAGGAAGGAGAGGCCAATCTTGATATTCGGTGGGTGTTTTTGCAAGAAGGAAGTGTTTAAGGCAAGAGGAGGCTGAAGGTGGTGCGATTTTTGGTGGTTTTGAGCTCATAGAGATTGCATTGAGGTATTATTCTCGGACCTTCTTCAGTTTTGGTGTTGATTCTTAGTGTTAGGGTTTTCCTAACCCTTTTAGAGATTGATTAAGTGGTGTATTTGGTCCCTCCTCGAGTTTGTGTTCTGGACCTGGACCCAAAGAGGTCCAGAGACCTTAATCCTTGGAGCTTTATGAGTCATTTTGGAGGTCATGAGCTTGGAATGTCATTTTTGGGGCTAAATCACCGTTTTGGACCATTTCCATGTTATATGTGTGTCAAGGTCCGAACTTTATGTGATTATCATGCTTAGGGAGGCCAGATCTATGATTGTATGGAACAGATGTAACGCCCCGTTCTTGAAATATCTAATTTTAGGCTCCCGAGAGCAAGACTAAGGGCGTTTCGGTCCTTGATGTGGATATAGAGTTTGGCAAAAATGGCTTATGATGGAGGAGAGGTTGTAAATTAAAGATGGGGAAGCAATCCCCGAGGAGCCGGGAAGGCGGGTACGACAACGTAGCGAGCGGGTACGAGAAGACCCACCGGTTATTCCGGTGGAGGAGGAAAACGATGGGTGGAATCAAGTGGAATACCGACGCTATTTGGACGATATTGGACGAGGGGTTAATTATAATAATCAATCTTTTGAATACCTCTTCCAACAGATGAACATTGCCCCAAGACCCGGACCCGGCTATCCATACATTATGAGTTGGGACGAAAGAATGACGAGGAGAAATGAAAAAGGAGGAAGTGGTGCAGGAGGAGCCGATATGGAGGAAGAAGATTGAAGAGTTTATTTTTATGTTTTGTGTTTTTATGATGTTTTGTTTTGTTTTGAGCAATTGTTAAACACTTGGATGATTTTTATTTTTTGGATGGTTATTACTTTCACTTTTAGTTGTTTATTTTCAGGGATGGAAGGTTAGGAAGCATACTAAATTTTTGAGGGTCAAGTAAGGAATGAGAGATGTGATGGGTTTTGAGCATTCTAACACTTCCTAAGTGTACATGCAACCCTAATAAACCTTGGATCTATGTTTGTCTAAGATACATGCAAATAATTATTTTTCCAAGGTTCATATCCTAACTAGCATGGCATGGGGAACTTGAATCAAATAGAGCTAGTAGAAACACTTACCTTGTAGTTGAAGTTGATTCCTTGGAGTTTTAGAGCCTAGCACCAATAGTGTGGATGCCTCAAATGGAAATCACAAATCACCATAAACTTGGAACTTTGAGAGAATAGTCACTACTATCTTGAAATCGGCCCTCACCTCAACAAGTGTCAACTAGTGTGATTTCAAGAACCAAAGCCTCCTTTATATAGTGTGATGGATTAGGGTTACATCCATGTAAACCCTAATACCCATGTCTCTTTATTTCCATGAGATCCATGGGTTAAAGCTCCATGGAGTATCCATGGACTTTCCCATACAAGCCTAGCCCATACCAAATAAGCATTATCCCACACTATATAAATATAGAAGCCCATATTTAATTAGTAATATCTTTGATCTCTAAATTAATCCTAGATTAATTATAGATCAATACTAATTAAATAATATGATCTTATATTAATATATTAGAACTTATAATATATTAATAAATCATAACTTGTACTATTCTCAAATATTATCTATAAATTGTTCGGGTGAAGTGCAACCCAAATGGACCATGCCGGGTCGGGTCAAGTACATATCAAATATAGTTATGGACTTAGACACTATATCCAACAAGATGTTCAAGAAAAAGTATGAAGTTTTATCCTTAGGATTGAGTCCGTGAGAGTCGAGAGTAACGGAGAGTGTTGATGCTGGATTTAGAGTGAGGGTCAGTGAAATTTCCAATTTCAAAACCTAAGTCAAAAGGAACATGAGCTGGATCAGTTTTGGCAATACAGTGCCTACTCGCCGAGTGCACAACTTCTACTCGACGAGTACATGGGATATTACACGTTATAGTTCCAAGTCAAGAGATACTCGCCGAGTACACGTCACTACTCGACGAGTAGACTTGCAATTTTCGATTTCCAGAACTGTTTTGAGCACTTTCACTGCAGCATTTATCCACTTTTTGTGAAGAATTGTTACTGGGGATTTTCTAAGAAGCTTGTTTCGTGATATTTTCGAGTTGTCAACCACACGAGACGCATGACACCCAAGACATGGATGAGCTGTTCCTATGGCTAAAGTCAAGTGAAGATGGAACTGAAGAAAAGAGTATCAACCTATCGACTGCTACCCCAGGGGAGTTTGTTCCAATTCTCTCTATATTTGCATTTTTATTTTTTTGCATAATATGCAATGAGGGCATTGCATAAAATAAGTGTGGGGTAGGGGGTTGGTCACATATTAGAAAATTTAGAATCTTAATTTAGGCTAATTTTTAAAAAATTGTTGCATATCAAAAATATTACTTAGGACTTAATTTAGAAAATTTTGGTAAAAGCAAATTAGGATTCCATGTTAGAATTGTGTTGATAATTGCATGAAAACTCAAATGTTTAGTTGAGCCTATACACGTTCTAGTGCATTTATGGCTTCCTTATTCCAGTGAAATCATGGGACAAAAACACGACCTTGCTCAGCCCGAGGGATGCAATATGTTTAGCAACCTAAACCTGAAATGTATCCAGGAAAATTATTATCGTTAGCCAATAAAGGTTAAGGTTGAGCGCCCCTGCTTAAGCATGTAGGTTTTTGAGTGAAAAAAAAGTGAGGTACATGTTAAAAAAAAGGAATTGCAAGAAAAGTTTGAAGAATTTTGGAGCAAATAAAGTGAAGATCAAAAGATCAAAATTCCAAGAAATTCAAAAAGTTGAAGATACCAAAAATCAAACAACAAAGTGATGAATTCAAAGAGATCAAAGATCAAATTATCAAGGAAGTGAAGAATTCAAAAAAGCTCCGTAGTGGTATCATAAATTGTAATTCTAGATTATGTATGTTTGGGTTGCTCAACTAAAAATACCTTGAGGGTAAGAGGTTTTCTGCGGATGGATTCGGAGGGATGCATAAAATGAGCATAGTTCGGGGTGAGTGGGCGAATGTTTATGAGGATTGTGAGTATTTGGAGTATGGGGGGTATTTAGGACAATTTTAGACACAAATGCATGCGTTGCGGTCTTTGCATAATGGATGGGTTAGATTGGAGTTGTCATATGTGATTCTAATATGTTTAAAATTCAATTTTGCTTGGGGGCAAGCAAAAGTCAAGTGTGGGGTATTTTGATATGTGCATAATTAGTTAATTATTTAGCATACATTTTTATTCATTTTTAACTAATTATGTGTATAATGTGGACAAAAGGTACTTAATACTGTTTAAATTTTGTTTTCAGTCCAAAAGACATGCTTGGGAGTGAAAGGGAACAAGGGGAAGCAATTAGAGACCAAAGAATGAAGATTGAGGGACAAAAGCTTTCCTACTCGGCGAGTACATGAGCCTACTCGGCGAGTCCATTAGAATATTCCAGAAGATAAGTCACGACTCCTGATTTGAGACGGATAACTAAGAACCTACTCGGCGAGTTGGGTTTGTTACTCGCCGAGTACACCCTGTTTTGAGATAGTTATAAAAACCGAGCCGTTATCCGATGAGAATACCTTTCTGGCATTTTTTGAAGATTCATCTGCGATTGAGAACCCTTGAAGGCGCTGAGGAACTCCAATCTTCAATCTCTTGAAGAATTAAAGCAACTAGGTTAATCATTCCACTTAGCTTTAGGAATTAAGTATGTTTAGCTTAGTTAAACCTGTTTTTGTGTTTGTTTTTACTGCAACTATGAGCTAAATACGTTTTTGTTTCTGTTTGGGGAATGCCAAGTAAATCCTATGGTTTAATTCTTAGCTTTTGATTGATTGTTTATTGGTTGTTTATTAAATTAAGTTTGTTAAAGAACCTTATGCATTAATCACAACTATTTTCTGTTAATTGGAAGACAATTAAGCTGCATGAACATCTCTTAGTTGTTAACCTCATATGTCTATGTGAACACTTAATCATATGCTTAGGAATAATGAATATGAAACTAAGATTAACAAGATAATGGGTAGATTAATGTGTGAGCTTGTTTGAGAAACCAACAAACAAGAGGTTAATTGAATCACCAATTTGATTAACCACTACAAATCTTATTTAATCCAAATTATTAATCTAGGGAATTAATTAGTTTAAACACTTGATCACCGCTTGAATTAATTAATTGTCTAAGGGTTAAGAGTAATGAACATGAACCTAACCACTATAGTTGGTAGCCAATAACAATTAATCTATCATAAATTCAAAATAACCATAAGAGTGAATTGGTTGAACCTAAATAGAAACATCTTTATCAAATTTAGTGAATTAGTTGTTTGCTTTAGTTACTTAGTTAATTAAGTGTTTTTGTGGTGTGTTTAAGTTTCTAGTCTTGCAAAACTAGAGAAAAAACCTTTTTACTTTCATTATTTGCTTAGTTAAAATTAGCCATTAGTTTAATTTTCCCGTTCCCTGAGATCGACACCCTACTTATCCAACTATACCATTAAAATACAGGTTCATTGCCTTTGTGTGCTAAATTTATAAATAAAAAGTAGGAATAAAACAAGTGCATTTTACACACATCAGGGAGAGTCAGGGGTTTGAGTTCAAGTTGGAACTCGCCGAGTTGTTCTTGAGACTCGACGAGTCGAGTCGGGGTGGCCCCGCGATTCATGCCAGGTGGAACTCGTCGAGTCAAGGGAAGTACTCGACGTGCCAAGAGAGAATCTAAGAGAGTCAGTGGACACGTGTAGACTCGCCGAGTCGCCCTTGTGCACTCGCCGAGTCGGGTCAAGTTTGACCGTTGACCTTGTTGACTTTTAGGGTTGAGTACAGTTGTATTTATGAGAGTATTACTTTGTGTGATTAGGCGGAGGCTAGATCATACTTCTTTCGAGTCAGATATTTTCCGAGACATCGAGGTGAGTCTTCTCACTATACGTTACCTAGAGTGGTACTATGTGATGACCAGAGGGTCTTATGTGTTATGTATGAGATTATGTGCTATGTGATATTTGTATGTTGTATGATGATATAGACCGGACCGGAGGGTCCAACGAGCTATGACCGGACCTAAGGGTCCAATGAGCTACGGGACTGGAGGGTCTCGCTGAGACACATTGACCGGAGGGTCGTATTATAGCCTTGAGTGGCGTATGTGTTGTATGTGGTATTTTAGGGAACTCACTAAGCATTTATGCTGACAGTTGTTGTGTTATGTGTTTCAGGTACTAGTGATGAGCGCGGGAAGGCGCCGGCATGATTCGTACACACATGCGTTGGAGTTTTTGTAGAGATTCTGGGGAAAAGTTTTGTGATAATAACATTTGATACAATGTGTTTGACATTATTTATGAATGAATGAATGTTTTAAAAATGAAAAATTATTTTGAAAATTCACGTTGTTACATCAGCTTTCTCCAGACCCTTTTCCCTTATTTGGGTCTCAACATTCTTGGCTGCCCAAATGACGACTTTCAAAGTGGTTGCTTGTTTGACCATTGGACCAAAGTTCGCTTGTAATCCATTGGCAAACCTATTGACCTTGGAAAGTTCCGTTGGAACTAGGTAAGGAACAAGCTTCATCTTCTCCGTAAAACTTGCAGCGTACTCAGTGACACTCATTTTTCCGTAAAACCATTTTCCCATAATTTTCATTTAGTTAATTAATCATATAATAGTCTAATAAATTATACTTCTCTCTCCTAATATCATTTTTAGGTATTTATGGTCATGAAGGGAATCCAAAAAGGACTTTGTTTCTAATTACAATAATATACTAAATTAGTTACTGACTTAGACACCTTAATCCAACACAAATATAATCCTACTGCTAATTTAAAAAACAAATTATGAAATTGTGTTACCATATTGCTTCAACGGCTAGTAAAATCATGTACCAAAATCGGAAAACAGGAATTGCATAAATGACATATAGCTAGGGCCTAGGGCAATGGCGGACCTTAATTAGTGGGAGCCTAGTGTAGATCGTGCTACCCTCAAAAAAATTTATGCAGTGGAATATTTTTGGTATAATGTAATTTCTCGGCGTGCTACCCCTAAAATTACGTGTGCTACCTCTAACATTTTGTTCTTGGTCCACCGGGGGTTAATTTTTTCAAAGAAGGAAGTCAAGGAAGTCCAGTGGCGAGTTTAGAACGTAAAATCATATGGTTCACCATTTAAATGAAACCAATACTATATATATATATATATATATATATATATATATATATATATATATATATATATATATATATATATATATATATATATATAAGTTATGGGTTCAGAACGGATCGAATTGTATAAGCAAAAAAATCAAATTATTTTTAAAGACATTCTTGATTGATTTATGATATAAACAACAATCAAATAATCAATTCATAATGAAATTTTAAACAATAAAAAACATAGTGTGAACTCATGGAACAATAAAAAAAATGAAAAATAAATTCACTAAATATTACCAAATATTTGATAGCTTTGCCTTTGATGCTTATGGAATAAATATTAACAAGTAATAATTAGTAAAAGAAAAGAAAGGAAACCTAACAGGGAATGCAATTAAACCTACAACTAAATTATGAATATTCAATTCACGAATTACAATGGTGATCTTTATCGACTTTTTGATGCTCTTGGAATATTGGAATCGGAAATAAAATTTCCACATAATTTAATCAATTTTCACAAAGTTAATAAAGTAGAATATATTTACCGACGGTTGCGAATTGGATCGGGGATTATGAAAAATTGAAGATCGAAGGTTAACGTGTTGTGAAACGATTGATTTTTTATTCAGATTTTTATATTTTTTTAATTGTAAATTGTATTTGGCTATGCATGTTGGATAATACATTAAAAGATATTGGGCTATTAAAACTTATGGACTTCAAAAATCTAGTTTATATTAGAGTAAATTACACGGATGGTCTCTATGGTTAATGGTTACTTGCACGCTTGGTCGCTAAGAAGTTTTTTTAACTCGGACCATCCCTAAAACCTAAATTTGTTACCCGCCCGGTCCCTAAGTTAACTTTTCGTTTGTTTTGCTGTTAAACTATGGTGAAAAGACATATCTACCCTTACTTTTATATTTAATATAGGGAGAGAGAAAGAGATAAAAGAAATCACCGCCACCCAACGCCCTCACGTCCTTACCCTTCTTCTTCTTTCTTCACTTCTCCTGAATCATCTGCCACATCGCAACTTGCTTCTTCACCTTGAAATCGAACAACAAGTCTGTCACAAGAAAAAGTAAACGCACAGATCGATTTTCGGAATCTACGGAAACGCTAATGACGGGTGTGATTTTTTTGGTGTGGAGACGATGAAGAATGCTGATATGATGGAGGAGTCTACGGAAACGATAAACAACATCGATGATTTCTATGGTGCGAAAACAATAAACGTCAGCGATTCTCTAGGTTGTGGAAACAATGAACATTGTCATCGATTTCTGGGATTTGGAAACGATTCACGATTCATAATGACAATGTGTCTTAAGATTTAGAGAGGATTCATCCATACAAAGGCAGCCTTGCACCTGGGGATCGATTTAGGAAGAGGAATATGCACAAGGATTTTGTTGTGTGGATACAGAGGCGGACATTAGGAATTCGAAGACAACTACTTTCAAAGTTCCTTCTTGGTTGGAGAGAGAGGGAGAGAAAGAAGTAAAGAAAGATATGAGGTTTTGTCAATTTGGATTCTAGCATTTGACGGAGTAAAAATTTAGGAATTCTTTGTGTGAAATTTTCCAATTCAGTGTATTGTACATCTTTCAGAAGCTTGCAATATGCAAACTTGATTTTATGATGTAAAACTTATAAGGATTGCTTAGTTGGAAGGAATTATTCAGTCCAAATCAAGTTAGTCCCTGAAGCTAGTTTTAAGACATGTTAAAAACTTGATTTTATATCTTATCTGTTGTTAACTCTTTGTATAACAGGTGAATATGACTTTATGAGTTTTAACTAATCTTTTGTTCATTGTTGATTTTTTCATAACAGGTGAAAGTTCCAACTTGGATTGACAATAGTAAAGAAGGATTTTTCAGTGTAGGTGCCCGATTTGAACCTATGTTAGAATCAAAGGAGAATGATGCTATTAAAACAAATTTACCCTTCAGACCCATTTTTGCTGTACACCAAATAACAAGGTTCATTTTTCATTTTCTTACCCCTTTCCTCCTTCACGACTCGGATACATGTCATGGTATTGAAGTTTATTATTAAAAGATTTTCAAGTTTGCTACTTATATAAAAAATCAACATTCAGGCATGTTATTATTTGGAGCTTACTGATGAAGTCGGTGCACCAGTGCACCGAGAAGAACGAGAAAGAAGAAATTGATAAAAAGAAGGTTGGGTAGGTCTTTAAGTGGCTATAAACATGGAAGGACAAAAATGCCCCCAACGTGCTACTCACATGGGGGTTAATAACAGCAAAATAGATGGCGAAGTTAATTTAGGGACTGGACGGGTAACAAATTTAGGTTTTAGGGATGGTCCGAGTTAAAAAAACTTCTTAGGGACCAAGCGTGCAAGTAACCATTAACCATAGGGACCATCCGTGTAATTTACTCTTTATATTATTGTTAAAGATATTAAGGTGGTTCATTTGTATTTTTTTAGATAGGTCACAATTTTTAGTTTTATATAACTTGTTAAAAAAAAAAAAATCATACTTAAACATAAACTCGCCACGGGAAGGAACTTGTTTTTTAATTCATAAAGATGTCTAGAGTTTTCTAAGAGGTACATAATGTCATATGCAAGCATGTTGTCCGCAATCTGAATCATCTTTGAACAAATATACACACAACTGGAAATTGGGAAACAAAAATCCCATATATATATATATATATATATATATATATATATATATATATATATATATATATATATATATATATATATATATATATATATATATATATATATAATAAATAACACATGCCACATGCATACACATACTTCCAAGTAAGAGCATAAGTAGCTTGGACTCTTCAATTCTAAACGAACAGATCCCATAGTTAATTCCGTCCCATTCAAACGTATACTAAACCGACGGAAAATCCCATGGGAATTCTTTTAAGCTGGGTATCTGATGCTTCCTGAAGCTGTTGCAATATATATGGACCAATGAAAAGTACTAGCATTTTTTTAATCCATTTTTACAACAAAACGAATTTGTTACTAATTTATACAGTCATGACAATCAAAATGACTAGATTACCCCCCAAAGACCCATACAGAACCAGATTGGCTGTACGTGTGAAATCGTCAAACACAATGAAAACGATTCCATACCAAAACAGAGTATCAACAAATAAAATTTGTCTACAGCTGCTGTATAATTCATTGGAATCATCGTGTTAGACAAAAGCATGACACACCCACATAAGTCAACCATTCATAATTATATTTATATATATTTATGTATATATAAACACATGTAGCAGCTAGCTAGCATGCATTCTTGCAGGGTGTCCAAGAAACATAATACATATAATGGCATTGATTGCAGTGAAAAATGAAGAGAACTCTCTACGTAGATCCATCAATATGGTTGAAAATGAAAATGACGTTCCTGCCCTTGAGCCAAGGCGTGTGAAGAGAAGAAGAAGAGATCTTACACTAGACTGTAAAACTCAACAGTTGCAAACAACAAACCTTACCCAACAAACGGATCAAGCAGCAGCTTCACCAAGTCCAACTACTGTGAAAAGAAGTTCAAAGTTTCGTGGTGTGAGTAAACATAGATGGACAGGTAGATATGAAGCACACTTGTGGGATAAACTTTCTTGGAATGTTACACAGAAGAAAAAAGGAAAACAAGGTAACCTTCACCTCACCCTTTTTACATATACTTTATTTTCCTATAACAAATCTTGACCTAGCTGATTTCGTTTCTTGTTTTTCTTACTTTCATCTGGAATGTTGATGACATGTTGGTTGGGGTTCAATAGTTTATCTTGGTGAGTTCTTAATTCTAAAATTAGTCTTATGTTCAATGAGTCATCAAGTTTATAACCTTTTATTGTTATTATGCCGCAGGAGCTTATGATGAAGAAGAATCAGCAGCTCGTGCATATGATCTGGCTGCACTCAAGTACTGGGGTCCTTCAACTTTCACAAATTTTCCGGTATATCACTTTTTAAAATTTAATATGCAAACATAGTATCTTGAGGCCCCATGTCTAGTGACATACCACAACATGGTGTACTATGTTTGTGACATGCCATAAATTGTTGAGCTTTGTTTGACATGAATCATGTATTTGACATGTATGAGACTAAGATTGCGAATTCATCCCACCAAAAAAGAAGGGTGGGACAAAGTCTTGTGTTATGCAAAAGATGTAAATAACATAATATGACATGACATGACATAACATAACATAATATACTGCACTTGATGTTCACCGGACTAACGTGACAAATATCAATGTCAAAAATTACACCTTTTGGTGGGACAAAGGCTTGATCTCATATGGGCATAGACATAAATGACATGACACAATCGTTGTACTGCATTTTTGACTTGCATTTGATTAATATTGAGACCAAGAATGATTTCGATCGCCAAAATCTTTTTTTTTTGTCCACCGAAAAGAAGTGGGACAGAGACTTCTCTAGATCTCTTGTCAAAAGACGTAAATGCCCTCATTATAAAATAAGTCATAAAATGTCTCTTTAATGTAAACCACAATTTCAAAGATCCAAGTGCTCATCGATCTTAAACTTTTGTGAAGGTCTCCGATTACGAGAAAGAAATTGAAATAATGCTGACCGTAACAAAGGAAGAATATTTAGCCTCATTAAGAAGGTAAGATTTCATATAAACAATAATATGATAACTTTACAACGTCTTTAATTATAAATTAACGTTGTATTTTCTCGTTTTTTTTTTTTTTTTTTTTTCAGAAAAAGCAGTGGGTTTTCAAGAGGGGTATCAAAGTATCGAGGAGTTGCAAGACACCATCATAACGGAAGATGGGAAGCCCGAATCGGGAGAGTTTTTGGAAACAAGTATCTCTACCTCGGAACTTACAGTAAGAAAAAAAATTGATCTTAAATAGTATTTTCATTTGAATTTTTTAAATTATTAAATCGAATCAAACAAATGTAATTTTTGTCATTTTACAGGTACCCAAGAAGAAGCAGCTCGTGCTTACGATATTGCAGCAATTGAGTATCGAGGGGTAAACGCGGTCACAAATTTTGATTTAAGCACTTACATCAGATGGTTGAAACCAGTAGCACAAGCTCCAGTTACACCCCAAGACCCAAAACCACATAAAGAAATTACGGTTATGCCCTTTAACAACTTTGGTTTAGTCCAAGAAGAATCAGAGCCATTGTTCATCAACTATAAGAATTCCATACAAAAAGAAATAAGTTTACCCCAAAAACAAGAACCATTTGAAACCAAATTTCCTATTAGTCCGACCCAAAAATCATCTCCAACAGCACTTGGGTTGCTGTTTCAGTCCTCAATCTTTAAAGAACTTGTTCAGAAAAACCTTAATGCATGCAGTGATGAAGAAGATGATGCAGAAGTCAACAAGAGGGGATCACAGATGCTCAACGATGAAGAGTATGATGGGATTTTTTATGAGGCTGATGAAAGTTTCCCGTTTATTAACTCCCTAAATCCAAATGCTATCAAGTTTCAAGGAAATTTCAATGTCAACTATGATTTTCAAGAACATTCATTTGGGTCAACAATATAAGAGCATTGAGTGCATCAATTTGGTCAACCAAGTGGTTCTTTTTGACATCCTTTTAAGCTTTCTACCAGGACTAGGGAAACTGAGGGGTTTTTCGTTACGTTTCATATGTAATGATGTAAATAAATTTCCTAATAATCAAAGAACTCTTACCACTTTATGAGTTAAGCATGACTTAATGTGGACAAAAGGGTTTGATAAGTTAAATAAAAGAACATAACTTAATGTAATAAGACACCAACCATTTACATATTTCACCTTCTTATTTTTTCCACCAAACTCATCACACATTGAAATTAATGTATTCAGAGGCTTTATTTGGTCTAGACAGATTATCCATTCAGTCACTTTACAATACAAGACTAAATGGCAAAAGAAAAAAAAAAACCTTAAATGACCATTTTACCCTTACGATCTCACAAACAATTTTCACAAAACTCATCAATTTTAATAATAATCAACAATTTTAATGTGCAAGAAGTTGGGAGGGAAAAAAGAGGAAAGGCAAATAGGTAAAAGGTTGGTGTCTGGATATATGAAGCCACGTTTTATGGCTTAACCTACTAAATAATTTTATCCAAATTAAGTAAAAAAGAAACAATCCATGTACAGTTTTCCAGGTTAAGTGCTTAACCCATTAAGCTCATTAAGTAAAACCCCTTTTAAAGAATCATGCACATAAAACAGAGAAAAAGCTATCAACCAAACGCATTGCAAGAAGATACTATAATTCTATCCAATCTTTTACTCAATTAACAGTAATCAGGAGCTGAAATCTCAACTATGAAAAAAAGAAAATATATCTAAAAGACTAAAACAAGACTCACTGAGACAAAGTACTTTCCTTGAATGCTCCAACCATTTCATCTTACAGTAATACAGCAATGTGTCATTTTTCATCTGTTAAAACTGCTTCCTTTTGTTACTGAAAAGTTTGTCTCTCTGCAAATAAGCATACAAGAGAACAAAGAAAATCCCTACAGACATCAAAAAAGACGCCCATGGAAACGGTGGGTCCTCAAAGCAGACAAGCGCAGCCTCCATATCTTGAGATGCATGATACACAAGAGAGTGAATTGCATAAAGGTCATGATCAGAAGACCTCAAATAATACAAAGCCATTTCATAGTCCAAATGTGACAAAGAAGACACCACCTTATCCACCTTGTATTTGAACAAATTCCATCTTTGTAAAAACTCTAAAAGCTGATGATGTGGCAGAATCTTTCTTTCCCCACCATGTGCAGCTATGGATTCAAGAACATCAATTGCACTTGTAATGGTGTAATTCAAAGATGTTAATATAACATTCCTTCTAGCTGCATCTTTTTGTATAAAAGACAATGAAGAAAGCTCTGAAAATGGGCCAAATGGTGTGTGTCCAACACTCCATGTGTAATCAACCAGTGTGCTGTTATGTTGTGCACTCCAAACTAAATGAGTTGGTGATACGCCCCACATTGATTGCAAAATTGAACCCACAAGAGGCCTTTCAAGTTCACGGATTTGTGTGAAAACATGGCGCCCATTACAGTTATAATCACTAACAGTTTGTGTGTTCTTTGTTCTAACTGCAATCACCATGTCCTTGAATGCAACAGACTGGTGGTAGCGATCTAGCAGCAAAACTGAATTCACTTCGAGGTCAAAGATGTAAACAGGAAGAACTCTACCGAAATCTTCTTCTGGGAGTTTTGCTAATCTTCTAATTTCATCTTGGGATTCGGATAATGTTTGGTGGAGGCGTTTAGAATCTAAGTACTCGCTAACAATTAGAGTGTAATTATCGAATAAGTACCTTGAAGTATAGGAAGTAATGCAGAGTGAAATGGCAAAGGAACAGATGGAACATTCAGCTAAATCGACTTCGTAGTTCTTGAAACTTAATGACTGATCGGCAAATAATAATCCATTATCGTTAACCTCATCCCTGAAGTTCTTCTCGATCACATTGAAATCCAGACCTTTTGGATCGCGATCAGGGCCATGGATGTGTATAAACTGAACAATCAGTGTGTTCTCGAAAGGCACGGGAATTCTCAAAGAAGGCACGAGAAGTACCTTATAGGCACTCCAAACCAAAGAAGCCATATCAGCAAGTAAAGCTTTTTGGGATTTTGGTCGACCATGTAATGCTGTTAAAGGGTGAAACTCGCCTCTTGGTAACACTCCGTCTCCAGATAACGCAGGCCCGTAATCGACAGGTCCTGCGCTTAAATCGATCCACAAGTAGCGATCTTTTCCGGTCCAGATGCTACCGGAACACTTGGTAACACCGAGAGATGATTCTCCGGTATCAGTGTACTTATATGCGTAGGGCTTTGATTGAGACCCTAAATTGAGCAAGTAAATGTAAACCCCTTTAGTGGGTTTTTCCTTTTCGAAATCCTGTTTGATAATCGAATCGATGGTGGTGTAAGAAATCGAAATTAAATTGGATCTGAGGGGTGATGCGGTCGTTGCGATTTCTGATTTGATTTTATCGGAGAGTTTGGATGAGAGGGAAGGGGATGAGAGGTCGACGTCAAGGGCAAGCATGTGGGTGAGGGAGAGACGGTGATTGGTGTTGGATGAAAAGGGGGTGATGACATGGTAGTGATCGGAGGAGATGGCGGCGGTGAGGAAAGAAGAGAAGAGGGAAGGGGACGTGGAGAGGAAGGATGAGGAGGGCCCGACGAGTTTGACGTAGACGGGGACGGAAATTTTAAGGGATAGGAGGGAGGAGGAGGTGGGCGGAGGTCGGAGGTTGGAGGAGAGGGATTTTTTCAGGGGAGATGAGAGATACAGGAAGGAGTCGTTTGTAGCCTGTGGATCGAGACGGGATTGCTGGGACAGAAAGGAGTCTAAGCCTAGAATTGGGGTGGAAGTGGTGGAAGCGGTGGCAGTGTTCAGGAGTAGGAGGAGGAAGACGGTGGTAACCATGACGGAGGCGGCGGAAACAGTGGTGGTTGTCATTTTGGGGGTGTTGGGAAAGAGTCTCCGAGAGTGGAACTAGTAGTCAAAATTTCCCATTTCCATTTTAACGTTTACTCACATTACAACTGCTTTAATTCTGTTGCGAGTGAAAATGAAAAGGAAACCCCAATATTATCTTCCAATGTCCCAAGGTTTATATTCAATCGTGAAACACTAGGATATGAGATAATTTGGATCTGTCAAAACTTTTAATCTTCTGTATGAAATTTATGCCTCAACTATTAGCCTTTTATTATTGTGGTTCGTGAGGATTTTAAAATCATTTTATAGATCTTCCCCAAATTAATATTTTTTATGTATATTATAGAGATGTAGTTTCATGAAAAAATGAATTTAACAATATATTTGCATTCGAATGTTCTTTAAGACATGTAAAACTACCTTATAGATGTTGATCTTTTTTTAAAAAAAAAAATTAATGTGGGACTCTGCATATGGATAGTGGTTTAGACGTTTAGTATATACAAATCTTTAGCTTTGAAAAAAAAAACCTATGAGCTTTTTGTCCTTGAACTCACAATGATAGTTATACTCGACTACTTGATGGAAAACTAATGCGATGATCCATCTAATGATGTCTATATATTTAATCTTCCTAAACAATTGTAAAGTACAATGTATATTTCTATTTATGTGCTAATAAACCTTATGTAAATATATATATTTTTTAATTACGAGCTTATGTTATTGGATTTTTATTTGTCAAATTATGCTATTGAGTTTGTTATATATATTATCTGATTGGATTCATAAGAAAACATAAGTTCACTAATTAACAAAGTTAAATCTGTTAGCATAATGGCTGTGTTTGGAGTGTATAAACTATCTTATTTTTCAGCTTAGTGTTTGATAACAGCATAAAAGGAACTTATAGCAACTTATAAATTAGCTTATAAGTTAATTTTTTGATAAACTACTTGAAATAACCCATTAATATAAAATTTCCAGAGCTATAAAATTATATTGATCCTATCACAACCATTTAACCTCCCATTATCCACAAAGACTCAACATTTTGTGACTTATTATAGCTAAACTTCGTAATAAGCTTATGTTTCATGGGTTCAATAGCACCATACATAATCAAATTTAAGAGAAAACAAATTACAAAACTCACATGAGTGTGATGTAATCGACAGAGTGAATGCATATTTAGAGTTGAACAAGAACAATTTCAAACTATCTTAAATAGTTGTTAGGATATGGTGGAACTATTTTAAGAAGCCAGAAAAACCATCGACTTTGAAAATGTTATGTCAATTATTAACATACACCTAAAAAATCAGTTAACTTTCGTTTATTTCAGTTATGTGCTCAAACAGTAAGTTGAAGTTGATGGGCACCAAAATTTTGAACCTGTTACATTCTCACTAAAGGAGCCATAACAAACAGCATTATTAAAATCTCTAAAATTTACCACACACTCTTCTCCACTAAAACAAGCTGTAACAATACGAAACCCATCTGCAGCCATACCACAACACCCACATCCACCACCATCTAGATTTAGATTTGAGCTACTCCTCAAAATATTCGTTTGATTACCCGTGTCGACATCCCAAATATTAACATATGGATCTTCACGACCTCCTGTGACTACTTTGTACGGGTCCATGTGCAATTGTGTCACGGGACCCACATGCCTGTCCAGCTCAGCCATCGGATCTGCATCCCCGGTCCCTGTACTTCTCCTTATGTCCCAAAGCATGGCTCTGCTCAAAGTAAACAAAAATATCAGTCTCAGTCCCAGTCCAATGCATATACAATGTATCGTGTCATGCCATGTCAAACACAGTACAACAATTATGATGTGATGGGATCAACCTGCCAACTCCACCAGTGCATGCTAAAAATTTTGAGGGGAGAATGTCGAATGAAAACAATTTTGGTTGGTTTGTTGATGTCTTGAAAGCTGTTTTCATTGTCCTCAAGTCAACTGCTACAAAGGAAGAACCAGCAGCTATATAAAGCAATGAATCATGGCACTTGATGCCAACTGGCACACCAGGGATACAAGTCATGCCCACACAACACGAACTACGATCAGAAGATATTGTCGTATCCCATACCCTAACCTGTATTTTTTTTTTTTTTTTTTTTTTTTAAAAAAGAAAATTGTTAGATAGATTACAGCATAAATGTGTAAGAAGAGATTGATAACATGGGAATTGATACCTTGGAATCTTTAGACATGCTTGCTAGAAGGGAGGCTTTGTTCTGAACAACAGACATGAACACTAGAGGTTTCTCATGCCCATAAAGTGTGGCCTTCAAAGCATGTTGACCACCACGCTTTCCACCTGAGCTCATTGACCAAAGGCGGACTGTACTGTCTTCACCTCCACTGGCAAAAACTTTTCCAGTTCCATCTCCCAACAATTTATCAGAGAGGATAGTAACTGGGCCATTGTGACCTCTGAAACATCTTTGGCAGCTTCCCTTGAATTTTCATTATACACATTTAAGATTCAACTTGCTTTTTCTAGGTTTATTAAAAAAAAGCAAATTCGTCATCCATACCTTCCACCATAGTCGAATTGAGTGATCAGAGCTTGAGGTAACTAAAACATTTTCGTTTCTTTGTGCTTCGTTCCGAAATAATGATGTTTCTTTTAGAGGAAACAATCTGTAAACAAAAGGACTATTCCATTATCATCAAGTTTTAAGGATCTTTCTACAAGAGGTGGAGTGGAGGTTAAACATATAAGACAAGATATAATATGAATTCTCACCTCATGCAGGTAATTCTTGCACGATGATCATTAAGTGAGATAAGGGAAGTTTTTCCTTCTAACAGTTTATCAATGCTCAAAATCTTTATAACAGGACCCTAAAGTAAGAAGAATCAAGTAAAGGTAAACAAGTATTAAGTATACACAGTGTGTTGTGTAAATGATAATTATCAAATCATTATACCCTAACTACTGTGCAATATCAACACCATAAAAGGTTTACTTACTGGGTACCTGAGAAAAAAGTATAGAATTATTGTTAAACATGAGGTCGCTGCACTTTGCCCCAAATATACACAGTTTGTTGTGTAGATGATAATTATCAAATCATTATACCCCAAGTAGTGTGCAATATCCCCACCACAATATTAACAACATAAAAGATTTATTCATTGGGTACCTGAGAAAAAAGTATAGAATTGTTGCTAAATATGAAGTCGCTGCATTTTGCCCCAATCCCCATGTGCACATCATAAACTAGAGGGTCAACGTACTTAAACCGCTGCAAATCACTATATCGTCCTAAATATGCTTCTCTTGCAGTTGGAAATGATGTTTGTGAAATGATATAGGGTTCCTGCTCCGGCCACTGTTCCCTTCAATTAGCAGTATTAAATTCCAGTTAGGGCTGCTATCATATCACAATTAGCTCAAATAAGTCTTTCTTGTATAATCGTAACTCTATGTACTTTCATGTCAATTAAGAAGGACAAACAGACATAGATGTTTCTTGAAATAATATATTACTTAAGTGGTGGTAAATGTAAAGAAGAGGAAGCATAAAAACACTAAAAATCGTTTATGAAAATAGAACCTGTACAAGCGTCGCCAGATGGAATCAGAATAAACGACGCGATTGAGATATTTACAGGAGAGGGCCATGTTAGAGATATCTTGAAGGGTGAGGTAGCTTGCACAGTGAACCAGCGAGTCAATATCCATATCCGTAACCTTCGTTGTTGAATCACGGTTTGTCGAGGTTGATGGCGATGCTGAAGGAAGATTGTCCGCCATTAGTCAGTCGGATTTCAGTAGAGCAGAAAAATTCCAATTCGTTTTACACAATTGGAATTATGAAACAGTTGGGGTTTGTCTAAGGGAGCGTAGCTGGGCAATTCCAAGGTATTAAAAATCGGTTTCAACAGACGGTCGAAACAGGTGACCGGGGAGACAACGGTTCAGCTATACCGGTTTTACCTTCTGAACCGGATTGAACCGGTCGGTTTTTAGAAAAAAAAAACTTAGTTGAACCGATCAAAATATACTGGTTTAACCGGCTAAACCAAATAAAAACACATGAAAAAAAAACATTTGCATAATAAACTTTATTGATTTTTTTCAAATATATGTAGTGTTCTCTAAATAAAAACATATGATAAATATTATAAAGTTTTTAATGTATTTGGAGTGATCTGCAACTTATTTGTATGTATATTTTTAATATTTGAACTTGTAAATGTTAAATTCATGATTTATATATGTATGTATATATATAGGAAAATAGGAAAAAAATATGAAAATTATAAAAACCAGTTGACCCGCCGGTCGAACCGGTTGAACCGGAAACCAATCATTAAACCGGTTCAACTAAAAAACCGGTTTTTAAAACATTGGCCAATTCCAAAAAAGACTAATATCATAAACTAAAAGTTTTTAATAAGAAAAACACCCTAATTTTTTTACTGTTATTACCATTTGTTTAGCAAAATATATCTAGCCCACTAATATCATAAAAGTCTTAAGTTTTAACGCGTAATTGGAAAAACTCTAATATATTTTTTTATTATTACTATGGCCACAACTTTCTCGCATAATTTTCACTATAGCCTATTTAGTGAGTATTATAGTTAACTAAAGTTAACTTTTTTGCAAAATAATTTCTTAAAATTGGAATTAAAGTTCAAATTTAGTCTCTATATTTCACAAAAAATTACACAATATGGTTTTCAACTTTATTTTTTGATTTTTGTATACTTTATTTATTTTTGTTATATATATATTTTTTGTATTTTATATATACTTAATTTATTTTCATTTTGTTTATTTATTTTTCAACAACTTTATTTTTTTTTATTTTTTTACCTTTTGTTTTCTATTTTAGTTATTTATGGGTTTTCTCTTGATTTTATTTATTTTGATTCAAATAAATAAATTTGAATTCAAAATAAAATACTATAACAAATTTTTTTTATAAAGAATGACTATTATTATTTCTTTTCTTTTTCTAATCTAATATCAAATTGAAAACAATTATCTTGAATTTAAACTATTGATATCACATATAGAAATATGATTTAATTTGCAAGTTATATCACACATTAAAACATGAGTTCTCAATAAACAAGCTTTTTTTTTCATTTTTTTCGTAACATAAATATAATAGCACTAAAGAACCAAAAAATAAAAAGAAAATAAGTTTGACCGAAATTACAAATATAAATAGAACTATTTTATTTACTTGAATAAAAATAAAAAAATTTAAAAAATTATAAATTACCAAAATTGTAGTATACTCTAATATATTAATACATTTTACATTTTTTGAAAATGGTCAAGAAAAAATTAAAACTACAAAAAAAATACATATGAAAAAATATGAAAAATAAATTAAAAATAAAAAGATGAAAAAATTAAAATGAAATATGAAGTATATAAAAATGAAAAATAAATTTAAAAAACAAAATTAAATAAAGTATATAAAAAACGAAAATTAAAGTTAAAAAATCATGTTGTGTAATTTTTTGCAAAATACAGGGGCCAAATTTGAACTTTAAACTCAATTTTAGGACTAATTTTGCAAAAAATATAACAAAGTTAACCATGAAACTCGTTAAGTGGTCTAGTGTGATAATTCCACAAAAAGTTGTGGTCATAACAATAATAAAAAAATATTATGGCATTTTTCAATTACACGTTAAAAACTTAGGACTTTATAATATTAGTCATTCCAAAAAAGTAAATATGAGAAAGAGAAACTATAAAAATAGCCACTTTTGCTAATTATTGTGTAGAAAATAACCAAAAAAAGGAAAAATTGGGTAATCTAACCCTTATAAACGACTATTTTAACAAAAATAACCAACATTTTTTTTTGGTAAAATGATCACATGCTCCGCAACATCACATTCCAGAGTGGTGGTCTCCGTTTCGGAGTTCCTATTCTGGATGTGTGTGTGTGTGTGTGTCCGTATGTGCTTAGAACCTTGCCTTCAACCAAGTAATTCGTAATTATTTCTTATAACTGCTTCAAAATGAGTTTCTTAGAGAGTGAGCACGAAGAAAGCTTTTAACAATCTGCATGTTTACCTTCACAACCTTAGGAGAGCCACCCTCCACTTTTGCTAATTATTGTACAGAAATAACTAAAAAAAGGAAATTTGGGTAATCTAACCTTTATAAACGTCTATTTTAACAAAAATAACCAACATTTTTTTGGTAAAATGATCACATGCTCCGAAACATCACATTTCAGAGTGGTGGTCTCCGTTTCGGAGTTCATGTTCTGGATGTGTGTGTGTATGTGTCCGTATGTGCTTAGAACCTTACCTTCAACCAAGTAATTTGTAATTATTTCTTATAACTGCTTCAAAATGAGTTTCTCAAAGAGTGAGCACGAAGAAAGCTTTAACAACCTGCATGTTTACCTTCACAACCTTAGGAGAACCAACCTACATAGTTACACTCACATCAAAACTTATTTGATGGATTGTTTTGAAGCTAGTTTTATGGCTATTGGATGAGTGATATATTTGTTTTTTACACTTTTCTATTGTTTCTTTAAAATTGAAAATGTTTCTACATCTGAATTAATTCGCTTTTGTTTCCCAAAAAATACAGGTCCATGCATTCATAGGTTGCTTTTGCTTGTCATCTTCATATGTAGTGTTCCTCTTAGAGGAGACTACCTAAAAACAATGTTTGTAGCAGTTGTTATTGACCATAACAACCAAACCCTCCCTATAGCATTTGGTCTGGTTGTGGAAAATAATCTCTACTATTATACCTGGTTCCTAATGAGGTTAAAAGTGTTGGATTAGTGTCTAAGGCTGTAACTATATTTGGTAAGTACTTAACCCGATTGTGCATGGTCCTTTTGGGTTGCCTTCACCATAGCAACTTGATAGGGTAATTTAGAGAGAAGAGATATTATTTATATATTATAAGAATAATATATTAAAAGAATAATTATATTATTTGATTACTATAATTCATAAATTAATAAGGAATTAATTTAGTGACTTAAAGAGATTAATTGAATAAAGGGGTATAAACTGTCAAATGTATGAAAGTTGTATTTTGAGCTGATAATCCTTATGGATATAGGGTTGGACGATTTTAGGGATATGGATCACCTAGAAATCGTCCAAGGCCTTATCTAGGAAGGGATTTGGATTGCTTTGAGGATAAGTTATCCAATTAGGGTTTAAGGGTGAAACCCTAGGAGTTCACAGTATACATAGACCCATAGGGTTGAGGAAATCGGCCACCCGTGTGTTTGGAGAAACCCTAGAGCCGACTTCCCTCTTCCTCATCTCTCTCAAGTCACCTTCTTGCCAGTTGGTGTTTGTAAGCCATTAGAGGAGTGACATTTGTGACTCTTAGCTCCAAGAAGAAGAAGGTTTCAAGCAAGTAACTCAAGGTATTATTCTAGATCTCTTTTCATATGTTTTGTTCTTAGATCTAGCCATGAAAGTCTTGGAATTATGGCATGTTCAATTAGTAAAACCTATATCCAAGCTATAGGGTTGTATGTGCACATAGGGAAAGTTCTTATGTCCAAAACCCATCAAAAAGAAGCTCTCACACAGGGTAGGGAAGTGGTGTTCATAACTAATATGGACGATGTCATTAGTTCTTGCATAGAGCATGTATTCCTGATACTTATCATGAGTATACTTCTAAAAGTGTGTTGAAGTATATTCTCACAAGAGGCGTCTATGGTATAACATTACAACCCTGTTCTGGATGACATCTAACTCAAATACTATGTCTGATTTTGAAGAAAACTTTCGTCGGTTGACCCCTGATGCTCGTGTAAGTGCTTGCCAACATCGGTTATGCGAAATGGACAAGAGCTTATTTCCTTAACATCCGTTGGAATGTATTCAACATTTATGTTCCCCAATGTTTTTTTGGTGTTATCGGTAAATCAACGCAATGTACCGATAATAACGCTTACCGAGGCAATTCGTGACTACATTCAACGGAATTTCGTTAAACGCAGATTAATGGCTGGTAAAATATCAGTTGCAATATTAAATTATTTAATTACATGTACAAGAACTTTATATGATCATATTAAATTTTTCAGAGAGGTTAATTAACATACTTACCTTGTATGCTGATGTAATGCCCGTAGATCCGGGCTAGTCAATTTAGAGGCAATAAGTGTCGAAAATGAATGTTTGACAAAAGATAAGATTATTTAGAATAAATAATCTTAACCAAGTTGTAGAATATGTTACAAGGTTTCCGTGCATATAAAGAACGTCAAAATCCGAGCTATAACGAAGAAGTTATGACCCGTCGAAGTTTCGCGACGGAACCGGCACGATACCGGGAAGCGTAAATAGTGAATTTACGATAGAGAGAGATTTAGCCTTAGTGATCTAAACGAAATTCGTAGAATACGTTAAATCGAGAGCGTCCATAAAAAGAACGCCCAAATCTGACTTCGTATGAGGAAGTTATGATTTTTCGAAGTTTCGGCTTAGCAGTGTACAACCCGAAATTCGAATATTAGATCGAGCGGTTTTTAGATGAAACGAACTAAACGAGAATCGAAGATCTCGTTAAGATTGGTGTAATGAGAAAAAGATGGGCGAAAACGGATGTCGGATGAAGAAGTTATGAGAATTTAACGAACCAATCCTGCCCCGGCCTGTTAATAATGTAACTTTTAAAATAAAGTCAAAATTAGCCGACAGAGTCTAAACGAAAGTTGTATAGTACGTTCCCGCCTTCGCGTGGATATAAAAAACGTCGAAAACGGAGATCGTACGCAAAAGTTATGAATTTTTAAAGTTAAGTGTGCAATTTGCGAAGCCTGATGACGTGGCATGATCTGGACCGTTGCTTGCTGATCACGCCTCGCATCCGATGATCGCCAAGAAGTCTCGCATTACGCCCCTCGTCCGAAGCTGGGTACGCCCAGCGTACTTGATCTTGTCCGGGTCCGAGAGTGGGTGCGAGCCAGCTGGTGCGAGCTGGCATCCTTATCCGAGGAACGCCCAGCGTAGCCAAGGACTACGCCCAGCGTAATCCAAGGCCTCGCTGGGTATAAAAGGGGGGCGAGGGTTCTGGCTTTTTCACACATTTCTCACTTCTCTCTCTAGTTTCTTTCTCTCTCTAACTCCCCTAAACCCTCCTAAACCCTAGGGAACCTCCCTAGCACTCGAGGGAAGCCCCGAGGCTCCCGGAGTCCCGAGAAAAAGGGTCTTTCGGTTTCGGAAACGCTGCTCCGAGCAAAGCCTAGTTTTCTTTAAAATCCGTTGTAAGTGAGCTACGCTTACGCAACTTTTAATATAACTTTCAAATAATTATAGTAATGCTATTAGGTCCTTAAAATAATTATTTGGGTTATTATTATGAGTTATATTGAGTGTTATTTAACGCTTATATAATAATAATAATAGTTAGACTATTAATTTGTCGCGATTATCGTTAGACTAAACCCTAGTGGTATTGGTACTAGGTTTTATCGAAGGAAAATTGTTTTGAGAGTATCGAAGCGTTGTTCGAGTGCTGAGTCACCACATTTCAGGTGAGTGCATAGTTACTTTCATCTTACACATAAATATGAAGTATTTTAATATAAATTACTTGCTATGTGTGCATATTGTCTGAATACTTGTTGTCTATGCTGGGTGAAAGATTTTTATACATGTTTTAAATGATTTAAACTGTATATGTATTTTATATCTACAAAATGTGTTGGGTAAAACATGGATAAATGAAATAACTGTTGTGTGATAACACGATGAAAGACATCAATGTTGACAGTGATCCAGTCATCTAGTGGAGTATAGATGACGACCATGGACGATACGAGACAGTCCAGTGGAACGCTAGCAGGCTCGTAACCTGTAGGTGTTTTTGAAATAGGTGCTCATTAGGTATTTTTGAACTGAGTGTGTTCACTAGGTATTTTGAACTGAGTGTGTTCACTAGGTATTTTTGAAATGAGTGTGTTCACTAAGTATTTTGAACTAAGTGTGTTTACTAGTTACTTTTGAACTAAGTGTTTGCCAGATGTTTTGGACTACGTGCTCACCAGTTATAATCTATAAGCCTTGGTAACGATGGACTTCGTGTCGATTCCTTAGGATGATCCTTAGGAATAAATAAACGAGGAATAGTTGATTCTTAGGGTAAATCCTTAAGAATAAAGAAGATAATGGGGATGGGTAATTGGGTTAACTGTTTGATGATTAAACATAATAATTATATTATTGTGGGTTGAAAACCCTATGTACTCACCAGGTTTCCCAACCTGACCCACTCAGTTTATTTATATCACAGGTGTTGATATGAAGCCACATTACACTAAGAGATTAAAGAGATGTAGATCACTAGTGTAAATGAATGTAAGTTCTGTTTATGCTTATGTTTCTGTATTGACGATGACATCCCAAATGTTTTAAAATGAACAAAAAAATACATTTCCTCGGAAATGCCTTGATAACGTATTTATCATGTTTTACTGGGAACAAATTCCGCAACATTTTTATTAAAAGAATTACTCTGGTTTTTATAAAGCATAAACAAAATCGGTCTTTTCTGGCCGTGAAAATGGGGATGTCACAGCTGAAATGATGCTTCATAAAAGGATGCAAAAGTGTGTTCGGTGGCAAACAACAAAGATCCTTCCAGAGATCTAGTCTTCGCTCCCGTTCGACATTTATCGAGTTTTTGATTTTAAAAAAAGTTGCCTTGTTGATCTGAACTGTCATACATGTTCATGTGGGAAATGGCGCAGTTGTACCACCTAAGTACGCTCAACGTACAACTTGTGCTACCAAGGGGAAACGAGGCTTCAACAGCGTATACTTGCATACACCCGCGTACACTCCAACTTGCCAAAACGTCATTAAGCACTTAATGATTTAAGTCTAAACAACCATTTTGCAAATCTAGCTCTTGGGGAATGTCTTAAACGATAAAGTCACCAACTTGATGCATTTGCAGGGCTCAAAGAGACTCAAACCTTAGATTTAGCATTCTACTTCCATCAAATGATCATTAACTCATGCATGGTTGATCTACAACCATCAAGATGCAAACTATGAACTAAGAACCTCAAAAACATCAAAAGGAACAACTCAAAACTTATGGAGTAACATTTACTCACAAGAACTCATTCATGGGACCAAAATATGCTCGAATCTCAACTAGTCTTTGATCTAAAAATAGAATAACCATGGTCAAGGCTTTATACCTCTAGGAAGCTGAGGAATATGAATAAACCTTGGATCTATAAGCTCCAACTTGATCAATGCTCCTTCACCAAGCTGCTTCTTCTTCAAAATGCACCAAACATACACCAAAGCACTCGCAAGGATCAATTCTCTCCAAAAATGTATTAGGGGTTCGTGATAGTTTTTGGGACAATGGAGGTTGGTAATGAGAGAACATTGGGGTATAAGGTTGCTTAAATAGCGCCAAAACCCTAAAATTTAGGGTTTGCCCATGGCATATATACGCCCAACGTATCATATGTACGCCCAATGTACTAGGGGGCCGGGAAGTCTCATGTCCAAGTTTCACCATGGTACACCCAACGTACCATGATTACACCCAGCGTACTTGGCCCATGCACGAAATCAATATCCATTTAGAATTTTCACGCCAGAATTCCATAAGTGGACGAAACATATTGAAATTAACTGTCATTTCGTTAGAGAAAAATTGTTTGATTGTCTAATCGTGATAAAGTTCGCTAATTCGAGTGACCAACTTATAGATGGGTTTACAAAGTCCCTGAGATGACCCCGAGTTGACTATATATATGACAAGCTTGGTGCATATGATATATATGCTCCAGCTTGAGGGAGAGTGTTAAAATTGTATAGTTTAGGGACTTAAATGTAAATGTATAGTTTCCTTATATAGACAATGTATATATTCAGATTGTAAATCCTCCTTCCGTATGTTAATGAGAAATCGTATTCTTCCATCTCTCTCTCTCTCTCTCTCTCTCTCTCTCTACACATACTCTGATTTCACAAATATATTAACGAACAAAAGTCAACGCCACAAAGATAAACATGTGCAGATAATTAAAAGATTGCTGACACTCACTCCATCAATCTCCTTGGAGTGAACTTTTCTTCCATGTCACCATCAATAAAGTCTTCTATCTCCAATGTCTCCTTCCCCGATAAATGTTAGATGAAGGCTTTTAAGATCCAAAATAACTTCGAAAGGGGCTTTAAACACCCAAAAAAATAAGCTCCCAAACTAACAAAGGACCTATTTAAGAATAGTCAACCTCCCATCAAAAGTTAAACTTCGAACTTTCAAATTTCAATAATATATATTATTTTTAACAAACTTCATCATTCAAAAGATTTAGTCACCGCCTTTAAAATGATAACACTACCGAAGATTATTAATTTGAATGTCTTCTCAACATAATAAGTTAATGTTTTTATTTTTGTTATATAGTTCTATATTAAAGAATATTCCTTAAATAAATTTAGGGTTGTTCACTATTCGGATAAAACCGAATTATCCAATTGGATAATTTGGATTGGACTATTTGGTTCGGATATTCGGATTTTTGGATTGGTCCAAATTAGTATTTTGGATTTCGGATTGGTTTTGGTTTATAAAATAAGAACCGAATAGTCCAAAAAAACCGAATAAACATTTCTTATTTATCTATTTATAATATATATATATATATATATATATATATATATATATATATTAATTTTGTAATTTATTTTTTCAAATAGGTTCAAAACGTTTCACCCGATAAAAAAACATTAATATTCATTTTCTCTCGAAAGTTTTGTACCTATAAAATATTTAACTATAATATATATTCTTATTAGTTTATAAATTTGAAATCACAACTAAATGATTTGTTTTTGCTTCTTGTTTAAAGTTGGATAATATTATAATTATATGTCGTTTTAAAATGTTTCGGTTTTTGAAAATCGAATTATAAAAACCGATCTAACCGAATTGTAATTGGATCGGATTGGATTTGAATTAGTTTGGACAATTCGGATCCATGTTTTGAAAACCGAAATCAAGTTGGATTTACTTGATTGGATCGGATCAAACCGATCCATCCAAACGAACACCCCTAAATAAATTAATAAGCTACATCGAATCCAATTATAAACTTTTAAAATGTTTATGAATAATGGACATATGTTTATAAAGTAACTTTTTAGATATTCAGGATATTTTATAAAATATTAAAGTTAATTAGTCGGTGGTTAGGTGTTTGGAACTTATGAGATTTTAAAATTATAGACTAGACATGTAGATTAGTCAATAAAAACATGCATAGCGACACTTATAACACATGAATTCTGATAAACCTCAAGTCAAAATAAACCCAACAAAACTAAAATACACAAAAATATGCAACACACCGTATATGACATCACTCATGAATAGCTATAAAAACGGACGTATAAACAAATATAGAAAACATCAACATATACCTCTTATAACAAAAAATCCATTACCAAATCATGACAAAACCTCATGTCCTAGTAATACCTGTTCCCGCACAAGGCCATGTAATTCCCATAATGGAGCTTGCTCGACGCTTAGCCAGGAATGGTGTCAAAGTCACTTTTGTAAACACAGAGGTCATTCACAAGGTCGTGACTAACAATTTAATGTTAGAGAAAGATGATTATGAGGATCTAATTCATATGGTTTCAATCCCTGATGGTTTAGAACCATGTGATGATAGGAGTGACCTTATTAAGTTGACCAAATCCATACTAGAATCCATGCCTGATAAGTTAGAAGAACTCGTAGAGAAGATCAACAAACAAGATTGTAACAAAGTCACATGTATCGTTGCTGATGGTTTCATGGGATGGGCATTAAGAGTTGCAAAGAAGATGGGAATCAGAACTGCAGCTTTCTGGCCTGCCGCATTAACTTCACTAGCAATCAATATTTGTTATGAGAAATTGATCAAAGATGGAATCATAAATAACGATGGTAAGATTTGCAAAACTATTTAAAAATATTCTTATTGTAAAAACCTCGTTTAATTAATCTTTCTTGCAAATTAGGCATACCTCTAAATGATGATATGATTCAGCTGTCAGAAACCATGCCACCTATACAACCAAAGAACCTCCCATGGATGTGTTTTGGGGACATGGTCACCAAAGAACTTCTTTTTCAACATGCAATTTTAATAGCAGAAGGTGTCATGTTAGGAGAACGCGTAATATGCAACTCAAGTATTGAGATGGAGCCTGAAACGTTTAACCAATTCCCACAACTGTTGCCTATAGGTCCTTTGTTAGCAAGCAATCGACTTGCTAACCAAACAGGCCACTTCTGGCAAGAAGACTCCACATGCTTAGAATGGCTCGATCAACAGTCAGCATGTTCAGTTTTGTATATAGCATTTGGGAGCATAGCCAATTTGAATCAAGCCCAATTTACAGAACTAGCCCTTGGTCTTGAACTTAGCAACAAACCCTTCATGTGGGTTGTGCGAACAAACATGGTCATAAGTTTCCCTGATGGATATGTGGAAAGAGTAGGATCTCGTGGAAAGATTGTGAGTTGGGCTCCTCAACAGAAGGTGTTAGCTCATCCTTCAGTAGCTTGCATTATGAGTCACTGTGGTTGGAACTCTACTATAGAAGGTCTCACCAATGGACTTCCTTTCCTTTGTTGGCCATGCTTTGCTGATCAATTTCTCAATGAGACTTATATTTGTGACGTGTGGAAGACTGGGTTGGGGTTTAGAAAAGATGAACAAGGTGTCATCACTAGAGGAGAAATAAAATGTAAGGTGGAGAAGCTCCTTGGAGACAAATCATTTAAAGATAAAGCCTTAGAAATTCAAGACAAGGTTACAAGTAGTGTTAGACCAGGTGGAAGCTCTCATCAAAATCTTTGCAATTTCATTCAGTGGATACATGAAAAAGATGCAGATGCTACCACCAGCAACGTCTCTATGTGAAGAATGTCTCAAACATGATTGAGTATGTATGTGTTAACTCTCTATGTTTGGAAAAAGAAAAATCAAACATCCTCCTAACTTTTGTTTCTGGTTATCTTTCTACTCGTTAGATAAGTTAAGTGTCAAAATCAATAGAGGGATTAGAAGAGATAATTAGTACATTTCCACATGTCATTATTTTAATTATATGAACATAAATATGGGTAGGAACAAAATGTAGGGAGATCTTAATTTCTCTTAGAAATAATATCATGTTTCAAAACATAAATTCCTCTTATTTTAAGTTGGTAAATATATGTCAAACATGTAGTTAAATTAATTTAGTAATTGAATTCTAAACAAAAAACAAAACTTTTAATTAATGTTCCATGATTCATAATAAATTTGTTTGACTGAAACATTATTTTGCATTCATATCTTGGCCAATCATATTCTTATTTTGATTCTGAACAATCATATCCCACAAATATCCTCATAACAGAAAACCTGAAGAAGACCACATTTGAATCAATAAATAAAAAATATAATGCAACAAGATAACAACCATATAATGAGTAACTAAAATATGAAAACAACACTATCATGAACCCTAGATTTCTGATTTTGAGCCACACACTCAGATATCCACATCAAGTTCCTAATCTCCTGCTCCCTCAGCCTCATGTATGCAAAAAACACACCATAATGAAACTGCATATATAACAACATAAACAATCACCATTTTCATTTTCATCCCTAATTATCTCAATTTCACTCATCACAAACACAAAAAACAGAAAAACAAACCTGTTGCTCAAATGATAAGCAAAGTCGTTTCACTTCCTCTTCATAAAATGCCTTATCAAGCATCTGACTCTCTCCATAAGATAGCTTACCAAATATATGCTGATATGGAGGATATTTCTCCATAACACCACGGACCTAAAATAGTAATTATTCCATGAAATTAGGGGTAAACAAATCGACTATAAATATTAAACTTTAATTTACCTGATCTATATCCTCACATACAGCAAGCTCCTCATGGCCATAAGGGTAGCTGTTTTGAAAGCCAATAAATAAGCACATAGAAAAAAAAAAAAAGTAGAATTTACACATTTAGATTATAGCTTGTTCTTATTATCTTACAGTAATCCAAAACTGGAATACAACTTTCTACGATCCTCTCGAGTGAGCTCAGTTCCAATGCTGGATATGGAAACCCAAGGGCAAAAGAGTAAATAAGCATGTTGAAGTTGCATATAAGCAGAAAGAAAGTCTTGAATAATGGAAGCACCTGTTTATGGTGATATTAACAGCTCTTCTATCAGCCTCGAAGGCTAAAATGTCAGACATTATTTCTGCAGTGGCACCACCTAGTTTCTGTTCCCAATTTCTAATTTTTTTTTTTTAAACTGTAAATATAAAATGATATTTGTAAATTCAGAAATAACCGATTACCTGGCAAAACTGATAGAAATCTTCAAGATATGCCTTGTAAAGGGTGTTTCTCATAATCTCAATGTTCATATCATCCAAATCCTCTGATGTAATGCACTCAGAAAAGTATGGAGCAAGTGGTGTATCCACAAGCACCAGTCTGTAGAGCTCACGCATATTCTGAGCAACTGCCAGGGTGGCAATACTGAAGAAAAATAAAAAGTATTAAAATTTACAATAAGCAGAAAAATCAAGAAAATGAGTTTACTAGATTGTTACCTGTCAAACATCCCCAAAGGGTGGCATTTCTCCAATAGTTCTTGAACATCTCTCTCATGTAGAGTTCCAGTAACAATGAGGACAACATTGTCAATCATGTGACCATATCTGAGGGGAAAACAAAAGGTTAAGTCCCAAACAAAGATGAATATGCAAGAATGCTTGTAACATATGGATTATATAAAGTTAGAAGTATAAATAATTTTACTTACGTTATATATTGTAGGAAGGTTGACAAAGGCTCGGTGGCTTGGCATAACATGTGCTTATACTCATCAACCAATTTAAGAGTGCATTTTTCTACAATTGTGGTTGTATGCAGAGGTGAAGGTTCTGCAAGAGATCAACAAAACAAAGTTAGAAATCAAGAACGAATCCTGCAAGCATCAGATCTAGAAATCAGATTGATCCATGGATGCCACTTTGCCAATCGTTGAAACAAAAACTAATATCACTAACAAACCAAATCTCAAAAAGGTACATAGATGCCGCCTTTCTGGAAAGTACATTGACATAATAAGCTTATTGGAAAAATCAACTATTATGAACGGATTAATACTGAACCTAGATACTTTAATACCTAATAACTGGTCTATGTATATCATCTTTAATTCGTGTCCAAATCTTGATTTCTTTTTGTGTTGAAATAAATAAAGTTTGGGGAAACTGCTTCAGAAGCCATATCTAGATTATAATAACAGAACACGCGAAATCCCTATAAACAACGAAATGTAATACCGTTTTGAAGATATGGTCCGTATTCAGTAGCGGAGAGATGCATCTTGATGTCATCGAGGGTTTCGCATTGACAGAGATTGTTGTAATCAGCAGCGGTCAACAAACCAGATCTGTGGCCCCTGACAATTGCTTCGAGGTAACCCCCATGGATGTTGAATGTCATAGCTTCGAACCCGTACATTTTTGTCTGATGATATGATCAAGAAGTGATGCGAGAACCTTGACAATGAAGATTGGAAAATTAGAATTTGCAGTAATCAGAGGATGAAGACGAAAGGTTTGATCTTCTACGATCAATTTTTGCATATGAATCAAAATTCAGGTATCTGCCACGACGCTACCGGTTTACTTGTCCCAAATGAGATTGATAAAAAAAATAAAAACACACACAAAAGGTAAAAATAAAAACAGGATTAAGGGTTATTTCCATACAAGACCCTATATTTTGACTTTTTTTCATTTTAAACCTAAAAAGATTTTCTTTTTTGAAAAAGACCTAACTTTTATGCGTTACTTGTTATTTCAAAACTAGCAGGTCACCAATAGATAAATTAGGTATTTTTGTTTCATAAAAACCTTATATTTTATAGTTGTTTCCATTTTAGACCTAAAATGTTTTTTTTTCAAAATAAACTCAACTTTAAAATAGGTTATAATCTTCAAGACCAAATATATAAGGTACTTGTTGGTGTAATTGTTGACTACACCCAAAAAGAAAATATACATTTATACACTAAAAAATGTTATCTAACTTATTATCCTTTGAGCGAATATCACCTAGAAGAATTGCAAAATTTTATTTTTGTTTAAAAGATATAATTAAACTTTATCTTGAATATATATTATCATTAAACATGATATATTGTTTATAGAAAATGTTATTATTACCGATAATAAAAAATTTGATGTTAATTTGATATTTTTTGGTAACATGAATAATACATAGCTAAGAAGAATTTTTTAATATAATAACAAACTTTTTTTATTTGTAGAAAAAAATACCATATAATTTAACAAACTGTATACAAAATAATTTTTTTAGTTTGTCTATTATACGTATTTGGTGAGTTTGGACATATTTCTCTCTCTCACTTTTCTATATTATTATTTTTTTGCCGAATTTTTTAATCAATTTTTTTACAACAGTTAATAAACGCACTCACTATCATACTCCTAAACCAAAGCCATATAATATTTTGTATCATTAGCCCATTATTAAATAATATGTTATAATTATATCAAATAAATACATAAAAATATTAATCCTAAACATTGTATTAGTTTTGTTTATATATATGAGATTCAAGTTTAAGGCGTTCTTAAAAAAATGTTAACATCACATATGAATACATAAAACTATATTTTGGGAATGAAACTGTTTGAGCATAAGTTAAAAATCCAAATAACAAGAATGATACCGCACACTTAAATATCAAAATAGTATGGTTGACATTATTAATAATGGTTGGAATGTTGTGAATGAGCAAAACTGACAAAATTATGAAATTTTGTTGTAGAGAAAAGAAAATTGAATTGTTGGCCTACTACCTCATTTTATTAATCTATCTTATGTATACATGGTGTTTAGATCAATACATGGTGTTTTTATATCATTGTTATTGAATCTTAAGGATAACTATTACCAAAATAAAATTTAGGGTTTCATTTTAATTTGAAAGGAAATAATCACGTTTTTATGCAAGAACAAAGTTAAGTTTCATTAAATCGGTGTAGTTAAGTACCTTGTACAACTAGTGTTAAAGGTTGTAACCAATTTTAAAATTGAGTTTATTTTGAAATTAAATATATATATATATATATATATATATATATATATATATATATATATATATATATATATATATATATATATATATATATATTAGGTCTAAATTGGAAAAAAGTATAAAATGTAGGGTTTTTTATGAAATGAAAATACATGATTTCCCTTTTGGTAACCTGCTAGGGTCTAAAATAACAAGTAATAGGTAAAAGTTGGGTCTTTTTCGAAAAAGAAAAAAGTTTTAGGTCTAAATAGAAAAAAAAAATCAAAATATAAGGTCTTTTATGGAAATAACCCTTATATAAATGATCTTGTTTTTCAAAATTTTGATTTTAGTCCCTAACTTTTTTGATTACTTAGATGTAGAGATGAAAGTGAGTCTAAACTCGGCCCGTAAAACCTATAACCGGTTATTGAGATTTTGTAGAACCGAAAAACGGACCGATATATAAGAACCGGTTGTGGGTAAAGTGAGTATAGAACCGGAAAACTCGGAAACATCAAAGTGGGTAGGGTGGAACTGAGTAAAGTGAGTTTAGAACCGAAAAACCCATAAAACCGAAATTTTTTGGTAATTACTTTCTACTTAGTGGGTTGAACTTTAAAAGTTTTCATATTGATATCTCGACTTCGGAATAATGTAAGTTGTTGAATATGAACCCAAAATTGACAAATTATAGTCTAAAATCATGTACAAACTCTAAACTACACTACGGAAGAAACCATATGTCAATCTAATTTTAAACGAATGAAGTGTGCATATTTTAACATTTTCACAGAAAACAAAATACAAAAACAAATAGCTGAAAAGTTGAAAATTTTCGGCTTTGATATCCCGACTTCGAGGGACTATAATTGATTGAATACTAAACCAAAAATGACAAAATTATAGTCTAAACTCATCTACAAACTCTAAACTACATGTTCGAAAAAAACCACATGTTAATCCATCTTCAAAAGAATTAGATATACATGTTTTAAAATTTTCACAAAATACAAAAAAGCTGAAAAACTAAAAACTTCAAACTTTGATATCTCAAGTTTAGGGGACTGTAAGTCATTGAATATGAACCTAAATTTGAAACAAATTATAGTCTGAAATCATGTACAGACTCTAAACTACACTCTAGAAAAAATTGTAACACAATCCGACTTTAAACAAATAAGATATGCATGTTTTAACATTTTTACATAATAGAAAGTACAAAAACAAATAGCTGAAAAGTTGAAATTTACAGCTTTGATATCCCGACTTAGGGGGATTGTCGTTCATTGAATATTAAACCAAAAATGTCAAAATTATAGTATAAACTCATGTACCAACTCTAAACTACAAGTTGGAAAAAACCATATGTCAATTTGACTTCAAACGAATTAGATATGCATGTTTTAAAATTTCCACATAATATAAAAAAGCTGAAAAACCAAAAACTTTCAGCTTTGATATCTTGATTTTGGGGGATTGTAAGTCAATGAATATAAAACTAAAAATATCAAATTTATAGTCTAAAATCATATACAAACTTTAAGTTGTTCATTAGAAAAAACGACATGTCAATCTGAATTGAAACGAATAAGAGATGCTTTAAAGAAGCTCATGTGAACCTCCAACACCAACTTTGTCCCTAAAGCTCTTAATAGCTTTTTTTATTACTCATATCAATTCTTAAACAACTAATAAGTTCTTAACGAATTTTCAAAAAAATTAAGCTCTTAGATTACTTAATTCACCATAGAATAACCAATTACATTGAGTCGAGCAGTTGGAATTGATGATTTTAGAATTGTTGCAATTCAAACTCCATTTTCTCTAAAATCATTCTCAATTAATCAACCACTGATTAACCAACATGTGCAGATCTAAGACTTCATCCATGGCATTATCCATGTATTGACAAATCAAATAGAAGTTTCCTTCGAAAACATCATGGTTTACTATTCAAGCCCTAATTTAAATGCATAAACTCAAATGAATCCAAGTTGAGAAATAAAGTGGTGGTTGTTGATGTTTTAATTATAGATTTACTTTTAAACCATCAAAGTACAACTAATTCCATCAAATTCTACGGTTCACCATTGATTCCACCATGGAGGGAGCTTAAAGCATCAATTTCCTCACTAAACCTCACCACAATCACATTTGGTAAGGTTGCATGAAGTTTTGGAGTTCGAATCACTAAATTAATGTTGGAAACAACTAAAAACTCAGATGGAGTAATGGTTTTTCAGATTTGGTTTTATATATAATCGTAGATCAACATAATGGAAATAACAGAGTGAGTTTTACCTTCCAAACTTGATGTTAGCTTAAACTTCTCAAACCATAACTTGAATTCATACCAAAATTAACTACTAACACTTCAATTATGATTTAATCGTTGATTATGGTGTTTTTCTTTCCTTCCTCGTCGGTCTCTTTTTCAAATGGAAGATAATTAACTAGTCTTTGTCTAATTATCTATCAATTTACATATCAGTTCTTCATGTTTCTTATTTTTTCACATTGGAGATTGGACACCTTCTTAACTAACCGGTACATTAGTCATTTAGATTGAAACAAACAACTAAATATTATTTATATAGAGACAAAATTGCAAAAATGGTCCATGTGGTTGTTAAAATTATGTGGTTTTGGTCCAAAAAGGTTTGATGACGCATTAGTGATATAATTTTGGATATTTTTAGTGATTTTGATCCCTATACACTTGAAATTACTTTGATACCATTATAATTATTTTTTTCCATTTTTTAATTCTTACAATACTTAACGATTTTAAATACATTTTGAAATTTAATCCCATCACACCGTCCTCTCTCCTCTACAACACCTATCTCAACCTCTCTTCTTCAAGGTTAATGGAATCGAAGCTCCCAAACCCCATATGAAAATGTTTGTCGGTCCGTCACCCTACATCGCCAGAGTTATCGACCTCTTTCCCAAATGTTACCGGACCACCGCCATTGTAGATCTAAATCAGATGAACATAAACCCTAGCCATTCTCCGTCGTTATCTTTACTTTTGTCTACGCCACCATTACGGCTTCAACAATCTCCACCGGAAGAATAACGTCGTTAGGGTTTCGACAATCTCTGATGATATCATCATTAGGTGCCATCACCATCCCTATGGGAAACCATAGTTAGAGCTTGAACCAAAACCCTCATCCATATGAGAAACATGGCGACGCTAGGTTTTTAGAAAATCAAAAGCGTGACAACGCTAGGAGATCTAAAAATGATGAAGAAGGTAGTGGTGGCAGTCGGAAATCCTCATCGCTGAAAGACGATGGGCAACACTGACGAAGAAGGTTTGGGTAGGTGATGATGTCGATGGGGTTTCTACCGTGGCAAATCTCGTCGTTTCAACTTTCCATGGTAGATCCCTTTTTTCGAACGACGACGATACGTTTTTCTTCCATGGCAGGTGGTAGTGTCCGACATGTGCTAGTGTCTGGCACGTGGTTGTGTCCGACAATCGGTGGTGTCCGACAACGGTGGTGGTAAACCTATGATGGTGGTGGTGATAAAGAGAGAGAGAGAGAGAGAGAGAGAGAGAGAGAGAGAGAGAGAGAGATGGGATAAATTTATCTAAGAGTAAGCCGTGAGGGGTGTAAGTTAGAAGGATGAGGGGTGGGTGGGTATGATTATTTTTGGATTTTTAATTAGAATAAACAGAAATTAATTAAAAGAAATTAATATATATATATATATATATATATATATATATATATATATATATATAAAGGAAAATTCGTCATTTTAAGTTGGAAATTGACCAAAACCATAAAAAATGCCAACCTTAGAGACTAAAATCACACAAGGTATTCAAAATTGGACCAATGACGCACCATTAATTTTTTTAGACCAAATCATATAATTTTGAGAACCACAAGAATCATTTTTGCAATTTTGTCTTAGTTGTAAGCTTAGCTACATTAAGTATTCCTATTAGAATGACCAAGAGATATATTTGAAACTGGGTCAGTATATTTAAAAATTTTATATAGATAAAAAATAATACATGTAAAAAAAACCAAGATATTGTGTAAGTAATTAAGAACTAATTTGTTAAGCAAAATAAATATAATAATATTATTAGGATATGATTTTGTATTTTCAAATTTTGAATTGAATTTGATTTGTTACCAAAAAAATGAAATAATAAAAATCATAGAAAAATATCACATGTCAAAGAGACATTTTAAAAAAATTGACATGTGTCATGTTAGGTTTTATTTATTAAAAAATATAGATTCATGTTAGAATAATGTATCATTTGTATAGGTTCAACTGAATATATAATATGTTGTAATGTAAAAAAAAATCAAATGTTATATAAAAATATATCAATATTGGTCTTTAAATATAAAAGTATTTTTTTCTTATATACTTATTTATTTAGATATGAATAAAACGTTAAAAAAAACAAAAGAAAGTAACTGCCAGCGTAAATTAGGGAATGTATTAACATAAATTAAGAAATATTCAAAAAGAGTTGCATATATTGGAACTAAAAACATACTCCAGTTAAGAACATCAATAACATGAGCGCTTTTTAATGAAAAAATATTAAAATAAAAAGCTTAGAGCAATTAAAATACGAGCTTTGTAAAAAAAAAAAAAAAACTTTTGAAAAATAAAAGCAAAATGAAAAAGTTATCGAAAGATACAATAAATTTTTGTATTTTGAGTTTTTTTATTATTAAAAAGTACAAGTAAAAAGCACCCTTATTATGGATGCTTTAATTTTATCTCCATTATAAAAGAATTTTTTCAATTTGTTACTGTGTGATTGTAGTATAAGTTCAAGGATGAGCAAAATGACTGAATCGGTTGGAACTGGTTTGAATCGGACCCGACCTGGGAACCGGTTTCGGCTAAAATCAAGAACCGAACCGGTCCGACGGTTCTACCAGTTCCCGGTTCCTACCGGTTCTTGTCGTGTCTTCAAATGTTGGAACCGGTCCTCGAAAAATAGCATCATACGGTTCCGGTTTTTGCCGGTTATATCGGTTCCGGTTCCTACCTATTCCCGATTCCTATAATCCACAAAAATAACGTTTCGGCCCCGATCCGACCGGTTCCGATGCCGGTTCCGGCCGGTTCCCCGATCTATATGCTCATCCCTATATAAGTTATCTATATAAAGTTGGTTAAAAAATTATATGACCCACAAAATCATTAAAAAACTTCATAACAAGAGTTTATTATTAAGTAACAACTTTACATATATAAAACTTAACTTTAAAAAAGCTTCTGAAACAGTTTTTTCAAGTTTTATAATCTTTTCGGAATAAACAACTCTTAAAATAACTCACAAAAGTTCATATTATACATGCTCTAAGTACAATTATTTGTATTATAATTTATATTGTTGTTTTGTGAGGCTGATTTGCCCCTTATTATTACATTTATAGGGGATTTACATGTGTCCATAGTTTTTCTATTATTTATTATTATCCTCGTGATCTTGATGTTTTATATTCAATAAGCCCGATCTTATACTTCATAAATAAAGCTATGGTTTTTATTTGAATATATATATATATATATATATATATATATATATATATATATATATATATATATATATATATATATATATAAATTAATTTTTTTGATGAAAAAAAAAACGTTTAGAAAAAACTTCAAGTGCAAAATAATCATTTTGTTGTTGTTATTGACGAATCCGTATCAAATAGTGGATTTCTTCCCGACAATTGTCCCCTTTTCTTCTTGCTTTTTGAATTAAGGCATAAAATTCAAATACAATTAAATATTTTAAAGAATAATAAACAAATATATTTAAACATATTTTTAAAATATTAAGGTTGAAAGTGACCGATAAAAACTGAATCCGCTGTTGGAACGGCCCACTGGAAAACCAAAACCATGGCCCCTGGTATTTCTTTCCCCCCCTCCATCCAAATCAACTCTTTATCTTTTCAACCAAAACAAAATCAACCTCTTTCTTTATCTTTGCTTTCATCCCATTAAAACCCTCTCCATCATCGTCACAATCACCTTGATCTTCATCTTCATCTCCAGGTGCTGCATCGTCACATCCAAAAAGATGCAGTCTTTTCCTTGAAAATCATCACCACAAAGTACCATTTCATTTTTCATTTTCCTTCTTTCTTCACTGATTCTGCTTTTTACTGTTTTTGTCCCCATCCTTTTTCTTTTCTTCATACCCAGATCGTATTTTTACTCCCTTTGGAAATTTATATCCGGTTACCAGTTAAAGAAGCTATCTTTTTTTTGTGGGGGGTTTTGAATTATCGATCAATAGTTGGTTTACCGCGTGTAACTTTGTGTTTTTTCTCTAGATTACATCAATCTATCATTACAAGTTGCTATGTTTTAGTTCGCCATTTTCGCGAGTTTTTGAAGATATCCATATCGGATTACCAGTTAAGTTGCTGTGTTTTTTCCCGGGGGCATTAGATTATACATAAACAAAGGTGGTTTTAGTGCATGCGTGTAAGTTCGGTTGCCAAATGGGCATGGAGAAAGTTTCAAAGAAAAGGAGAATGAGGCAGAAGAAAGTTACAGCGGTTCAGAAGCTTTATGACACATGCACTGAGGTCTTCGCCGATTGTGGCCCTGGAGTTATCCCGAATGCTGAGGGTATCGAACGCCTAAAGGATATTTTAAGTAAGATTTTGATTACAATGGTTATGATTCTTGATTTTTACATCGATATTCATACGCGTCTTTGCAGTTTAAGTATCTGGATCTGTTTGTGCGTATTTTTGAAAGTCCCTTTCTTGATTTTCTATTTATCGGTGCAATGAATGATCTTTATAGCGAATCTGAATGATCAAAAACGCATTGTGATCTGTAGGGTTGGTGTAGTTTGAATTTTGATTTCCCCATTTCAGGGTAGATTTAATTGACTACATCTTTCCGATGCGTTTATTCAATTTGATGTCTTGTAGCTGTAGGTTGTTTAGTTGCCGTTTTGAAATTAGTCCAATTTTGACCAATTGTTAAATGGGATAATTTTGAATTTTGATGTTTGATAAATCTTTAAACAGTTCAAATGTTTTGTTAAATTTGCTATATATGTATGCATATGTTGAATTTAGTAAGCATTGGTTAGAATCTAAAAAGTCTGAAGTCAATTCTGATTATAGAAAGGAGTACAGGTGTACAACCAAATGAAAATGATGGAAGATATAGAAACCTTTGATACTCTGTTCATATTTAAGCTAACAATCTTCTGCTTTTAGTTTTTATTCATTGAATTTTCTTGAAATTTAATTCAAAATGAATCAACATTTATCAAACAAAACGTTTTTCGAATGGTTACGTCTTTTTGAGATAAGTTCTCATTTATGTTTGATGGCGTAACCCTAGCGGTGCCACCACGTAACCCTATTCGGTGAACCGTTTCGTTGTCTTTTATTTGTTTAGTAAGTGTAGTTGATGAACATTAATGTTCCTTTCTCCACTTTTCTTAAAAATGTATAACCTTTTTTTTTTTAATAATATATAGACATACATTGTTGATCATGAATCTCGAAACTTGAAAGAATGACATGATTATTTATGTGTTTTCTTGATTTGATACCCACATGAATAAAACGACAATATCATCGCGATTTAAGGTTTAAGATCTATACAATGTTTAAAACGTGTCGGAAAATTTATTCTTAACTTATTTAAATGTGTCATGAGATTGTAGGGCAAAACCGTAAAATACACGAACACATTGCTTTATTTTTTCATAAATAATTTATGGGTTGGATTTTTTTTTTTTTTTAGATGGGATGACTGAAGTTGATGTTGGTGTACGGCCTAACATGCCCTATTTCAAGCTAAAAGAAATCGGAGGATTTCCTAAAATCACATACTTACACCTTTGTGAATGTGACAAATTTTCGGTATGTTTTCAACTTGATTAAAAATTTATTAAATTTAAGAAAAAAAAAGTGTTGACTTTTACCATTTTGCCATGTCAGATTGGAATCTTCCTACTGCCTCCATCGGGTGTCCTCCCTCTCCATAATCACCCTCAGATGACTGTTTTCAGTAAGCTTCTGTTTGGAACCATGCATATAAAAGCATACGATTGGGTTGATGATGCTGCTTTAATCTCTACTCCAAAACTCGATTCATCACAAGGTGAGTTCTTAACCAGAAATAGCAACTTACTTCTATAGCAATGTACTTTCAATCTTTTCTCTTACTATAGAAAGAAATGAAAGTATTTGTTTTTACATTTAAGGCTTTGATTTATTAGGAGGTGTTGGTGTTCGTTTGGCTAAACTGAAAGTCAACGCTGAATTCACTGCTCCATGCAACGCATCCATTCTGTATCCAACTGATGGTGGAAACATGCATTGCTTCACTGCAATGACGTCATGTGCAGTTCTTGATGTTCTGGGCCCACCATATTGTGATCCTGAAGGCCGACATTGCCAATACTATCGCACTCATCCTTTCATGGATCTATCAGGTTCACTTTTCATTGTTTATTTATCTTCATAAAATTAAAAAAACGAAATAAAAAAACTAACTTTTTGGTTGTTTATAAATACATAACAGAAACAGATGATGAGAAAAAGATACCAGAGGGAGAGAAGATAGAAAGCTATGCATGGCTGGAAGAGATAGATAAACCAAAAGGCTTGTCTGTGATTGGAGCAATGTACAGTGGGCCAAAAATCATCGAGAAATTAGCTTTTTAAAAATTCATGCACAAAACAGAGAAACTTTTGTCGTTTTTTGTTTTTTTTTTTTGGTTGGGTAAAGGTGGTTATGGACTTATACCTTGAAGTTGATGTATATAATTTGAGCATAACCATAGAAAAGGAAAACGTTACACCTTAATTACCTGAACTTGGAATGATGTTTTTAGGATCAGAAAAAAAAAAGCATAAAAGGAAATAGAAAAAGACATCAGATGATCAGTAAGTGTACTTTTTCTTGATATTATGGACAGACATGTTGGTGTTATAAATAGATCTTTTCCTCTTCTTTTTCTACTTTAGGAGAGACAACTTGATATGGAGATCCATGTTTTCAATAGCTGATGGATTACATATACGAGAAATCACATATTCTCTAATTTTCTTTCAAGAATTGATTAAAAAAGAGAATCAATGGATTTTATGTCATTAAAAAAAGAGAATTAATGGACATTTTATGAGTAGAAGAATATATAAAAACAAAAGATAATTGGGTATTTAATTTCTTATTATATATCAATTGCGTTTTTTTTATGATATTATCTGACTTTTTGGTTGCATATGAACCATATTTTTGAAAAGAGTGTTTTCGGATTGTGTTATACAATCTTTATTTAACTTCGTTCTGTGTGCGGTTTTTATTAAATATATAATATATATCTGTGGTGGGTAAAAAGTAAGATGTCTGCTACCACATGAACCGATTAACAAGGAAGCAAAATTGAAAGTGATTTCGTGATTGATGTTTTGGATAAACCTTTGACGATGTGATGTGGTGTTGTGATTACTTGCTTCCAATGATTTTATACATTTTATTAAGGTTTTGAGTTTGAAATGAAAATGATAAAAGATTGTAAAAGATGCAATGATTTGTATTCATGCATATAATGCAATGATTTGTATTCATGCATATAATAATGGATTTGGTGTAAACAAGATCCCTACATTGTACTTAGTGTAGACATCTGTATGATTTGTTTGCTTAAGCCATTAGTGCACATGTAAGTTGAGGGTCATATATATATATATATATATATATATATATATATATATATATATATATATATATATATATATATATATATATATATATATATATATATATATATATATATATATATATATAAGTTAGAGAAAAAATAAATATCCTACTTTTTTCTATCTTTTTTATTCATATTAAATAACGACATGTATAATCCATTAAATTTTTTCTTTTAGGCTAGAAAAATGATATCACATTTGTGACATGTATAATTCATTAAATTTTTTCTTTTAGGCTAGAAAAATGATATCACATTTGTGACATGTATAATCCATTAAATTTTTTCTTTTAGTCTAGAAAAATGGTATCACATTTGTTACGGTCGCCACGTAAAATTTGTCACACTGCTTCAAAATTTTGTCATTTAGTGGACGTGGGTTGGCATGCTTGTCATGCTATTTTTTTTAAAAAAATAGTTTATATAAAAAATAATCAATTAAAACAAAATATGTTTATAAAAAAATTCATTAATTTTGTTAAGTATCACCGACATTTTTAAGTAAAAGAATAAAAAATATTGATTATATTTTATGAACTTTATAAAATAAAATTATAAATTTGGGGTATAATAATAATTAACTTATATAGAAGGAGTTTATTTGAATTGCTAAAGGGTATATCAAGGGAATAAATTAAATGTCAACTTATATAGTATTTCTCACTTTAAATTTAGGGTGGAAAGTATAGCAAGATAGAATTCCCAAGAACCATTACTGCAACTTCGAATTCACTTACTCTTTCTCTCTCATAGGTAGCTGCATGCCGAGTTTATTGTGACAACCCTATATTTTTCCAAAAGCATTGTAACGCTCGGAAGCTAAGTACAACGAAATTAACCTCGAAAATAAAGTGTTCAAGTATCTAAGTTGGGATGCATCAAATATTAGATATCATGCCAAGGTTTCCAAAAACATAAAGAACGCTCAAAACCAGGTTATATTGAAGAAATTATAACCACTCGTATATTTACGACGCGACGTTAAAACATTATTCGACGTAAAAAGTAGAATCTCAATAAAATGCATTTTAAGCCTTAAGTATCTAAACAAAAGTCGTAGATCTCGTTGAAAGGTGAACGTGCATAAAAAGATCGCCCAAATTGGACCTCATATGAAGAAGTTACGAATTTTCAAAGTTTCGTAACGGTAGTAGAGGGCTAAAAACTCAGATTGAAGATCGAGTGTTATTTAGCTAACGCAATCTAAACGAAAATCGAAGATCTCCTCAGTAGTAATAAAACAATAAAAAGACAAACGAAAACCGACGCCGAATAAAGAACCTATGAATTTTTAACGAACTTTAGGAGGCCCGGCCTATTAAAATTATATCATTAAAAATAAAGTCAAAACTAGCCGACGAAGTCTAAATGAAAGTTGTAGAGCATAATCTCACCTACGCGTGGATATAAAGAACGCGAAAAACGGAGCTCGTACGCGAAAGTTACGGAATTTAGAAGTCGGAAGCAGGGATTACGCCCCGCGTACTCTGGGAGTACGCCCCGCGTACTAGACCCAGAGTCGAGTCCCATCGGCCCGCCCAAGCTACGTTTAGCTAGACCCGAGTCGTAAGCCATGACGCCATTCTACGCCCCGCGTAACCAAGAACGCCCCGCGTACTCCGGAAGTACGCGCCGCGTACGAGGGTTTCCAGCCCTATAAATAGAAGGCATGAGCTCGAGTCTTTGCACACCTTTCTCAATTCTTCAGTCACTCTCACACCCTTCCAAGCACCAGAGACCATTCCCTCACCCCGGTTTCCGCACTCGAGCCCCGACGAAAGATTTACGCTGCAGAGATCCCCGAAGAGCCCGACGACGCGACCATCCGCGGACGAAGTTCTGCTCAACCCTAGCCTCTCTCTTCGAAACAAGTGAGTTCATACCCCTACTTTTCAATTCTTTTCACGTTTTAGGGGGGAATACAAGTACATTACAAATCAAAGTATTATTTTTATAATATCGTTCTTATAGAGTGTTGATACAAAAATAACTTTATGTCTTAAAAGGATATTATATCACCAAGTTGTTATTACCAAATGGAAACATACTTTTGACAAACTATAATGAGCATGGTATTCAAGTGATTCATACATTTTACATATACATCTCGACAAATGAAATGCTTTCAAAAGAAGTACAGTCTTTTATCATCGTAAATCTGTTTATACCTAGTAATGTGAGACAGCTTCACGTACGTTCGAGTATGCATTATTAAGTCCTGTATTATATACCATAATCCCTTGTAGGGGGAGCGTGATACTTGTGTATAGATCTATACGGGATTGACAATCCCACACCTAAGCTGTTAGCTACAGCTAGCCCGGCAGGCCTGGGGTGACAAATGTCATAACAGTTCCAACGCCTGAAGAACGTTGTTACAGGCCAACAATGTCATTAGCATGGTTATAAAACTCACATAAAAGTATAAAAACAAGTTTGATTTACGAGATTCATACATGCATTTCAGTTTTCCATTGTTAACACAAATTTTATCACTATTATTCAAGCATGGAAAACACTAATGCACTCCAACACGGGAAACTTTTCAAATCATTTATAGAAAATACTGGATTTTATGAAAAACCTCGTTCATCGATTTACTATCAAAAAGGACACACTTTTCAATGCAAAACACTTATGAACTCACCAACTTAATTGTTGACACTTTTTCGAAACCACTTGTATTTCTCAGGGAATCAGTAATACAGGTAACCACCAGCTTTTGGAGAAGGAAACACTAAAGATGTATTATTATTGAACATTTATCATCTCATTGTAATATTCTTTTGCTATTATGTATAACGCAACAACATACGTTTTCATTATATATGTGATGGTTGTGTTACTTTCTTTACAATATTCAATGGTTGTGATACTACGTGAAGTCATCCACCCCCGAATGTTTCCGCCATTCTGGTTTGGGGGTGTGACAGATTGGTATCAGAGCATTGTTTATAGTGAACTAAGTATATCGAACCACATACGATATACAAACTATAAATGCAAAGGGGACCAAAAACCCTCTGATGAAACATTTTCATGAACAAAATACATTCTTTTAAAGATATACATTTTTACAAGCATGCATAAATCTCGTATCATAACAAGTTTTACTAAAAAGTATTACAGCAAGTTACGACACTACGATTGAGCCTCGGGGTATGTAATCATGTCGAGAATAAATATAGCCTGATCAACTATATTTATCCTGGATTTGACCAACGTACGTCGAGGAATGGTCGTAGTGGACAACAAGCCGAAAACTTACCAAATACAAAATTGTTCTAGTTTCGCCAAGTTGAAATAGTATAGAAGTATTATTAAAAATAGTTGTACAATAAAAATTATAGTTAAAAATAATAAGTCGCTAAATAGAAATTTCTTTTCTTATAACGTTCTCATACATCTATCCTAGTACAGACAAATGGCCGGATTCCATTTACCAGGAGATCCCTACTACCCAAACCAAGGCAACGGCGGTTGGATAGAAGAAGACCCGGAGGAAGACCTAGAGGAAATCGAAGAAGAGGTCGAGGAAGAATTCGAAGTCGAAGTCGGAGAGGAGTTCGAAGTCGACGAAGAGATCGTGGAGATTTCTAGCGGGACAGACTCCGAGCCAGAAGTGTACGACCCTCCCATCCCTCATCCTCCCGTAATCAGACCAGATCAACCGGGACCCATCCCCATCTGGGGAAGCCACCACTACTACTGGAGCCGCCAACAAGGTGTACGCCCTCCATTCGGCATGTGTCGGGATTTTTACAACGTCAGTGGGGGAGGCTCAGCAGATCGAGCACTTCCTGTCGTCGTGAATGCTATAGCTAACCAGAACTACCAGGCGGACCAACAAGCAGCCAGAGTTCGTGAAATCAATGCTGCTACCCAAGGTAACGCCGCTGACATCCGCCGTTTGGAAGGACTACATGAGAATACCCAAATCTACACGGGAACACTTCAGAACCAAATGATGGTGGCTCTGGCAGAAATAAGAGGGATGAAGGAACAACAAGCAGATCTCGAGAGGCGACTGATGGGAGTCAAACGGTCGGATGCCGAGTCTAGCTCCAAACGCCGCAAGTAGAGTTTGTTCGATGCCCAACAATTTTGTTATAGATTAGGATCTCGGATAAAAGTTTTTCCCTTATTTCCCTTTAGTATCTGCAATCGGAGACCTCTAGGAGGGTCAAATTTTTTTCCCGAACAAGATATGTAATGTAACACACCTCAAGTGTGACCTATATGAATGAATATGAAGTATTTCTTATTATATACCTCTCAAAAATTACGAGTTTTAAATTTCTATGCCTACCTTGAAACCATAAACTAAAGTCAAAACAAATTACAACTAACACACGATTGTCAAAACATTAGAAACTTATAGTATTCATTCTTATTTTTCTCTACTAGAACATGCCTCCTCGTAGATCAACACGCAGAAACTCAACTTCAACACCACCTCCACCACCTCCTCCAATTATGGACACCGTTATGTTCCAGACTGCTGTAACCGCTGCTGTAACTGCAGCAATGGCTCAAATGAGCAACAACGGATCGGGGGGAGGAACAAACAGTTTTACAAATGGCCAAGGTCAAAGTCGTTCAGGGGTATGCACTTACAAAGACTTCACCAACGGAAAACCTATTCCCTTTTGCGGGACTGGGGGAGTATTGGCTCTATCTCAATGGATAGAGAAAACAGAAGCTGTATTCGAAATCTGTGCATGTCCTGAAGAAAGCAAAGTAAAGTTCGCCGCTTTTACTTTCTCTGAACGCGCCCTAACATGGTGGAACGGCCACGTCCAGACACTAACCCTGGTGGTGGCAAACTCCATGGGTTGGGAAAACCTGAAAAGAATGCTCCTTCGAGAATACTGCCCAAGAGGCGAGATTCAGAAGCTTGAACAGGAACTGTGGAACCTCTCGATGGTAGGATCGGACATAGCTGGTTACACCAACAGGTTCAGTGACTTAATAACACTTTGCCCAGGAATGTTAACCCTGGAGAGCCAAAAGGTTGAGAGATACATTTGGGGACTATCACCCCAACTTCGGGGAAGTGTGCTAGCTTCCAGACCCTTGACTTTCGCCAGCGCCAAGGAACTAGCGCAATCTCTTGTTGATCATGGTGTCTGTCAAGGAGTCGCGGCGATTATGGCTGAACCAACCAAAGGGAACAGCAACAATGAAATCAATGCCAACAACAACAACAAGAAGAAATTTTGGAACAAAAGGAAGGGGCAAACTTCACAAGAACCTTCAAAGAAACAAATGGTTGCGGTTCATGCTGCTACTACCCCCACCACAACTCCTGCTACCTCTGCACCAACAAAACCATATGCAGGGATTCTGCCCAAGTGCAACTACCATCACCATGGTATTTGTCGCGAGATGCACTGCAAGAACTGTGACAGGAAAGGGCACACAGCCCGTTTCTGTAAAGCACCGGCACGACCAATTACTCAGGTTCCTGGCACTGGGGTAAGCCGGGCATGTTATGGGTGCGGAGAGACTGGACACTTCAGGAGGGATTGTCCCAAGGAAAGAAATATTGGCGGTGTGGGGAGAGTGCTGGCAGTAGGACAGAGAGAAGCAATAGCGGACCCCACGGTGGTTACGGGTACGTTTCTACTCAACAACACTTATGCATGCATACTTTTTGACTGCGGTGCGGAGAAAAGTTTTGTGAGTCATAAATTCAAACATCTACTTAATCAAAAACCTCAACCACTCAATAAAGTATTCACTGTAGAAATGGCAAACGGTAAAACAGAACACGCAAACGATTTATACGTAGGGTGCACACTAAATTTAAACGAGCACTTGTTTCAAGTCGATCTTATGCCCATTTCCATAAGAAGTTTCGATGTCATCATCGGTATGGACTGATTGAGCCTTCACCATGCCGATATCCTTTGCCACGAAAGGGCTGTTCGCTTAAATCTGCCAAACGGCGAAACTCTTGTCATTTATGGCGACAAACCTAGTTCAAGTTTACAAATCATTTCCTGTATTAAAGCACAAAAGTATCTTCGTAAGGAATATCATGCCTTTCTAGCCCACGTAGTAGACAAGAAACGAGAAGCGAAAGACATTAAAGATATTCCGGAAGTCTGCAACTTCCCGGATATTTTCCCAGAAGATCTTCCAGGAATCCCACCGGAACGTCAAGTCGAGTTCAGAATCGACTTAATCCCCGGGGCTACCCCTGTAGCAAAGTCACCGTACCGTTTAGCCCCAGCCGAGATGCAGGAACTATCCAGTCAATTAAACGAGCCGCTGAGCAAGGGATTCATCAGACCGAGCTTCTCACCATGGGGAGCGCCAGTCCTGTTCGTGAAAAAGAAGGACGGATCCTTTCGCATGTGCATCGATTATCGGGAACTAAACAAACTCACGATCAAGAACCGATATCCCTTACCGCGCATAGACGATCTATTCGACCAACTGCAGGGGGCAAGCTACTTCTCAAAGATCGATCTAAGGTCTGGTTATCACCAACTGCGAGTACTGGAAGGAGACATCCCCAAAACGGCTTTCCGAACACGTTATGGTCACTACGAATTTGTGGTAATGCCCTTCGGATTGACGAATGCTCCAGCAGTGTTCATGGACTTGATGAACCGAGTATGTCGTCCCTTCTTGGACAAGTTCGTGATCGTGTTCATAGATGATATACTCATCTATTCAAGAAGCCAGGAAGAACACAACAAACACCTCCGCCAAGTATTGGAAACATTAAGGGCAGAGAAACTTTACGCAAAATTTTCCAAATGTGAATTTTGGATTCGGGAAGTGGATTTCCTAGGACATGTTGTAAGCAAAGAAGGAATACACGTGGACCCTTCCAAGATAAAGGCAATAGATAATTGGACTACTCCAAGAACCCCTACAGAAATCCGGCAATTTTTGGGACTCGCCGGGTATTACCGAAGATTCATACCGAACTTTTCAAAGATTGCCAAGCCACTTACCACCCTAACCCAGAAGAATGTGACCTTCGACTGGGGAGAAAAACAAGACAGCGCATTTCAGACACTAAAGCGAGCCTTATGTAGTGCGCCCATCCTAACCTTGCCAGAGGGAACGGAGGACTTCGTGGTCTATTGTGATGCTTCAAACCAAGGACTTAGGTGTGTCTTAATGCAAAGAGGGAAGGTCATCGCCTACGCCTCAAGACAACTAAAGACGCACGAAGTGAACTACACAACGCATGATCTTGAGCTAGGAGCAGTCGTCTTCGCTCTGAAGATATGGAGACACTATCTCTACGGTACAAAATGTACCATCTTCACTGATCATAAAAGCCTCCAACATATCCTCAACCAGAAGGAACTCAACATGAGACAGAGGCGATGGGTAGAACTACTAAGTGATTACGAGTGCGAAATCCGATATCACCCCGGAAAGGCTAATGTAGTGGCTGATTTACTCAGTCGGAAGGAATACTCAGGTCGCCGAGTGAAATCCCTAACTATGACAATCCATTCACACCTGTTCACGCAAATCAAGGAAGCCCAAATAGAAGCCTTGAAATCCGAAAATGTGACAGGAGAAGCCCTAAGAGGAATGGATAAGAACCTTGAGACCAAGAACAACGGAATTCGTTATTTCATGGATCGAATTTGGATACCGAAGTTTGGGGGATTCAGAGAAATCGTTATGGACGAAGCCCATAAAACACGATACTCCATACATCCCGGCTCCGATAAGATGTATCTCGATCTCAAGAAGTTGTACTGGTGGCAAAACATGAAAGCCGAAATTGCTACCTACGTAAGCAAATGCCTGACATGTGCCAAAGTCAAGGTGGAATATCAGAAGCCATCGGGTTTATTACAACAACCAGAAATACCCGAATGGAAGTGGGAGCGGATAACCATGGATTTCATAACAAAACTACCCAAAACAACAAGCGGACTCGACACCATTTGGGTAATTGTCGACAGGTTAACTAAGTCAGCACATTTCCTACCGATCAAAGAGACGGATAAATTGGAGAAGTTAACAAGAACATACCTCAGAGAAATTGTACGACTGCATGGTGTGCCCATATCCATTATCTTGGACCGAGATAGTAGATTCACCTCAAGGTTCTGGCAGTCGCTACAAAAAGCTTTGGGGACAAGACTAGACATGAGTACCGCTTATCACCCACAAACCGACGGCCAAAGCGAGAGAACTATACAAACCCTAGAAGACATGCTAAGAGCTTGCGTAATCGATTTTGGCAAAGCATGGGACACACATCTACCATTGGTCGAGTTCTCGTACAACAATAGCTACCACACCAGTATCAAGGCTGCCCCGTTCGAAGCCCTCTATGGCCGCAAATGCAGGTCACCTTTGTGCTGGGCCGAAGTGGGGGACACACAACTAGCAAAAGGGCAAGCAACTGACAACACGCTCACTGGGCCAGAAATCATAAGGGAGACTACGGAGAAGATCGTTCAAATCCGAGAACGTCTAAAAGCATCAAGAGATAGACAAAAGAGTTACGCAGATAAGAGACGAAAACCCTTGGAATTCCAAGTTGGAGACCATGTCCTACTCAAAGTCTCGCCTTGGAAAGGTTTAATACGCTTCGGAAAACGTGGGAAACTAAACCCTAGATACATCGGACCATTCGAGATCCTTGCCAGGATCGGTCCAGTGGCTTACAAACTTAGGCTACCTCATGAGCTCCACAACGTACACCCTACCTTTCACGTATCGAATCTGAAAAAGTGCTTATCCGACGAGACCCTTGTCATCCCTCTAGACGAAATCGCAATAAATGAAAACCTTCAATTTGTGGAGGAACCAGTAGAGGTCATGGATCGGGAAATCAAGAGGACTAAACAAAGCCGCATACCCATTGTAAAGGTCCGCTGGAACGCCAAGCGAGGACCTGAATACACCTAGGAACGCGAAGATCAGATGAAACAAAAGTACCCGCATCTTTTTCCTAAAACTGTAAACTCTATCTTAGATTAAATTTCGGGACGAAATTCCCTTAACAGGGGGATGATGTGACAACCCTATATTTTTCCAAAAGCATTGTAACGCTCGGAAGCTAAGTACAACGAAATTAACCTCGAAAATAAAGTGTTCAAGTATCTAAGTTGGGATGCATCAAATATTAGATATCATGCCAAGGTTTCCAAAAACATAAAGAACGCTCAAAACCAGGTTATATTGAAGAAATTATAACCACTCGTATATTTACGACGCGGCGTTAAAACATTATTCGACGTAAAAAGTAGAATCTCAATAAAATGCATTTTAAGCCTTAAGTATCTAAACAAAAGTCGTAGATCTCGTTGAAAGGTGAACGTGCATAAAAAGATCGCCCAAATTGGACCTCATATGAAGAAGTTACGAATTTTCAAAGTTTCGTAACGGTAGTAGAGGGCTAAAAACTCAGATTGAAGATCGAGTGTTATTTAGCTAACGCAATCTAAACGAAAGTCGAAGATCTCCTCAGTAGTAATAAAACAATAAAAAGACAAACGAAAACCGACGCCGAATAAAGAACCTATGAATTTTTAACGAACTTTAGGAGGCCCGGCCTATTAAAATTATATCATTAAAAATAAAGTCAAAACTAGCCGACGAAGTCTAAATGAAAGTTGTAGAGCATAATCTCACCTACGCGTGGATATAAAGAACGCGAAAAACGGAGCTCGTACGCGAAAGTTGCGGAATTTAGAAGTCGGAAGCATGGATTACGCCCCGCGTACTCTGGGAGTACGCCCCACGTACTAGACCCAGAGTCGAGTCCCATCGGCCCGCCCAAGCTACGTTTAGCTAGACCCGAGTCGTAAGCCATGACGCCATTCTACGCCCCGCGTAACCAAGAACGCCCCGCGTACCGAGTACGCCCAGCGTACTCCGGAAGTACGCGCCGCGTACGAGGGTTTCCAGCCCTATAAATAGATGGCATGAGCTCGAGTCTTTGCACACCTTTCTCAATTCTTCAGTCACTCTCACACCCTTCCAAGCACCAGAGACCATTCCCTCACCCCGGTTTCCGCACTCGAGCCCCGACGAAAGATTTACGCTGCAGAGATCCCCGAAGAGCCCGACGACGCGACCATCCGCGGACGAAGTTCTGCTCAACCCTAGCCTCTCTCTTCGAAACAAGTGAGTTCATACCCCTACTTTTCAATTCTTTTCACGTTTTAGGGGGGAATACAAGTACATTACAAATCAAAGTATTATTTTTATAATATCGTTCTTATAGAGTGTTGATACAAAAATAACTTTATGTCTTAAAAGGATATTATATCACCAAGTTGTTATTACCAAATGGAAACATACTTTTGACAAACTATAATGAGCATGGTATTCAAGTGATTCATACATTTTACATATACATCTCGACAAATGAAATGCTTTCAAAAGAAGTACAGTCTTTTATCATCGTAAATCTGTTTATACCTAGTAATGTGAGACAGCTTCACGTACGTTCGAGTATGCATTATTAAGTCCTGTATTATATACCATAATCCCTTGTAGGGGGAGCGTGATACTTGTGTATAGATCTATACGGGATTGACAATCCCTGTGACATCCCCAATTTCACGGCCAGAAAAGACCGATTTGTTTATGCTTTTTTTTTTCAAAATCAGAGTGATCGTTTAAAGGAAACGGTTGCGGAATTTGTTCCCAAAATAAAATATGATAACCATTTTATCAAAACATTTCTCGAAAAGAATGTATTTTTATTAAATAATAAAACCTCGGGATGTCATGTTCGTTACAGACCAAAAGCATAAACAACATAAAATAGACCTTACAATAGTTATTCAACTACTGATCTATAATCCAAAATCTCTCGTCAAGTCCGCCGACTTATACTCTTATGTCATTACCTGTAATGAAAAGAAAACTGAGTGGGTCAGGCTTGGGAGCCTGGTGAGCATATAGGGTTTTCAACCCACAATAATACATTTATTATATTCAATTATCAAACAATCAACTCAAATACCCATCCCCATCATCTTCTTAAGGTTTCCCCCTAAGAACCAACTATCCTTCATTCACTTATTCCTAAGGAATCGGCACGAAATCCATTGCTGCCAAAGTTTATCTATCGAGTACTAAATCCATAGTTATAAGACGCTAACTCCATAGTCGTCGGGGTTTACTCAAGCGGCGCTAACTCCATAGTCACCAAGGTACACTTAACAAGCGCTAACTCCATAGTCGCCAAGGTTTACTTAACAAGCGCTAACTCCATAGTCGCCAAGGTTCATCAAATAGGCACGAAGTCACATCGTCGCCAAGGTTTATGCAATAGGCGCTAACTCCATAGTCACCAAGGTTTATACAAAAGGCGCTAACTCCATAGTCACCAAGGTTTATCTAACAGCAGGCGCTAACTCCATAGTCACCAACTAACCCATCTACCCATGTTCTACCCAACAATATTAGTAGATAAAAATATACATTTGTATACATAGTTTAAAGAAAACCTGTATAGCATGCTTTAATCAACACATATATCACATAACAGATGAGGCACACACACGTAACACATATCTCATAAAGAAATAAGCAGATCTGTAGGATAGAAGAGAGTGAATACTCATTCACACATAACACAACCAAATATATACACATAGCACGTATTTTTATATAAAATACTTCGTATTATTGTATTAGAAGAAATAACTACACACTCACTTGATCAGAAGACGATCCGACAGCACTACGGCTTATAGAAGTAGTATTCCTCAGCAGATCTGGAAGATCTCCTCGAAAATCAAACTTCTCGCGGGCAGAGCTTCGACTCGGGAACCGCACTTTTCGGGATCTTCGGGATCTCGGGACTTGCCTCGGGGCTAGGGTATAATACCGGGGCTTCGGGGTATTTCTGGCACGCAAAACGATGCAAAACGGGAGAGAGAAGAGAAGAAATTGGCAATTGGGTCGGCTGCCCTCGCATCCTATTTATAGGAGGCTGGAGCCTCGGAGTACGCGGGGCGTACGCCAGTACGCGAGGCGTACTGGTCCGAAAAACGTCACTGCGTGCGTCATCCGAAGCCACTTGCTGCGAATGTCGACACTTCGGAGTACGCGGGGCGTACTCGAGTACGCAGCGCGTACCTCGGATCAGACCGGTGACTCCTTCGGATAATGCTTCCGAATTTCCTTTTAAATTTAAATACAAATTGATTAATAAACTTCGGAAATTCATATCTTCTTCATACGAACTCCGTTTTCGACGTTCTTTATATCCACGCGAAGGTGAGACTACGCTCTACAACTTTCGTTTAGACTCCGTCGGCTAATTTTGACTTTTATTTTTATTATTTATTTTTAATAGGCCGCGACAGAAAACTTCGTTATAAATTCATAACTTCTTCGTTTGACGTCCGTTCTCGCCTAACTTTTTATCGCTTCGATACCAACAACGAGATCTCCGATTCTCGTTTAGATTGCTAAGGCTAAATATTGCTCTAACGTAAATTCACTTTTTACGTCGCGCTGTGTCGTGCCGGTTCTGTCGCGAAACTTCGATAGGTCATAACTTCTTCGTTATAACTCGGATTTTGGCGTTCTTTATATGCACGGAAACCTTGTAACATATACTACAACTTAGTTAGGATTATTCACCCTAAATAATCTTCTATTAAAAAGTCATTTTTGACTCTTATTGTCTCTAAATTGACTAGCCCTGATCTACGGGCGTTACAATCCCACACCTAAGCTGTTAGCTACAGCTAGCCCGGCAGGCCTGGGGTGACAAATGTCATAACAGTTCCAACGCCTGAAGAACGTTGTTACAGGCCAACAATGTCATTAGCATGGTTATAAAACTCACATAAAAGTATAAAAACAAGTTTGATTTACGAGATTCATACATGCATTTCAGTTTTCCATTGTTAACACAAATTTTATCACTATTATTCAAGCATGGAAAACACTAATGCACTCCAACACGGGAAACTTTTCAAATCATTTATAGAAAATACTGGATTTTCTGAAAAACCTCGTTCATCGATTTACTATAAAAAAGGACACACTTTTCAATGCAAAACACTTATGAACTCACCAACTTAATTGTTGACACTTTTTCGAAACCACTTGTATTTCTCAGGGAATCAGTAATACAGGTAACCACCAGCTTTTGGAGAAGGAAACACTAAAGATGTATTATTATTGAACATTTATCATCTCATTGTAATATTCTTTTGCTATTATGTATAACGCAACAACATACGTTTTCATTATATATGTGATGGTTGTGTTACTTTCTTTACAATATTCAATGGTTGTGATACTACGTGAAGTCATCCACCCCCGAATGTTTCCGCCATTCTGGTTTGGGGGTGTGACATTTATCCACCGAGCTCGACATACCGAGAAGGCGGGCCAGTGTTTGCCGAGCCACGTAGGCGTTGCCGAGGAGGGCGTCGAACCCACTCCCCTTAGCCTTAGTACCTCTCTTGATTTTGAGATTCATCTTAATCTAGTGAATATGAAGATGGATAAACACAATCAGTACGATCATAATAGTTCAAATGAGAGGAAATGACACAAAAGCCATAAAATGTTTTCAAAATTGTTTGATTCAGTCTTTAAAATTATTTTGTTGCTTTTATAAGGGAATAAAATGGATGTCTACTTGTTTTTTGGTCACTGTTACCTAATATAACATGTTTCCTAAGCCACATAAACACTTTGAGTTGTGGTGGCTTCCTTTATATCCATATATCAATATACTAGTTTATAACCCATGAGAACCATAATTATAAAATTAATTAAATTTTCATATTAAAAAATCACAATTGTTAATCAATTATTTTAAATAAATTATTATTTAAGGGATAATTTTTTAGTAATATAAAATTATAATCGTTGATTTATATAAATACGTGAAGTTATATCATCTTATAATATGTATTAATTTAATTTAATTTTTGAATATAATATTATTAATTTAGTATGATTAGAGTGAAAAAAAAAAATTTTAATGGAAAATCAATTATTAATTTAATGTAATTAGAGTGGAAAATTTAAAATTTGAAAGTTTAAATTGATAATTAATAGGTTGACAATTGCATGATATGTGACATATAATATTAATGAGAAGTTCTAACAATAAAGGGAGTGAGAGGCGTCAAGCCTCGCCACTACCCTCGCTTCCAATTCGCTATACCAACCCCTTAATTATGGTAAATGGGTCGCTAAGAAGAACTCGTCAAAGAGCTAGTGAGAGGAGAGAGAGAGAGAGAGAGAGAGAGAGAGAGAGAGAGGGGAGGGAAGAGCTGATTGGCTAATTTTTTTTCTTTTTCTTTGTTGGAGCATTGCTGCTGTCGTTAGGGTTTTATCTCCCCTTTAAACTGAAATCATACCAAAGCCCACGAAAAAGGCCATCTGAATAATGCTTTGGATAATCTTTTCTCTTTGCATATGTTTCAAATTATGAAGAAATTATAAGAAGATTTGACAAAGAGAAAAGGAATGTATTTGTTTGATGAATAGATGATACAGAGGAACTAAAATGAAAGCGATGCGTCTAAGTTCTAACACAATGGCCAAAAGCCATTTTTGACTTATTGTTCTTCTAAACTTACATCTTAAGTCCCTAAAGTATAGTTAGTTGGTCACATTTAATCTTAAACATAGCTTTAAAAAATATGATTTATTTAAGTTTGAAAAAAAAAACTCAAGGAGTACTAAGGGTGTTACCACTTCTTACGAAATGTTTAAGAAAAAAGGTGCTAGCGAGGTGGCAGACAAAAAAGTGACATGACAATAAAAAATGATGTGACAAGGTGTTAGGAGTGTCACTACTCCCTCCAGCCTAATAGTATGACATTTGTTAATAGGAGAATAAACTTATTCATTTATCAGAATAGATTTGGTCTAAATAGTCTCGGATATGAATATATTTGGTCTAAATAGTCCCTAACTAACTTTTGTTGCTTTACTCTCGATCACATACACAAAAAAATATCAACAAGATATATGATAATTTTCGAATTAGGGCTAATAAACAAACAAATTGATAAACAATTATTCTCGATCACATATAAAAAAAATATCAACAAGATTTATTAGTGCAAAACTCCATATCAAGCAAATTTATTATTATTGGATGAAAATAAAATTAGAGTTAGATGAGGTGAAATTGATTGGAGCGAAAGTGATTCGATTTTGAATCCAACATAAATTTTGTTTTCACAAATCAAAGAAGTATGAAGTGAGAAAAC